>NC_092874.1:311496526-312127662 GCF_028372415.1 Notamacropus eugenii
ATTCCCTTCTTTGAGGCAATCTACCATGGTGATCTTCCATTACAACGAAAACCTTTGGTTGCATATCTTTGTACATTGTGGTTTCCCAGCAAGATGGAAAGCTGTTGACAAGTTTTTCCAGTAGTTTTTATTCCTCTGGCCTAGCACAGTTCTGAGTACTCTCAGTTGGTACTAAATTTTTGTTAATTTGACTTGTTGTGACTTTAGAATTTTGAAGAACTTATAGAATATATTGTACGTTTAAGGGGAAATGAATTGAACTGTCAATGACATTTGCTAGTGTTGAATTCTTACTTCCCATCTCTCTGCAGCTTGTCAAATTCAAAGCTATATAATTCTTTGCCCCCAAATAGAAGCAAATTACAACAGCTCTGAAGTAGAAATATCCTTGAAAGTACTATTTTACTAAATGCCTTCAAAGAATGTCACAAAGTGGAAATTTTGAAGGTCAGCATTTAAACAAAAATGAAATGGTTTGGCGAGATCAGTTATAAGTAATAGTTTGATGAAAGGTATTAAAAGCCTCTTGTATTAAAAGGAACAAAAATCCCATAGCAGTAATGCTGTTCACCAAGGTTATTTATTAAGGAGGGAAGCATGTGTTCATAGTGACCTTGGGACTGAATAGACCTGCATTTGGGATTTGACAGGAATGGTTTGCAGACGACTGAAATAAGAAGCATGTGTAGTGAGGGTACTGTGACATTTGATAGCTGGAACTAAAACAGGGGCTTTAAATTTCATTTAAAACTTCTGTAGTTAAACTCCGCCCCCCTACAATAATTGAAAAAAAAAATCTACCTCAACCAAATATGGCATTTATCTTTCTTTCTATAAAGTTTGTATATATTTCATATCTAGTCAACATTTTCTACTTTTTCTCCCATTTTTTAAAGAAAAAAGAGGAAAAACATAAACTTCTTAAATTCTGATTGGAAAATGCCTTTTTGCTGAGTAGGTGGCCCAGCGTGAATGGCTAGGATTCATCAGCTAGCTGCTTCTTTGTGGCCTGGGGAGTTACTGCTTCAGACCCCAGTAACAGATTGCTTGGGTTGTATCATATGTTTTTCCTGTTTGGTGAAAAAAATTTTGACTCCCTGCCTTACTCTTTGAGAAGAAAGAAAAATAAACAAACCATCAAAATTGGATACTGAGATAGAAACTTAGGCTTTATCCATAGGGATTTTTATTAATTGAATCTCATTTCAGTATTTTGAATCCCAGAATTTGCAATCAGCATCTTGAGCTCTTTAAGCTTTCAGACCATCTAATAAGGGGGGAATGGGTCACTAGAAAGGACTCCTTAAGTGGGAAAAGTCTTCTAAGATTATACCTCTGCTTTCCCTTTCCATTGCTTTTAAATGAATATTTTAAAAGTAAATTAAAAAAATAATTAGCATTATTTTTCACTGTTGCAAAATGCCTTTGGTATCTTCATGTGCATATGAGTTTTCTGAAATCTTATGCTATGTTGCCGAGCCAGGTTATATTATAAGGTGAACATTTGCTTCTTAGTTCTTTAAATCTTGATTCAAAGGGTGTTTATTTCAAGAGTTGAAGCCCTGATTTTTGTTGTCATCTTTGTTTCCATTAACTTGCAGTGTTTTAAACACTACTTAGATTATTCCTGCAGAAGCTCAGATGAGTTGTTAGCTGGGAATTTTAAGACTAGCAGAATAAATATTATAGGTTACCTTGAAGTTTAATTTCAGAAACACAGAAGCCTTTCTTTATGCTACCTTAGATTATTAAGAAGGGAAAAACCCCACCACCACATTCCCAGTCAATAATTGTATTTACTCTGGGATAATCAATTAACTAGCATGGAATAGAATGTTTATTAGTATAACAGTGGTTTTGAGGGAGAAACAGATTTAAAAACTGTTGGATTCTCCAAAAAGTGCTTAACATCAATAAAAAAATTACCTTCCCACAAATAGTAGGAATTATAGAATGATTATTTTCCCTTGTGGTTTTTCGAATGTAGAAAGCAGATTAATTAACTCAGTGTCTTTTACTTGCTTGCTTGTTTGAAGTGTAAATTAAAACAGACCTTTAGCATTGGGCTGTAGTTTACATGCTTCAATAGATTTGAAAAACTCTAAAAGAACCTAGAGTGTCTTTGTTGTTCTTGTGTCTCCAGTGTGTACTTGGTGTTGTTTGTTGAGTGAAAGTTTTTCTTGAATCCAGTTTCAGTAAAGCATTCTATGTTGTAATATATTCAGAGTAATTTAGGATTTCCTATTTTGGATGTTCTTATTTATTAGTGTGGAGCAGTTAGGTGGCACAAATAGAACACTGGGTCTGGAGTAGAGAAAAACTCATCTTCCTAAGATCCAGTCTGGTTTCAGATACTGATTAGCTGCATGATCCTGGGCAAGTCCCTTAACCCTGTTTGTCTCAGTTTCCTCATCTGTAAAATGAGCTGGAGAACAAAATGGCAAACCACTTCAGTATCTTTGCCAAGAAAACCCCAAATAGTATCAGGAAAAGTCCAACTTGACTGAAACAACCAAACAACATCTATTAGTACATTTCTTAACTTATTTCCCTCTGTGTCCTCATTCTCTATCTTCTCTTTCTGAGGGTATTATTTCTAATGAATACATTTGCTAAAGAAAGCATATCTGAGACTTTACAGGAATAAGTTTGTACTTATTTCTCAAGTTAAAAAGCTCTAGTGGTTTCATATTGTCCCTAAGATAAAATAGAAACTCCCCTGTTGGCATTAAAGCCATTCCTAATCTTGTTTCAGCCTACTTCTTCATACTTAATGGCTTTGCTCTTTGCTATTCTTTGTTATGTTGGCTCAGTCTGCCTTACTCATTGCCTCTAATTCTGTTTCTTTGAACTATATAGGATGATGCTTCTAATGTATCTCCCAAATTATAGCATTTCATATACATGAAGAAACTGATGATATCTCTCTCACACTGTTCCTTAGCAAAATCTCTTCTTCTCCTTAAAAAATATTTTATTAAAATAATCCCTGTTGATTCCCATTGATAACCTCTCTCTAGTGGGAACTTACTTGTCTCTTTTAACAAATAAATAGTTAAAGCAAACAAACTCAGTCATCATCTTTGAAAATGTATATCTGAATCTCCATCTTTATGATGATAGGGTATGATTGTTAGTCCCTCCTTCTAGGTGAGAACCAATGACTTCCAGAGGGAGAATGACTTGCGAGTGAATTGGATTTAAGTGAGGCAGGGCTGAGCAAAGTCATGAGCCTCACTCTGTCCTCCAGATACGAGTCCTGTGGGAAGATATAGGTCTGGATGACTGGTGAGAGACCTTGCCCTTTTTAAGCTAAAGCTCTTTCCCAGATCTCAGTTTATCTGAGGCAATACCCATTCAGTGATTAAAGGCTAGGGTAAGGATGGAGGCTAAAGGTAGCCTAGTTTGCTGTTCTGGTTGGGGAAGACCCTCAGAGTTTCTATCTGTTGTTTCTTTTAATGTTCTTTTCCTTTTATTGTTGTGGTCCCTATGTAAATTGTTCTCTTTTTCTCCTAAAGAGGCAGAGGTTCTTTACTTCCTTATTTATTTTATAGTTCTTTGTTGCTATCTTCCCCCCACCTCCTGAAACTTCCTATATCTAGCGCAGATACAAGTGAAGTTCGTTAGATGCTGCTCCTTTTTATACACTTCTCTGTTTATATATTAACTAATATTAATAGCAATGATTTAAGATGTGAAAGAGGTTTTATATATATTTATACATGCATGTATATTAATGTGTGTGTATGTATACGTACATGTATACACACATGCATACATATGTACAAATAAATAAAATCCCATTTGATTATTACCACAGTCCTAGGAAGGAAGTGAATTAAAAGTGTGTATTAGTACCTGCATTGTATGGCCAGCACTGTTCTAGGCAGTGGGAGAGATATCTTTGCCTTAGAGAGTTTATTTTCTAATGGGTCAGACTGTACAGAGAAGGTTGTTGAAAGGGATATATAGTTCTGAGAAAGTTAGGAATAGGGCACTGAGGAAAATGAAGGCTACCCAGCCTTGGCCCTTTCATAAAATGGAGACTCCAAAAGGAACTCCCGAAAGAGAGTAAGAGATGAATATTCCTTGGTGGTGGTAGGCTGTTGTAGAATGAAGGCAGTTCTAAGATGAGCCAACAATAGAGGGGTAATAATTTTCAATTACATATGGACTCGTGATTGGTCATGACATTCATCACAGTTGTTTCTCAGAATTGTTTTCCCTATATTATTGGAGCTGTTATACAAATTGTTCTCTTGGTTCTGCTCATTTCACTCTGCATTGATTCATGCAAGTCTTCTCAGGTTTCTTTGAATCCATTCCTTTAATAATTTCTTGTGGTGCAGTAATATTCTATTACATTCGAATGTCATAATTTTTTTCAGTTCCTCCACCATTTACAGACAGCAACTTAGTTTCCAGTCCTTTGCTACAGCAAAAAGTGCTGCTAGACATTTTTATACATATGTATCCTTTCCCCATGTCTTTAAACTCTTTGGAATCTGTGCCCAAGAGTTTTATCACTTGATCAAAGGATTTGTACAGGTTAGTGACTTTTTGGGCATGGTTCCAAATTGCCTTTTAGAACGTATTCTAAAATACATTCTATTAATAGCAAATTAGAATGCCTTTTCTACAACCTAATAAGCAATTATCATTTTGCTTTTGTTCCATATTTGCCATTCATTCTGATGGTTGTGAGGGGGACCCTTAGAATTGTTTTAGTGTTAATTTCTGTTAAGATTCAGAATTTGTAGCATTTTTCATCTGATTTTGCATTTCTTTTTGAGGGTGCCTTTTCATATCTTATTGGGGGAAAGGCTCTTGCTTATAAGTATTTGTATCAATTCTCAGTAAATATTGGATACCACACTTCTCTGTCAGAGGAATTTACTGCAAAGACTTTTCCTCCCAGTTTGATTGAAGCATAATGAACTTAGACCTTTGGTTCTGAATCTCTCTTTGTATTTGAGAAAGCTTTCCAGTCAGGAAGATGACTGACTCTTTGCTGAAGTTACATTGTCCTCTTTCCTGAAAACTTTTCTTAGTTCTTCCTCTACAGAGTTCTCCAGCCAGAATGTGAAAGTCCTTTCTGCAATTGCAGTTCATGGAAGCTCCCAGATTAAATTAATTGACTATTAATTTTGGTGAGGAACTATACTTAGAATGATTGAGTTTCTACAGTAATGTAGAGATTGTGCCCAGCAAGAACCTGATCAAAATTAACTTCTTTTGGAGGTTTAGGCTTTGTTATTGAAGTTATTTTCCTATACAATGTACAAATATCTCCCATAAGATGACATTTGACAATGATTGATCCATGGTAAGGTAGGAGTGGAATCTATTTCATTGTGTATGCTGGACTGATGTTCTTTATAGGAGCAGAGAAGTTGTTACCCAGTGTCCACAGAAACTGGGACTCCCTCAGTAACAAGCCTTCAGAGGGGCCAAAATTTGTTATCTTTCCCTAGATGAAGCTACTAGGGCTAGGATACGTTCTGCTGCTGAGTCAAAAAACACTGAGTTGGTACCAGTTCAAGCCTTGGGACATGTTGCATGTAAGAAAAGGGATGACTTGTTATGGGGAGTAGTGATACTCTTGGACATACCTTTATTGTGTGTTGTTGATCTGATGTTCACCTGGTCATTTTTTTTTTTAAATCAAGAGGTCTATTCTAAATTGTCCTTGACATAATCACAACGCTGAATTATCTTTTTAAGAAGATTGCATTATTTGTATGAATCTCCTTTTCTAGGGTTTCTTATGCTAACATTGCTTGAAGATTATTTAAATACTAAGGTATAAGGTCCACTAGAAACTTTGTGCAACTTAGGCAACAAGGGATAGAATACAGTAAGAGTGACACTTGTTTTATAAATTCTGGGGTTGTTTTTCTTTAAGGGGGCAGTGTGGTGGTTCTTGGGATCATTTTTGCTTTGGTTTGAATTCCTTGCCACCTGCAGGATAAAAGGATCAGGTTATGGGGTGTTGGTAGGTAGTATGTGTTACAGCAGAATTCCCACTGATCTTTGGGGAATATCTTCCTGACCTAGTATGGTGAATGTGAACATGATAGAAGTAGGATTTTGTAGTCAGTGCCATTTTTAACTGTAGGAATTATATATATCTTTTAGTTTTTCTTAGTTAAATCATTTTATTGCATTTGTGGTCCATGGGTGTCTCATAAAATCAAACTTGAATCATTGGATTGGCCTGTGTTAAGTCTTTCTCAGATGCTTGACACAAATACCTGAAATATTCTTGGATTTGTCCTTTAAAATGAGACCTGGAAAGTTACCGAGAACCAAAGATATAGTAGCCTGAGAGATAATAAGTGAGGATGTACATGGTCTTTCACTCTCTAAAGGGAAGCCCATATGGCCCCAAGGTTCCTCCAGACAACCAGGTGGATCTGAGAACCAGGAGAGGAGATAATTACCTAGCCCCTAAATATGGGTTAAAGTTTTAGAAGAAGGTTGATTGGTAAGGAGTTCTTAGGTCAAGTTGGCTACTATAGGAACACAAGCAAACGACTGATGTGAATGAAGAAAGCAGAGTTTCTGGACAAGTGGAAGAATTTGGGGACCAAGCATTAGAGACACTGAAAGAAGTTCCTTCATCAAACATCTTGGAGAGAAGGACTGTTCATATATAAAGTCCAACTGGATTCACAAAGTGAATGAATGCTTATTAAATGGCCCCACTGAGTAGAGGAAGAATTTTTCTAGACCAGATGTATTCCAGAAACCAACTAGGAGCTGGAGCTAAGGGGCACCAAATGTAGAAGAGCAATACCAGACCTTGTCCTTCTTTAGTTTCATGAATTATATGGAGCTGTGTTGTCATGGAGAAAAGGGCCAGAATCTCTAGCAATCCTACTCCCCATCCCTCTACCGTTAATCTCAAGGAAGTTCTTGCTTTAAGTCTAGAGTACCATGTAGGTCTTTGTGAAGGTGAGGCCCAATGGAAATGTTTATGTGACTTTATAGTAATCCTTAATTTGTTCAGTTATTTCTGTTTTGACTGCCTCTTTGTGACCCCATTTGGGGTTTTGTTTTTTTTTTTTTTTTGACAAAGATAATGGAGTGTTTTGCCATTTCCTTCTCTAGTTCATTTTTAAGATGAGGAAATTGAAGCAAACAACTAATTGACTTGCCCCGGGTAAGTCACAGAGCTAGTACCTGAGGTCAGATTTGAACTCAGGAAGATATCCTCCTGACTTCAGTCCTGGCATTCTATCTGATGTCACACATATCTGCCCCTGAATATATCCTGAGCACTGTTCCCTAATTAGGGATTTTTTTTTTAGTAGATACCCACTAATTTTTACTTTTCCCAAATTTTGCTTATGTGGATGGGAAAGCTGTTAGGAAATGCTGATTTTAGCAATATTTTACCTAAATCTTGCACTGGTATGCTTTTAAAAATATCACTGCCCTCTAAGTATAATAAATTTTTCTCATACCCAGTTAATAAGATGGTATATTTTCTTGATGAACATAACTCAAAGGATAATTTGTTGCTTTCCAGCATTGTACTTGGCAGAGGATAATTTTTTAATAGATACTTGTTTCAGTAATTATTATATCATGAGATCTGCATATGTAGTAGGTTTTATCTGTCATTCAGTGGTTCGTTCCTTCATGCCATTGTTAACTGAAACAGTCTTATTGAAGGAGAGCGGTTTGCCTTGCTTTCTGCCCACCTTTAGCCTGGAGACATGCTGGGTTAAAATGTGCTTAAAAATGGAGTTTAGATCATACCTATGGTCAGTGGAAAAATTCCTGGTGTGATATCTAAACATTATTATAACCTGACTGATTACCATGTTAGGTGTGAACACAGACCCTTGTTTAGGTCTAGTGTAGCTGCAAATATCTGCATATCCTGTAGTAGACAGAGAATTACTCTTAGTAGTTGTTGGTGATGGAATCATAATTATTTTCAAAAGAAAAATCTGTTTGGTTTTAATACAGCACATAATAATTCTTGTGGCATGTTCCTTTTGGAAATCCTGTTGTTTGCTGTGGAATAACAAGTATCTGACCACAAAATTGTATTGATAATGGTGACATAAAGACTCACACTGTTGTATGACATACACATATTGTGCTATTGGAGTTTTATCCTTTTTAGGTTATTTTATAATATTATTACATACTTGTACTTTCAAGGGGTTGAACAAAAGTTTTAGTAGGCTTTATTAGCAACCAAAAGTCATAGGATGGTTGTTTTTGCAAAGGGACTCCTTCATTTTTTAATAAAACCAGAGAGTTATAGATTGTCAGGTTGAGAAGAGTACTATCCCTACCCCAATTAAAAAAAAAGAAAGACAGAGCCTTTGGAGCATTGCACAGTGAAGCAAAAAAACCAAAAAATTGCATTGGCCCTGGTGGGTTTCTTTTTGTATCTTGAGCACATCACTTCTATGTCTGTGAAGCGTGCTTTATCATTGTTCCTCTGGAGTAGTGACTGATCATTACATTCTTTGAATGACATTTATATAAAGTACTTTGCAGACCTTAAAGTACTATATAGATGCTAGTTATTCTTAATACAATAATCAGATTTAAGTCTTTAGAGCTTGTTTTTGACAATTTTGTAATTACATATTCTCCTGATTCTGTTAGATTTACTCCATATGAGTTCATAAAAGTTTTCCAGATTTCTCTGAAACCGACCCTTTCAAATGAAGTGACTTTAAACATAACAACACAACTCCCTCATTTTATAGTGTCAGTGATGTGTACAGCAGAGCATTGTGTATCTGAGGGAAACAATTTAATTTGAACTGTGACTATATTTTATTTATAGAATGGTGTTATTTTTTTCTGTTCTCTTTTGGAGGCAATCAGGATTGTGACTTGCCCAGGGGTTATATAGCTATTAAGTGTATGAGGCCTGATTTGAGTTTTGGTCTTCCTAACTCTAAGAATGGTCCTCTATCCATTGTACTACTTAGCTCCTAGAATGGTATTTCTGAAGGTAGGTTTTCACTGACTCTGAGTTACATATGTGTTAGGGAAAAAACACTAAATATAGATAAAGGCATTAATTTCTCCGGAAGAAAAGTTAAAAATTCTACCACCTAAGAAGATTCTTAGCAAACTCAGATAACTAATCTGAGGCAGTATGAATCCTTTGAAGAATGCATAGATGCAGTCTAACAGTTATTCTCTTCCATGATTATAGCAGAGGTAGAAAAATCTTTTCATATGGTGCTTTATCTTGAATTGAGCTTTCTTAGCATGTGCTGCACCTTCAGAAGTTACCTAATGATATTTAAAGTCTTTAAAACATGTTATTGGTGCTGTTTTTTTAATCAGCAGAGTCACTTCTCAGTGACTCCTTCAAGCAAAACAAATCAATTCCTTGGCCATGTCTGAAAATATATGTCTCATTCTTTATTTACCTAATGACTTTTAAATGAAATGTGTGAACTGAATTCTTTTGGTTATGCAAAACACATAGGGATTGCAGAGATGAGTGATGTATGATTTATTAATATTATGGAATACAAATTTAGAAAACAGGTATAAAATTAGAATCCTGAATTTTCAGCTGTAATTTTCTTTGCTTAGTGCAAGTTTGTCCTTGTGAAGATGTCAAATAATGTCATGATGTTAAAAAAAAATTAAAGCTTTTTTCTTTTTCCAAGAGAGCAAGAATCCTCAAGAAGAATCCCTGATGGAATATTTCACCTTCTTTTGGCATTCTCTTTAGTGCTATTCATTGTTCTTTATCTTCACCTTTCTTTTAGTCTGAGTTTTGTACTCATCTCTCCTTCATTCTTGTTTTTACCTGGGAGATTTTCTTTTAAGTGTCCACCCATATCTTTTTATCATCTGCAAAACACTTTTCATTATGTTACTACTGCCTCTACCTCATGAGGATGCCTGATGCAGAGTTTTTGTGAAAAGGGACTGATAAGGCTGAAGATACTTGCCTTTGTAACTCAGGGAGAGTAGACTGTGAAGAAAGTGGAAAGGAAAATCCTTTTTGTTCATGTTACTTGCTCACCTTAAGCATTCCATCAAGTCAGTTTTCATTTCATTAAGATTTTATGAGGCTGCTTGTATTGAACTTCTCTTAGAAAAGATTTACCTGGACACATTTTTTTGTTTCCAAATTTTACAAACGCATCTCACCATTTAAAAATTCATGGGTACTTTTAAGTTCTAGGTAGTGCTTCTTGGGCATCTAGGGCAGCTCTGTGGCACAGTGACTAGAATGCTGGACCTGGAGTCAAGAAGACTCACCTTCCCAAGTTCAAATCTAGTTTCAGATATTAGCTGTGAGACCCTGGGCAAGTCACCTAACCCTGTTTGCCTCAGTTTCCTCATTTGTAAAACGAGCTCAAAAAGGAAGTGTCTAACCACTCCAAATGGGGTCATGAACGGTTGGACACAACCCAAGTGACTGAACAAGATGCTTCTTGGATTGATTTTTTTCCCTAAACTTCATATCCCCTTGTTTCTATATAATTGTTTCTGTGTTGTATACCCCATTAGACTATCAACTCTTAGAGGGCAGAAGCACTCTTTCCTTTTTTGTATTCTTAGCACTTAGCTCATTGAGTAGCACATAGTAGATTCTTAATCAGTGCTTACTGAGTGACTCCCAAATTTACTACAGGATGACATTTCTTTCATTTGTATTTCTAAGATTGTTTCTATTTGTAACACTTCCTTGTAAAATCCTTTTCATAGAAGTTAAACTTTATTGGAATTCGTTTTTAAGAAAACAACACTACCTTATTGGAGAACATCTTTTCACTGTAATTGTTTTTTCATTTCAAAACATTTTGAGATTTATATTTAGGGTATATCTAAAAAAATTTCTTAGGTTTCTTTGAGGGTTTAGAGTGAAGGCTGTTATACATTTCCTTAATCTACTCCTGCTTTTTCCATTTCACTCCGTAAGATAGGTTTCGTCAGTAACCTTTTTTTTCCTGGCAGAGAGTTATTTGGAAGAACAAACTTGCTTATTTGTGATATTTTATCAGTTGTGTTTGTTATTTCATTTCTTTGCTTTCACTGATTAGTGGAGTTGTGAGGGAAGGACATAGATCTTTTGTTTTAAGACCTAATACCTAAGCAAGGCAAAAATAAACTACCCTTCTGATTTAATGATTACATAAAATTTGACCTTATTTATTGCAGAGCTTTTGAAATAAAATTTCAGCGTCTTTACTGTAAAAATGATGAGTTCTGAAAGTACGCCATGTTCACTTTTCATATGCAATACTGTACTTTGCTGTCTAGGCAGTAAGGATAAATGTTTACCTCTTCATTAAATAAGTCTGTTCCTCTTGTCTCTTGTGAATCAGTTTTTAGTTGATGGATATTTATAAATGGGAGCACTATCCTCCTAGTACCTTGCATGTTACTGAAAACATTTAAGCATCCCATGAAAAGAAGTAATTTGTGATTAATAGGTACATTAAATAAAATTCTTGTGGATGTTTTTATATCTGTCACTAGTTTCCCCTTCTTTCAACTGAAGCCTTCTTATGATATAGAAACCTATTTAAGCAATGCAACTGATATAATGACTCTTCTGACAATGCATGCAACATTTTACACCGCTGATCCCATGATTTTACCAAAAGAAGGGAGTGAATGTTTCCTTATCTTTTCTGGAAACATTAGTTTTAATAACTGTTAATCAGTTTAGCTTTTTTTTATATTATTGCCTTTGCATATGTTGTTTTGGATATACTTATTTTACATTGCATCAGTTCATGTAAATCTTCCTCTTAATTCCTTCTCTTCTTAATTTGTTACTCTGCATTGATACTCCATTTTACTCATACAACACAGTTTATTCAGCAATTCTTCCACTGATGAGTATGCACCTTCTTTCATTTCTTCCTACCACAAAAATGCTGCTATGAGTATTGAAATATATAGTAGTTCTTTTTTCCATCTGTCTGTCTCTCCATCTCTCAGTCCCTTTATTGTTAGTGGGCCTGGTAGTGGGATGGGATCTCTAGATTGAAGGGCATGATTAATCATAGATTAATCATTTATATAATTCCAAATTACTTTCTTGGAACAATTGGAACAATTCACATCTCCTACAATAACATATTGACGTGTTTTTCTACAACTCTAATTTTCAGGGTTTGAGGCAAAACCTCAGTATTATTTTGAGTAGCTCTTAAGTTTATTTTCATTTATTAAAAGGGCTTCTGATTTTGTCAGTGTTGATACTCCCTGTGCTGATGCCAGTCACACTGTAATCCATCCAAGCAGCTGACCTTCCAGAATTGTTCTGTCTGAAAAATTCATTGCTGTGTGACTAAGTTGGTTATTAGCCTCTTTGAAGTTAGCTGGGCTTGTCCTTGGACTACAGACATCACCTGGCCTATACTTACTGCCTTTCCAGATTGTAAGACCTGACGGAACTTGAGCTGTGCTGCCATTACCTTCGAAAAACCAGGCTCACTTCCAGTTGATATGAGACATTGTAAGACTTTATTTTTTTTATTTGTAATTTTAATAACATTCACAATGAAGTATATGAATATGTAAATGGAGAGAACTCAAGTTTTGGAACAGATGGATGACATGTAGTACCTGGCAAAAGTGTGTTCTTCTCCAAGGGGAAAAAAGAATTGACTAATTTTGGGATTCAGGTTAGTTATCTAACTAAACTGGGTGGGTTGGGGGAAGTGCTGTTGCTTCCTGGCTATGAAAGATGACAGTTCTTTTTTGTTGATATTTTAAGCGTAAAGCAATTATAATAATAATCTTGCCAGAATAAGAGATGTCCTTTTTCCCTTGAGAGATTTTTTTTCTCATTGTAAGTTAGATTTTTTTTCCCCAAAAAGTGAGTGATCAAGGATACTTTTATTTCTGATTAATCAAATCAATTTTCTACTCATAGATTTTGATTACATGCAGCTATAACAGTTCTTGGATATGCTTTCTTTCCTTGTGTTTACCATATGTTGAGGGAAGCTAGTTTGAACAAGAATAAATTGATATAAAAACCAGAGCACCTAATTCTGATGCGTAATATTCAACTTAAATGTCAGAAGACAAGTGGAAATCATTTTAACAATAAAACAATTACTGGAAAGCAACATTTGAAAAAGAACCTGTTTATGAAAATCTGTTTTCATAATAAATGGAAAAAGTTCATTAGAATGTTGACATAAGATCTGCTATGTATAATAATTAGAATTGGTTCACAAAGCGGGAAATCTTTGTTTCTTCTGAACAGCATATTTCTGTAGAAAAATTGCTCCTGTGCAATTCTTTAATAGTTTTAAGCTAAAATTATTAGACAACTGTGATTCCTAAAGGTTTTTTATTCATAATGTAGAAGTGAAAGAAGTGGTAATAAGACAGAGCTCTAAAAATAATAACAGTGATAATAGTATTGTCCCATTTATAAAGCATTTTTAAGATTTACCCAAAAACATTTTCCTCACAGCAATTTTTTGGGATATGTGGGGTAAATATTGCTATTCACTTTTTATACTTGAAGAAACTGAGGTACTGAGAAGTTAAGTGACTTGCCCAGGTTTTTTCAGTCAGGTGGATAATTTCTTATAGAATGTGTACTCCTTTATATTCCTTTTATATCTCTATCTGGAGCATAGGCCACAGAGTTTAATGCTTCCGGTCTTAAAGACCAGACGATTGATGTGGGTGTTGCTTTCTTGGACTTCTCCTAGTTCTCCAGACTAGAAAATGAGCATATTTTAGATCTTGTGTTAAACAGATGAACATGGACATCTCTAGAATTAAGCATTATAGAATCAATATCAGATTTAGGTTGTATCTAAAGCTTGCAGTTAATTGAAATATTTAGTTTTCGGATATACTCAATTGTTTCATGCTAGGACTACTGCTAACATGTAGTGTTAACCTCTCTCAGGGAGAGAGTGGTGGAAGGAAAGAGAAAGAGGGTGGGGAACCAAATCAAACCAGTTTCTGTCAGTACAAATGAGGATGTTTTTTATTTGTAATGTGAGATGCCCGTCTCTGATCTAGTAGGCTTAAGGTGTAAGCTTGAATAAGGAATTAATGGTATATAGATGTTTGTACTTTAAAGTTTGTCCTTTAATATCTTTAAAACTACATGCTCTTTGTTTTCTTTTTGCTTTGGTATTGAGAATTTATCTCAGCTTTACAAAGATTCAGCTTTTATTTTACATTCCTCTAAATGATGCTCTTTCATTTAGTCTCTTCTTTATTTTTCCTCCCATATCCCTCCTCACCCCCATCTGACTCTTTGTCACTATTAAAAATATAGACCTCAGCTTTGTTTATGTAAGAAATGTGATTCATGCCAGGATTAGAATTCACACCCTCTGAGTTTGTGGTCATTGCTTAATATGCAGTCATCCATTTGGTATGTTGTGGAAAGAATGTACATTCCTGGCATGTCTCCTCCTAATTAGTCAGGTTTTCTGCAGGACTCAAGCTTATAAAATCATTGTCATTTTGGTTTATTTCCTATTAGCTTTTCATATTTATGGCCAGTTTTCAGTTTTACAGAAAAGCAGAGGGTCTTAAGGTAAATATGTACTTGCAATAAAACTTTGATTATTTGTGAAATGATTATAGAAACTTGACAATTTAGTGTACTTTCTATAAAAAAAAAGGTATTTGCAAGTTCACTTCATTTTTGTAATGAATGGATTGGGCCAGAGTTTAGGCAATACAGAATGGTGTATATGCAAAAACATCGCTCTTGGCCTTTTAATGATTTTGTAGTTCTGTATAAATGTGTCAAGAATCCTGGAAGTTAGTGGCAGTTTGGATTAGACTAGGTTCAGTAATAGCATGGTGTAGTGAAAAAACAAAGGTTTTTGGCTTGGGAGTTAACTCTGTATTTTACTTCTTCCTCTATTACTAATTGTGTCACCTTCCACAAGTCACATCATCTCTTTGAACCTCTGTTTCCTTATGTGCCAGATATAGAGAGGTTGACTGGCACCCTGAGATTAAAATGTAATTGGGAAATACTTGGCAAAATAAATAAAAATACAAGAAAACATAGATAACATTACATTTGAAAACTAAGTCAGTATGTGGCCAGCAGGGATCCTTATGTATGGATCAGTGACCCTTTGACTCCAGTATAATTAGATAAACTGCAGTTCAGGATAGCCTATAAGCTGTCTACTTTTCCCAATGGTAACACTAACCGACAATTCCACCTCTTGCTCCAACTCCTTGGAAACCATGTCATGCTGGCAATATTATTCCTTGTTATTCTGATCTCACTATGAAGCAGGTAAAATGGATTGTCTCAAAACTTCCTTAGAAGCTGGAAGTAGATGTGTTGTATTAAAGAGATGACAACAAAGCAAGTCATTAAGTAGAGTACAAGTATTTCCTTGCTTAACCCCAGTTCACCTTAATGGAATCCTGAACTTAAATGCTTTCATCTGGTAAGGCAGCACTCTTCCAGCTTCAGTAGCTTCTGCTGATCTGTGGCTGGCCCCATTACGTTGTTGTAATTAGGGTGTCTATTAGTTTTCCTCCTTATTCTTATTTTACTCTGCATCAATTCACAAGTAACTTACTATGCTTCTTTTGGTCTTTTTTCATTTCTCAGGGTACTGTTCCATTGCACTCACGTATCATGCTTTGTTTTGCCATGCTGTGCTCAATGGACATCTATTATTTCTAGTTCTTCAACACTATGAAAGGTACTGCAAGGAATGATAGTAGATATGGGACCTTTCTGTTTTTGAACTGCTTTTAGGTATATACCTATAAGTGAGAACATTTTTTAAAATAATGTTTAGACATTATAAAATAGTTGGGAGTCTACCTGCCAAAACAAAATCAGGAGCTATGCAAATATAATTACAAAACACTTTTCACACAAATAAAGCCAGAGCTTAATAATGGGACAAATAGCAGTTCCTCATGAGTAGGACAAGTTAATAGAATAAAAGTGACAATTCTACTTAAATTAATTTACTTATTCAGTGCCATGTCAGTCAAACTACCAAAAATTATTTTATAAATCTAGAAAAAGAATAGCAAAATTCATCTGAAAGATCAAAAGGTCCAGAATATCAAAGGAATTAAGGAAAGGAAATGCAAGGGAAGGTGACCTAGCTATACCAGATCTTAAATTGTATTATAAAGCAATAATCATCAAAATATTTGGTACTGGCTAAGAAATAGAGTGGTGGATCAGTGGAATATGTTAGGTTCACAAGACACAGTAATGCTCAATGACTGTAGTAATCTACTATTTGATAAATCCAAAGACATCAACTTTTAGGACAGGAACTCACTATTTAACAAAAATTGCTGGGAAAATTGGAAAAAAGTGAGAATATTTTTGCTATTTTTAAAATGCACAATTCCAAATTACTTTTCAGAATCTTGGATCAGTTCAGTAGGTGTGTAATCTGAACTTTGTTATTTGTAATTTGAACTTTGTTATTTTTTGAAAGTAAAAGCTGAATATGTTCAAGGTCTGAGACTGATGTTTTGTTAAAATTTCAAGGGATTTTTATATCTATGATGGGAATAATGTGGTGGTGGGGACAATTTCTGTGTCAAAATTTCCAGGTCTTGAGAGTATTTTGTGATTTTTTTTTTATTATATAACTAGCTTTCATTTTGATTTGTTATTGTTGTTAATATTGTGAGTAACCTAATATTTTTTGAAAAGTTACAATTTCTTTTTGCATTTATGATATCAAGTTTTGCTTTATTTTATAGTATAATTTTATTTTGTTGAGTGGCTAAAATATTACAGTCTTGAATACATCCCTGATTTTTTAACAAATGTCAATGAGAAGATGGGATTCATTTGATAGACAATTCTTCTATTTTTGTGAAATATGGGGTCTTTGTATAGGTTTTATGGGCGTTAGTATGCTTTATATCACCACTTTACTACTAAGTAAAATATAATTTACACTATTGATTTTTTTGAAGGTGACAAGTTCAAATAAGTAGAAATAGAATTTTAAACCATGCCTAAGTAATATATTTGCAAATTGTTTTGCGTTATTATAGAAGTGTGCTAAGGGAACACAGAGCAAAGGTGGGATAGAATAGGTGATGTTAAGGAATGAGAAACAAGTTTAAGTCCTTTTTCAGAAAGCATTCATTGTAAATACCACAAATTTCTTTGACATAAAGCAATGTCTTTTCTGACCCCTTCTCACAAGGCAGGTGTTTACTGCAATGTAAACACTTTTCCAACACAATTATATAAACATTCTCTTTAGCATTCAAGAAATGTTCCCTTCCTAACAAAAAAAAACTACACACTTTTCTAAAGATTCAGAGTACTTAAGAACTCAGGTTACAATATCAATATAACTCAAATGGTGAAATATTAATCTTCAGAAGATTTAAAAGCAGGCCCTTTCCTTATAAATAATACCTTGTTTTAGGATCTGTAGAAACACAGGCAGAGTGGAATCGTGTATAGAGAGCTAACTTCAGAATCAGGATGACCTGAATTCAAGACTTTCGTCTGACACATACTGCTTATGTATGAAAATATAGTTACTCAGTCTCTTGAAGGTTTGAGATAACTCTTTATTAGGAAAAATAGTAGAAGATTTGTGAACCTCTATCAGTGGTGTGTTTCCTCACGTGTAGTTTAATTATAGGTTAGCAATCTCTTCGATATTCTCCCCCCTCCCCCCCAAAAAAGAAAGAAAGCAAGCAGGTAGCATTTGACAATGGAGTGATGCTACGTTGTATGGTACCAAGTAGGGCTGGCCTGCTGATGACATCAAGTCCCGAAACATTGCAGAACCTTCTGTGACTTCTTTGTAATTATTCTAAAGAGTTTGGCTTGACCATCCACAAGAAAGGCCAGGTGGATGAAGCTATCTGTTGACCAGATTATAACATGATTTTGCATGGACAACATGGAGGGCTTGTTCTTCAGTGGGTGCGTGTGCATGTGTGTGTGCGTGCGCGCGTGTATTTCTGACTGACAATGCAGATGGGCAGTGAGTTGGGCACAGATTTTTTAAGAGGAGGAAAATTGCCTTTAGGAAATTGCAAAGCTGCTTTAATGATTCTGCATTTCCTATGGAACATCGAAGGGTCATCTTTTTAATATCAACTTTTTTGTGTGGTTATATGGCCATAAAATATGAAACATATCTCAGAAGAATTAAAAATGGGTATTACACACTGGGCATTGGAGAAGCACATGGTTTGAGCAGACTTCTGAGAAATTTGAAAAACAGAAGTAAAAGATGTTATCAAGGAAGTCACAATAGGAAAATAAGATGAGTTTGTCGCATAATAAATATACAGGATGACATGGGGAAAGCTGGTGTGTCAGTGATATTATCAGGAGAAATCAAGGAAGGCTGAACTGCCCTGAAATACTGGTCCAGGTAATGCATCCACCAGAAATGACTCAAGACCTCCATGGCATCAAATCTGCTGATGCTTCAAGGTTGCTGTAACAGGCAGGCTGGGAGCAGGAATGAGTCTGGATTTAGAGTTAAAAGGGGACATTTAGGTCAATCCTCTCCTTTTACTGATAAGAAAATGAGGCTAAAGGAAGTACATGATTTGCCTAGACTCAGACTGTGCCAGTAAGTGTCTGAGTCAGATTTTGATCCCAAGACTTCCTAACTTAAGTCTGAGTAGTCTATTACAACATACTGGTCTCTTCAGTAAATCCTTACTAGTTACCTTGCTTCTGACAATGTGTGGAGAAAATCTATCTCTAAGCCCTCTGGACCTTATAATCTTTTTGTGAAGGCATTATTTAATGAATCTGTTTACAAAGTGTTTCTGGAAAGATTTAATCCTCTTCCTTGCTTTCTACTGGTAGGGAAATAGCTTGTTTTTCCTAATCCTTCTAATGTTCATTTATAAGCTAGAGAGAACTCCATTTTTTCTTTCATTGTCATTGGTGCGTATGAATTATTTTACGGTTACCTTTTGGTAAGGTTGAAAGCTATGTATTTTAGTTACACATTGGTAGAAGTGAAATTCAGTAGTGAACGTGGTGGACACACAATAATTCTTCCAAATTCTTTGACATTTGTTGTATGTTTTCAGTTTTCATCTTAAGACTAAATGTGGTACTGGCTGTTTCCAAATGTTTCTAGCTTTCTGATGGCTTGGTAAGACTATCTTCAACATGATTTTCTTTGGACAGTTGTAAATATGTCCTACTGAATTTCCTAAGTCAGAAGCCAATCTCTGATCCTGATGCAGATGAGCAAAACCTTGAAAAATTGTGTTTTAAATACTTAAAATTATTAGATCCTTTTAAAGATCCTTTCTTTCTCTTTTTCCTCTTGAGTAGTAATCATTTGTTCATCTAGAGTTACAGAATCTCAAAGTAGGAAAATATCTCTGAGACCATCTTGTTCAGTTGATACCTGAACTAGAATACTTTCTCTGCATCATACATAACCTTTTCTTAGTGGATCTTCATTGAGGAGAAACTCATTACCTCCTGAGGCAGATTTTGGATAGCCCTAATTTTTTAAGCAAATTTTGCCTTAGAGCAGATTTGCATAATCTATGGCCTGCTGGCTGCTTATTGCCATCAAAGGAAAAATGCAGAGGAAAATATCCTTTACATTTTCTTCATAGGCTGCCTGAAATTCTTTGGGTTGTGATTCGTGAGCCACAGATTGTGCAGACCTACCTTATTTCCATGGCTCCTACTTCTGCCCTGTGGGGTCAAGCAGAACCAATTTAAGTCTATCCTTCCAAGACTGTCTTTCAGATACTTGAAGACAACTACAGAAACAGGGCCCCTCTAAGTCTTTTCTTCTCAGTTAATCAACAAGTATTTACTAAGTGCCAACTATGTGCTAGTCTCATCCTGATTCTTCCTCTCTCACTTATCAATGTCTTTCCTAAAAGACCTGGGTACACTCCTATAAGCTGTCTCCGGACTTGAGCACTGTACGGTGGCAGTATCAACCCTTGTTGTTCTTAGAAGCCATGACTCCTAGTGCTGTCCAATTTCCATGAGTTATTTTGGCTGCCACACAGTTGACATATTGAGCTTGAGGTCTGCCATAACTCCCCTCTTTTTTTGAATGAACTGCTATTTATCCTTGAGACATATCTTATACTTGTGAAATTTTTTTTAACCCAAATTTTAAATTTTTAACCCAGCCTTTGCATGTATTCCTCTTATCTTTCATGCTTTAGTTAAGGTTCAGTGTTCTAGCAAACTTTAGCCCTCCTTTCTAAGACTTGCCAGCCAAGAAGGTTTTTATTCTTTTAAATACAGTGACACTTTATTTAAAAATGTAAAAACCATTCTTAACTAGGGGCTGTATAGAGATAGAATTAGGATTCAGATTTGGCCCAGGGACTTTTCTAGCCTGTTAAAAGTATTTTGGATCTTAACTGCCATCATCTGGTATGTTAGCCTACTTTTATGCAATCTCCAGTTTATCACTGCCCTTCCTAAAATGTTGCAAACTAGAACCGAACAGCCTGAAGAGGAATGAGAAATGACTGACTTGAGTGCTCTCCTTAAATTGCATTCCTTGGAGGGCCTATTGAATAATAGGGAGAAGCCTCAGGAACGGAGCGTATTTCCATTGTGTAGATTTCAAGTGAGGCTTCAGATGAGAAACTGGAGCTTCAGAGATGACATCTTCCATATAGCTTGGAATGAGGGAATTGTCCCTGACTTCAGTTGATTGTAACGCTGTCATGTGGAAGAAGAATTTGACTTTTTGTACTTGGTCCTAGAGGAAAGAACTAAAAATAATGTGTTGAAATAGTTATTAGGGGCGGATTTCAGGTCAACATAGTGAAAAAATTGTAAAAGTTATAGTGCTTCACAAATTCAATGGGGCTACCTCAAAGAGGCAAGGAGTCTCCCATTCCTGGAGTTCATGAAGAGGCTAAATAACCACTTTACAGGACTGTTGTAAAGGTGATTCCTCTATAGTTATAGACTGGATTCTATGACCTCTAACTCAACACAACTAAATACTAACCTGAGATTTTGCATGGTTGCTGAATATCAATCACTTTTGTTCTGAAGGGGGAAAGGTTTTATGATACTGCTAACTTTTGGCTATTTATGAATGGAATGTTAACATAGGAAACTTGAATACTTCAGTGAGCTACAATTTTATTAATCCCTCTCCATCGATTCAGATTTAAACCTCTCTAAAACTTAGTGACTGTCATTTGATGAGTTGTTATTTTAAAAAAAATTCTACCTTCCTATGATGAGCATGTCAAATCTTGACTCCTTTGGTCTTCAGCCCTGGCTTGAAGCTTTGAAACTGGTAAGAGAAGGCTGCCTTCCACAGCTTATTCTCTACTGGCCATCTTCAAGGATTCAGTTCTTCTTCCCCAGCAATACAAGACGCTGGAGCAAGACTTTAGTGCTAGGTAACCAACAATTAAGGCTACTTTGCTCTGCTCCTAGTCAAGTTATAAACATAAGTGCCTACTGTGTGACAGTTGCTGTGCTTAGTGCTAGTGATACAAAGAAAGGCAAAAGATAGTTCCTGTTGTCAAGGAGCTCATAGTCTGATGGAGTCAACATGTCAACAAGTATGTACAACATGTTACATATAGGATAAATTATAAATAATCAACTGGGGAAAGACATTAGAGTTAAGGAGGATTGGGAGAGAGTTCTAATAGAAGGTGGAATTTTTAACTGAGGCTTGAAGGAAGGCAAGAGATATGGATGAGAAGGGAGAGCATTGCAGGAGGAGGGGACAACCAGTGGAAAATGCTTGGAGTTAGAAGATGGAGTGTCTTGTGGGAGGAACAGCAAAGAGAAGGCAGTGACACTGGATTGCAGAATTCAGTGAAGGGGAAGGGATAAAAGTGTAAGAAGATTCTTATCAGCAGGGTCTTGACCTATTTTTGTGGGTCAACAATTGAGTAGTAAAGAATGACTTTAAATAATGCACATAGAAGATATTCTGTATTGGGGCAAGAGGCAGTTGTGTGAGTTTGAGGGGAAATAATATGTATATCAATCAACGCATTTATCTAAATGATAGATACACACATGGGAAAAACTGGATTTCGTTAACCACCAGAAGTCAACTACTACAATATTAAGTCATTCAAAAGGGTTGGTTGAAAAATGACTCTGACTGCTTTTTGTATCATTGTAAGAGTCCTTTGCATTTTAGTGAGAGAGCAAACCTGGATTATAAGAGCAAAGATAAGATGATTTTTGACTGGGAGAGTCACTTCCTCTCTCAAAATTCTGGGGCTATGGGGATGCTAGGGATGCAGAGTACCCTGTCTTCACCCTCTGATTCTGGCTTCTCAGGAAAACATCTCTGCCAGCCTCAGCTTGCTCAGAGCCTATGTGACTAATGGATAACTACAGGTTGGCAGTGTTTTAGAAGTCTTCCTGATTACTGTCCTGGCACCTGTTGGAATAGATAGATGGCTTCTCAGAGTCATTTTCATCTCTGAAGCTATTTGACCTGGTGATAAAATAGCATAAGTAAGCCCTGAGTTCAAATCCATCCTCAGATACTTACTAGATATGTGGAAGTCACTTGACCACTATCTGTCTCAGTTTCCTTTTCTGTAAAATGTGGAATAATGATATCTGCTTGCTCCTCTTTCAGCATTATTTTTTCCTGCTCCACTGTATGGAAATGTATGGGGAGAAAGAAACAGAAAAAGCGATATAGTGTTAGTGATAGTGAAAGCCCAATTTATCCATGTCTGGTTTACCTTCATATATTCCACAATCCTCACACTACATACAGCAGGCATTTAAAAGTTTGTTGAGTGAATTAATGAATAAGTTTAATGCCATCTATGTATAAGGTATTTTGGGTATGTGTATTTTCTAGATAACTAAAGTTTGTCCAGGGGCAGCTAGATGGCATGGTGGATGGCTTAGAGTCAGAAAGACCTGAATTCAAATTTGCATCAAACATTAACTGTGTGAACCTGGGCAAGTCACTTAATGTTGTTTGCTTCAGTTTCCTAATCTGTAAAATGAGCTGGAGAAGGAAATGGCAACCTACTCCAATGTCTTTGCCAAGAAAATCCCAAAAATCCCATGAAGAGTCTGGCATAATTGAAAGATGCCTAAACAATGTCCAAAATATTTATCCATTTTACCAAATTTTTTGTGCAATGATTTTGGGAGATTTTCTTTTTTCAAAATGTGCATGCCTTCTTCAACATAATTCAATCTGTTCTTGATAATTCAAGACTATTAATTATTTATTAGGATGTAATATAAAGATGAAAGACATCCTCGGCTGTTGAGGTGTCTAGTGTGTTTTTTTTTCCTCTTGTGTATGTTATGGCTCTAGTCTTTTAGATGTTTTTGGATTTCCTAATTTTTTTCCTCACTGTTATTCTGTCACCTCTTTTCAATTTTTTCTCTGGGTCTGTCTCTAGCACCTATGTTTTCTCTCCTAATTTCTTCTTAATAGTCTCCTCTAGTCTTGGAAATCAGATATAAAAAAAAGTGGGTTGAAATTAGTAGAATCTCTGTGACACGGGCCATGTTGACTAGATGTTCTAGACTCTTTATTCTTCCTAATCTCCCACATCCAGTTACTTGTCAAGTTATAACATTTCCACTTCTACCACATCTCTTGAATATATCCACCTCTTTCTGATTACAGTCATTGCCCCTAGATCAGCCTCTCATCACCTCTTCTTTGTGCTATTGTAGTAACCTCTTGATTGATCTACATGTTGTGATCCCTTTCTTTAATTTGTCCTCCACAAAGTTGTCAACTGGATGTTTTCTAAATTGCAGATCTGACACTGGACAGTCAAGAAGCTTTTTTGGGTCTTATTACTTCCAGAATCAAATAAAAACTCCTCTGTTGGGCATTCAACACCCCTATTAATCTATACCCAATGATCTTTTCCCCTTGATCTGGTATTAGTCTTCCTCATGACCTCTCCATTCTAGCCTAACTGGCTATCATGAGATATTCCATCTCCCACCTCTGTGTCTTTGCCCAGATTGTTCTCCAAGCTTAGAATATTCTTAATTTACCTTCACCTCCTAGGTTTGTTACCTCCTTGAAAACATAGCTCAATTTACCATTCCCTGCTATTAGATTTAGTTACTTTTCAAATTGTCAGGGTTGTACTTTAGGGAACAAGATTTTATTGTAATAGGAAAAAGAAATGATCAAGTACCACTTGATGACTGTACATCAGAATTAGAATGAAGTTATGATGAGGCTACATTGTTGTTCCTTCTTCTTTTTTAAAGAGTACCAGTGAATTTAATTGAGGCAGAGCTGAGCAAAGTTGTCAACCTCACTCTCTTCTCTATAGTCACTGGAGTCCTGTGACAAGACAAAAGTCAAGAGAATTGACCTAGGATGCAGTGGGTGACCTTGACCTTTTTAAATTAAGATTTTTTCCCAGGTCTCAGTTTGTCTGAGGCAAAGCTTATTCAGTGACCATGAGTTAGATAAGAACTGAGACAAAAGATGGCCCAATTCTCTATCACAAATATGTGTATGTGTGTGTGTGTGTGTGTGTGTGTGTGTGTGTATCAGTCTGACAGGGTAAGAAACAGAAAGCAACACTCATTCTAAGCCATCACACCTGAAACAATGAGCCACTGAGGCTTGAGCTGGGAGCTATTTTTGTCGTGTGCAACAATTATCATTTATGATTTTTTCAGCTATAACTGAAAAAAAACAACAGGCTTTAAAAAAGGCCATTGTGTTTCAAATGGAACTACTTGACCATGTGTTTAAGTCTAAATAGGGATACATAAATGAGGTTTATTTAGACCAATTCACAAGTTTTAAAGTAATGTTTGGTTGATATTTCTTTGTTTTTTTAAACTGATGTTCCCAAAGTATCCTTTCCCTTACCTTCTCCCAGAGCACCATCCCCTATAACAAAAAATAAGAAAGAAGGGAAGAAAACATTCAGCAAAAGAAACCAAGGCATATTAAAAGTTTAACATTTTCTGTAGGAAGGAGGCTTTATTAAACACCTACTATATGCCAAATACTGTGTTAAGTTCTTTTACAAATGTTATCTTGGTTTTGTCTTCCCAGTACTGCTGAAAGATAGGTGTCATTATTCTCTCCATTTTACTACAGTTGAGGAAACAGGTATGTCTTGGGTCATACAGCCAGTTAAGTGTCTAAGGATGGGAACGCAGGTGTTCCCAGCTCCAGGTCCAATGCTCTGTTCCCTGTATCCCCTGTAGAATGCCATGCCAAAAGTCTCCTACCTCTGGAAAGTGTAGAGAGGTACCATCTCATAGCCCTTCTTTTGGGTCAAACTTGGTCATTATAACTCCAAAAATCATTGTTTCAATTGTTGCTATGTATGTATGGTGTATGGTGGATTCATGTGTTTTCCATTCTGTGCCTTCACCTTCATTCTGCTTTACTTTGTGTCTTAAGGTCAGCATCTTCTACACAATTTCTATAGTTAGTTATTCAGAGCACCGAAAAGTTAGCCGACTTCTTCCTGGGCATGGTAAACTAGATCCTGACCCTTCTTGGCTCTGAAGTCAAATCTTTAGATGGACCACCATGCTTTTTCTCCATCATTTTTAGAGTAGGAAGAAACAGGCATTTTCAGTAAATCTTTTGTAAGATAGATTTGTAATTTTATTTTCACAGTAACAAACCCTTCATCCCTAATACGTTATATACTTATCCACTGATACATAGAAAATTCATCAATTACTTTCCCTCTTCATTTTTAAAAAAAATTATGTTATTCTGAAATTGATCTCCAAAGTGAGTCCACCCCCTCCACTTTCAACGAGGTTTTTTAATGAGGAAGACCACTTACTTTTCCCTTAAATTTCACTTAATACAATGTTATATAGGTATTTAACCATGTTCTAAGCCTTTAGAACAGAATGACCCACTTTTAGATTCTTTCTTTCTTTCTCCTTTTCTGCTATATAACCTTTTATTTGGTAGGATTGCTTTTCTCATTCAGAAAACTGGCCGTTTGTTTCTAAATTTTATTCACCGTTAAATCTGGAACACTGGTTTCTTTACCTCTTATCCCTGGACTATTGACTTTCCTATGTGGGGAAAGTGTTCTTGATAATATTTTTCAAAACATGTTAGAAAATGTGTATTCTTTACTTTTAAAGACTCTATAGAGTTGTTCAGGATTTTAGAATACACTGAAAGAGTTATTTGTGCATATCCAACTCTGTTCTTCAAACCATTGCATTTCTTGGCTGAGGAAGCTTCTTTTTTTTTTCTTCTTTCCCCTGTTGACAAAGGCTGGTAGATAACCCAAGGGTCACAATTAGCACTCATCCTTTTTAAAGCTTGCTAAAATAGTGGCTGCTTTCCAGGCCCTTAGAATACTTCAGCAAAATCCCTTTTTCTTTTGTTATGTCAGAAGTCTAGTTATTAACTTAATTTTGTCTGGGTAATCTTTACTACAATAGGTAGTGATTACTTTTCAAAGTAGTAAATAAATGGTTTGACTTTAAAGCATTTGATCAATCATGCAATACTGGGAGCCCTTATTCTTTTGTGCCCTCCTATGCAATAACTCCTCCCCCACCCTTACTTGTGAGCAACAAGTTCCTTCTCCAGCTCATTTTACGAATGAGAAAACTGAGGCTACCACGGTTAAGTGACTTGTACAGGGTCACACAGCTAGTAAGTAAGGCCAAATTTGAACTCAGGAAGATGAGTCTTCATGACTTCAAACCTGGCACTCCATCCACTGAGTCACCTAGCTACTGATGTATTTGTTGGAGATGGCAACAGTGATCTCTCCCATAATACCTTAGTTTCTCTCACTTTGATGTTACTAAACATTATATCTCCTGAAATATTTAGAGTTGGTAGATTTTACTGGGAAAGATATGCCTTGTAGCAGGCATTTAATAAAGATTTATTGAGTTGAAATGTTTGTTGAATTGTATTAATTGAAAATTTCTAGAAGGGAGTTAATCCAGTAGAATTGAGGAGCTGGTGTTTCGTCTTATTATGAGAGTGCGGCAATTCAGGTGACTTCAGTGGTCATAGATTTCAGTAAAACTTTTCACCAGTTTTTAAATTATGCTGAGGGATATAGTTTAAACCCAAATCTAAACTTTAGATTTATGTTACTATTCTTTAGATTTAAACTTGGTTATTTGACTGGAACCAAAAAGTAGTCTCATTATTATTTAAATATTATATTGGATATAGGACTGTGATAGTCATAAAAAGGTATGACTAGCTCTTTTTAAGCCTCATTGTCATTTCACTCCATCTTTGAATGCCCTCCTTTACCTCATAGACTGTCCTTTTTAACAAGTATATTCTGGCAAAACAAAATAACATATTGAGTGTATCTGAAAAACATCTGTTTGATTTTCACCAGTCTGTCAACATGCAAGAGGCATACGTCATTTCTAGGGTTTTGAAATCAAGTGTTTTTACATTGCTCTGATTTATCAAGCTTTCCTTTTTATTATTGCTATCAATATAAATTGTCCTTTGATTTTGCTTGTTTTCCTATGTCTTGGTTCATGTAAATCTTCTAAATTATTTATAAAAAATAAAAACAATCTTTCAAAATATTCTAAAATCATCTAAAATGATTCCTTTATTAATACACATTTTCATGATTTAATAATGATATTCTATTATTCTCTTGTACCACAAATTGGTTATCCAATCCCCTAATTTATGAAGGGAGGATTGGGGTGTAGGGTGTGTTCAGGGAGGACCAGTACTTTTAGTGTGATGGCTGCCAAGCCTTTTTCAGGGCTGCTTTCCACCTCTGGTGTCCACCTGTTCCACCCAACTCTAGCCTGTGGCTCCAAGAAGCTGCAGCATGTGTAGTGGCCACATCCTGGTAAACAGTTTCGGCAGACAGGCCAAACCAGGTTGAGGGTAACCAAGGGGTCCCAAACACATTGGTGAGTTAGAGGGGTATGAGAACAATTTGTTCCAGCAGCCCTGAAGGCAGTTGAAGCAGGGGATGTGGAGCGCTTAGAGCTTGGTTAGATACTGAAGACACCAAGGTCATCCACTGCATTTTGAGCCATCGCCAGTCATCTTGACTCTGTCCTGCCACAGGACTATGATGACTCTGGAGGAGAGAGTGAGGCTGACAACTTTGTGCAACTCTGCCTCACTTAAATCTAATTTCCACATGAATCAAAAGACATCACTTGTACCATTTTACTATTATACCTATCTCAAAGTCCTGTGGTGACAAGCAGTGATGAAGCACCAGGTGCAGATACACTGGGAGCTGTAGGCACAACCTCGCACACTTGGCCCAGGCCATAGGATCATTTCTCATGGGTAGCAGCAGTGAGATTTGGCAACCCCCTGGGTGTCTGAGCAGCCTTTTAAGGATTGCACTGCTCACCTCCTGGTGTGAGGAAGAGGGGCTAGAAAGGGTGCCCTAAATATTGTCTGCTTACCAAAACCTGGTCTGACTACCATGGCAGGTGGGGAATCCCACTATGCAGTCGAAACACACAAAAAATGTACAAAATGTACCAAAACCTCTGCAAAGATGATTCCACTCACCATTGGCACATGGAACATTCTCACACTTATAGACAACACAAAATTCAGTAAACCTGAAAGATGAACTGCTCTTATTGCAAGAGAACTCAATAGGTATCGCATCCAAATAGCAGCCATGAGTGAAACAAGGGGGGCAAATGAAGGCCAGCTTACTGAAGTTGGAGCTTGGATATACATTTTTCTGGAGTGGCCACAGCAAAGGGGAGTGCCATGAAGCTAGCGTAGGTTTTGCAACCAAAACTAATCGAGTTCGGCAAGCTGTTATGCCTGTCAAAAAAAATGAATGACAGGCTCATGACAATGCGATTGCCACTCGAGGGAAAACGCCGTGCCTGTGCTCGCACCGTGATGAACCCTGATGAGATGGAAGAAAATTTTAAGAAGACCTAGAGACCCTTATCATCAGTGTTCCAAAACAGGACAAGCTTATAATTCTGGGCAACTTTAATGCTAGAGTAGGCTCAGACTACCAGACTTGGCAGGGGGTCCTAGGGAGGAATGGAGTTGGAAACAGCAATAGCAAAGGTCATTTACTGCTGAAGACTTGTGCATCGCATGACCTTCTCATCACCAACAGTGTCTTCCATTTACCTAAATGCAATAAAGGTTCATGGATGGACCCTCGCAGCAAACATTGGCATCTAATAGACTATGTGATTGTAAGAAGAAGAGACAGATAAAATGTGAGAGTGACAAAGGCAATGTGTGGTGCAGAGTGCTGGACTGATCATAGACTTATCCTTTCCAAGCTAAATATTCTCATTCATCCGAAGTGCCACCCCCAAGGCAAAATAACTACCAGAAGAATTAATATCACACTCTTCTCTGAGCGTGGACAGTTTGTTGCTAACTTGATGGGAAAGTTGAGCCAACACACAGTTGCCTACAAAGGAGCAGAAAAGGATTGGGCAGCTTTCAGAGATTTGGTATACAGCACTGCATTTACTCATCTGGGCCAGAATGCTCACAAACACCAACAATGGTTTGATGAAAATGATGGGGAAATTCAGAAGCTGCTAAATGAAAAATGAGAACTCCACAGGATTTACCAACAGGATAGTTCATTCACTTCTAAGAAGGCAACATTTAATTCCATCAAAAGCAAACTACAAGCAAAGCTTAGAGAGATGCAGGATTCCTGGCTCAGTAAGAAGGCAGATGAAATTCAGTTTTATGCTAATAGTAGCAGTCCAAAACACTTTTATGATTCCCTTAAAGCTATTTATGGACCAAAAACCTATGGTGCATCACAGTATTCAGTGCTAATGGAGCCACGTAGATTAGTGATAAGGACATGATCCTAGAGAGATGCGCTGAACACTTCCATAGTGCTCTCAACAGACCATCTTCAATCAATGCTGACACCATTGACCATTTACCTCAGGTTGAAGTCAATCCGTTCTTAGCTGAACTTCCAACTGAAGAAGAGGTTTTGAGGGCCATTAGGCTCCTTTCATGTGGCAAAGCACCTGGTGCTGATTCTATTCCAGCTGCAATTTACAAGGTAGCGGGTCCATTGCTCATACAAAAGCTGAGTGAAATTTTCCAGGTTATATGTCAAGAGGAGGTTATCCCCCAGGTTATCCAGGAGTTCAAGGATGCCTCCATTGTGCATCTCTATAAAGGTAAAAGGAATAGATTGTCCTGTGACAATCACAGGTGGTTCTCTCTCTTAGTCATTGCTGGCAAGATTCTTGCTAGAGTCCTCCTTAACAGGCTGATCCTTCACTTGGAATATGGTCATATACCTGAGAGCCAGTGTGGCTTCAGAAAGGGCCGAGGAACAGTTGATATGGTGTTTGCTGCCTGACAACTCTAGGAGAAATGCCAGGACCATAACAGAGGTCTGTATACAACATTTGTAGATCTGACCAAGGCTTTTGACACTGTTAGTTGTGAGGGCTTATGGAAAATTACGTCAAAATTTCGTTGCCCAGAGAAGTCCATCAGTATTGTATGTCAGTTTCATGATGGCATGTTTGCCCAGGTTCTGGACAATAAACAATGCTCTCGTGCCTTCCCAGTGACCAGTGTAGGGAAGCAGGGCTGTGTGCTTGTTCCCATGCTTTTTATTTATTTTTTAAAATTTATTTATTTAACTTTTAACATTCATCTTCACAAAATTTTGGGTTCCAAATTTCCACCCCAAAACGCCAAGCATTCTAATTGCCCCTATTACTAATCTGCCCTCTCTTCTATCATCCCTCCCTTGCCTTGTCCCCATATTCTCTTTTGTCCTGTAGGGCAAGATAACTTTCTATACTCCATTAACTGTATGTTTTATCTCCTAGTAGCAAGAACAGTATTCGACAGTTATTCCTAAAACTTTGAGATCCAACTTCTCTTCATCCCTCCCTCCCCACCCATTCCTTTTGGGAAGGCAGGCAATTCAATATAGGCCATATCTGTGTAGTTTTGCAAATGACTTCCATAATAGTCGTGTTGTGTAAGACTAACTATATTTCCCTCCCTCCTATCCTGCCCCCCATTGCTTCTGTTCTCTCTTTGGATCCTGTCCCCAAGAATGTTGACTTCAAATTGCTCCCTCTTCCCATTGCCCTCCCTTCCATCATTCCCCCCACTCTGCTTATCCCCTTCTCCCCCACTTTCCTGTATTGGAAGATAGGTTTTCATACCAAAATGAGTGTGCATTTTATTCCTTCCTTTAGTCGAATGTGATGAGTAAACTTCATATTTTTCTCTCACCTCCCCTCTTTTTCCCTCCACTGAAAAGTCTTTTGCTTGCCTCTTTTATGAGAGATAATTTGTCCCATTCCATTTTTCCCTTTCTCTTCCCAATATATTTCTCTCTCACTGCTTGATTTCATTTTTTAAAGATATGATCCCATCCTATTCAATTCACTCTGTGCACTCTATCTCTCTATGTGTGTGTGTGTGTGCATGTGTGTGTGTGTAATCCCACCCAGTACCCAGATACTGAATAGTTTCAAGAGTTACAAATATTGTCTTTCCCTGTAGGAATGTAAACAGTTCAACTTTTATAAGTCCCTTATGACTTCTCTTTGCTGTTTACCTTTTCATGCTTCTCTTCATTCTTATGTTTGAAACTCAAATTTTCTTTTCAGCTCTGGTCTTTTCATCAAGAATGCTTGAAAGTCCTCTATTTCATTGAAAGACCAATTTTTCCCCTGAAGTATTATACTCAGTTTTGCTGGGCAGGTGATTCTTGGTTTTAGTCCTAGTTCCTTTGACTTCTGGAATATCCTATTCCATGCCCTTCGATCCCTTAATGTGGAAGCTGCTAGATCTTGTGTTATCCTGATTGTATCTCCACAATACTTGAATGGTTTCTTTCTAGCTGCTTGCAATATTTTCTCCTTGACCAGGGAACTCTGGAATTTGGTCACAATGTTCCTAGGAGTTTCTCTTTTTGGATCTCTTTCAGGAGGTGATCAGTGGATTCCTTGAATACTTATTTTGCCCTCTGGTTCTAGAATCTCAGGGCAGTTTTCCTTGATAATTTCATGAAAGATGATATCTAGGCTCTTTTTTTGATCATGGCTTTCAGGTAGTCCCATAATTTTTAAGTTGTCTCTCCTGGATCTATTTTTCCAGGTCAGTTGTTTTTCCAATGAGATATTTCCCATTATCTTCCATTTTTTCATTCTTTTGGTTTTGTTTTGTGATTTCTTGGTTTCTCATAAAGTCATTAGCCTCGATCTGCTCCATTCTAATTTTGAAAGAACTATTTTCTTCAGTGAGTTTTTGAACCTCCTTTTCCATTTGGTTAATTCTGTTTTTGAAAGCATTCTTCTCCTCATTGGCTTTTTGAACCTCTTTTGCCAGTTGAGTTAGCCTATTTTTCAAGGTATTATTTTCTTTAGCATTTTTTTGGGTCTCCTTTAGCAGAGTGTTGACCCACTTTTCATGCTTTTCTTGCATCTCTCTCATTTCTCTTCCCAGTTTTTCTTTCACCTCTCTAACTTGATTTTCAAAATCCTTATTGAGCTCTTCCATGGCCTGAGCCCATTGAATATTAATTATGGATGCTTGGGATACAGAAGCCTTGACGTTTACGTCTTTCCCTGATGGTAAGCATTGTTCTTCCTCAACAAAAAGGAAGGGAGGAGTTATCTGTTCACTAAGAAAGTAACCTTGTATGGTCTTATTTTTTTTTCCCTTTTCTGGGCATTTTCCCAGCCAGTGACTTGACTTCTGAGTGTCCTCTCCACAACCACCATGCCTCCAGATCCGCCCGGCCAGTGCTTGGGGTCTGAGATTCAAATGCTGCTTCCCAGCCTCAGGGCTTTTGGCAGGGGCAGGGCTGCTATTCAATGTGAGATTAAGTTCAGGTGCTCAGGTGGGGGCAGGGCTGCCACATGGGGCTCAGTTCCCTGAGGGGATTTATGTGGAGACCTTCAACAATGGCTCTGAGGTCCTGCCTGCTTTGGGAGCCCCTGTCCCCTGCTGCCTCCTGAGGGGGCCTGAGTTATGGGGACACCCCACTCCCCTCTCAGCCACCCAGAAAGACTCTCTCACTGACTTTTGTCACCTGTGGGTGGAGGGACCTGTGAGGCTGGTGGAGATTCTGTCCCTGAAGCCTGCTGGGATCTTCTTCTCTCGGTGCTGGGTGGCCAAGGCAGGGCTGTGCTGTGCTCCGGGTCTGGTGCGCGACGGACCTTCCATGTTGGTTTTTCAGGGTTCTCTGGAACAGAAATCTCCTCCACTCCATTGTTCTGTTGCTTTTGCTGCTCCAGAATTTGTTGGGAATTCTTCTTTACAGGTATTTTATGGGCTGTGGGTTTGGAGCTAGCATATGTGTATCTTTCTACTCTGCCATCTTGGCTCCTCCCTCCCATGCTTTTTAGCATGATGTTTTCAGCCATGTTGTCAAATGCTTTCAATGAGGATGAACAAGGCATCAAAGTCATTTACTGTACTGATGGTAAATTCTTTAATCTGAAAAGGCTACAAGCCAAGACCAAAGTGGAGGAAGTGTTGGTGCATGATTTTCTGTTTGCAGATGGTTGTGCTCTCAATGCAGCCTCTGAACAGCTGCACCAAAGTATGGATTGATTCTTTGTTGCCTGTGCTAATTTTGGTCTAATAATTAACACCAAGAAAACACAGGTGCTCCATCAGCCAACACCACACCATCCATATGTGGAACCGTTGGTTACAACAAATGGAGAAATTTTGAGTGCTGTGAATAAGTTCACTTACCTTGGTAGTGTACTTTCCAGGGATGTACACATTGACAATGAGGTTGATGCACACATTGCCAGAGCTAGCTCAGTGTTTGGGAGGCTCTGAAGAAAAGTTTGAGAGAGAAGAGGTATTAGACTGACTACCAAACTGAAGGTCTACAGAGCCATTGTTCTGACCTCATTGTTGTATGCCTGTGAAACATGGACAGTCTACCAGTGCCATGCCAGGAAACTGAATTGCTTCCATTTGAACTGTCTTAGGAAGATTCTGAGGATCACCTGGCAGGATAAAGTACCAGACACTGAAGTCCTTGCTCAAGCTGAACTGCCAAGCATTCAAACTATGCTTCAGAGAGCACAACTCTGATGGGCTGCCCATGTTGTTCAAATGCAAAATGTACACTTGCCAAAAAGACTATTTTATGGAGAACTCACATGGGCAGGTGATCACATGGTGATCAGAAGAAGTGATGCAAGGACACTCTCAAGATCTCTCTCCAGAACTTTGGATTTGATTGTGCAATATGGGATACACTGGCACAGGACCGCTCAGCATGGTGTGGTCGCATCAGAAAGAGTGCTTTGCTCTGTGAGCAAAGCAGAATTGAGACATCACAAAGTAAATGTAGGATGTGCAAATTTAGAATATTCACATGAACAATCTGTGCCCAATCTGTGTTAGAGCATTCTGAGCTCATATTGGTCTGATCAGCCACAGTGAGAAACACTGAAAGTTGAGTTTATCATGGTGATGTCATTTTGGTCCTCTTCAAGAATGAAGGACAACAACCAAGTGACCATATGAAGGGAGGATTCAAATGTCTGGACATGGTGAAGAAGAGGATGAGAAAGGAGAAGGGATAGCTACCCACATGATGTCTTCTATGAACAGGAACATCTGTAGGACCTCACCATCCTGAGGGAATCCCCTGGATTTTGTCTTCATCTACCATAGTCAGTATTTACTTATACCATTTTGAGGGGGCATATGTTTCCTTGGGTACTTTTTGTATTTTAAACTCAATTGTGGTTGCATATTTATGGATCCCAGCTTTTTCTGACAAGAGAGGTTCATGAATGACTTTTGGAGAGCTAGAGATAAAATGGTCCTATACAAATTAGATCTCTGACTTAGTGGAAAGGGTGGCAGATTGAGAACCCTCTTTTCTCATCTTGATGTCATTTTCTTTACTTGTTAGGTTTTCTGGACACTTGTTCTCAACTGTAGCTGATCCTCTCTTTTTGCCTGTTTTGATTCATCTTACCCTGCCTGAAAACACATTGTTTTTTACTTAGGCTATTTCCAGTGGCATGTGGATTTCTCCTCTCACTACTTAATTTCAATCAATCCACAAGGCTTTATTTAGCACATTTTTTGTTAGCCTCGGTGCTGGATGCTAGGGGCCTAAAGAAAAAAGTGAACAAAGTCTTCAAGAACCTTATGTCCTGTTTGGGGAGAAACAAATTGTAGCAGATGTTCAGGTACTGAAGTCTGGAAGATCTAAGTTCAAAATCGGTCTTAGACACTTACTAGCTATGCCATGCTTGGGCAAGTTGCATAACCTGTTTCCCTCATTGTCCTCATCTGAAAAATGATGGTAATAACAGTACCTGCCTCACAGGATTATGATTGAAATTATATGAGTTAGTATATTTTAAATGCTTTGCACATCTTAAATGTTAGCTATCATGTATACACATACACACATATATATGTGACTGTATATGTATATGTGTACATATTATATGTTAGGTATAATATATAATAAAATATGAAGGGAAGAGAGTAGCATCTGCAAGGATCAGGAACGGGCTTCCCAGCACTTGAGCTGATCCTTGAAGGAAGTTTTTCTAAGAGGTGGAGGTGAGTATGTAGTACATTCCATTGTAGTCTTATGGGGAACTGCCAGAGGCATAGAGATAGTGTGAGAAGTAAAAAGGCCAGTTTGGCTGGAGTATAGTTCACCTGAAGGTCTTGTAATATGTAACAAAGCGAGAAAGCTGGAATGGAGCCAGTAGGGAAGACTTTAAATATAAGACCGAGGAGTTTATATTTAATTCTACAGGTAATACTGGAGTATCTTGGGGAGGAGATGGGACAATTTTATTGACACCTGCTGTGGTCCAATCAAGAGGCATTGAGGACCCTGAACTAGGCTGGTGATTGTGTGATGGGAGAGAAGGGTACTGGTGGGAGAGAAGGGTACTGGGGAGAGAGATGTTCCTGAGGCAGAAACAAGGTTTGGCAGCAGATTGTGGGGTGAATGAAAGTGTGAGAAATCAGAGATAGCACTGATATTGCAAATTTGTCTTAATAGCACATCCCCCATCAGAAACAGGGACATTTGACATGGGATGGGGAGTGGGGATTTGGGAGGAAAGATAAAGGAGTTCTTTTTCGGACATGTTGAGTTTGGACATCACTTCATGATTTCCAATTTGAAAGTTCCAATGGATATTTTGGTGATATGAGATTGCTTTTTAGAGTAAAGACTGAAGCTGAATTTCCAGATTTGAGAGTGATCTGCACAGAGATGATAATTAAATCCATTTTGATGGCCATTTTCTATTTTTACTTCTGTTTCCAGTACCACTATTGGAACGTAAGCTCCATGTAGGCATGAGTATCCTGAGTATCCTGCACAATATCTTTTATAGAATAGGTACCATAAGTATTCGAGTAAATACTGAAAATGTCACACTTTTCCATTCAATACTGTTGAATTACTCTGAGGCATTAGGTGGCATAGTGGCGAGGCTTAGAGTCAGGACGACCTGAGTACAAATGCAGCTTCCGATAATTAATAATTAATATGTCCCAGACAAGTAACTTAACTTCCATCTGCCTTATTTCTATTAACTTTAAAATGGGGATAATACTAATACCTACCCCCCAGGGTGGTTGTGAGGATCATGTGAGAAAATATTTGTTAAATACTTAGCCCAGTGCCTGACACTTAACAGTAGGTACTTAATAAATGCTTATTCCCTTCTACCATTCCCCCACATCTCTAGTGAGTCCCCCCCACCCCTTTTGTAATCTGGTTAGTTTTCCTTCTGTAGTTAATTCCCAAACGTTTTTAATTTTAACCTTCTCAGTTTCTTCTTTTTCAATAAAAGTTTTTGGCAAACAAATTTGAAAGCATGTGGGGGTGGAGCTTATGTTTCACTGGGCTGAAAAAGAGTTTTATTTGCCTTCTACACTCCTCCATTTGGTGGTTTCCTGGCAGTCACCTTGATTTGTTACATATAGTTATTCAGTTCAACAATAAGCAAATCTTGTCACTCAGGATTATCCTTTGGGGCTTTAGGGAGTCCCTAGCACATTCATCCATTTTTCTCCCCCTTTAAATTTATGATATACTGCTACAGATTCCAGAAAACTCATGAAGCAGTACACAAAGTTAACGTGCAAATGAAACCAGACCTTTTAGCTAGTTCTTGCTTTTCTAAGATCACAGGAATAGATGTTAGGGAATTTGCATCTCTGTTGCAAATTTTACGATATGCATGCACTCATAGATATTTGTATCTTTGACATTTGTTCTCATTGTCCTTTATTACAACTTATTGGTAATATCTGAACTCTAGTTAGTATCAGTATAGTGTTGTGAAGCTTGTTCTAAATTTTTCCTGAGAAAGTAGTTGATTTATTCAGATTTAGTGAGCAGTCATCTTGCTTTAATTAATGTTAAAATTTAAAACGTTCTAGGAAGCTTGTTTAGGGCTGCTGGTGGAAGGAGGTTCATTTTAAGGAAACCAAAGAACCAGAGATTCTAATAGATTTGGAAGTAATCTAGGCCAACTCATAAACAGATCATGAATTAATTCTCCTTTATAGTATCCTCAAGTGATTATTCAGTTTCTCCCTAAAGTCCTTTGATTTCATGGAGCTCACTACTTTCTGAAGCTGTCAGATCTGTTTTTGGACATTTGTAATTGCTATATTGAACAAGCATCTGCATCCCTGTAATTTATACTTAATTGTTACAGTCACACTGTCAGGTGCTAGGAAGAGCAAGCTGAGTCCATGTTCTTGTCTTTTGTAAAAATGTTGCACAACATTTGAAAGCTGCTGTCGTGTTCTTTTCTCAAATATTTTCTTTCCTAGGTTTAACATCCCCCATTCTTTTAAAGTAGTTGTGTTATGACATAGTTTCTAGTTCTCTCATTATCCTGTTAGCTGTCTTCTGAAGATACTCCTTTTTGTCAATGATCTTCTAAATTGGGTCACAGCCTAACCATACACAATTTTACAGATAGATTCTAAGCAGACCAGAACAGCCTATGACTATCACTCCTCTCCCTGTTGTTACTAAACTTCTATTAATGTAGCCTACGATTGCCGTTTCTGTAGACCATTAAATGATCTAGAAAAAGATCTGCTCCATGTTAATTCCCTTAGGAAAGATTTATAAGAAAAGTAGATAAGAATTGCACAAGGCAAGAATAATTGGAAAAGTTGTAATTCTGTTACATGGTAACAATATCCACTCCAAAGAGATCATAGGACATTGAAAGGTGTGACTGCATTAGTTCTTGAAAACTGCTATATCATGATTTATTTTGACCTTGAAATTCTCTGAAACTCTTTGGTCTTTTTCTCATGAGTTGTTTCTAGTGATAGCTTTCTCCCATTTTGTATTTTATAAACTTAATTTATACATTTTAAAAAAAAGTACAGATTCTATGTTTATCCTTAATAAAAATAAGTCTTTTGGTTCCCAATTCTATCATCCAATATGTTTCCTCATGAAATTTATTGTAATAAAAGAGGGAGAAATAATTAGCCATATAATTTTGTTAAAACAATCTTTTACTTTTCATTGTTCCCTGTACTATATGCATTTTATTGTTAACAGTCAACAGCACAAATTTTTCAACATGCACAAAATAAAAGGACCATTCAAATTCACATGAAATTCTCATGTCAATTTTATTTTAAAAATTAAAAATTTAAAAGGTCACTAACAAAAATTTCCCTGTTTGTGTAGCTTTTTGAGCTTTTTATTTCTCCCTTTTTGTTTGTTCATTGATGGTTTTTTCCATCTTTTCATTTTTGTCTTTAAAAATCTACTTCCTATTAACTCTCTCTGCAACCCTAGATAGAAGCCGTAGAATGATATATTTTCAGACATGATCAATATGTTGATTTATTTCTTCGTACTTTTTTGTTATGAGACATATCCTCTCCAAGAAGAACGTTAACAACATTGGGGTTTTTTTTCTCCTAAGCTTGAAATTTTATGCTGTTCTATCGAGTTGAAATGTCTATATATCTCAACCTTTCTGGCTTTCATTCCAATTTCTCTTGGCAAAAAGAAGATTTAATAAGGGAAGAACCCACAGTTCCAAAATAAATAGAGTGTAAGTCCAAGATATCTAAGGCTGCTGTGGAATCCCTCTGGCAGCATCATTGTAATGGACCCCAGTGAAAGGAACTGGATAAAGGTCCATATCTTCCTTCTAACTCAAGTTGGTTCAGTTAAAGGTGAAACTGTCCATCAAGCTATTTATAACATGTTTATAGTATGATATAAAAACAAAAAATCATAGGTTATAAAGTATGGATTTTTATGCACAAATGGTGAATGCCGGGATTTTGGGTTTTTTTTTTGGTTTGTTTTTGTTATTTGTTTGTCAAGGAACTGAACTTAAATTCTCAGTTACTGAAACAAACATGGGTGTGAGCCAGCTTCCCATTGCTTGGTAATCATCTTTAATCTAAAAAATGTTTCACATTGGCATATATACTGGCATTACTTGACAGTTTCAAGAAAAATAAAGTTTCCAGAATCGCCAGGTTTGAACTATTTTCCTGAAGGTTTTCGTGACGAGAAGACATTACTCAGGTACAAGGACTAACATTTTCATGCTTGAATAGTGGTCTGTACTAGAATTTAGCTTTGAGCACCTTCAGATTGAGACAGTAAAATAACAAGTATATTTATATAAAATTCTGATTATGTTTAGTATGTGATGGTTTTGCTATATAAAATGGATGTCTACTGTGGTATAACAAAACATTAAAAAGTTATAATAGCTCTCTCTTTCTTTGTCTTTCTTTGTATTGCTAATACTTAACACAGTGCCTGGATGATAACAGCCACTTAAGTGTTTGCTGACTATTTAACTTATTTTTCCATATTTATTTGTTGTCATTTAGTAACTTTCAGTTGTGTCTGACTCTTCATGACCCTATTTGAGTTTTTTGGGGGGCAAAGTACTAGAGTGATTTGTCATTCTCTTCAGCTCATTTTACAGATGAGGAAACTGAGGCAAGCAGGGTTAAGTAACTTGCCCAGGGTCACATAGCTAATGAGTGTCTGAGGTCAGATTTGAGCTCAGATGTTCCTGATTTCACACCTGGTGCTCTATCTACTGCTCCACCTATATTGCCCATCTTAATTTATACTAACATATAATTGAGCCATAATATAAGTTAATTTAAAATAATTTACAGCAGAGAGAAATAATTTACACAGGGCATGAAGGACCACCAAAATCCTTTGTTAGTCCATTAAAGGGGTTTGGACTCATTTCAATTCTAAGTTGAAGGTACAATCATAGAAGTGAAATGTCTGTCAAAAAGAATAAGTTCTGTAACGAATTTTGGTAATGTAATGTTTTTCATACTTTTAAATCTCCTTGGACTGTTAAAGTCTATACACTTTAAAAAATAAAAGAATGCATTTGGAAGTCATTGAAATGAAGTGCTTGCAATGGCCTCATCTAAAGTGTCAGATTTTTTCTTTTAATATATGAGTCAGAGTTGCCTACTCAAGTTTTTAACCCAATAAATTCTCACATAATAGAAACATTAAGTTGATGTAAACAAATACTATGGGGCACTTTAGACTTTGAACAATTTTCATAATGAATATAACTTTTGTTAACTTCAGAAAGATTTAGAAAGCAATTCCATAAGAAATATTCTAATTAGGAAGATGAATCAATAACAATGTATACTTTGATCTACTTGCTCATTTTAGTATCAGATTTCTGTGGTATATAGAAGTTATCACATTCACCTAATAATTAAAAAAAAAAATCAGTGATTTGAGAACAGTAAGAAGTGTCTATTAAGCAATTAATGTGTTCCAGACACTGAATTAGGCATTGGAGATACAAAGATAAGAAATCAAACATTGTCTTCTGTCTAAACTTACATTTTATAAAGGATGACAAGTTAATTAAAGACTGTGCCTTAAAAGTAGTTCATACCATTTTGATAGTGTTCTACCTTTGACCATGCAGAATGCAATATCTAGATTTAATAATAGTGCTCTCACCTATACTACTGAACTAGTCTGCTAATTGATTCCCATGCCTCCAGTCCTATACGGCCACCAAAGTGATATTTGGCTGTCAAAATGATATTCTTAAGGCACTGATCTTTAGACTATGTAACTTCTGTGATCAAAAAAGGTCAGATGGTTTTCTGTTGCTTCTGGGATAAATACAAACTCCATTGTTTGCCATTTAAAGTCCTTCACAATCTTGCTCCAACCATCTTTTCATTCCTATTTGTATACTATGTGCTTCTTTTGAAACTTGCCCCCTGTGTTAGCCCTCATACACAACATTCTCTAGTCCAAGGGTCTTAGCCCAGCTTATCCCCATTAACTCCCTCTTTTTTGTTTTTTGTTGTTTTCTTGTTTAGTTTTGTCTGACTTTTCACTAACCCAATTGGGGTTTTCTTGGCAACAATACTGGAGTGGCTTCCCATTTCCTTTTCCTACTCATTTTACAGATGAGGAAACTGAGGCAAACAGGATTAAGTAACTTGTCCAGGATCACACCTTACCACTCTGACTTATTGTATAGAGAGCTTTAGCTCAGTGTCAGGAAAACCTAATTTCTTGCCTCAGATCCTGATGAATTTTGTGACCTTGGGCAAGTTGTTTAAGCTCTCAAAGACTTCTTTTCTTGTGTGCAAAGTAAAAATAAATAATTGGGTTATTGTGAGAATCAAATGAGATAATGTGGCATTCTGGCTGCTAGCTAGCTGACATCATAAATAGAGCATTTAACTAGAAGTCAGAAAGACCTGTTTGCCTTCCTCATCTGTAAAATGAGTTGGACAAGGAAATGGCCAACCACTCCAGTATCTTTGTCAAGAAAACCCCAAATAAGATTATGAAGAGTCCGACAGGACTGAAAAACAATTGAACAACATCTGTTTGTGTTGCAATTAAAAATTATTAGTACTTTTATTTCATTTTGTTTTGTCTTTTCTCAAGTAAACAAGTGTCTTTTAAGTAGTATGCACAGTGCAGAGGGAAGGAGGCTTCATGTAACAGGAAAGTGAAAAGTGAGTGAGTGGCAAAGAATGTATCTGTTTGGGAGCATGGTGGAGAAAGAATTCCAGAGCCAGAAGCAGAGCATGGAGAAAAATGGAGTAAAGAGACCTGGAGATGAACACACTATTTTCAAAATGAAGGCTCTTGGGGGAAATGACCAATCAGAATAAGGGGACGCAGAGACAGAGAAAGGATGAGAATGCTGAATGGGTCATGATGGTAAAGAAAATGCATAGAGGGATGAAAAAGTTCCTTATAAGGCTGAAAGAAGCAACTCTCTTACCTTTTGTAATGACATCCCTTATTCTGAGCACACTACCTGACACATAATTTAGTAAATTTACTACACTTAGTAAATTTATTAAATTCATCTATTTATAGAAGAATATTTTCTTCATACATATGGCCCATTCAGAATAAAGAGTGTCAGTAAGTAAAAAGAATCTTTTGTAGAAGAATGCTTCTTTTATTCTAGATTATTAAATAAAGACAAAAAGAATAAGGCTTGAAGTTAAAAATTCATAGTTCTTTCTTTTTAAAAAAAATAAATTTTATTGATATCTTTTGTTGTCATATCATCTAAAATTTTGTATGTATTCATCCCATTCTTCCTATTAGAAAGCCATACTATATAACATGCAACTAATGCTTTTTCATTATATATGCCATTTCACCTTTATCTAAACTCTATCTGGAAAAATCTGATGCATTTTAGTGGTGACTTTTATGATATTTTTTCACTTAAAAAAAGTACTCATCAATATCATTCTTATATTTTCTTGTATCTGAATTTTCATTTCTCTAAAATATGGAGTTACATACAGGTCAAGCCTCTTTAGAGGGTCCAACTGCTTTGAAAAACTTTTCTTGTAGCTTATGATTCCTTAAAAAAATAAACAAAAATGAAAAAGAAAACAAAACCTATGATAGTCTCAAAATTTAAAAGGATGTTATATCAGAGAATATTGACAATAGGCTTATTGTCCAGTGAATTTGTTTCTAATTTTTCAATGATTAAATGTCAAAATGTAAAAAAATTCTATTGGTAATTTTTTTTTTTTTTTACTATTAGAGACGCAGCATGATATAGTATGGTGGTTCCCATTTAGAGATGGATCCAAGGCATTGTGCTAAAAATTCTTTAATCGTGCCCTAAAACAGTATATAATTGTTAAACACTATTATGAATAGCATATTACATTACCCTCAGTGATCACAGCACTTTTTAGTGAGGAACAGGTTGTTGTTGAAAGGGGTTTAAGGAACCTTAAGGTTTAAGGAATAAAAAAAAGTTTGAAAACCACTCTTGTTATGGAATTTTTACTTGACTCAGAATTAAACAAGACCTGGATACATGTTCTGCTTCTAATCCTTCTTCCATAACTGTAGTTGACTCTTTTGTCAACATCTATAATATTTCTTCATCCGTAAACTAGAGACCATGATGCCTGTATTTCCTTCGCTTGTACTAAGAAGAGAACGAATTCATATGTTTAAAACCTTCAAGTGCTAGATAATCATCAGCCAAGAGAATTATTTTTGAAACATTGTAGTGATCTGTAAACTGGTAAAGAAGAACTAGGGTCAGAAACTACAAAAATAATTTTGATCATAAATTGAATTAAACCGTTCTTTAAATCTGCAAAGGCCTTCTATTTCATATGAAGATGTTCTTCCCTATAAATGTAGAACACATCCATCTTTTTTTTTTCTTTCAGAGGTGGTTTTATGAGCTGCTATGGGCAAATAAATGAATCATTTGATGTTTAATCCTCCCTTGTTTAGTTTCTCTGAACATAGCCAGACTGGCATAAGAATGACAGGTAGGGTATACGCCCTGGTAGATAATTAATTGCTGACTTGGAAGGACCTACCTGAGCTTACTTTCCTCTGACATAGGTTCAGGAAGACAGAGCCCCTTCTCTGTCACCCCTGATTAGGTAGTGAGGTAGGACTTTAGTGTAGGAATAAAAAAAATAGCATAAAAAGAAAAGAATAGAAATTTGAGAAAACTGGTGGACAAAAAGTGGAATTTTAAAAGTCCTGTTGAAATTATATAAGTAGTCTTAATAATATCCGAATTCTAATCTTGACTATAGTTAAATTCCTTGGTGACCATAGTGGGCAGACAGAACAAGGGGAATAATTCATTGAAGCTTGGCTGTGGAGCCCACGGAGGTGTCATTGGGTTCAGGGAGACAGGGAAGTCTGAGGCTGCCAAGGACACTTTATTTTCATCTTAGCTTCTCCCTGGGCCTTTCACCCGGTCAGGGCTGGATGACTGCCTTAGAAGTATGGTACACAAATAATCTAGGGCCTTAGCCAGCATATGTACAAATGATTGAAATCCTGGATAATGTAGTGGAGTTAATGAAATAGAAACAAATTTTGCTTATGTTTGCTAACTGCTTTGTTTCTGCAAAGTTTTTTTAAGGCATATTCTTAATTGTATCTATTAAATAATAGCACCAGGTAGATATTTCTTTACGTACATACACAAAGAAGTTAGTAATTAAAATCTTATTTTTACAGAATGCATTGAACTGAAGATTTTTCCAAATTCAAAACTTTCTGGAGAAGAAAAAATGAAATTGTCAATCCATCCTAGGAAATTTATTTGATTAAAAAAAAGTCTTTTGAGTAATGTTAAGACATAATTTTTATTTTTTCCTTTATTTATAAATAAAATGTACAGTTGGATGAATATTTTTCAAAAAAATAATCGTCATTCACATGACATGAAACTACAATTAAAAGGCAGTTGAACATGTTTTGGCTATCGTGGTCTCCTGATTGTTGTTGGTCAAGGTAAATTAGATAACATATCTACTTTTTAGACATAAACATACTTTTTATTTGGTGATAGTTTTTTGTCTCTTGTGATTGACTTATTAAAATTAAAAAGGTTATGATTAAAGCAAATTTTCTTTTGTTCTGATTTTGGTTTATAATAGATCGTGAAATTTGGTTATAGGTTCAGACTAATGTATTAAATAGCCTATGGAAATTGAATATAAACAATGTAGATTTAGATTCATCTCAACCAAAATTAATATTCCATGGAATTATTTATTCCTAATATGGTAAAATTTTCATCTTCATTGGTTTATTTATTGAACTGTTGTGCTTGGAGGCAGGCTATACTATTAATATAGTACATTAGGAGCAAAACGTTTAATTTTTTCAAAATAACATTTTATTTTTCCCCAATTATATGTAAAAATGATTTTTGGCAATCTTTTAAAAAAAAGTCTTGAATTCCAAATTCTGTCATTCTCTCCCTTCCCCTCCTTCTCCTTGAGATGGCAAGCAATCTCAAAGAGGTTATATATGCATGTGCAGTCACGTAAAACATATTTCTATATGAGTCATTTTGTGAAAGAAAACTGGAGCAAAAAAATAGGAAGGAAAGTAAATGAAAAATATGCTTTGATCTGTATTTAGACTTCATTTCCTTCTCTGGAGGTGCAAAACATTTTTGATCATGAGTCTTTTGGAATTGTCTTGTATCGTATCGCTGAGAATAGTTGTCATTCACAGTTGACCATCATGCAGTATTGCTGGTATTGTGTACAATATTTTTCTGGTTTAGCTTACTTTACTCTGTATCAGTTCATGTAAGTCTTTCCAGGGTTTTCTGAAATCATCTTGCTCATCATTTCTTATAGCATAATAATATTCCATTACAATTATATACCACAACTTGTTCAACCATTCCCCAGTTGATGGACATTGTCTCAATTTCAATTTCTTGGCCATCCCAAAAGAGCTGCTATAAACATATATTCCTTTTCCCTTTTTAAAAAAATCACGTTAGTCTACAGACTTAGTTGTGAAGTTACATACTTATAAAAAATATTAAACTGTGCCTCATTGTAGGAGGAATAAAGGCATTGGAAGTGCAATACAATTTAAAAAATAACCCCAAATTATAGGTAATAATAGCCTGCAATTTTAGACATAATTCTCTTTACTTTTCCTTTGTATGTTGAAATGTTCTTTTCTCTTGGTATTTGTTCAGTTCATAAAAGAATTTTTAAAAAATGAATATATATGTATATATTAAGATCTGATAACGAGCACGAACTTTTCAAATAACATAAGAAATAATCTTTTAATCTTCTACAATTGTATTATTTCTGTTAGTGGTAACAGTATATTATGTTATTTCCTTCCTTATTATTTGATTGATTCACTATCCTTATAAACATATTTCAGGGAACTAAATTTCCATTGTCATTATGCATACAAATCAATGTTCTGTGGATTTGTCAAGTTTCACTCAAAATATTTAATCAAATTTGATTTTAAGAGACTAAAACGAAAACATAATTTGTTGATCAGATTGTTCCTTTTTCAGGGGCTGAGCACCTGTTGAAGAAATGTAGAATGAATTTCATGGTTAAATAAAAGTTAGAAGTTTCTCAGACTGAGAATAAAATTTTCACAAAATAGATACTTAAAAATTCCATTCTTGCTGTATCATATTTCACTGCTGTTCAGTTTGATTGGTTTTGGTGACCTGTTTGTGTTTTCAGCAGATGTGGTACTTAGATGAATGAATGAGAGAGAGAGAGAGAGAGAGTGAGAATGCAGACTCACATACCCTTGAGTGAAATGGAATATTATATACCCTTTGTTTCCATCATAACTACCAAAACAATTGCCTTCTTTTTGAACTCTGAATCAGAGACAATAAAAATTGAAATAAGTATCCAAGTGTTGTGGTTTAGAAAGACCTGTGTTTAGAATATATCATAAAATTTTAGAGCTGGATGGGGCCTAAGAGATCATCTAATTCTCTGGGTTCTTAATCAGTGCTATATGAACTTGGTTTTTTTTCTTTTAATTTTGATGACTGTATTTCAGTTATTTGTGTTTTCTTTGCTCTTCTGTTTTATTTTATGCAATTAAAAACATTATTGTGATGCATCTACAGGCTTTATCAGATCACCAAAAGGTTCTACGATCCCCAAAAGTTTAAGAACCCATGATCTCGTCCAACCTTCATAGGAAAAGTTCTAGCATGGGAAACAAAACAAAACAAAATGTCAGTCAGATGGTGAGGTTAAGATTTGCCTTAGTATATTTTTCTTAGTACCTTAGTTCAAGGTTTTTCCAGCTTTGCAGAACACACATCTGAATGAGTTGAGGGATGAGCAGGATGCGCAGAAAGCAATGATCAAAATCAATATTTTTTTTTTCTGGACAAATTCTGTATAAGTACAACATTCAGCTTCTTCTATGAAAGCAAAGTTCAAAATAAAGTCAACAAAAGCAAAACTAATGTAGCAAATTTGCTCTGCTGATTAGTGCAGTATAAAAATTATTTAGTATGGTATGTGCAGACGAGGTAGAATCTGAGCATTGAGTGCCATCTACCACTCTCACTTTCAATAATTGTTATATCAAAGTTAAAAGAACAATGAAATCTTATGTATTTCTTTTTTTAAAAATTATTTTATTTTTTAAATTTAAGTTAATTTAATTTTTTAATGTTCTACAGTCACTACCATTAAATTTAGATCTTAACCTCCCCCACACCTACCCTCCACCACCCCCCTCCCTCCCCAAGATGGTGTACAATTCTATATAGGATCTACATATACTTTCCAATTGAATACGTTTTCACTATAGCCATGCTATGTAGATGAACTAAAATAAAAGGAAGAAATCATATAACAAATCAAAACATAATACACACACACACACACATACACACACATAAACATGATCTGCTAGTTCTTTCTCTGAGTGTGGAGGGCATTTTGCCTTAGAAAACCATTGGGATTTTTTTTTTTTAAGTTCTTGCGTTATTACGAAGTTCCAAGTCTACCAGAAAAAACTCTCACGCACTATGGTCGTTGCTGTGCACAGAGTTCTCCTGGTTCTGCTCCTTTCACTCAGCATCAGATCATATAAGTCCTTCCAGGCCTCCCTGAAGTCTTCTTGTTCATCATTTCTTATGGCACAATGGTACTCCATTACATTCATATACCATAATTTATTCAGCCATTCCCCAATTGATGGCCATCCCCTTGACTTCCAGTTTTTGGCAGCTACAAAGAGTGCTGCTATAAATATTTTTGTACATGTGGAACCCTTTCCCATTTTTATGATCTCTTGGGGATATAGTCCTAGTATTGATATTGCTGGGTCAAAGGATATGCACATTTTTGTAGCCCTTTGGGCATAGTCCCAAACCATTCTCCAGAATGGTTGGATGAGCTCACAGCTCCACCAACAATGAATTAGTGTTCCAACTCTCCCACATCCTCTCCAACATTTATCATTATCTTGTTCTGTCATGTTTGCCAATCTTATAGGTGTGATGTGGTACCTCAGAGTTGTGTTGATTTGCATCTCTCTAATCAAAAGTGATTTAGAGCATTTTTTCATATGATTATAGATATCTTTAATTTCTTCCTCTGAAAATTGCCTGCTCATATTCTTTGACCATTTATCAATTGGGGAATGACTTGTATGGTTATACATTTGAATCAATTCTCTATGTATTCTAGAAACGAGGCCTTTATCCCCAAGATTAGCTATAAAAAGTATTTCCCAATTTACTACATCCCTCTGAATTTTGGTTGCATTGGGTTTGGTTGTGCAAAAACTTTTCAATTTAATATAATCAAAATTATCCATCTTGCATTTCATAATGCTTTCTATCTCTTCTTTAGTAAAAAATTCTTCCCTTCTCCATAAATCTGATAAATACATTATCCCTTGCTCCTCTAGTTTGTCCATGGTATCAGTCTTTATACCTAGATCGTGTACCCATTTGGACTTTATTCTTGCATAGGGTGTCAGGCATGGGTCTATGCCTAGTTTCCGCCACTCTGTTATCCAGTTTTCCCAGGAATTTTTGTCAAACAGTGAGTTCTTATCCCAGAAGCTGGGGTCCTTGGGTTTATCAAACAGGGGGTTGCTTTATTCCTTACCTACTGTGTCTTGAGTGCCAAGTATATTCCACTTGTCTACCCTTCTGTTTCTTAGCCAGAACCAAGTGGTTTTGATAATTGCTGCTTTATAGTACAATTTGACATCTGGTAGTGCTAGGCCACCTTCCCTAGCATTTCTTTTCATTAGTCTCTTTGATATTCTGGACCTTTTGTTCTTACAGATGAATTTTGATATTATTTTATCCAGCTCTAGAAAATAATTATCTGATAGTTTAATTGGCATGGCACTAAATAAGTAAATTAATTTAGGTAGAATTGTCATTTTTACTATATTAGCTCGGCCTACCCATGAGCAACTGATGTTTTTCCACTTAAATCTGACTTTATTTGTGCAGAAAGTGTCTTGTAATTGTGTTCACATAGTCCCTGAGTTTGTTTTGGCAAGTAAACTCCCAAGTATTTTATAGTGTCTACCCTAGCTTTAAATGGGATTTCTCTTTCTATCTCTTGCTGTTGGACTTTGTTGCTAATATATAGGAATGCAGAAGATTTGTGCAGGTTTATTTTGTAACCTGCAACTTTGCCAAAGTTGTTTATTATTTCAAGTAGTTTTTTACTAGAATCTCTGGGATTCTCTAAGTATATCATCATATCATCTGCAAAGAGTGATAACTTAGTTTCTTCTTTGCCTATTCTTATTCCTTCAATTTCTTTATCTTGTCTAATTGATACAGCTAACATTTCTAGTACCATGTTGAATAATAGTGGTGATAATGGATATCCTTGTTTCACCCCTGATCTTATTGGAAATGCATCTAGTTTATCTCCATTGTATACAATGCTTGCTGAAGGTTTTAGTAGATACTGCTTATTATTTTATGGAAAATTCCCTTTATTCCTGTGTTCTCCAGGGTTTTTAATAGGAATGGGGTGTTGTATTTTGTTGAAAGCTTTTTCTGCATCTATTGAGATAATCTTGTGGTTTTTGTTAGTTATGTGGTTGATATGATTGATAATGCTAATAGTTTTCCTAATATTGAACCAGCCCTGCATTCCTGGTATGGATCCTACCTGATGACAATGTATTAATCTCGTGATTAGATGCTGTATTCATTTTGCTAAAATCTTATTTAAAATTTTTGCATCTATTTTCATTAGAGAAATTGGTCTATAATTTTCTTTCTCTGTTTTGTCTCTTTCTGGTTTGGGTATCAAAACCATATTTGTATCATAGAAAGAATTTGGGAGGACTCCTTCCCCAATTTTCAAAAATAGTCTATATAGTATTAGCATTAACTGTTCTTTAAATGTTTGATAGAATTCACTTATAAACCCATCTGGCCCTGGAGATTTTTTCCTAGGGAGTTCATTGATGGCTTGTTCAATTTCTTTTTCTGAGATGGGATTGTTTAACTATTCAACTTCCTCTTCTGTTAATCTGGGAAATTTGTATTTTTTAAAATATTCATCCATCTCGTTTAGATTATCAAATTTGTGGGCATAAAGTTGGGCAAAGTAATTTCTAATTATTTTTTTAATTTCCTCCTCATTGGAGGTGAATTCACCCCTTTCATTTTTAATATTAGTAATTTGATTTTCTTCTTTCTTTTTTTTAAATCAAATCGACCAAAGGTTTATCAATTTTATTAGTTTTTTCATAAAACCAACTATTGGTTTTATTTATTAATTCAATAGTTTTCTTAATTTCAATTTTATTAATCTCTCCTTTGGTTTTCAGTATTTCTTATTTGGTATTTACTTGAGGATTTTCAATTTGTTCTTTTTCTAGTTTTTTCAGCTGCATGCCCAAGTCATTGATCTCCTCTTTCTCTATTTTGTTTATGTAGGCATTCAAAGATATAAAACTTCCCCTAAGAACTGCTTTTGCAGTATCCCATAAGATTTGGTAGGTTGTCTCATTATTTTCATTCTCTTGAATGAAGTTGTTTATTGTTTCTGTGAATTCTTCTTTAACCCACCCCTTCTTTAGGGTTAGATTATTTAGTTTCCAGTTGATTTTTGGTTTATCTTTCCATGGCCTTTTATTACATGTAATTTTTATTGCATTATGCTCTGAGAAAGATGCATTGATTATCTCTGTCTTTCTGCACTGGATTGGGAGATTTTTATGCTCTAGTACATGGTCAGTTTTTGTAAATGTGCCATGTACCGCTGAGAAAAATTTTATGTATTTCTTAACATTATTTATTCTGATAGGTATAGCATGATAGGTGTATATATGGAGAATTTTATAATCCTTTCAGATAGTTTCTCAGGATCCACAACCATGGGAATGTCTAGTTTTTGGGTGCTAGATAGTAACTCCCAGAATAGTTCCAAGGATTCTAGATAGAAGTTCTTAGAATCATAGTGACAGACAGTCCTACTGAGACTGCACCATGGAATATGGGAGCAACATAATTGCTCTTTACTATGCTTGTGCTTAGTGACGACATTGCTAAAGTTAACCTGTGAGTGTAATGTTGTCTGATTGCTCTATAAAAGTTAGCGGGCATTGGTCAGTGAATGGGGAACCTTGGGGGAAAAAGCACAGGGAATCTTTGTGTACCTCACCTGGCTCCTCTTGAGGCTTGAGAGGATTTATGATATCGCACAATTGTGCCTGTCTTGATTGACCCAGTCAAGACGTAGGGGTAGTAGCCATCCCCTACCCCTTTCAGGTCCCTGTGAGAAGGGTGATTAAGGAATGCTGTAGGAGCTGGTTCTCCCAGCAACCATTTGAGAAGACTAGACTAGAATAAGTAAGATTATTAACCCCTCTGAAGCTTTCTGCCTGGCTGACCAGATAAAGAGTGAACCTGTTAGAGGCTGGAGACTGAGAATTCCCATGCCTCCTGTGTGTTATCTGGGAAACAACAGGTATTTAATAAACAAACCCTGACTTAACAAAATTTAGGGTTGAGAATAATTAAAGATCAGCACTTGAAATTCTCAATAAAACTGAAATTTTATTATCCTATTTTTTGTCTGTAATTTAAAAAATGATCTAATATCATATAATATGGAAAATTTACTGAAACTTAGTGGATAACTTAAACTAGTGCAAACAGCAGTAATACAGACAGTACAAGTGTACTTTTCAGATTCTGTGGGTATCTCAAATGAAAGAAAATTTGTAAAATGTGCTCATCACAGTGCCTGGCACATAGTAGTTGCTATAAACATGCTTATCTTCCCCCCTTCCTCCTCTGTTGAACAGAGGCTTATCATTAGCTTGTTGGCCAATAAAGGTACATTTTTTTGACCATAGGAATCATTTGAGAAAAAAAATGAAAAGAAAGCAAGCCAACTTGGAGAGGAACAGCAAGCGTTACTTTATACCCATTCCATAAACAATTATTGTAGTAATAGCATCACTCTGATCCAGTGTGAATTTGTAATTGATATTGGCACTCAGTAAGGGAGATTTCATGATGTACTACAAATAATACTGAATCCAGTTACAGGAGATCTGAATTCTAGTTCTTGCTCCTTTATTACCTACAGGATCAAATATAAAATACTGTCATGCTCAAGCACTCCTATATCTTGACTCAGTGTTTTCATTGCCTGTCTCCCATGCATCTAATATTCTTCCTCTTCATCTCTACTTCAAGTCTCTCTTGAAATGTGGCCTTCTGTTTGAAGATTTCCCTCATTCTCCTTCATGTTAGTGACTTCCCTCTGTGATTATCCCCAGTTTATCCCACAAATATCTTATTCGCACATAGCTGTTTGCATTTTTCCCTCCCCATTAGTCTGTCTACTCCTTGAGAGCAGGGAATGTCTTTTGTCTTTCTTTATATCCCCAGTGATTACGTCAATTAAGCTGTTTTTCCAATTTCTGCTTTTAATATAATGATAGATGTATGTTGGAGATTTTAAGATTTCCTACTGGTTTAAAATAAGATTGATTTAAAACCCAAACTGTATTTACCTATTAATTTTGTTTCAAATATAATTAAAATGACCAACAATTCAGTGTACAATAGTAAGAGTGCTAGATTTGCAGTCAGAAGATATGTGTTCATATCTTAGCTCTGTCACTTACTCTTTAACTTTTGTCAGGGCAGCTCAGTGTCTCAGTGGATGGATTGTCAGGACTGGACTTAGGAAGACTCCTCTTCATGAGTTCAAATCCAGCCTCAGACATTTACTCTCTGTGTGACCCTGGACAAGTCACATAATTCTGTTTGTCTCAGTTTCCTCACTTGTAAAATGAACTGGAGAAAGAAGTGGCAAACCACTCCAGTATCTTTGCCAAGAAAACTCCAAATGGGGTCATGAAGAGTCTGACGTGACTGAAAAATGACTGAACAACAATAACAAACTTTTGTCCGATAATTAAAGCTCTCTGGAACTGTTAAGATGAATAATTTGGATTATATAATAGAATCATAGATTTAGAGTTAGGATGGACTTTAGCTCCATGGGCAGCATGACAATATTTTTTCATGACTGTTCTATTTAATCATATTTATTACTTCATTGGGTTTGTGAACTCAATACCTCTAGTTCATCTGACAGTATAAAGTATAACCACTCTGTTCCTCTTCATCTTATATGACTCATGTCCATGCTTCCTCAGGAATCTTCCACTGGGAGTCTGTCCAAAATACTGGAGCCTTTTATGTCTCTTAACATGTCATGGGTTCTTCATTCACGGGATCCATCATCTTAGAATTAGTGCAGACAGACACTTTAGAGGTTCTATCTTCTCATTTTCCAGATGAGGAAAGTGAAGTTTTGATAGGTTAGGTGGCTTGTCTAAGGTTATGCAGGTAGTAAATAGAGCTTATGTTTGAACTCAAGTCCTCTTATTCCAGATTCCTTTCTGTCTCATCATGCTATCTTGGCAATTCTTAATTTCTGCTTTGATTTGGTAGGAAATCAAAGTATTACTTTCTGCTTCTGGATGTTTCTTTTGACCTTTTCATTGTTTACATTGCCTATAGGATAGTCCCTTAGCACATCTCATTTGCATGTACGGTTTTGGCAAAGCATCTTATCTAATGTAGGATGGGTGCTTTCAGGAAGATGTCAGGAATATTGCCAAGCAAGTAAAAAGCTTTACAGACGTATTCATATATTTCTTTCACTTTGTGGTTGAAGGGCAATCTCCCAAATGGGAGACTTGCCTTTGTGGTTACATCAGCCAAAGTAAAGCTTTCTTAAATTGCAGTGTAGAGTAGAATGTTTATAGAAGCAAGTGTTTATAGGAATCCTAAAGGGGGTTACTTGGACAGACTATTCAGAACTTTCCATGATTTCAGCTAATCTAATTCTTAATTTTTGAAACTTAATTGGCTTTCCCTGACCTTCTCAGTTTTACTACCTTTACTATGAGATTACTTCCAGTTTTCCTGTATATATTTTGTATGTACATTGTTGTTTCCATATTGCACTCCCCCATTAGAATGTGAATTCCTTGTCAGCAGGACTATTTTTGCCTTTTTTACATTGCCAGCAGATAACATAGTGGGTGGCACCATAGGAAGGGCTTGTTAATGCTTGATAACTTCATAAATACTTACTGATTTTCCCAATACAATAATCAGATGATCATGAAACTTATATTTGTTAAATTTGACTAGGAGTCTTTAATCATATCAATATGCTAGGGAGTAGAGATGAGAAGACCACAGATACGTAAAATGGTAGATAAAAAGCATATATTAAGTACCTACTATAATATATTGGTCTATATAAATGTATATAATATATGTATTGCTGATATAAATAGAAAAGGTGATAAAATCGTTCCTCTCTAGCAGCTCTGATTGAGAGAGACAATACAAATAAAAGTTCAGCTGTTGGGCAAATGGTTAAGACCTGGAAGTCCTAATGATTCAGTAGTAGTATGGATGACAAGACCCAGGAATCCTTAGGGTGAACTAGTAGGTCAGTGGACAAAAAATAAAATCAACAAAGGGGAATTTCACAGAGGAGACAGAAGGAATGGGATCAGAGGTGTAAGTAAAAGGCAAGGTTTGATGTTTTTCAAGGACAAGGAATGCTTCTTCCTCTGAGACTACAACAAACCAGAAGAGAATGGGTGATGACTTTGTGGTGATTTGGGCTGTAGAGTTGGGAAGAAGAGAGTCCTCATAATGTATGGCTCAGTTTTTCCACTTCCCAGTAAGGGAAGGAATTTGATGAAGTCCCTTAAATGAGAGAGGAGGCACAGAATGTGGGATGAGTAACTGGAAGAGAGGAGATGGCTCAAATCCTGAGGAGAGGACATATCTGGGAAGACTAAAAAGATCAAGAAATAGCAATGAGGGTCCAAATGAGATTACCTGACATATTTGTAGTGGACCCAGTTAGAACAGCTTTATGACTTCATCCAAGAGTGTTGAGAATCAGGTACAGGGTGAGCATAATCCAGGGCTCAATGGTGTATAATCTTTTCTCCAAAACCAGAAGTGATAGGGAACTGCACTTGGGAATTAGATTCAAATGCAATTGGAAAATATTTAATAGAATAAATAAAAGTACAGTATAAAATAAATAGCTTTACATTTTAGAACTAAAGTTATATGAAACTGCTTCTGTTTTGAGATTGACATCATTCTGTTGAGGCCACTTCTACCAAATTTTAGTTAGCCAATTTTGAAACCTCAGAGTCATTCTTAACCAGTTCTTTTCCTCTCTTCCCACAGTGTGTTGTGAGAATTAATGATTTTACCTTCAGAATATATATTGTATCCATCCTCTTTACTTACATAGCTCCCATATTAGTTAAAGTGTCTCATGTAGACTATTTCAAATTTAATTGGCATCCCTCCTTCCTGTCTCTCAACAAAGATTTGGTAGTGTTACTTCCTTGATTGAGAAACTCCTTGCCTGTGTGGTAAAATGTTATATTTTGCCTTTAAAATTCTTTTTAATCTGGCTTCAACATGTTTTTATAGGTTTATTGTTCATTATATTTCTTCATGTATTCCATGATATAGCAGATAGTTGCCTGCTTACTTTGTCATTTTACTTAACATTTGGTCTCTATACCTTTTCATAGCTTTCCCCCCTTGCCTAAATTTCAGTACCTCCTCAGCTCTACTTCATAGAATTACAGAATCATAGACATTCGGCGTAGGAAAGAATTTTAACCTTGGTATACTGTTTCCCCAGCTCCTTCAACTGGACATCTTCTGATGTAATCTTGAAATATTTTACCATCCTATTTTACCATTTTGCCCCCCGTATCAATGTCTTTCTTCCCTAGCTTTGGAGTTTATTTCATATGTCTCTCCTAATTCACCCTGGTTAGTGTGTGTGTGTGTGTGTGTGTGTGTGTGTGTGTGTGTGTGTGTGTGTGTGTCTGTATTTGATATTCTTAGTATATTCTGTTTCTTTATACAGTATATATATCCTCTTAGAGTAGGAACTGAGTTATGCATAGTAGGCATTAATAAATTAGTTTCTTCAATTGATTTGAGTTTATTCTGAAACTCTCTAAAAGAGGAAAATATGCAAATTATTAGAAAAATCACAGCTATTTAATAATACTAGAGTAGAAGTATTCATGAAAAGATAATAAGTATTCACACACATTACTATTTTCTCTTAAATTTTCATGAGTTTTTATATAAATCAAGAGCATCCTTAATAAAAGTATGAAAGTGTAATAGGCAGGCATTCACAAACATTTTACAGGAGATCAAATATTTATGGCCACAGAATTTCCTGAAAGGTACAAAGAATACAAGACCCACTGTGATTATTTCTTGTTTACTCTAAAAAAAGGTATTTCTTTGCATAAGGTAAAATGAGTACTCAAAGTTTTCTTTCAACCAATTGCCTGTGATTACCTGAGGATCATAAAAGATACCTTAGATATTATCATAATTTTCCTTTAAAAGAGTAAGAGTTTGAATTTTAAGTTTTCTTTGTGATTTTTTGTAAGCTTCTTGGTAATTTTGCTAAAAATGTGAAATTATGTCTTTTTAAACCACACACCATGATGACTAGATATGACTTCAAATTAAGTTTTCTCAATTTAGGATTTGGTTTTCAGCCTAGAGGGATTTACATTAATTTATTCTTAGTTTCCATTATTAAAACATTCTTTTGCTTTCTTGTCTCTCCAAAGTTTCCAGTGATGTCCATGTATTCATGATCCATACAAATGTGAGGCAAGTATAGGTAGCACTGTATGGTGGTAAGAAAGCTAGACTCAGTTAAGAAGACATCAATTAGTCCAACTTTGACTCATGTTGACTTGCTTAACAGCCCCTTTACTTGGCCAGTAACTCAGTCAGCTCTGTAAGATAATTGCAGAAATTTTGCCATTTTACACTGGTAGAGGGAGTTGTTCATACTATGAGTTTATACCAATGAAACAAGTAGTTTCATCCAAATACATGATTCATAAAAATGGGCATTATTTAGTATTCATATATTATGCAGCTATTAATTCTCTGTTAACTACTTGCATATCTATATTACTTGGAATTTTATTAACTGATTCTAAATCAATAAGACAACTCTTTTCGATCATGTGATCAGTTTTCAAGAAATTTCTAGCGGTTCTATATATTAACTAATATTGTGTGCTCTTAATACAGAGTGTAGTACAAAGCTTTTTGGTTATTTTTATGAGTTTGCCCATTACTACTTTTTTCCTGATATTGTTTTCTTTTACATTATTATTTAGCTATTTTGTATATTGTCTGTCATTACTTTTTTTTGTGTGGACTACCTTACAGAAACCAAGGTTTCCCAGAAATCAGTTTAACAATAATAATAATATCATTAAGGTTTGCAAAGCATTTTAAAAGTACCTCATTTGACCCTTACAATAATCTTTGACTCTAGATGCTGTAACTATCTCTGTTTTACTGTTGAGGAAACTGAGTTATTCCGAGGTTAAGTGACTTGTCCAGGTTCACACAATTAATAAGGGCCTGAGTTAGAATTTGAGCTCAGGTCTTCTGACTCTAGGTTCAGTGCTCTGTCCTCTGTGCTCTCTCTCTCTCTCTCGCTCTCTCTCTCTCTCGCTCTCTCGCGCGCTCTCTCGCGCTCTCTCTCGTGCTCTCACCCCACCCCCTCCCTCCACACACATATAAACACAATTTCCAACAGGTAGGACAGTACAGATATATTACCATGTTAAAGTCAAGTTCAGAATGGTCTAAAAGGAATTTCGCAGGTATGTTGCCCATAAGATTGTCCCAAAGGAAACAATATCAGAAGTACTTCATTAATAAGTTACAACTTAGGCCTTTCCCCAGAGACCTGCCCAGTTCACTTCTGGCATCAGCTTTGAATCTTTGTCCTTTAGTTAGGTTTTTAAGAGGCTGAGAGGTAATCATCACTTTACTGAACAGTTTACTTATCACTGGGATATGCTCTTATCAGTAGAATTTGTGTTCACAACAAAGGTTAATTGCTCCACTTTGCAGCTCCTGGCTTACAGAGGAAAATGGAATAGTTTTAAAACAAGAGGTTTTTGATCTTCTGGCTTTATTTCTCCAAATTCAGAGTACGTTTCTTATTTGTTATTCTGCTCTTCTAGCTGTACAAAGTTAGGTCTGAATAGGCGGTAGAGCCAGTTAGTATGTCAGTAAGTATCTGTTAAGCACCTACTCTGTGCCATACTGGGGTAAGCATTGTGAATACAAAAAAGGAAAACAAAATCCCTCCAATCAAAGACTTTCAGTCTAATGGAAGTGACATATGACTAAAGCTCAGGAGAGAGTCCAGGAAGGGAGATACACACACACACACACACACACACACACACACACACATCTTGCAGTCACCTGCATAAAAATGCCAATTGACTTCATGGCTGCTTATAAAATCAATCAATAAACATTTATTAAGTGCCTACTGTGTGCCAGGAACTGTGTTAAGGCAAAAGACAGTCCATGCCCTCAAGGAACTCACAGTCTAATAGGGGAGACAACATGCTATATATATATATATATATATATATATATATATATATATATATATATATATATATATATATATATATATGATAAGTAGGAAGTGATTCACACAGGAGAGGCACTTGAATTAAGAGAAGTTGGGAAAAGCTTCTTGTAAAAGATGGAATTTTAGTTGGGATTTAAAGATCAATGTGACAGGTTAGAAGAAAAATACAAGTGGGCCCAGGGCAGAGTTTTGGGGAAAACTCATAGTTAACGGGCAAGTCATGGATGAAAAATCAGCAAAGAAGACTGAGAAAGAGTGGAGGGACAGATAAGAGTTATAACAAGTTGGGAGCATTGTCATTATAATCTAAAAAAGAAAATATATCCAAGAGAAAAATGTGATCAACAGTAATCCTGTCAGAAAAAATAAAGTCAACATAGTCTGGCATGACCTGAACAGAATATGAATGAATGAATGAATGAAGCCTTTCTGGCTGTAGATTTTCTAGATCTTCACCAGCCTTTATTTTAATGATTCATTCTAGAAATTTACCAAGAATTCAACTTCTATTCAATGGTGTATTAGTTTGCAAATTCTCTTCCCTTTTTTTGTTACTTGGGACCTTTGTATGCTTTTGTCCAGCTTCTTGTGATACATCTGCTGTTGGGTTTCTCCCTGATGACTTTTCACTTTTTATTCCTGTCTGCCAGGAGGTGATACTTGAATTAATTCTTATAGGAAGCGATAGTTTCTAAAAGAGGGAGGAACAGAGGATATTCATTCCAGGCATAGGAAACAACTTGTACAAAAGAGAGGATAGACCAGGAGATGGGATATCACATTTGAATAATAGGAAACTGGCTAGCTTTGAGGGACTGTATAGTGGATGATGGGGTGAGGAATCTAGTTAAGTGTAGGAAGATAGGCTAGCATTGAATTTGGTTAGTTTTACATGCCTAATAGAAAAGATTGTATTTTTATCTTAGAGACACTCAAGCTATTTCAGCTGGGGAGCAATATTAGAAGTGTGTCTTAGGAATATTGATTTAGAAATTGTGACTGATGACTTGCAAAGGAAAGGGACTGTGCTCACCCAGGAAGACCAATTCAAAGACAATTGCAGTAGTCTTGGAAAGAAGATATATGTTACTCAACCACAGTGGTAACTATGTGAGTGGTGAGAAGGGTGGTGATCAGAAAAATACTGGATGAAGAATCACTAAGACTTGGCACCTGAAAGGAAATGGGGGAGGGGGTGGGCTAGTGGTAGTTGAGGATGATTTCAAAGGTGGCTGCCATATCTGAATCATAGAAAGGGTAGTGGTCCCCTTGATATAAATGGGTTAATCATGAGGGGGAAGAGGATAAGTTTTAGTTAGAAAGAGTTCAGCTGCCCTATGGTGAGTATTAAATAGGTGATAGCACACAAGTGTTTTATATATTCAATAAATATAGTAAATCATTGGATAAAAATCAATGATTCAAAATAATTTGGGGAAAATGTGCGTCAAATAAGTGATTAAAGATCTCTAAACCTTTCTTTATAAGGATCTGTATTTATAGTTAAAAGACACAGAAGAAATTAAATTATTCAAACTACAAGAAAAGTAATTTCAGATTTCCAGTGATCAAAGAAATCCAACTCCTTGCTTTAAATATTTTATTTCATCATTCTGAGTATTTCTTTTGTTGGGAGATATTGCAACTCTAAGTGATCTTGGAAACTTTCTGTGGTCATAAAATTTACTACCTTCTGCTAATCTAGTGATGAGCTTCTACAGACTCATCTAAATTGGTATTTGAATGACAGACATTCAGTTCATCCTTGGGTGCATAATGGAGACCTTTCAGCTTGTCTAGTACTTGCTAGAGCTTCTATTTGTAGTATTAGTTTAAGAAGCTAGAACCACAGTGAGGTGTTATGCTTGGACTCTAGAGAAGTAAGGTTCCAATGGTATTGATTGCATTTGGTGGCATTACAATAACGTGCTAATATGTATTTGTTCTGAAGTACTATTAGGTTTTGGAAATTACTGCATAATTCATTGAATTTTGTTAAGACCTCCTCAGACTTTGCGCTCAAAAAATAATTTATGAAATAATAGAATGATGTTGAAAAGTTATATTGCATACTATATATTCTGAACTTAATAGGCATCAAGAAATATGCCTTTCCATATACCCAGTAGAAGATAAAATAATTCTATGTAGTTGCAAATGTCTGTTATATGTAGCTTGATTTTGGAAAAAAATAATAAACAGCACACTTTCAAGGCTGTTTGCGAAGAAAACATAAAAATTCTTATAACAAATAAGCACAGTGAAGAGCTAAGCAAATTCACATATTGGCCATATCTGGAAATATATGACTTATTCTGTTCCTTGATCCTGTCATCTCTGTCAGATGGTGGTTAGCATGCCTCATCACAGGTCTTTCGAAGTCATGGTTGGTCCTTCCATTGATTATAAAATTAAGTCTTTTTTTCATCCAATTTTGCATTATTTCATAACCCCCCTCACAGTTGTAATAATATATCATTACAATCAAATAGCATGATTTGTTTAGCCATTTCTCAGTTAAGTATTCTGCTTATTTCAAGTTCTTTGCTATAAGAAGTACTAGTTTAGATATTTTTATATGCATTTTTTTTTGCCATTTTAATCTCTTTGGGATATAATCCTAGTAATGGCAGTGCCATTGGGTCAAAGAGTATGCATAATCTAATCTTTTTTGGGGGGAATATACTTCCAAATGCTTTCCAGAATGGCAAAATCAATTCATCAACAACACATTGGTTTGCCAGTCCTTTATCAATTATCATTCATTTGACAATCTTATAGATGAGAGGTTGAACTCCAGAGCCCTTTTTGATTGTCTTTGCTTTATTAGTAATGTGGAACCTTTTTGTCATATGCTTGTTGCTAGATCTGATTGTACTCGTTGGACTTGCCTCTTATCCTTTGACTGTTTATCCATTAGGGAAATGGCTTTTGTGTGTTCGCAGCAATTTGATTTATATCCTTATATGGCCCTATATAGAGCATTTATCATACATTTATCAGAAATTGACTACAAAATTTTTTCACAGTTAACTTTTCTATTCCTGTTTTAAACTTCATTGCTTTTGTTTGTGCAGAAACTTTTCATTTTTGTAATGAAACATATTCATTCTTTTTCCTGTGATCCTTTCTTTTTAAATTTTCCTTTTAAAATCTTATTTAATGTTTTATCTTCTTCAATTACATGTAAAAACAAATTTTAAAATTTTTTTCAAATTTTGAGTTCTAAGTTCTCTCCTTTCCTCTCCTCCCCGCATTGAGAAGACAAATGATTCGACATACATGTATAATTATGCAAAACACATTTTTATGTAAGTCATTCTGTGAAAGAAAATGGAGACAAAAAATAAAATCACCAAGAAAAATAAAGAAAAAAGTATCTTTGATCTTCATTCAGGCTCTACCACTTCTTTCTCTTGAGATGGACAGCACCTTTCATCATAAGTCCTACAGAATTGTCTTGGATCATTGTACTGCTGAGACTATCTAAGTATTCATAGTAGGTCATAATATAGTGCTGCTGTTACTGTACAATATTCTCCTGGTTCTGCTTGTTTCACTTTGCATTACTTCATATATTTTTCTAAGAGCACCCTGCTCATCATTTCTTAAAAGCACAATAGTATTCCACCCATCATCCTTTCTGTATCTTGTTTGATATTTATATAATTGCCTTCTTCCAGATTGTCCAGTTTTTTTCTGATGTGACCCTGTCTGTATCAGTTTCTTTATCTTCATATACACTTAAGTCATGTATCCATATAGAACATATTGTGTTATATGATAATGCGAGATATTGGTCTAAATTTAATTGCTGTCACACTGCTTTCTGGTTTAACAGGCAGTTTTTGTTAAATAGTCCTTATTACAGTAGGACTTTGGGAATTTATTGAATACTATGTTCTCCTACGTAAAACAATGTTCATTTGCTCCTAGTTTTTGTTCTTAACCTTTGTTTTGATGATTGATTGGTTGTTGTCCTTTGTACTGGAAAAGGACCAAAATGATATCACTTTATCAGGTTCTGGGTATAGCGTATTCAACTGTGGCTCATCACACCAAAATGAGGTTGAAAAGCTCCACCACAGGTTGAGTGCAAATAGTTCATATGAACATTTGGCGTGGAGATGTCTCTAAATTTGGCCATCTCACATTATTTTTGAGCTATTGCTTGGTGTATCATCTTATATCTGATACTGTTAGGCCTGCTTCCTAAAATACCCTCATGGATTTGTTAGAGCTACTGCCATATAAGAAATACCAAGTTTAAAAATGAAAAGTTGATACATATTACTTTCTGCTAAAAGTTAACTAAATTAAGCTTTCAGATGTTAACACCAACTTCTGCATCTTCATATCTGTTATTGTATAACATTACTGTAAATGCTAGTCAAACCATAGAAGTAAAAGAATAAATTTCATTGTTCATAGGGTTGAGAGGAAACAGTTTTTTAAAAATAATTGTTGGTGTGGTTCCAGGGGGTGCAAACGTTCTCCAGAGCCTTCTAGTTATGTCCTATAAGAGTCACAGAAGTGAACATGTCTGTTGTCCATGAGATTACTATTTCTAGGGCCATGCTACTAAAATATTATTAAGATGGAATTTATAATAATAAAAACTTGAAATCAGAGTTTTTTTGTGCCCAGTGGTTAAGTATATTATGGCAAACTAATATGATACAATATTATGACAACATCCCATATCACTAGTAAGAAGAATACAAAGATGTATGGATAAACCTGTATCATCAATGCAAAACAAAATGAACGTGCTAATAATAATATTCCCATTGGCCATTTACTTAAAAATATTGCAAAGTCATTACTAACACATTTTCTACAGATTTAGTAGGGTTCCCAAAGCAAATGTAATATTAATGTTCTTATTAAAAATTTATATTACATTTCAATCAAAATATAGTTTGAATTTATAGTATTTATTCTACATTTCTTTAGATTATGTTTCTTGGCATTTATTGTCAATTATTAATTTTTAAAATGATAATTGTGAAAAAAAATTTGAGATTTTTATGGTCATACCAAGTATTTCATAGTCAATACACATTTATTAAGTACCTGCTATGTTCCAGCGTTTTTGTACTGGGGATATAAAAAAAAAAGAACAAAAGACCACCCTTGCCCTTAAGAAGTTCAAAATCTAATTGGGGAGATAACATGCAAACAACTATGTACAAATTATATGCAAGATAAATAGGAAATAACCAACAGAGGGAAGGCAAGGGGAATCGGGAAAAGCTTCTCATAGAAGATGGAATTTTAATGACACTTTAAGGAAGTTGGGAGCCAGAGATGAGGGGGCAGAAAATGCCTGGAGTCTTTAGATGGGGTATTTTTTGGGAGCGTTAATAAGTTTCCTTTATCAATGTCATTTTTGTAAGGAGATCTAGCACCCCTTCCCCGTCTAGACTTATCTTTCCTTTCAATAATAATTGACTTTAACCAGATTTTGTAAGTTCCTTCTCTCAGAATCACCTCTTCATGTCCCACATATGCTAATTATAAACCTGAGCAATGTGCCGGCTTCATGATTCTTAATGTCAAAAACCTCAGGCTGAAATGAAATAAGCTAGGTCATTTTGCTTGTTGGTAAGTTATCTGTCATGAATAAATGGAACATTTTATTGATAGATTTCAGGTCAATTTCTTTTAGTGTTTCTATGAAGTCAACTTTTGGTGATATGTTAAAACTCTACCAGATTATGTTGGTCTTATTGGTTAAACACTCCCTGGAAAAAGAATCAAAATTCTTGTTTTTGCCAGGTTAATGAATTGTGCAAGGATATGGTTGACTGTTGTTGGAGTATGTTTTTGACAAGGCTGCTTTTGCTCATCCTGATCATATTTTGGTCAAAGTTTGAATATCTCAGCTAGACTTTTCTGATTTTATATCTTTTGAGGGATAACCTTAATACTACATTGAATTTTCTATATAATTGATTCTTCCTTCTTTTAGAGTAGATAGGAGCACAGAAGTATCCTTGCTTTTAAATTATACGTATTACTAAACACACTCACTAAATACATTTAAGATTTTTTATTTTTGATGCATTAAGTACCCCTCATTCTTTCTAATTACCCTTAAAATTTCTTTCTTCTTTCACAATCTCATTTACTTTTCCTTATGTGATTGAAGCTAATGTGTACTTCACCTTTATACTAGTCTTTTTTTCTACTTCCCATTTCATAAAAGTATCTCCAAATATCCTTGTAATTTTCATACTTCTTGATATTTATTGCATTGTAGAATTCGATTATGTTAGTGTGTCATGATTTATTTAACCATTCCCCTGTTGTATGTTTTAATTGCTTCCACTTAAAAAAAAATTGCATATAATGCTATTATGAAAATCTTTTAAAAGATCTTATTTTTTAAAAAATTTATTTATTTAAGTTTTCAACATTCATTTCCACAAAGTTTTGGGTTCCAAATTTTCTCCCCTTTTCTCCCCATTTCTCCCCTCCCTCCACCCCAAAACACTGAGCATTCTAATTACCCCTATCACCAATCTGTCCTCCCTTCTAACATCCCTCCCTTCCCTTATCCCCATCTTCTCTTTTGTCCTGAAGGGCAAGATACATTTCTATACCCCATTACCTGTATTTCTTATTTCCTAGTTGCAAGAACAATATTCAACAGTTGTTCCTAAAACTTTGAGTTCCAGTTTCTCTTCATCCCTCCCTCCCCACCCATTCCCTTTGGGAAGGCAGGCAATTCAATATAGGCCATATCTGTGTAGTTTTGCAAATGACTTCCATAGTAGTCCTGTGTTGTGTAAGACTAACTATAATTCCTTCCATCCTATCCTGCCCCTCGTTTCTTCTCTTCTCTCTTTTGATCCTATCCCTCCCCAAGATTGCTCCCTCCTCCCACTGCCTTCCCTTCCATTATCCCCCCCACCCTACTTATCCCCTTCTCCCCCACTATCCTGTATTGTAAGATAGTTTTTCATACCAAAATGAGTGTGCATTTTATTCCTTCTTTTAGTTAAATGTGATGAGAGTAAGCTTCATGTTTTTTTCTCTCACCTCCCCCCTTTTTCCCTCCATTGAAAAGTCTTTTACTTGCCTCTTCTATAAGAGAGAATTTTCCCCATTCCATTTCTCCCTTTCTCCTCCCAATATATTTCTCTCTCACAGCTTAATTTCATTATTTTAAGATATGATCCCATCCTATTCAATTCACCTTGTGCTTTCTGTGTGTGTGTGTGTGTGTGTGTGTGTGTGTGTGTGTGTAATCCCACCAACTACCTAGATACTGAAAAAAGTTTCAAGAGTTACAAATATTGTCTTTCCATGTAGGAATGTAAACAGTTCAACTGTAGTAAGTCCCTTATGACTTCTCTTTGCTGTTTACCTTTTCATGTTTCTCTTCATTCCTGTGTTTGAAAGTCAAATTTTCTTTTCAGTTCTGGTCTTTTCATCAAGAATGCTTGAAAGTCCTCTATTTTATTGAAAGACCATTTTTTCCCCTGAAGTATTATACTCAGTTTTGCTGGGTAGGTGATTCTTGGTTTTAGTCCTAGTTCCTTTGGCTTCTGGAATATCATATTCCATGCCCTTTGATCCCTTAATGTAGAAGCTGCTAGATCTTGTGTTATCCTGATTGTATTTCCTCAATACTTAAATTGTTTCTTTCTAGCTGCTTGCAACATTTTCTCCTTGACCAGGGAACTCTGGAATTTGGCCAAAATGTTCCTAGGAGTTTCTTTTTTTGGATCTCTTTCAGGAGGTGATCAGTGGATTCCTTGGACACTTATTTTGCCCTCTGGTTCTAGAATCTCAGGGCAGTTTTCCTTGATAATTTCATGAAAGATGATGTCTAGGTTTTTTTTTTGATCATGGCTTTCAGGTAGTGCCATAATTTTTAAATTGTCTCTCCTGGATCAATTTTCGAGGTCAGTTGTTTTTCCAATGAGATATTTCACAGTATCTTCCATTTTTTCATTCTTTTGGTTTTGTTTTGTGATTTCTTGGTTTCTCATAAAGTCATTAGCCTCCATCTGTTCCATTCTAATTTTGAAAGAACTATTTTCTTCAGTGACCTTTTGAACCTCCTTTTCCATTTGGCTAATTCTGCTTTTTAAAGCATTCTTCTCCTCATTGGCTTTTTGAAACCCTTTTTCCAATTGAGTTAGCCTATTTTTCAAGGTGTTATTTTCTTCAGCATTTTTTTGGATCTCCTTTAGCAAAGTGTTGCTCTGCTTTTGATGCTTTTCTTGCATCTCTCTCATTTCTCTTCCCAATTTTTCCTCCACCTCTGTGACTTGATTTTCAAAATCCTTTTTGAAGTCTTCCATGGCCTGAGCCCATGGAATATTTATTTTGAATGTTTGGGATATAGAAGCCTTGACTTTTATGTCTTTCCCTGATGGTAAGCATTGTTCTTCCTCATCAGAAAGGATGGGAGGAGATATCTATTCACCAACAAAGTAACCTTCTATAGTCTTATTTTTTTCCCCTTTTTTGGGCATTTTTCCCAACCAGTTACTTGACTTTTGGGTCCTTTGTCAAGAGTAGGGTATACTCTGGGAATCTGTGAGATCTCAGTTCCTTCAATGTGGCACAATCGAGTGTGTACTGGTCTGGACTCAGAGAGAGATTTTTGTGCCCAGAATCTTAGCAGATACCTCTCCACAGCCACCTGGTCTCCAGTTCCCAAGTCAGCACTGGGGGCTGATTTTCAGATAAGCTGGATGGGCAGGGCCGCCATTCAGTGTGAGACAAAGACCAGCTGGCCCAGAGCCTCCACCCAGGGCTGAAGTAAGACTCAGCTCTTCAATGCCCCCAGGGTTTTTACGCCCCAAAAATGTATGTGGCTGCTGTGCCTGCAATGTAGCCTCTGTGGCTGCTGCCTGCTTCTGGAGCTATGGGAAGGCCCTTCTCCCTTCCTGGCCAGCTGGAAAAACCCTGTCACTGACCTTTGGCACCTGTGGGTTGAGGGATTTTCGAACCAGCTCCTGCTGGGACTGGAGATTCCACAACTGGAGATTCCACCCCCAAGGGCTGATTCCTACCCGTGCCAATTGAGGCCAAGGCTAGGCTGGGCTCCACACTCTGCTCCAAGTCCAGTGCAACTCACATTTCCCGTGGACCTTTCAGGTCACCCTGGGCTGGAAATCTCCTCCACTCTGTTGTTCTCCCCTTCTGTTGTTCCAAAATTTGTTGAGGGTCCCTCTCTACAGGTATTTTATGGGCTGTGGCGGGGGGGGGGGGGGCGGAGATCCTGTGTATGTGTGTCTTTCTACTCCGCCATCTTGGCTCAGCCCCAAAAGATGTTATTTTTTTAAAATAAATTTCATTGATATTTTTACATTACCCACATATCCCATGGTATCAATTCCCTTGCCTCATCCTAGAACACCAACCCATATATTAAAAATAGAGAAAGAAAAAAGAGTTAAGTAACCAACATAGTGCAAATGTTTGACATTATACCCAGTGGTGTCCACATCCATGGTGGCTCATCTCTGCAAAGAAGTGATGGAGGAGAGTTGTACTTTCATATCTTCTTTAGTCCCAATGTAGATCATGATAACTGAACAAAATGTAGTTGTTTTTAATGGAATTGTTGTTATTCTCTTTGTTAGTGTTGTTTTTGTTATTTCCATTTACTGTTTTTGCTCATTGTGTATATTGCTAAAAGTTTTATTGATATGTTTTGTTTTTACAGCTAATTACAAATTAACTCCACTCTATGGGAGATCTTTTTGACAAGCTGAAAGGCTTCAGTAAAACAAGTTTTAAAGTCACCTCTCCTGGCAAGTGCTTTCATCATTCCACTTCTGTAGAGTATCTCCCTTTCCTTCTATTTTTGTTTTTCATTAATGGAAATCTATCATCTCTTTCTTCCACTTTCTGCCCCATGAAAAAAAGTGAGAGAAAAGAATGACACATTCCTTGTAACAAATATGCACAATCAGAACAAATTCCCTCATTGGTCATATACAAATACATAAACACATATGCCTGTACTATAAAAAACATCCACATATATGTATTTGTATATCTAAACGATAACAGTTTGACTTGAAAGTAGACAGGCTTGCCAAGGGTTGAGAAGGTGAGAACAAAACTCTTGCCTACTGTTATTCATCAAGTTACTTTCTGTATTTCTTTAATTTTTATTTTTTTAAAGTTCTCACAGTGAGGAAACTTCCTCTCTTAATACTGATTGGCACTTTCCTTACAAGTTATGGTCTTACAGCTTGAGAACTAAGAGGCTAACTGATGTGTACAGAGTCACATATCCAGTGTATATCAGAGGATGTACTTGAACCCAGGTTTTTTAGCCTTCATCTCAATATCCTGTCTCTATGGATCTTTATTAGTTAAAAATATATTTCTTCTTTGTAATTTATTAATTGTATGAGTCCAGATCTTCTCTATTCTTGATTTTGAAGGCCATTGACTAAAATATGGTTAAAAAACCACGTTTCCTTTTTTATTTTTTTCACTTTATCCATTTTTAGTTTCTCTTCAGTTAAGGGTAAACATAATTATGTTACAAGAGTCATGAAAAATTTAAGGAGAGAGTTCACTGTTATGTGGGGGCATTAAGAAAGACTTCATAAAAGAGGTAGCGTCGAGTAGAGTCTCAAAGACAGGAACTTGGCTAGACAAGCAGATGTAAGCAGTAGTCTATGCCAAGCATGGTACGTGTTATATGAGCAAAGGTATGGAATCAGAAGTGAGAATAGCCAGTAGTAAGTACATATTTTGTTATGGAAATAATTTATGGAAGGGAATGCTTTATGATTTAATTTATTGTCCATTCTCATTTTTTTCCCCAATATATCTTTTCAAAATTGTTGATAAGTTCTCATTGATGATTTGTAGTCTTTTTGAAAAATTACATAAGACATTTCCCCTAATTTGACTTTGCTCTTGATAGAGAAACATATTCAAAGTCACGTTGTACTTGTAAAGTTTGTATCTTGTCATTTAAGTGGGGAAACCATAATACTCTATAGATACTTTCCACAATTATTAATAGAAAAATTTCATTTGAAATGAGTTCTAGATATTACTCAGTTCAAATTTGTAAAACAAAAGAGTTTATAGGCCATTAAGACATAACATAGTTTAACTCATTAGGAAGGTTAAAAACAGTCAATGACCTTGAACCATAGTATTTACCCATTAATATGTGTTCCTTGCAATAGGAATAATTTCCATGAAAAATTGAAAATTAGAATTGTGCTGAGGCCATTGTACTGAAATATCTGTATCTTTTCTTATGCCTTTAGTAGCCCACCGAACTTTCTTCAAGTGCCATTGGAATGATTAAACACACAATGAATTTCATGGAAATAAAGTAACCTTGGCTTGAGGGAATTTCTATGAATGAATTAGACACTCTGAATATAATTGACTTTTGTGTTTAGAGATAGTGTTAATACTTGTTTTATTTTCTAAGTTTCTGATGTCATGGAGGAGTAAGTTTGACACACCCTTTTTACTAGCAATGACAATATTAATTTGATTGCTGTCCCAGAACTAGAAAGAAGAGTGTCCAGCTTCAGCATTATTGATGGTTGACTGGGAGGAAGGTGAAGTATGTCAATGACCACCTAGATAAACTAGGCTACGTGAGGCACTTAGCAATATTAATAGAGAGGCACCAAAGTACAAGTTTGGGAGGTGAAAAAGTTAAGTCTTCCATATTAAGTCTCACCATAGCATGGTAGCTTGCAAAAAGCTTGTTCTATTGTGTTAACCTATTTATGTGGTAATAAGGGTGACTTTTCAAAAAGCAAATATTTTTCAACTAATGAAACCAGTCCCCCAACTAGAAAAAACCCAACCCTAAATCCTTGTAGTATGTGTGAGTGTGTGTATGAGCAAAGCAAATTTCTGCATGAGCCATGTCTAAAAAATATACATCTAAATTTCCTAAGTATATCATGATTCAGTCAGAAAGTCATGCCATGTTTTACCTTGAGTAAGGAATCCAGATTGTTCATTGCACTGATCAAAGTTCTTAAATCTTTAAAGCTGTTTGTCTTTATAAGGGTTTTGTATAATTGTTTCCCTACTTCCTTTTACATCACTTGTCCCAGGTTTCTCTGAAACCCTTCAATAAGGATTTATTGATTGTTTTTTGGTTCATGGATATAGGTACTACTCAAGATATTCCTTTATTTGCTTGGTATTAACAGGGAAGATACCTGTTCCTATTTCCTCCACATACATTATAAAGCTCCTTTTAGACTCAAGAATTTTGTGTCCAGAAGTACTGGATTTATATGGAGACCCTGTCTTGTTGTTGGTGTTGTGGTTCCTCACATCTCCATGGTGATGTAATGACTTGTATGTGAATTGGATTTCAGCGAGGCAGAGCTCTGCAAAGTCAACAGCCCTGCTCTCTCCTCCAGAGTCTTTGGAGTTCATTGGCAAGACAAAGGTCAAGACTCTGGTGATGAGTCTTCCCCCTTAGAATATAAAGTTCTGAAAAACAGGGGAGGCAGAGCCAAGATGGCGGAGTAGAAAGACGCACATACACATAGCTCCGAACCCACAACCCACAGAACGGCTAGAGGGGACCAACCCACGGTGAATTCTGCACCCAGACGCCACGGAATATTGGAGCGAGGGAGATTTCTGTTCCGGAGAGACCTGCAAACCTCTCGCGGGGGGTCCTTCGCGCTGCGCACTGGGCACCGGGACTGGGAGCTGAGTGCAGCCCTGCAGCGGCCGGGACACCGTGAGGAAAAGATCCGAACGGGCTACGGGGACGAGATATCCTGCGGCCACGTGGGTCCCTCCACCCACAGAGGGACCTGCAAACCTCTCGCAAAAGGTCCGTCGCGCTGCAGACGCGGAGCCCAGCCCGGACCTGCGGTGGCCGCGGCTCCAAGAGGTACAGATCCGAGCAGGCTTTAGGGACGGGATCTCCAGCGGCGGCACAAGCCCCCCCACCCACAGGTCACGAGGGTCGGTGAGAGAGTCTCTTTGGCGGGTCGAGAGGGGAGTGGGGTGCCCCCATGGCTCGGGCCCCCCCGGGAGATAGAAGCTGAGAGGCGGCTGCAGACAGGGGCTCCCCAAGCGGGCGGGAGCCTGGATCCATTGTGGAAGGTCTGTGCATAAACCCCCTGAGGGAACTGGGCCTGAGAGGTGGCCCTGCCCCGACCTGACCATCTGAACTTAATTCTCACACTGAATAGCAGCCCTGCCCCCCGCAAAAGCCCTAAGGCGGGAAGCAGCATTTGAATCTCAGTCCCCAAACGCTGGCTGGGAGGACCAGGAGGCGAGGTGGGTGTGAGGAGAATATTCAGAGGTCAAGCCACTGGCTGGGGAGAATGCCCAGAAAAGGGAAAAGAAATAAAACTATTGAAGGGTACTTTCTCGGAGAAAAGACACCTCCTCCCTTCCTTTCTGACGAGGAAGAACAATGCTTACCATCAGGCAAAGACACAGAAATCAAGGATTCTGTGTCCCAGCCCACCCAGTGGGCTCAGGCCATGGAAGAACTCAAAAAGAATTTTGAAAGTCAAGTTGGAGAGGTGGAGGAAAAACTGGGAAGAGAAATGAGAGGGATGAAAGAGAAGCATGAAAGGCAGATCAGCTCCCTGCTAAAGGAGAACCAAAAAAATGTTGAAGAAATTAACACCTTGAAAACAAGCCTAACTCAATTGGCAAAAGAGGTTCAAAAGGCCAATGAGGAGCAGAATGCTTTCAAAAGCAGAATTAGCCAAATGGAAAAGGAGATTCAAAAGCTCACTGAAGAAAATAGATCTTTCAAAACTGGAATGGTACAGATGGACGCTAAGGACTTTATGAGAAAGACAGATATCACAGAACATAGCGTGAAGATTCGAAAAATGGAAGATAATGTGAAATATCTTATTGGAAAAGCAACTGACCTGGAAAATAGAATCAGGAGACACAATGTAAAAATTCTGGGACTACCTGAAAACCATGATCAAGAGAAGAGCCTAGACATCATCTTCCATGAAATTATCAAGGAAAACTGCCCTGAGATTCTAGAACCAGAGGGCAAAATAAATATTCAAGGAATCCGCAGAACACCGCATGAAAGGGATCCAAAAAGAGAAACTCCTAGGAACATTGTGGCCAAATTCCAGAACTCCCAGGTGAAAGAGAAAATATTGCAAGCAGCTAGAAAGAAACAATTCAAGTATTGAGGAAATACAATCAGGATAACACAAGATCTAGCACCCTCTACATTAAGGGATCGAAGGGAATGGAATAGGATATTCCAGAAGTCAAAGGAACTAGGACTAAAACCAAGAATCACCTACCCAGCAAAACTGAGTATAATACTTCAGGAGAAAAAATGGTCTTTCAATGAAATAGAGGATTTTCAAATTTTCTTGATGAAAAGACCAGAGCTGAAAAGAAAATTTGACTTTCTAACACAAGAATGAAGAGAACCATGAAAAGGTGAACAGCAAAGAGAAGTCATAAGGGACTTACTAAAGTTGAACTGTTTACATTCCTACATGGAAAGACAATATTTGTAACTCTTGAAACATTTCAGTATCTGGGTACTGGGTGGGAGTACACACACATGCACACATGCACACACGCACACATACATAGAGACAGAGTGCACAGAGTGAATTGAAGAGGATGGGATCATATCTTAAAAAAAAAAATGAAATCAAGCAGTGAGAGAGAAATATTGGGAGGAGAAAGGGAGAAGTTGAATGGGGCAAATTATCTCTCATAAAAGAGGCAAGCAAAAGACTTATTAGTGGAGGGATAAAGAGGGGAGGCAAGAGAAAAACATGAGGTCTACTCTCATCACATTCCACTAAAGGAAAGAATAAAATGCACACTCATTTTGATAGGAAAACCTATCTCATAATACAGGAGAGTGGGGGACAGGGGCACAAGCAGGGTGGGGGGGAGGATGGAGGGGAGGGCATGGGGAGGAGAATGCAATCCGAGGTCGACACTCATGGGGAGGGAAAGGACCATAAGGGAATAGAAGTAAAGGGGGACAGGATAGGATGGAGGGAAATATAGTTAGTCCTATACAACACAACTAGTATGGAAATCTTTTGCAAAACTGAACAGATATGGCCTATATTGAATTGCCTGTCTTTCAAGGGGAAGGGGTGGAGAGGGAGGGAGCTAAGGAGGTTGGAACTCAAAGTGTTAGGACCAAATGTAATGTTCTTACCACTGGGTAACAAGAAATACAGGTTAAGGGGTCAAGAAAGCTATCTGGTCCTACAGGACAAAAGAGAAGACGGAGACAAGAGCAGGGAGGGAGGATAGAGAAGAGAGTAGATAGGTCACAGGGGCAATTAGAAAGCTCGGGTTTGGGGGGAGGGGATAAAAGGGGAGAAAATTTGTAACCCAAAATGTTGTGAAAATAAATGTTAAAAGTTAAATAAAAAAAAATAAAAATAAAAAAAAATAAAATATATTTTTTAAACAAAAAAAAAAAGAAAATAAAAACAGGGAAAAAAAGTTCAAAAAAAAAAAAAGAATATAAAGTTCTGGAGGACAGGGATTGTCTTTATTCTTGCTTAGTGCTCCACAATGCTTAGCACTTTGCCTAACATGTGAGGAGCTGGGGGAAGGAATCATGACAGTTGTTGGTTGAATAATATTCTACACATATCTTTGTAACTTATTATTTTATGCTTACCTGCATCTTGGGAACCTTTGCTGTAAGAAGAATGAGAAAAATTTGTAGCAATATTTAAAGCAATGAACATTAATTGATAATATTATAGAAATAAACCTTTGTTTAAAATACAGTTATCCCTTTTATATTGCGGGGAATAAGGGTGTGGTGCCTCTGAAAGCAAAATTTTTTGGCTCTCCTTTTGTACCAGAGAAGAAGTTTGAATTATTATGTTATTAAAAGATAATTGATGTTGATATTATCCAATATTATGCATATATTTTATGAATTTCTGAGTTTCTAAATGTTTTTTTTTCCCTCGTCTGTGGCTTCCACAAAACTCCCCCCCAAATTCCCATTCAATTTCTTATGCTGGCAATGATATATTGAAACTGTGATGACGAAAGTTGTGATGCAGAAGGGATTATTATAAAATCATTAGAAATCAGCCAAAGGGGTAAGATTGATTAAGGTATTGGGCAGGTGGGTTAGAATTGTGGGAAAGTGTTTGATGGATCAGTATATTATTTATATTTCCTTTAAAAGAAAAGTTTTATTTTTCTTTATTCATGTATTTCTTTTTTTCTTTTCTCCCCATGTTACAGTGTGCAAAGACCCACCTTACAAAGTAGAAGAATCTGGGTATGCTGGTTTCATTTTGCCAATTGAGGTTTATTTTAAAAACAAGGTATGTAGCATTCACTTATTATGTCAATCTATGGAAAACCCCTTTGAAATGCTGTTGAATGATTTATTATGTAAAAATGATGCAGCTGTTTTGATGTGCCAATATTTTAATTACCAGAATATTTTGAATCAAATCAAATTTAATTTTTCCCCCCTCTGGGAGTACTGTGTGGTATTATCCTTAATCAGGAATAGAAGAGCAAGTTTCTTGAACAGAAGAGAATTTTAATTTGTCTTTTTCTCAGATATTTAATTTTCTTAAGTAGGAGAAATCAGTAATTCTTCTGAAGAATAATTTTGAAGAAAAAATTATTGCCTGTGTATGATAAAGAAAGTGGAAGTTAGGTTTTTATTCTGGAAACTTAGCATTGTTCCATCTTATCATAATACCAGCACCATTGGATTTTTGTGTGGGGAAAAAACCATCTCTGATGTTTTATATTTAGCTGGAAAGAGTTTAATGAACGTATATGCACTTATTACGGTTTAAGATATTAGCAGACTGAAAATTACTTTAAGAATTATTCTAAATTATCTACAGGCTGATGGAATATAGTCTAAAAAGTTTCATATTTTTCCTTTGCCCACAAAGTTGCTCTAGTTCACAGAGCTTGTTCTCTCAAGTTTAGAAAAAACACATGTAGTGTATTTAGGATGCAGTAAGCAGCCTTGTCATCAGGAAATGTGTCTTAATAGTTGTGGGTTTTGGTTGTAGGAGACTTGGAATATTTTGATATTTAGAAATGGCTTTTCCTCATCTTTTATTCCAAACTAGGGTAAAAAAAACACTTTTTAGATTTTTTTTTTTGGAAAGCACGTATAGTAATATGACTGTTACATTGATAATTTCTTATATTTGAATATTCCTTTTGGCACTTAAGATAGATTTCATTCCTTGAGTTGTCTTGCCAATAATAGTTTGTAGACTAATTTGCACATCAAAGTAAAGTTTGTTCATTTATTCATTTTTGATTCTTTTTGATTGTGTGAAGACCTCTCTGGTTGCTCCTCCTTTCAATTCATCCTACATAACAGTGCTATTTGTTCCATCAAATCAGATTCATTTTCCTGTTGTGTTAGATCGGATCATAACATTTCTTTGCTTGAAAAACTTCAGTGATACCTTATTGCCTAATGAATAAAGTCCAGTCTCCTTAGTTTGGACTACATGGCTATCCATAGGATGTCTATGTACCTTTCCAGTCTTATCTCTTGTTATTCCCCTTCATATACATATCCTACATTTCAGCCAAATTGGATGGCTCATAGCCTTCTGAGATTGTCACATGCCTTTTTTGTTTCCCTCTTTTTGCTAAATTGCTGATATCAGTCACCATACCTTGGATACCTGTTTCATCCTTATTCCTTGAGAGTATAACAAAATGCCTTGCTCCTCATAGGTGCTTAATATTTGTTGAATACAATTTAATAATAATAACAGTAACAGAAGCTAAAATTTTTATAACACTTTGTGCCAAGTACTTTGCAAATGTTATCGCATTTGATCCTTACAACCATCGTAAGAGTTGCTTTTATGATGAACATTTTACACAAGAAGAAACTGAGGCAAACAGAAGTTAAATGATATGTCCAGGGTTATAAAGTTAGTTAGTGTCTGAGTCTGAATTTGATCTCAGATCTTCCTAACTCCAGACCCCATTCTCTACTTCTGAACCGTTTAACTGCCCCATTCAAGATAAACAACTGGAACCACTAACCACTCTTCCAAGTCCTACTCTTTCATTACCTCCTCTTTGAAGTCTTTCCTAATTGTTCCTTCCAGAAGTAATCTGTTCTCTCTGAATGATGATCTCACTTTTTCCTTCTCATACATTTGCATCACTTCCTCTTTGTATTGTAATTATTTGCTTACATTATTCCAAGTTCCAAGAGAGTGCAAAGTGGTTCATTTTCAATTAGTGTTCCCATCTGGGTCTAGCACAATATTATCTAATTGTAGTGCTTAATACTTGTTGACTGAATAATTGATTGTAGTCCTTTTTCACCAAGATATTTTGATATAAATAACATTATCGCCAATAGTACCCGGAACCCTTTGATGCTTTGAAGTTTCATTTGGGTCTTTATATTTATGTGATCCTCCCTGTAAAGAAATGACCCAGTACTCTTGAAGACTGTTATGAATTATTTATTATTGAAGCCCAAGCTCTTATTTTCTAGCTTGTTAAGAACTAGCATAGCCTAGTAAGGATCATGGCACAATCTAGGTCTATTGTTCAGGGCCTATTGTAACTAAGTGTGGAGAAGGTTAACATCTGGAAGGTTGATTACTGGGTGATGGCTTGCTTTTGTTTTCGTTGTGGCCATAACATCTCATGAAGAATACCTACTAGTTGTGGAGAGGTTATAATTTCAATGGTAGAGTTGTCCAAAATCACAGAAACTCATAGTTGAAAGGAACATAGGGCATCTGCTCCAAAAATCTCTTCTGTACCATGCCTGACAGCTTCATTCTCCCTGATTGAATACCTTTGGTGAAAAATGCACTCACTTTTAGGGAAGGCAGATCATTTCACTTAATGACGTCACTTCTGGGGGATGGCCACAGAATAGAGAGTGTGTTTATGAAAGATTAGACAGAGGTAGAATTACCAAGGTTTAGCTACCGGTTAAATGGAGGGAGAGAGAAAGAAGAGTCAAGAAGACAGATATGGAGCTTAGGTAATATGGAGCATAGTTTTGGTAATGTTAGGTATGGAAATACATTAGAACTAGCAGGCTTTGTGGTAAAGATCACTTTTGTGACTGATTAAGGTATTTAAACTGTTTTTGTTTTTTCATCTGTAAAATGAAGTGTTTGAACTTCTTTTAATTGTTTCAGTTGTGCCTGACTCTTTATGACCCTGTTTGATGTTTTCTTGGCAAAAATACTGGAGCATTTTGTAATTTTCTTCTCCAGTTCATTTTATAGATGAAGAAACTGAGGCAAACAGGGTCAAGTGACTTGCTTAGGGTCACATAACTATTAAGTGTCTGAAGCCAGATTTGAGCTGATTCCAAGCTTGGCACTCTAGCCACTGTGACACCTAGATGCCTCAAGATTATAATTCCTTTTTCCTCCTGTCCTGTGTGGGATTTGAACCAGGTCATCTCTATATTCTTACCAGTTATAAGTGTTATGATCATGCAAAAAAAAAAAAACCTTCATAGCCATTTGTCAATTTTATATTTCCATCTCTGCAACTTGCCACTTTACTCTGATGTGTATGACTTTTTTAGGTATTGAATAGGTGTTAATAAAAAACAACTTAATAGAGGGCAACAAGAGAATATTTCATTTTTTTATGTTTTAGAATTTTTTTCACTTTTAAAGTTAGATGTCAGGAGAGAAGAAGAAAATGATTCATTAGACATTTCCTTTAGGACCTTTTTAAAAAAACAAATAGGCATTTGACATCATATGTAGAAATTTAAGCCATCAGATTAGAATTATTTTAATTTTTTTTTAATTAGTGAGAATTTATAATCTCTCTATCCTTTTTTCCCTACTGGCATTGGGGTGAGAAAAAAGAAGAACAAAACCCTTATATTCTTTGTTATATAAAACAAATAACCATGTTGTCTGTATCTAAAATCTGTATTTCATTCTCCATGTTTAGTTCATCACCTATCTGGAGCTGGGTAGCAGTAATCGTTGAATGTTTCAGTAATCAGAACTCTTAAATCATTTAAAGTTGATGTTCACATTATTCCTTATAGTATGAATAGTTAACCTTGGTTCTGCTCACTTCATTCTGCAACAGTTCATACCCATCTCTCCATTTCTCTTTGAGACTATCTTTTCCCTCATTTTTTACAGAATGATAGCCTTCCTCCCTCTCTCTCTTCCCTCCCTATTTTCTTTCCTCCCTCCCTTCCTTCCTTCCTCCTTTCCTTCCCTCCTTTTCTCCTTCCTTTCTTCCTTCCTATCAGGATTAAGTGACTCCCCCAGATTAGTAAGTATCTGAGGCTGAATTTGAATTCAGGTCTCCTTGACTCCAGGGCAGTTGCTCTATCCACTTCACCACCTAGCATGACAATATTTCATTATATTCATATATCATAATGTTTTCAGCCATCTTCCAATTTATGGAGACACCTTTTGTTTCTAGCTCTTGCCATCACAAAAAGAGGTGTTATACATATTTTTTGCATATATAGACTTTTTTCCTCTTTATCTCTTTGGGGTATTGGCATAGTAATCATATCATTGGGTCAAATGGAATATTGCCAGTTTAGTTACTTTTGGGACAAAAGTTACAAATTGCTTTCCCTAATATGTGAACCAATTCATATCTCCTATGGAAGTTAATAACATGTACCTATTTTCGTATTGTTTTTCCTGGATTTCTCGCTTTGGCAAACTTTGCTGATCTAATGGATTTGTTTTTCTTTCTTTTCTCTATTGGCCATTTGGAGCATTTTAAATATATAGCTTGGATTTCTTCCCTTAAGGATTGACTCCTCATTTATCAATTGGACAATGACTTTTATTCTTAAATGTTTGAGTCATTTCATGTATCTCAGAAACAAGAACTTTATCCAAAAATCTTAATTAAATCACAATTAAATCAATCCACTCTACCCTTAAATACATTAGTTTTGGTTGTCCAAAAACTTAATTTTATGTTATCAATAATTGTTTAATCTTCTGTGATTCTCTCCCTCATTTCATCATGAATTCTTCTCATATCCCTAGATCTAAAAGATAATTTCTTCCTTATTTCTTTGATTTATTTATAATGTTCCCTTTAAAATTTGGGTCCTTTATCCATTTGAAGCTTATATTAGCATATGGTATGAGGCTTTTGTCTCTGATACTACTTTGCAGTTTGTCAAATAGTGAGTCTTTCCCCTCGTCATTGGTGGGGTGGGGTGGGGGTGTCTTTGGGCTTATTGAAGATCATATTTCTGGATATTTGGTAAATGCTATAAGATATTGCTCTATGCCCAATTTCTGCAGCTTTCCAAAGAATTTTTGCCAAATACTTAATTCTTGCCTTTCTATATTTGTCAAACACAAGGTGACTTTAGTCATTATGCTGCTGCAAATTGTATGTCTATTCTGTTCCATGTTATACCTTTCTATTTCTTAGTACCAGATAGTTTTAGTAATTACTGCCTTATAGTTTAAGATCTGGGATGGCTAAATCTCCTTGCTTTACATTTTTTCCCATTAATTCCTTTAACATTCTTGGCCTTTTGTTCCCCCAAATGAATTTTTTTTCTAACTCAGTAGAATAACTTTTTGGTAATTTATTTGGATAGCATTGAATCTATAAACTAGTTTGGGTGAAAGTGTCACTTTTTTATTATATTGGCCCTATGTAGCCATGAACAATTAATATTCTTCCATTTATTTAAATCTGATATAATTTATATAAAAGATTAAAAAAAATAATTTTATACATATAGTTCCTGGTTTGTTTTAATAGGTGTACTCTCAGGTATTTTATATTGTAGAGCTATTTTAAAGGGGTGTCTCTTACTGTCTCTTCTTGTAAGATTTTGTTGGTGATATGTAGGAATGTTGATTTATATGCATTATACACACACACACACACACACACACATACACATATATATATATACATATATGTGTGTGTGTTTGTCCTTTGTTGCCGAAGAAGACCATACCATCAGAGAAATAATGACATGACTTGCACTTGACCTTGTTTTGAGTTAATGAAGGCTATACATATATATATATATATATATATATATATATATATATATATATATATATATATATATATATACATACACATGTATAATCTATATAACTACTTTGCTAAAATTATTGTTTTAATGAACTGTTTAGTTGAGCCTTTGGAATTTTCCAAGTATATCATCATTTTGTCTACAAAAAGAGGTAGTTTTATTACTTCATTTCCTATTCTGCTTCCTTCTATTGCTTTTTCTTCTCTCATTGCTATTGCTAAGATTTCCAGTACAATTTAGAATATTATTGGTGATAATGGACATCCTTATTTCATACCTAATTCTACTGGGAAAGCTTCTAGCTTATCCCCATTATAAATAATGTTTGCTGATGGTTTTAGGTGAATGACTTTTTTTCAATTTAAGGAAAAATCCATTTATATCTATACTTACAGGTATTTTTAAGTGAAATGAGTGTTGTACTTTATCAAAAGCTTTTTCTGTATCTGTTGATATAATTATATAAGTTTTGCTACTTTTATTATTGATATAGTTATGTTAATAATTTTCTTTATTTTAAACCATCCTTGCACACTTGGTCATATTGTATAATCTTTGTAATCTTTAACCTAGCATTTTATTTAGGATTTTTGCATCCATATTCATTATTGAAATTGGTCTATGATTTTCTTTCTCTGTTTTTACTCTTCCTATTTTAGGTATTTTTTTCCATAAGAGGAATTTTGTAGGATCCCTTCTTTGCCTATTATTCCAAATAATTAATTTGATATTGGAATAAACTAGTCTTTAAATGATTGATAGAAGTCACTTGTAAATCCATCTAGTCCTGGTGCTTTTTTCTCACCTTTATTTTTTAGGATTTCTAATTTATTGCTTAATTGGGGATTTTGGGTTCTATTTCTAGTTTTTTTTTAATTGCATGCTCAACTCATTAATCTGCTTTTCCTGTATTTTATTTATAAAAGCATTTAGAAATATACATTTTCCTTTGATTACTTCTTTTGCTATTCCATAGGTTTTGTTACGTTGTATTATTATTGTCATTCTGTTTAATGAAGTTATTGATTGTTTCTGTGATTTGTTCTTTAGCTCATTCATTCTTTTTAAGATTACGCTGGTTTAGTCTCCAAATAGCGTTTAATCTGTGTTTCTGTGGTCCCTTATTAAATGTAAATTTTATTGCATTGTAATTGGAAAAGGACGCTTTTAATTTTGCTTTTAAGCATAAAAATTTTATGCCCTAATATACATTCAGTTTTTGTAACGGTATCATGAACTACTGAAAAAAGGTATATTCCTTTTATTCCCTTTCAATTCTCTCCACATATCTATCATATCTAAAATTCTATACACTTCCTTGACTTCTTTTTTTTGGTTAGATTTATCTAGTTCTGAAAGGGGAAACTTAAAATCCCCAACTAATATAATATGACTATCATTTCCACCTGTAACATTTATCTTTTCTTTTAGAAATTTAGATGCTATTATATTTGCTGCATATAGGTTTTATATTGATATTGCTTCATTGTCTATGGTACCTTTTGCTTTTCAAAATGTAGTTACCATGTTTATTTCTTTTAATTAAATCTATTTTAGCTTTAACTTTGTCTGAAATCATAATTGCTACCCTTGCTTTTTTGTGTTAGCTGAAGCATAATTCCTTTTATTTTAACTCTGTATGAATCTCTTATTTTTAATTAATTAACTTGTTTTCAGTTTTCTATAATCACTTCCGTAAGTCTTACATTTTCTCCCCCTCCTTCCCTGAGACAGCATGCAATCTCACATGTGTTGTACACATACATTCTTTTTTTTTTTTTATTTAATTTTTAACATTTATTTTCACAACATTTTGGGTTACAAATTTTCTCCCCTTTTATCCCCTCCCCCCCCCAAACCCAAGCATTCTAATTGCCCCTGTGACCAATCTGCTCTCTCTTCTATCCTCCCTTCCTGCCCTTGTCTCCGTCTTCTCTTTTGTCCTGTAGGGCCAGACAGCTTTCTTGACCCCTTAACCTGTATTTCTTATTTCCCAGTGGTAAGAACATTACATTTGATCCTAACACTTTGAGTTCCAACTTCTTTAGCTCCCTCCCTCCCCACCCCTTCCCTTTGGAAGGCAAGCAATTCAATATAGGCCAAATCTGTGTAGTTTTGCAAAAGATTTCCATACTAGTTGTGTTGTATAGGACTAACTATATTTCCCTCCATCCTATCCTGTCCCCCTTTACTTCTATTCCCTTATGGTCCTTTCCCTCCCCATGAGTGTCGACCTCGGATTGCATTCTCCTCCCCATGCCCTCCCCTCCATCCTCCCCCCCACCCTGCTTGTGCCCCTGTCCCCCACTCTCCTGTATTATGAGATAGGTTTTCCTATCAAAATGAGTGTGCATTTTATTCTTTCCTTTAGTGGAATGTGATGAGAGTAGACCTCATGTTTTTCTCTTGCCTCCCCTCTTTATCCCTCCACTAATAAGTCTTTTGCTTGCCTCTTTTATGAGAGATAATTTGCCCCATTCAACTTCTCCCTTTCTCCTCCCAATATTTCTCTCTCACTGCTTGATTTCATTTTTTTTTTTAAGATATGATCCCATCCTCTTCAATTCACTCTGTGCACTCTGTCTCTATGTATGTGTGCGTGTGTGCATGTGTGCATGTGTGTGTACTCCCACCCAGTACCCAGATACTGAAATGTTTCAAGAGTTACAAATATTGTCTTTCCATGTAGGAATGTAAACAGTTCAACTTTAGTAAGTCCCTTATGACTTCTCTTTGCTGTTCACCTTTTCATGGTTCTCTTCATTCTTGTGTTAGAAAGTCAAATTTTCTTTTCAGCTCTGGTCTTTTCATCAAGAAAATTTGAAAATCCTCTATTTCATTGAAAGACCATTTTTTCTCCTGAAGTATTATACTCAGTTTTGCTGGGTAGGTGATTCTTGGTTTTAGTCCTAGTTCCTTTGACTTCTGGAATATCCTATTCCATTCCCTTCGATCCCTTAATGTAGAGGGTGCTAGATCTTGTGTTATCCTGATTGTATTTCCTCAATACTTGAATTGTTTCTTTCTAGCTGCTTGCAATATTTTCTCTTTCACCTGGGAGTTCTGGAATTTGGCCACAATGTTCCTAGGAGTTTCTCTTTTTGGATCCCTTTCATGCGGTGTTCTGCGGATTCCTTGAATATTTATTTTGCCCTCTGGTTCTAGAATCTCAGGGCAGTTTTCCTTGATAATTTCATGGAAGATGATGTCTAGGCTCTTCTCTTGATCATGGTTTTCAGGTAGTCCCAGAATTTTTACATTGTGTCTCCTGATTCTATTTTCCAGGTCAGTTGCTTTTCCAATAAGATATTTCACATTATCTTCCATTTTTCGAATCTTCACGCTATGTTCTGTGATATCTGTCTTTCTCATAAAGTCCTTAGCGTCCATCTGTACCATTCCAGTTTTGAAAGATCTATTTTCTTCAGTGAGCTTTTGAATCTCCTTTTCCATTTGGCTAATTCTGCTTTTGAAAGCATTCTGCTCCTCATTGGCCTTTTGAACCTCTTTTGCCAATTGAGTTAGGCTTGTTTTCAAGGTGTTAATTTCTTCAACATTTTTTTGGTTCTCCTTTAGCAGGGAGCTGATCTGCCTTTCATGCTTCTCTTTCATCCCTCTCATTTCTCTTCCCAGTTTTTCCTCCACCTCTCCAACTTGACTTTCAAAATTCTTTTTGAGTTCTTCCATGGCCTGAGCCCACTGGGTGGGCTGGGACACAGAATCCTTGATTTCTGTGTCTTTGCCTGATGGTAAGCATTGTTCTTCCTCGTCAGAAAGGAAGGGAGGAGGTGTCTTTTCTCCGAGAAAGTACCCTTCAATAGTTTTATTTCTTTTCCCTTTTCTGGGCATTCTCCCCAGCCAGTGGCTTGACCTCTGAATATTCTCCTCACACCCACCTCGCCTCCTGGTCCTCCCAGCCAGCGTTTGGGGACTGAGATTCAAATGCTGCTTCCCGCCTTAGGGCTTTTGCGGGGGGCAGGGCTGCTATTCAGTGTGAGAATTAAGTTCAGATGGTCAGGTCGGGGCAGGGCCACCTCTCAGGCCCAGTTCCCTCAGGGGGTTTATGCACAGACCTTCCACAATGGATCCAGGCTCCCGCCTGCTTGGGGAGCCCCTGTCTGCAGCCGCCTCTCAGCTTCTATCTCCCGGGGGGGCCCGAGCCATGGGGGCACCCCACTCCCCTCTCGACCCGCCAAAGAGACTCTCTCACCGACCCTCGTGACCTGTGGGTGGGGGGGCTTGTGCCGCCGCTGGAGATCCCGTCCCTAAAGCCTGCTCGGATCTGTACCTCTTGGAGCCGCGGCCACCGCAGGTCCGGGCTGGGCTCCGCGTCTGCAGCGCGACGGACCTTTTGCGAGAGGTTTGCAGGTCCCTCTGTGGGTGGAGGGACCCACGTGGCCGCAGGATATCTCGTCCCCGTAGCCCGTTCGGATCTTTTCCTCACGGTGTCCCGGCCGCTGCAGGGCTGCACTCAGCTCCCAGTCCCGGCGCCCAGTGCGCAGCGCGAAGGACCCCCCGCGAGAGGTTTGCAGGTCTCTCCGGAACAGAAATCTCCCTCGCTCCAATATTCCGTGGCGTCTGGGTGCAGAATTCACCGTGGGTTGGTCCCCTCTAGCCGTTCTGTGGGTTGTGGGTTCGGAGCTATGTGTATGTGCGTCTTTCTACTCTGCCATCTTGGCTCCGCCCCCCACATACATTCTTATTAAACACATTTTCACATTAGTTATATTGCATAGAAGAATTAAAATAAATGGGAGAAACCATGAGAAAAAACATACCAAAGCAAAACATAGCACAAGCGAAAATATTCTGCTTCATTCTGCATTCTGATTCCATAATTATTTCTCTGAATGTGGATGGCATTTTTCCTCAGGAGTCCTATGGGAATGTTTTAGGTCCTTGCATTGCTGTGAAAGTGTACCAGAAACAGGCCTCAAACACGGTATGCAGGTTGTTACTGTGTACAGTGTTCTCCTGGTTCTGCTCATTTCCCTCAGCATCAGTTCATATAAATCGTTCCAGACCTCTCTGAAATTCTCCTGTTCATCATTTCTTATAGTGCGATAGTATTCCATTACATTTGTATACCATAACTTGTTCAGTCATTCCCCAGCTGATGGGCATTCCCTCAGTTTCCAGTTCTTGGCCACCACAAAGAGAGCTACTATAGATATTTTTGTACAAGTGGTATCTTTTCCCATTCTTATGATCTTTTTGGGATACAGTCCTAAAAGCAATATTGCCGGGTCAAAGGGTATGTACATTTTTGTAACCCTTTGAGCATAGTTCAAAATTACTCTCAGAATGGTTGAATCAGCTCATAGTTCCAATTAGTGTTCCAACTCTCTCACATCTTCTCTAACAATTATCATCTTCCTGTTTTGTCATGTTAGCCAATCTGATAAGTGTGATGTGGTACCTTAGAATTGTTTTGATTTGCATCTCTCTAATGAATAGTGTTTTAGAGCATTTTTTGATATGACTATAGATAGTTTTAATTTCTTCCTCTGAAAACTGCCTGTTCATATCTTTTGACCATTTATCAATTGGGAAATGACTTGTATTCTTGTAAATTTGACTCAGTTCTCTCTATATTTAGAAATGAGACCTTTACCACAGATACTAGTTGAAAAAAAAATTATTTTCCATTTTTCTGCTTCCCTCCTAATCTTGGTTGCATTGGGTTTGTTTGTGCAAAAGCTTTTCAATTTATTGTAATCAGAATCATTTTTTATTTCATAATGTTCTTTATCTCTAAATTTCTTCATTCTCCATAAGTCTGACAAATATATTATTCTCTGCTCCCCTAATTTGTTTACAGTATCAGTCTTTATACCTAGATCATCTATCCATTTGGACTTTATTCTTGTGTACAGTGTCAGACATTGGTCTATGCCCAATTTCTGCCACACTGTCATCCAGTTTTCCCAGCAGTTTTTGTCAAACAGTGAGTTCTTATCCCAGAAACTGGGTCCTTGTGTTTATCAAAGAGCAGATTGCTATATTCATTGACTACTGTGTCTTGAGTACCTAGCCTATTCCACTGGTCTACCCTCTATTTCTTGGCCAGTACCAAGTGGTTTTGATGATTGTTCCTTTATAATATAATTTGAGATCTGGTAGCTCTGGGCCACCTTCCCAGCATTTCTTTTCATTTATTCCCTTGGTATTCTGGAGTTTTTGTTCTTCCATATGAATTTTGGTATTATTTTTTCTAGCTTTAGAAAATGATTTTCTGGTAGTTTGATAGTAAATTAATTTAGATAAAATTGTCATTTTTATTATATTAGCTTGGCCTACCCACAAGCAACTAATGTTTTTTCACTTACTTAAATCTGACTTTCTTTGTATGAAAAATGTTTTGTAATTGTATTCATATAGTCCCTGGGTTTGTTTTGGCAGGTAGACTCCCAGATATTTTATAGTGTTTTTAAATGAGATTTAAATTAAATTGAGTAGTTTTAAATGGGATTTCTCTTTCTATCTCTTGCTGTTGGGCTTTGTTAGTAATATATAGAAATGCAGATGATTTATTTGAGTTTATTTTGTAAGCTGCAACTTTGCCAAAGTTGTTTATTATTTCAAGTAGTTTTTTACTTGATTCTCTAGAATTTTCTAAGTATATCATCATGTCATCTGCAAAGAGTGTATATCTCTTATTTTTAAATGTCTTGCAAACAAGATTCCCATTTTTACTCCATTCTCCTATCCATTTTTGGTTTTATGTGTGAATTCATTTTCATTTACTATGTTGTAATTACTATTTGTGTATTTTCCTCCATCTCAATATTCCTCACTATTATTTCTCTCCCTCTTTTTACTCCATTGTTCCTTACCTGTCCAGTTTACTTCTAAGCACTACCTCCCTATTCCACACCCTTTTAAAGAATCCCTTCCTTATTCCCTCCTCTTATCCTCCTATTCATTGTTCTACATACCCTTGTATTTTTCCCTTGGTTTTTTTTTATGTCTTATTTCTTTATAAATTTAGGCAACTTTTACACCCTGTTAGGTGTATGTATCGTTTCTTCTTTAACCCATATCTGATGAGAATAAGATTCCTCTACTACCAGCCCTTCACTCCCTCCTGCTTCTTCCATATCAATTCTTCCTTTGATATCTCATTTGTATGAGATAATTATTCATTTTATCTTTTCCTACCCAATTTTATTTTTCTTTTAGAATCATTCTACCATATTCAGGTCAGTCCCTACCTTTCTTTCAAATTACCCAAGTAATGACAACAGTCTTAAAAATAATGATAACATTTTTCACATATAAGACATAAAATTTGATCCTAATGAGTTCCTTTTCACTGGTCTTTAATGTCTTTTTTTTAATATTTCTTCTAGATCTATCAAATATTTCTTTGAATACTGGGCTATTTGTCCCAAATACCTGAAAGTCTTTTAGTTCATTAAATGTTCTTCTCTCCACCCCCATTCAGGATTATACTCAGCTTTGCTGGGTAAGTTATTTTTTTGTTTGCAAACTCAGCCCTTTTGCTCTTTGAAATATAATGTTCCAAGACCTATGATCTTTTAGTATAGAAGCTGCTCAGTGTTGTGAAATCATCATTTTAGCTCTTTGGTATTTAAATTGTTTTTCCTTGTTTGTAATATTTTCTCCTTAACCTGACAGCTCTGAAATTTGGCTATGATAGTACTTTAACTTTTTTTTTAAACTGCTACCTCTTTCAGTTGGTGGATTTTCCTTAATAATTTCTTATAATATTGTAGCAAGATTCTTTGTTTGATCATTGCTTTCAGTTAGTCCAACAATTCTTCCTCTTTCCTCAATCTTTTTTCCAGAATGGTTGTTTTTCTAATGAGATGTCTCTTCTATTTTTTTCATTCTTTTCATTTTTTTTTTTTTTATTCCTTGGTGTCTCATAACGTCATTAGTTTCCCCTGGCCCAATTCTAGTTTTCAAGGAGTTATTTTCTTCCTTAATAATTTGAATCTCTTCAATTGTTTGACTTTCTTTTCACAGTTTTCTTGGATTGCTTTTATTTTCCCCCTATTTTTTCTTTAATCTCTCTTCTTTGATTTTTGAGGTCCTTTTTAAATTTTTCCAAGAACTGTTTTGGAGCTTGTCACCATTTAACATTGCTCTTTAGGTTAGGAATGGCTTTTTCTTTTTAACCTCACTGTCTTCCTCTAAATATGAACCCAGATCTTCTTTTTAAGCCATAGTAGCTATCTATGGTTATATTTTTTTTTTTACTTATTTTAATTTTGTTTTATTTCATTTTCTGGAGTTTATTATCGTAATTGAGTTTTAATCTCAAGTTGTTGGTAATGGTACCCCAGGGTTTAGATCCTTCTTACTGTTTTTTTTTTCTTTTCTGAATTCTATCAGAGGCCTTGGGCACTCCTCTCCTCCCTTAAGTCATGTCTAGGGCCCTCAATCACATTGTCTTTCTCCCGGAGATAGGACACTCACTTGGCATGTGCTTGTCCCTCTTTGGTCGCAGCCTTACCCCAGGATCACCTCTGGTCAGCACCAGTATGCCTCAATTCAGGAAATAAAGTAGGGTCCTTCAATTTTCCTTTACTCAGCAGTCTAATAATCCCCATGCTATTCCTAGAAGAAAGTTCCTGAGGTGAAAGTTCCTGAAGCCTAGGATTTTATCCCAGGACTAGTTGTTTGTTGATTCAGAATTGTTTGCACTTCACTCAGGCCAAACGTCAGCCTCTGGAGATTTTATCTTTCCTGAGGTTCTTTCAAGTTGTCTTAGGAATGCATCTTCTTTACTCCTTTATTTTTGAGCTCCATGTTCCCTTTGAGGTGATGTTCTGTTTTTTTATGGAGGAAATTTGGAAAGCCTGGAATTTTCTGAGTTATTCTCCCAACCTCTTAAATCTGCCACTGTACTTTGCATACTTAATTGTCTTCATTGACCTTAAAAAGTCTGCAAAGAATTTGGTAGCATAAATAATTTTTCTAGTAATATCCATTACTGACACATTTCTTTCTTAAAATTTATATGAAGGTGACAATAAGATTACATTGTTCATGGGTAAACCTATCATTAGCTTTTTCCATTCTAACCACAAGGTTGCTAATCATTGCTAGAAAGAGTCATGAAATTGTGTTCATTTCATCTGAATTAGTTACTGTTAGCTTAGTTACTGTTCTGGATTGTAGAACTCTCTACAGGGTAGGTGTAGAAGAATACATTTGGCTTTAATAAATAAAATATTATTTTTTCAAGGCATTCCCAATTGTGTTTTGTTTTAGCTCTTTTCCTTCCCTCAGAACTTTGACAGCTGTGAGAGATGTTATATACAAGGCATTCATCTGTCCAAAAGTCTAGGATGAACAAAGTAATTTTTAAGCATTTTTCCAAAAATAATTATTTTCTAGTTCAAGTCAAAAGAAAATAAAACCAATCATGGATTTTTTTCTTCTGCCTTATTTCAAAATAACCCCCCCACTATGTACCCCAAGTAAAAGTTTAAAGATTCAGATGATGATGATAGTAATGATGTAAATTTTATGTCACATTTTAAAGTTCACAAAGTCCTTTAGAAATATTATTTATTGAGTCCTTAAAGCAGCACTAGAAGGTCCAGATGAGGAAAACTGAGAGAAAGGTCAAGTGAATTGCTCATGGTCATAAAACTAGCGTCCTTGGCTAGGTTTATATTCTGCTTTGCCCTACTTCAAGTCTAACTATCCACTGTGCCACATTGTTACCTCTACTACATGGCAGAAAAGGAAGGGGGAAGAGAAGAGAATAAGTAGTTATATAGTGTCCACTATGTGCCAGGCACTGTGCTAAGAAATTTTTACAAATATCTCGTTTGATTTTCACAACAGCTCTGTGAGGTAGGTTATTATTCCCATTTTACAGTTGAGGAAACTCAGGCAAACAGAGGTTGTGATTTGCGCAGGCTCACAGGATTAAGTAAGTATCTAAGATTGGATTTAAACTCAGATCTTTCTGACTCTGTGCCCAGCACTCTATCCACTGTGCCACCCATTACCTTTATTAGGCAAGGGATACCAGTATCCATAAGCTCTTGCTCATTTTCTAAAGATGATTTTATCTCAATACAGCAAAAGTGCAACCCTACTTTCCTATCTTTATTTAAAATACTTTGAGTACAGTTTTTTTGAGACTGTGGCCAAAACTATTGCATTCAATATTCTTATTATTCTACTCGTAGCATTTAACTAAGCTGATTTTCATTTCACAGACATTATGCCAACCGATTCCCAAATCTTTCTAGCTTGATAGGACTTGCCAGATCTTATTCTCCACTGACTTAGCTTTTGAGAACTTAGGATCATCTTTATTTTGTTATTGTGCCCTGAAATACTGCTTTGGTGCAGGAATGAGTTTAGTGTCTCAAAGACAGAAGGAAAATTTAATCAATTATCTGTTCTGTACGAGACTTGAAATATGTACATGTAAAGAATAATTTTATTTCTAATTAGAAACAACTTGTTTTACTTTATAATCCTTCTGTAGAATTTCTTTGAGATTCTATTATTTGGCATCTTCTTTACATAAATCATGTGGTAGCTTTGTCTTTAAAGTAATTCTGACCTAGGTAGTAGTGTTTACTGACCTTATCCTTTTTTTATGTTTTACACTTAATTTTTATTACATTTTTCTCAATTATAAATAAATTTTAACATTTTTTTTACACAATTTTGAAGTACAAATTCTCTTTCTCTCCTTCCCTCCCTTTCTTCCCTCTTCCTTGTGAAGGCACACAATTTGATATGGACTATACATTTGCAAATTTACTTACCTTATTCTAAGATTATAGATGAAACTCCAAGAGTTATAGTATTTTTGTCCAAATTAAACATTTCAAAATGAATTTCCTTTTGACCTTATTCATCCATAGGTGTTTTCTTTGTTATTAGATAGTTAGGGATTATCTTTTTCCTTTCTTACTAGAAACAAACCCCTTCAAATAGTGAGACCTTAGGATATTTAATATTTACATATCTACTAAGGCAACAGCTACAGTCAAGTAGATACATGAATTTGACCTCTCTTTATATCAAAAATTATCTTTTCTCTAATTTATTTTAATGGACCCTATAATATATTTTGTGGGATTCTCAAAGCCTTTAGTTTTGGTCTTTTATTTGGTGAGACTTGAATGACTACTCAGCAATCAGTCATTATACATTTTCAAAGTACTTAATATATGCCAGGCTCTATACTAAGAACTATAGATACAAAAAAAAGGCAAAAGATAGTCCCTGCCATCAAAGTGCTCACAGTTCAGTGGTGGAGATAATATTCACATAATTGTAGAAATAAGTGCTCTGTCTCTATCTCTATCTCTATCTCTGTCTCTTTCTCTCTATATGTATACATGTATATGTATACACACGTAGATGGAGTTAATCAGTAGGGGGAAGGCACTAGATTTAAGAGGTATTAGGAAAAATTTCCTTTAGTAGGTGAAATTTTAGCTTGTTCTTAAAGTCAGAGAAGGCTGTAGGGAGAGATGAAAGGGTGAGTATTTCTTGCATTATAATCCCATACTTACACTTTTGGAGACCTTCATAGTTACAGTATCTCCTTGAAGGACTCCTAATTTCTTCTGCAGATGTAAAATCCTACTAACTAGTGTGGTTGAAATATATGATTTCTTACCCTCCCTTCACCTATCCTACAAATACACTGAAAACAATACCAACTACTCAGTTTTGTCTAAATGGTGAAGGAAAATGTTTCCTAAACATAGTTTTCTGACTCTAAAAAGTAATTAGTTTCATGTTTACATTCTTTTTTTTTCTTTTTTTTTTGGATTTTTAAGGGAGCTCTTTTTTTCAAGGATCATGTAACATTCAAGTATGAGGCCTCTGTTTACATAATATTGGTGCCTCAGAATTGATAACAGATGATGTTCTAGTTGGGTGAGTCCTTCACATTGTGTGATGGTTACGAGTGTTATTGTCTGCAAATAACCCTAGTCACTGCTTGTACCTTAATTTTTTTTTATAGGGAATATTAGAAAAAAGAAACACATTTACTCTACTGATAGGTACTTCTCTATAAAATAAAGGTGTATCAATTTTTTTATTTATTAGCAGACAACATGACCAAAAACTCACAAATAAAGGACACAAGAATTTTTCTATAAAGCAATTACTACTTGGTCTAAGTCTTGTTTCATATACTCCCTTTGCTCAGTTGTACAGTAGTATGAAAGAGTGGCTTGCATACTGGTCTACAAGTTCATGTGTTAGCTCTTTAGATGAAAAACATTTTTTTTTTGCTAAAATAGTATGTGACTAGTAATTTATAGTCCTTGCGATATAAAAAGTTTTGTACTAAAGTTAATTTACAAATGATTTTCAAAATTAAAGAGTCTAGATGATATCTCAGCTTTCTTTCATCTCTGAATCCTATGTGATGCTTATTTTCAATTCTGGGAATCTCAGAATTTCCCTAAATTTTTGTTAGTTTAGGTTGTCCTCAGAAGGAGTGATCTTCATGAGAGGTAGAGTGATAAATTGCAAACTCTTTTGTCTAATGAGGATGGTGGAAGAAGAGCTACTTGCCACCTAGTTATTTTGTCTAGGGGACAAGTGGCTATACACATATACAGATCTTCCTTTGTAACCTTCCCATTATATTACAACTGGACACACACACACATGCACACGCACACACACACACACACACACATATCTACATTAAGGAAATGTCTCAAAGTTCCTTTGAACATAGCTATATCCTACCCAGTAAGAAAGGTTCATTTTTGTCTGATTCATGTTATGAGAGTATTTGAAATTTCCAATGAAGTCCACTACCAGCAGGATGGGCCACTATTATTCTTTAGATCACATACTGTTTCTATAATCACATATTAGTAGCACTATAAGCCCAGGAGATCAAATTATTGTGCTTTGTTAGACCAAAGACTCAGACTCCAGTTGCCCTTGTCCAAGGTCCTACCCTAATCTAGGATCCTGATCTTTAAAAAAAATCACTTTAATTGTTGTTTCCATTAATATATAGCTAGATTATTTTTTATCTTTTGAAGGAACTTCCCAAACATTTTTGTTAATCTCTTAGTAGTTACATGAGAAGTCCTAGTTAGTACACATTTCTATTTAATGGCCAGCAGAGTGCTTTTCTTTGCCATAAATGAAATGAGAGTATTAAGATTTTGTTTCCATGAAAATTTAAGTGTAACTCACTGGCTTTTTGGTCTGCTTCTAAATATATGTTTACAAAGTAATACGTAGCAGAAGATCCACCTGAAATATTCTGTATTATGTTTAACATTACTTTGTTTAATACTAATAATACCTTTCATTGTTTTAAAAATAATAGTTATATAATTTTGCATTTGCATTCATGGTGTTTTTAGACTTAGGTACTGTACAATTAAATAATAGAAGTGGAAGGAATTTTTAAAATTCCACCAAAGTCACACAGAAATGTAGCTGAGAATAGAACTTGGGTCTCTTGATAATTGAAACTCAGGATTTCCTAAACCCTCCTCCAGGTTATTTTGTCCTTGCCATTTGTTCATATTCAGGAAAGAGTCCTGAATTTTGTAATAGCACATGCAACACTTGTTTTTTGTTCTTTTTTCTTGAAAAGGATCATGACATCACGGAGATGATGCCATGACATACATACAAGTGTTTAAGTGAGGTAGTGCAAATTTACAAGCCTCACTTTCTCCTTTGGAGCCATCTGAGTTCAGTGGCAAGATATAGATTAGGTTAACTGGAGATACCCCCGGATAAAGTGGAAGACCTTGACCTTTTTAATCTAGAGATCTTTAACAGATCCCATTTATGCCCATTCAGAGATCGACTAGGCAAGAAAAATGTAACATTAATGTAGAGAGAATTTCTTTTTCTGCTGTGTTGTTGGTTCCTTTAATTAAATAGCTTATATTAGTAAAAATAATTCGTGGAAACATTCTTTTTTTGGAATACTTGCTTTGACAGATTGAATGCTAGATGTTTGAGTCTCTTTTCCTCATGTAAATAACCATTTCCTCTATTAGACTTTCTATTTCTGGCTATTTTTCAACCCTCAGGAAGAACCTAAGAAAGTCCGCTTTGATTATGACTTATTCCTGCACCTTGAAGGCCATCCACCTGTAAATCACCTCCGTTGTGAAAAGCTAACTTTCAACAACCCCACAGAGGACTTCAGAAGAAAGCTGCTGAAGGCAGGAGGGGTGAGTGCTGCTACTCATGTCAAAAGCCATCCCATTGAAGATGTACTGATTTGTTAGTGCATTATAAAATTCAATAAGGTTTTCTCTTCTGCTGAAAGCAGTTTATAGTTATCTGCAAAATTTAGTTCAGAACTGTTTCATTGTCTCTGAAGCAGAAGGTAAGCAAAGAAAGTTCTGAACCAAGTGCCTAATGTACATAATTCATTAATGGAACCTCAGTCTCTCCTTAAAGTCAGAGCCCTTCACATTTATTGCACCAAAGGCAAATTTCCAAGCATGCACACAAAAACTCGCTGAATTTTAGGTGAAGCATTGCATTTTAAGAGCTCTGTGTGAGGTTGAAAACTCAAGTTTTAAGGTAATACCAAGAAGAATTAGTGTCTGAAGGCTACTTTTGTTTCAAAAATTTTCTTGCTTGAAAAGCAAGGTAGGGTTAAGATAAACAATTTAATAAATCATGAAGTTCTATCCTAATATGCACCCCGTTCTTTGTAATTCAGTGATGAAGGGTAAAATTAAAGAAGACTATAATGTAAACATAATCCTAATATCCTTCTGCATACACAAAAGATATATCCCAGCCATATTTACTACAAAGCCAAATTATATTTAATAATTTAAAATTTGTTTTGTGCCTTTTCTCAAAGCTCCTGCTTTCTATTATTGTGGGCGCATATTTCTCTTTTGGAAAATTTTCTCTAGAACTCATTCTGTGGAACACATTATCCTAGGCTCATCACTGTTTGAGTTCAACCACAGGATGTCAAGGTATTCCAAGCAGAGCTGTACCTTCTACTCTGACTCTGTTAGCTGCACATATTGCATTCAAATAAGATAAATAAATCTTCCTCTGTGTTTGTACTTGTTCGGTCACTTTTTAGTTGTGTCAGACTTTTGGTGACTACTTTTGGGGTTTTCTTGTCAAAGATACTGGAATGGTTTGCCATTTCCTTCTCTAGCTCATGTTACAGGTAAGGAAACTGAGACAAACAAGATTAAATTACTTGCCCAGGGTCACACAGCTAGTAAATGTCTGAGTCTAGATTTGAATTCAGATCTTCTTGACTCCAGGCATTCCACTTTATTCACTGTTGTACTTAGCAACTTAGCTGCCCTATCTTCCTCTGTGATCCTTACTTTAAAAGCTCACATTTCTCATGAATTGCCAGTAAAGAATAATGTTAGCTGAAGACAAATGATCTAACCCAGGATGCATACTTCAATCCTAGCTGTAATCCTAAGTCTTTTAGGCATAATGGTCTATAAGATTTTTTTAAAGCCTAGAGTCCTTTTTTCATTCATAGCTGAAAATGTTGGGTTATTTCACCTGTTCTGCCCTTTAAAAAAAACCTTCAGTCCTTCAGGTAGTATTCTCTAATAGCCTTGTAATTCTTCTCCTTTATTGAATTATGTTGTTATGGGTTTTGGTCTAAAGTTGTAGTTTCAGTTTGTAGCTTTTTATTGATAGGTAATGTAAAATTCATTTATCATTTTCATAAGATAGACTCTTAAAACATCGTACTGTAGAAGTTTAGGATTTCTATAGGCAGTGAACGAACAGATCACTGCCTCATGTGTAAGGTAACTATAATACAAGATGACATGATTTTAAAGAGACAGTACTGACAATATTTTTTTGGTCAAAGTAAATTCGAATAAATATAAGTCATTGTCCTTATATGAAAAGGAAGAATTTTTTTTTAATATGATTGAATGTATCATGATGCCATTTTCCTTCTCTGATCAATTATTGTTATGAAAATTTGCTACTTTTATGGATTAAAAGGAATATTCTGCTGTATACATGTAGTGTATTAATAACAGCTGGAAACACTGGCAAATGAATGTTAATTAACACTTCACTGATTGACACACCTTTTTGGAAGAGTTTTAGAATTTAATATGTTATGTAGATACATATTTACCAAAATGATTTAGTTACCTGTTACTACTAAAGAAGAGATTATCTTCTGTTATGAGTTATTCTTCTTAGAGCATTTTTTCTTTTTTTCCTGTAGAACCTTAATTTGAGCACTGACATTTCAGGTTTGTTTCTTTATATACTTGTCGTTATTACCTGAACATGGGAACTTTTTATTTTTAAAACAAGATCAATGAGAGTATTTAACTCATAGTGTTTTGATATTCATAGCTGTATATTTATCCTTCATTTGTTCTGTGTGTCCAAAAAAAAAGTATTTCCCAAACATCTAGCTAAATGTATATACTAATTCCTACTACTTAAGTCCTGGAGTGTGAGGATTAATCCTGAGTTGTTGTATTATTTGCTATAGTTGAGTGATTAGGAACTTTTGATTGCATCAGTGAGGAGTTGATAGAAAGGGATAGGAAATGTGTTCCCAGTGTCATTGGGATCTCATTTATAGGTTATGATTGAAGTATGAACCCAGGACCAATGAGATTCTCGTGTTCCCTGAGGTATGAAGAGTCAAGGTGTGTATGTAGTCATTTGAATATAACCCCTCCTTTATTTGTAATGTAGGGCATTGTACATCTGGAAACACATATACTTGAGCCTCCTTGACCCTAGCTTCTTGAAACCTTTCCTAACTCTAATTCCTTCCATCTTTTTAGCCCAGAAAAATGCTCAGAAGCTATGTTAGCTACTGAGAAAATATGATGGAATAGATATTCTTGGTGTAACTGCATTCCTTTCTTGGCTGAGAAAGGAATGGATCTAGAGTTGGTGGTAAGATTTAAATATTTAGGGGCAAATGGTATGAATTAATGAATAGTCATTGGAACAATCGCCTTCCAATCCTCTCATGTCCAATTGAACCTACTGCTCCACACTTCTGCCTCCTATCACTCCTTCGTACTTCCAAGGTACCTGGAGTAGTGAGGGGTGGGGGAGATGGTAGAAGGAGGGTGAAGATGATGTTCTTCCCGACTTTGCTTTCCTTTCTTATTGTGCACCGTACAAATCCATATCCCATAGAAACAATGCGATACATGCTAACTTAATTAATCTAATTTACAATCTAACTGAATTATTGTATATTTGTGACTTAGTTTCAGGTTTTCAAAACTATTTTTAATCATCAGCATATAATATTTTATCTACTTTTATGTCTTCACTCAGTTTCAGAGTCTTGGAATCTAACAACCATTTACAGCTTTGCTTCTAGGGAAAGAATGCACCAAAAATAATCAACCTTTGAAATATAACCCATTTTTAACTGTGGTATTTTTTTAAAAGACACATCCTACTTATAATAAAAGTCATTAAGACATCTGTCAATCAGAATCATGTATGTATATATCATATAGCATGATCCTGAGTCCTTTAGGCTCCTACTTATTTTCCTTGGGTCACTGTCTTATTAGTTAATATAATTTAAAAATGCCCTTAATGAGACAAATGTAACCTATATGACATTTCAGATCTTGGATACTGTCCTTTTAAGGCAGCCTAAGGTGACTCTATTCTTTCTTTTTTGTCGTATCTTAATGTTAACTCAAAGATCTTATGGACTACTAAATCCTCTGCATCTTCTTCCTGTGAACTGAGATATTGTGATACCTTCTCTGTCTTTTACTTGTTTTAGCCTGTCAAGATGTTTCTGGATCCTGTCATCTAATGTTGGTTGTTGCACTCAGCTTCGTGACATCTATGAATTTGATAAGTGTGTAATCTATGTCTTTATCAAATTCATTGAGAAAAATGTTAAATAGAGAAATGTCAGGTAGTACAGATTACTTGGATGTATGTGTCTGTGTGTAAAATATTTGAATTACAATTTATATCCAAGTTTAAAACCAACCATTAATGACTTTTCTTTCAGTGGCCATCTATCCATCACCTATCATTATACCACTCTCTCACTATCTTGTTAAAAAAATTATGAAAAACATCCGTCAAATAATTTGCCCAAATATAGATAAACTCTCTGTCAACTTGTGGAAGAAGGGAATAAATTTGCTCTTGCACAACCTCTGATTGGTGAAACTTACCAGCCTCTTGTGATTATTGCTTCCTTTTCTAGATATTTGTTAACTATCTTTTTAATTGTACATGCTAGAAATTTACCAGTCCTTGAAGTATATCTCCCTAAATTGGAACGTATGCATTTGTCTGGTTTTAAGATACATCTTTCATTCTCTGTAGTCTTTCAGATCTCACTGGCAATGGCTCAGCATTCACCTCTCTTAGTTCCTATGGATGTGGTTTATCTAACATTGCGTGACTTGAACTCACTGAGGCTTAGTTGGTGTTTCTTTGTTACTTCCCCACTTAATCTTGGTTATCACCATCCTTGACAACTCTCATCTACCTTCCTTTTCAAAAATCATTTTTCTTAGCTGAGAAAATAGAACCAGAATCATAGTTGAGCATCTCTTTATTCCCTGACCATGTCACTTCAGTCCTTAAAAGTGTTCAGGTACTCTGTTGCCTCTACAATAAAATGCCAACTTAGACTGTCATTTAGAGTTTTCTACAACTGACCTCTCACTTTTCTTTTCTGACTTTCCTATTCATGCATATTATACTCCATCTAAACTGGCTTAGTTTTCCTTTAAAATCAACATTGCATGTCCTGGTCTTCCTCACGTAAGCCTCTCAGAATCCTTTTCTTCCTTCACAATTTAGTTCCAGTGATATCTCACATGCAAAGTTTTTCCAGATCGTTCTAGTTTTCAGTACTGTTACTCTAGTTTAATTATCTCATGTTTATTTATACATGTTCAATTCTTCCAGTAGATTACAATCTTTTTAAAGGCAGGGACAATTTCATTTTTGTGCTTGTATTGCCAGTCTTGATTTTACTGCCTATGCATAGTAGGTGCTTAATAATTAGCTTGTGATTTGAATTTAATATTTGAAATAAACACTAGACTACCAAGTCCTTTTTATATTTTATTGTTTTGTCATAGATCCACTTTGTTTTAAATAAAGTTGTAGGAGTAGCTTTTTACATGTCTCTAGTCGTGTATTTGGGTAATTTGATTGAGTATGTGTGATTCATTTAAGTACATAGAGTCCTTGATAAGGTTTGGCCCTCAAAAATAAATATACCAGAAGCACTTTTTTTTTTTTTTAAACATCCTCTCAGTATGAGTGTGCCTAATGGGTTGATTATACACTCAGAGATAAACTTGAGGTCGCTGATAATTAAACACTGTGTTTTCTCTCTTGTAGTCATCTTTTGTCTTTGTTTATCTTTTATCTTGTGAATTCTTCCCCTTGATGCATAGCTTTCTTTTTTTGTGTCCAAGTGCTCTTGTGAAGACTGCCTGTATTTTTTGTATTTGTATTTTTGATGACACTGCTAAAATAATAAAGTAAAAAATTTAAAATAAAATTCTACTTGGTGCATCACAAAATTCTGCTTCAAGGATTGTTTTATTAGATCCAGCTCCCTTTAAAATTTCATTGCAAATTCAGCCACTTGCAGATAATAACATGTCTTATGTAGGGTGTCCCAAAAGTTTTGGCACAATTTTAAACTTTAGTAACTTCAGAAGTATACATGCTGTGGACTTACATAAATTCATTTAAAAGTTTAATGATTGTTCTTTCTTGTATACTTATTTAGTTTTCTGAATTTTGAATAATATATTTTTTATTTTAATTTTTAAGAAATGGACGTTTTCATTATTCATTTCTTCTTCAAAAGTTTCAGGATGACATTTTCCCAGACTAGCAGATCAGTAGAGGATGTACATTGGCTCAGACATCTCAACCACCTATCTATCTCATTTAGCATTTTTCTTGTACGGTCACATCAGAATTGTCACTTACTCATTGAATCCTCATTTTTTTTTTTTGATGTATTTAAGGCATCGAAACAATCCTTTCAGCCCCTGAAGAAAAGATGATAAATTTTTTTTTACAGTGTTCAAAAATTGACTCAAGTGATATATAAGTAACACAAGATAGTGGTTATGTTGAATTTTAATGAGAAACATGAATGTGTAAAAATTTCTAATGATCTTTCAAATTTGGTGGGGGTGAAAACTAAGTTACTTAGTCTTAAAATTGCACTTTGCTATTGAGATATTTTGCATTGGTACAAGTCATACAAACATACTTTGTTTTAAAAACACCAGTTTTGCCCTGTGACAACTTTGCCGGTTTTTTCAGCATATCTTTTAATATTTACCAGTGTCACACTGCAACCTATAGTCTCCTTTATATGATGCGTTACCGCTCAATGAAAAAGCATTTATTAGGTATCTGTCATGTACCAGAAACCATGCTGTATTCTGGGATAATGATGAAAAATGAAATAATCAGTCCTTTCATGGAGCCCATATTCAACTGGTGGAGACAACATCTATATTAGTATAGCCGGAATGATGATATACAAATTAAATACAAGATGGAGAGAGAAGACACTAGCTTTGACAGTTTTAGGAAGTGATTTGCATAGAAGTTAGTGCTTGATCTGTATCTTGAGGAAATGAAAACCTTTGTAGAGGTGAGGAATGAGGAGTCCTGTGCATGACTGAGTGATGGTTAGTTAGTACTTAGACATGGCATCAGGATGGCATCATTTGGAATAGTTTAAGTATACTAGATTAGATTGTGAGATAGAGAGTAATGTATAATGATATAATAATACAAAGGAAATGGAAAACAAGTCATGTTACGATGGGCTTTAAAGGCCAAACCAGAAGTTTTATCTTTTAGATGTAATAGGGAGTCCCTCGAGATCTAAAAGAGAAATGACCTAATCAGATCTACATTTAAGAAAAATCACTTTCCCACCTATGTGGAGGATAATTTACAGTGGGATAGGACTTTAGTCAGGATCATTACTTAGAAGGCCAGAAGTGAACTAGTGTTTTGACTGTATGAATAGAGGGAAGTGGCCAGATTTGAGAGGTGCTGTATAGGAGAAATGGCAGTAATTGGCAAGTGGTGTGTATGTGTGAAAAGGGAAATTAAAGAGTAATGAAATATTGGATTTATTTTTTATTTTTAAAAATATCTTTTTTTTAACTTTTTTTTTTTTTGCAATACGGCTAATATGGATATTTGTTTTAGATGACTTCATGTAGAATGGGTATCATTCCTTGCCTTTTCAGTGGGTGGGGGAGGGGTTATAAGGAGGGAGATAATTTGAAATTAAAATTTTAAAAAATGAATGTTGAAATTTTTTTACATGTAATTGGAAAAAATAAAATAATTTTAAAAAGTTTAACACTGGTTATGAACCTTGATGGTTGGATTAATGATGAGTTATCACTTTATTTATTATATTTGTTATGTGTTTATACATACATAGACATTGTTTTATATTACATCACCTTGATTAAAATAGAGATGTTCACTAATGTATAGGGTTTGAGGAGAATCATAATGAGTTCTGTTTTAAGATTTGGTGAGCCCAAGGTGCCTGCTGGGTAGCCAGGTGAAAATTTCAAATATCTGCTTGTGATTCAAGGCTAGAGCTCAGGGGAGAGAAAATGAGGTTGGATATATAAATCATTTAATATAGAAGTAATAATTAAACCTGGGGGAGTTGACACAGACTGTAAAGAGAGAAGAGATGAGGTCTCAGGACAGAGTCTGTACATAGAAGTATGCCTGGTTTCATAAAGATTATTCTAGTAAAAAATAAGATCCAGAAGGTGTCCTATCCAAGGTATTAAGCCAGTAAATGGCTACTTATGCTGTCTGATGATTAGCCTTGCTAAATTTAAATGAAAGTCATCCTCTCATTGGCTTCAAACAGATGAATTACTTAGTCTCCATTGCTCTGGGAAAAGGTCCATGAACTGCTTTCTTGGAGAGAATCCCTACACCTATGAAGTCCTGGATTCTTGAAGTATTACTGTATTAGTCACCATAATTATTGGCCTATGAGTCATTCTGATTTCCATTTAACATTCCTGCTTTTCCTGCTGGTGATTTCTTTAGAACTGGGCCAAATCAGAGGCAAGGGGCATTGGTTTGTGGCTTTGTGTCCATTTTTATTTTCTTGTCACAGGAGTTAGATCATGAATATTTAAGATTTATGTAGGTAAAGCGATTTGAAATTTGTGTCATGCATCTATGAAGCAGCATGTGGCTCATGCTTTAGTTTTCCTTTTTATTTATTTATTTATAACACATTTTATAACAGATAAAGCAATTCAAACTTTTGGTCAGGTGATACTTCTTTTTAAAGCATTTACAATACGGACCACAAAAGAATTTTTTTCTTTTTTTAAACATAAGCCAACTGAGACACAGATAATATTTATGTTGCTAACTTCACAAGATCTTGATCTAATTGTCTCCACAGTATTACTAAGAATAAAAGGACCCTAACTTAATGTTGTTCGTCTAAAGTCCTATACCTAATAGCTTAATTTTAGACAGCCTCGGATGTTCCTCTATCCATAATCTAAAATTGAACAGATCTGGTATTAAGCTTACAAACCTTTTGACCATAGGAAATTGCCACCAAGAGTAGGGATATTGCAGGGAAACAATATCTCCCCAACTTTATGTCTATTCCAGGCAGGAGTAGATTGTCCACTTGCATTCAGTCAGGCTTAAAGTCTGCGAGGTGTCAGTGGGGAAATTGAGTCAGGAGAATCCCACCTCAGCCCATGCTGAACAGCTGCACTCCCACTCTTCCCTTGAGATCACCTTATGCAGTTCATAACAGCATCTCATCAGCTTACTGGCGTCATGTAATGGAGGCTCGGATCAGTTTTCTTGCTTCCCATACCTGGAGTTAGACTCAGAAGAACAGTCACTTAGTAGTCCCATAGCATCTGAAAATGGCAAGTTCCTATAACCAGTTTTAAAATATGATTATAGTTTCACTTTGGCTAAGGAACATCTTTTAGGCAAGTCTTAAGTGGCTTACATGCCTTTCTATACATGTTCTAGTTCCTGATTAAATGGCAGTCATAAAATCAAATTTACCATTAAAACCTTGACTTTTCCATCAATGCCAAATTTTATCAGAGGTTGCCTTCCTCTTGGAAAGTAAGACTGAAATTCTTTTCTCCAAACTAAAGATGTCATTGATTTATTCTCAGTAATTAATTCAGTCTATTGTTTTAATACTAATTGCTTTTACCTCACTTTGTAACATGACCAATTTTTGTCCCCATCACCCCCCTCCCCCCACTTCCTAATACCTTGCATTCTGGTTGCTCCTTCCCTCAGTGTACCCTCCCCTCCATCACACCCCACCCCTGTCCTATCCCCATCTTCTCTCTTTTCTTGCAGGGCAAGATAAATTTCCATACCCCTATCCCTGTAATTTTTATTTCCCAATTATATGCAGTAAAAGTTCTCAGCATTCGTTTCTACTACTTTGAATTCCAACTTCTCTCCCTCCCCTCCTCCCTCCCCATTCCCACTAAGAAGGAAAGCAATTCAATACAGACTAAACATGTGTTGTTTTGCAAAAGACTTCCATAGTAATCATGTTGTGTAATACTAATTATATTGCCCTCTGACCTACCCTATCCCCCTTATTTTTCCCCCTTACAATTGACCTTGTCCCTTCTCGAAAGTGTTTATTTCTAGTGACTCCCTTCTCCCATTTGCCCTCCCTTCTAACATTCCCTTCACTCCACTTGTTGCCTCCTCTCCTACTTTGCTGTGGTGTGATATAAATTTTCATATCAAATTTAGTGAGCATGTTATTCCTTCCTTCAGCCACACGTGGGGAGAGTAGCTTTATTTCCCCCCCTCCCCTATCTCCCTTATCTCTTCTATTGAATAAGATTTTTCTTATCTCTTTTATGAGTTATAGTCTGCCCTGTTTCATTACTCCCTTTCTCTTCCTGGAATTTTCCTCCTTCACCCCTTAATTTTTCTTTCCTTTCCTTTCCCTTTTCCTTTCTTTCCTTCTTTCTTTCTTTCTTTCTTTCTTCCTTCCTTCCTTCCTTCCTTCCTTCCTTCCTTCCTTCCTTCCTTCCTTCCTTCCTTCCTTCCTTCCTTCCTTTCTGTGTGTGTATGTGGATATCATCTCTTCTGATATAACACACCCTGTACTCTCTATCTGTGTGTATGTGTGTGAGTGTGTGTACAATCCCTCCAACTACCCAAATACTGAGAAAAGATTCAAGAGTTAAAAATATTTTCTTTCCATGTAGTAATGTAAACAGTTTAGCTTTAGAGAGTCTTTTATGATTTTTTTCCCCCGTTTACCTTTTCATGCTTCTCTTGATTCTTGTCTTGGGAAGTCAAATTTTTAAATACAGATCTGGTCTGTTCCTCAACATGAACTCTTCAAATTTGTCTCTGTCACTGAATGTCCATTTCCCTTGAAGTATTATATTCAGATATGCTGGGTAGGTGATTCTTGGCTTCAATCCCAGTTCCTTTGATTTCTGAAATATCCTACTCCAAGCCCTTTGACCATTTAATGTTGAAGCTGCCAGATCCTGTGTGATCCTGATTGTATTTCCACAGTACTCAAATTGTTACTTTCTAGCTGTTTGCAGTATTTTCTCCTTGATCTGGGAACTCTGAAATTTGGCCACAATATTCCTAGGAGTTTCTGTGTTCGGGTTTCTTTCAGGGGGTGAGCAAAGAATTTTTTCAATATCCATTTTACCCTCTGATTCTCTAACATCAGGGCAGTTTTCCTTGATAATTTCATGGAAGATAGTGTCTAGGCTCTTTTTGATCATGGCTGTCAGGTAGTCCAATAATTTTTAAATTATTTCTCCTGGATCTGTTTTCCAGGTCAGCTGTTTTTCCAATGAGTTCTTTCATCTCATCTTTTATTTTTTTAAATTTTTGGTTTTGTTTACTAACTTCTTGGTTTAACTCATAGTCATTCTTTTCCCTGGACTCAATTCTCTCTTTCAATGAGTTATTTTGTTCAGTGAGCTTTTGAACCTTCTCCTCCATTTGGGTAATTCTGCTTTTTAAAACCTCCTTTTTCTTGGCTTTTTGGACCTCTTTTTCCAATTTAGTTAGCCTCTTTTTAAAGCTGCTATTTTCCTCAGTGTTTTTTTGGTTCTCCTTTAGTAAGCTGCTAATTTGTTTTTTAAGGTCTTCTATTGCCTGAGCCAAGTTTAAGTCCCCTTTGGAGTGAGGGCCTTTGACTTCCTCTGACAGTATGCCTTGTTCTTCCTCATCTAAAGGGTTGGGAGGGGACACCTGTTCCCCCAAAAAGTAACCTTTTATGGTCTTATTTTTTCCCCCCTTTTCTGGGCATTTTCCTAGCCAGTTACTTGACTTCTGAGTTTCCTCTCCATACCCACTTCTCCTCCAGTTCTGCCCAGCTAGTGCTTGGGGGCTGAGATTCAAATATTACTTCCCAGCCTCAGGGCTTTTGGTGGGGGCAGGGCTGCTATTCAGTGTGAGATTAAGTTCAGCTGCTCAGGTTGGGTCAGGGCTGCCACACCAGGGCCTAGTTCCCTTGGGGGTTTATGCGGAGACCTTCAAAAATGCATCTGGGCTCCTGCCTGCTTAGGGAGCCCCAGTCTGCTGCTGCCTCTGCTGCTGCCTCCCAAGGGGGCCTGGGTTATGGGGACACCCTGTTCTCCTCTCGGCCAGCTGAAAAGACCCTCTCACTGACCTTTGGCGCCTGTGGGTGGAAGGACCTGCGCTGCTGCTGGAGATTCTGTCCCTGAAGCTTGCTCGGATCTGCTCCCCTTGGTGCAGCAAGGCCAAGGCAGGGCTGGGCTCTGCTCAGCGTCTGGTGGGTGACAGACTTTTGCTGTCAGTTTTTCAGGTCTCTCTGGAACAGAAATCTCCTCCACCCTATTGTTCCGGGGCTTCTCCTGCTCCAGAATTTGTTGGGAGTTCTTCTTTACAGGTATTTTATGGGCTGTGGGTTAGGAGCTAGCATATGTGTGTCTTTCTACTGCGCCATCTTGGCTCCTCCCCCCCATGCTTTAGTTTTTCACATGGATTCTAAGTCACTCATTTTGCTTTTGAGTAAATGTAGTTCAACAAGCATTTTGTTGACACCTACTGTGTGCAAGGCACTGTGCTACATGCTGTTGGATATAAAGGAAACATACAAAAAGAATCTCATTCCCTCAAGCACATTACATTTTAGTTGGAGAACTTTCAACACATGAACATATTTATATACGTGAAAATCTCTGGAGGAGGGAAGTTGTTCTCACAAGAGTTTTAGGAAAGGTTGAGAGTTAGGATGATGTTTAGTTTGCAAGTTTGTAAAGTTGAATTTACATCTTTTGTAAGAATATGTGGGTCTCATTAGAAAATTCTCAAGAAAGATCGGTAACACTGTTTTGGAATCGGCCTCTTTTTTGAAAACCCATCTTTTTTACAAATTAGCAATAATTTGATTCCAAAGTCAGACACTACTTCAGTTTCAGAATATATATCTATATAAAAAATAGAATTAGATGTACAGGAAAATCTGTAACATCATGGGGATTTTTCTTAACTAATCTCTGAATTTAGTAGTTAGAGTTCTCTTTTTACAAATGTCTAATTACTGCATCCCTTTTTCATATCTTTCCTTCTCTCTTCTATATTTCTAAATGGTCTCCTTACAAAAGTATATTTTTAATAATAATAATTAACATTGTTGTGGGGCAACTAAGTGGTGCAATGGATAGAATGATGGGCCTGAAGGTAGGAAGACTCATATTCCTGAATTCAAATCAGGCCTCTGACACTTCATAGTGATGTGACTCTGGGCAGTTCATTTAGTCTTGCTTGCCTTGGTTCCTCATCTTAAAATGAACTGGAGAGGGAAATTGCAAACCATTACAGTGTCTTTGCCAAGAAAACCCCAAATGAGATCAGAAAGAGTTGGACATGACTGAAACAACTAAACGACAAAACAGCTTTTTATCTAGCTCTTATTACGTGACAGCCACTGTACTAAGTGCTCTACAATTATTATCTCATTTGTTCTTCAGAACAACTCTGGGAGGTTGGTGCTATTATTATCTCCACTTTATAGATGAGGAAACTGAGGCAGATAGAAGTTAAGTGACTTTTCCAGGGTCGCATAACTAGTAAGTGTCTGAGGTCAGATTGCCTGACTCAAACCACTGTGCTGTTTATGGGCTGCTCTTGAAAAAAAAAGAGTGTCTTTTGTTGTTTATTTCCTTTATAGTAAGGATCAATCAGTACCTTAAAAAGAAAAAGAAAAAAACTTGCAGCTATGACTTAACTGGACTTTGACATATTCAGGTAAAATGTAAATATTGAGTATATTCTCAAGGCATTTATAGTAACTTTATCATGAATAGAGGAGATATGTGTCAATGTAACATTTATTTATTTGTTTTCAGATTTTTGGCTTTGCTGGGATCATCAGTTTTAGTGAATTTTGTAGTTAGTCAAAGGAAAAAATATGTCCTCTTAGGAAACTGAGGTAAATGAACTGGAATTTTATTGGGCAGATTTCCTTGAAATGATAAACATCATCAATCATCATTATTAATTTTATTCAATTTGATTCAGTATCACATCCCAAAACATGTGCATGAAAGATAAAGATTACTAAAAAAAGGGAAAAATTATCCTGTTGTAGAGTTTTTTGCATCCTATGGAATGAGTCTCAGAGTTATTGAGAAAGTTCTTTCTCTTCGTCACTTCCTTAAAACATGAATTGTTCTTTTGAATAGTTTTAAAATTTTTCTTTTTCAAATCGCCTGAATTTTAGCCGATGTCTTCAATGAAACTGTCCTTTATGTCCTCAATATACTTTCTTGAGTTTTACACCCCAATTGAGATTTTGAGAACTTAAAAAAAACCCACAACACAAAATATTTTTAGAATATGGAAAGTGATAGGCTCACCAACTTTTCTTTTGTTAAACTACAACTAAATCCATGTATTCAGAATTGTGTCCCAGTGTTTGTTTGGAAGACCTTTAACAAATCCAGAATTATATGATATAGGTAAATGGACTTGAGAACATGTAGTAAAATATCATTTGAAAGCATTAAGGATGTGAAGAAGTCGTTAGAAGAAAAGACGGATGAAGGGGTAAAGTATTTTGAAGGACTGACATGGGAAAAGAATTTAGATATAATTTTGGAGGGTCTAGGAAGAACAAATGAAATGGCTAAAGGTTGAAAGAGACAAATTTTGGTTTTTTGTAAGGGAACATTTCCTAACAAGTGGTTGTAACCTGGGTTCCTTTCCTACCTAAATAGCTTCTGTTAATTTGTGTAGTATGTTACCTTCAGATTTGTAAATCTACTTATCTAAAACACTGAATGGAGATTAGAGACATTTTTGGTTTAAAAAAAAATTCCAAATCGTATTGCATATTTAATATCATACAGCTAAAAGTGAGGAGGAAGTTAAATCCACATGCCCCATTGTGGTTTTTCTATCAGATACATTTGAACATATTGGAAATGGATGAGTCCTAGGATTTTAAATATGGAAGGAAATTTAAATGGTTTTAAATGGATAGTTTTCAGTCCTACTCATAGAATCTCAGGAGTTGGAAGGGTTAGCAGCTCTCTAGTCCTACTTACACATAAAGGCATCTTCACTGTAATATGACAAGTGATTGACCAGACTTTTCTTGCATACCGCCTGAATCCCTTCTAAAATAGAGTGACACTCTGAGTACTTATGGTAAAACAGAGCTTTTTATTGAATGAGGTATCTCATTCCAATTTTTTTATTTTGCTAAAAATAATGTTCTTATATTGGGTAGAAGCCTGGATGGATAAGAGATATTTATCTCAAGCCCTATGGAGTTAAGAAGTAGATATATATGCACACTGTCTTGGGGAGGAAGGAGGGGAGAGAACTCAAAATCTTATAGAAGTGAATGTTAAAAACTAAACATAAATAAATCACTTCACAAATGACAAAAAAAAGAACTAGAGATACAGGATTTGACTGGTAAAGGTTATAACATTTAGTCACAGGAAATATTTATCATTCTTAAAATCAAATATTAAGCACATGCTAGGGATAATAATAATAGCTAGCATTTATATAATGCTGCAAGGTTTGTTGAATATTTCACATTTTTAAAAAGTTTATTCTCACAACAAACCTGGAAGATGCTTTTACTATCCCCATTTGCAGATGGGGAAACTAAGGCAAAGAGAGATTAAGTACTTTTCCAAGACAGAACTCAGGTGTTCCTGACTCCAAAGTCTAGTCCTCTGTGCCTGTACTGCTGAGTTAGGCTTTAGGAAGGGGATAGAAGTGAATCAGTCAGTCCTTCTACCCTTGCCCTTATGCTTGCTCAAGATAAGTGGTGTCTTTCTCAGAATTTTGCCTGAAACATTAGGTAATAAAAACTATAAAATTCACTCTTTGGTTCCTGGTCATAAGTTTTTCAACTTAATATGAATAAAGGTTTTTAAAGTTGTATGCACTTATGTGATTATTGCATCAATAACATGTTCAGAATAAGGTGTTGTCCACATTAGCTTTCCTGCCAAGAAAATGATTGTCATCCACTTCTTTGTAACTATCTCCTTTTTGTCTGGTATTTGAGTGGTTCTGTTCTCTGGGATTTTTATGGTTATTCTTTTCCCATAGTGCATAGATTTAAAGTGGTATTTAATCCACTCCTGAACGGCTTGACAAGCAATTTGTTTTGTGGATTAAAAATTAAAGTTAACTGTAGCAGTAGTTAAAACGAGCCTTTCCAGGGGCAAAAATGCAGTTCTGCTCAGAGGCAACCTCTTTCCTTAGGACGCTAGACAACCGTTCTGCAAGGCTTGCCAGCGAAGAAATAGTAAAAGTGTTTTCTGTTTGTTTTAAGCCTGCAGTATAATACCGTCTCATTTCCTGGAGTGGGAAATAACATTCATATACTTTGCTTTTATAATATATTGGAACCTTCACACAACACTCTTTATTAGGAAGCAGCACCTGGTATGTGTCAGGTTCTGATTGGATCCAAAAAGGAGGCCCAATTTTGAATGCTTGTAAAAACACTGGAAAACCTCATTAGAAGATGAGTCCATCAATGAGATTATGCCATGGTAGATTGCAGGAGATGGATTTATAGTGAGGTTCTAATGTGCTGCTAATTTTAAGTATCTGGGCTTGACATTTTCAGTCCTTAATTACAAATCTGAAGGCTTTTCTTTTATCTTAAACTGTGGGCACTTCTCCCACACTCAGGGATTTGTAAAAATTAGAAAAAATTCTAAAAGCCTTTGGACTAAAATGATTTGTTTTTAGGCTTTTCTTTTCCGTAGGAAGCTAAGCTGCTGTTATCCAGTGTAACAAATTACTTTCTAAGTAACAGCTTTGCCTAGATTTCGTCTTCTGAAACAGATTTGAAAATATAGTTTAAGTACCTTAGTGGCAGACATATCTCTTCTGTGTCCAAATACACAGCTGGCTGCTTATTAACAGATGACTGAAACAACTCATACCTTAGAAATGACTTCAGTGTGTGTTGCTGGAGAGGCTCATTTGGCAGCGAGCTGATCTTTTGATTATTTTCTGATCTGTATTGGTCTTGATATCTACTGTTTCCAAGAACCAAGGAGGCTGCTGTTATTTCATTTTGCCCTGGAAAAGGTAATTCATATTATAGACAAGCCTGAATGCCTTATTTTATTTAGTTACTTCACTATTCTCAGAAAAGTGTGGTAATTTAATAATCTTTACTTTTTACCTTTGCTTTTTCTTCCTGCAACTGAATGTCTTAAAACTCATAGGAATACGTTTTTGTCTAATGGCTCTATATGTATATATAGGGGTATACACACCTTGTGTGTGTATGGAGAGAGTACTGTAGGTGTATTATCTAATGCTTTTGTTAAGATTGTAAGTTTAAAAATTTTTAAAAACCTTTACACTCACCTCCTGATCATTATGATTGCACCAATTTAACTTTCTTCTTGTTAATTAATCAGTATTTATATTTCATTTATAGAGTTATCAAAATAATGTTCATATTTAAGTTAACAGACCTGGTTATGAGTTCTGCTGCTTTCTTTTAACGGGGAACTGTTTGTCTTTAAGTAAGTAACTCAGTTTCTCTGAGCCTCTGTGGTCTCATTTGAAAAAACAAGGGTATTGGACTTCTGACGTTCTTTCTAGGTCTTGTGCCTGTGATTGATTATTTTACCTTTGCCCTATTTTGCATAGATAAACCTTTCCATATTTACCATATCCTTCTTTTTGTCATTTATGATTGTACCTATTTCCCCACTGTTTGGTAATTTGGTTTGGAGATTTTAAATTTCAATTTAAAGTTTCCTTCCTGAAATATTTGTTGATATAGGGAGAAAGTTACACAATACTGTCAATACCATTGAACTAAAATAAATAAATAAATAAAATGGCCATTTTTCATTGACATCTACTAAAAGCTAGATGATGTTATTCCTTCCTCTTGTATGTATTTGAAAATTGGCTCAAGCAAGCTCTTTGATTAAAATGTTCTCTCATTTTTTGAAGAAAAAAATGAAGCCTCCATGTATTTCTTAGCTTCCTCCATTCCAGAACCAAACCTCTCAAGAAGAAAGGTTAAGGAAACATAAATGGAAGGTGAAAAGAGGCAAATGACTGATTTCAAAGATGGCAATGATAAAGACTCCCTTGGATTCTAGTTGTCACTGTTTCCAAGAAAAGCCCTGTTTCCCCAAAGCCCTATATGTGGTTCAGCCTTCTTTGCTGGACACACTCCATACCGTTCACAATCTACATCCCTTTGTACACTGACCTCCATGCATTGAAAACTCTCCCTCTCACCTTTTAGAATCTTTAGCTTTTCAAAACTTAGATCAAATGCCACCTCCTAAATGAGATCTTTCCTTATCCTCCTGGCTACCTTTGTCTCCATCTCTCTCTCAAACAACCTTGTATTTATATATCTTGTATTGACTTAAAAGGAAATGTTGTTTACTTGATAGATTATCAGCCCACTGAGGGCATGGGAATTCTTTCGATTTTGTCTTTGCACCCCTGATGCCTAGGATAGTAATTCCTATATATAGGTGCATCTTGATTGATTGTAGTAACTAACTTTTTGCAGCTTTTGTTCCTAGACTAAAATGTACTGATTCCCAGAAAGATCATTTCCAGACCTTTTTCTTCACCTCAAAAATACAAAAACTAATAGCTCCTATTCAGAAAACAGAAAGTAGGCATTAAGAAGCACATTGTGGAAAGAGAACTTTTATGACAGTGGGATGATTTCTTTCCTCATTTTTTAAAAGCACACAAATATTGAAAATCCATTCTTTAAGAAAACTTCTTTTAGTTTAGTTAGTAGGTCATTCACTTCCCTGCCTTGAAGATGTATTCCCAATTACTTAGTTTCTTGGTTTAGGATCCATTTGTATATAAAATGGGAAAGTGCATTTCATATGGTTTGAGTTTCTCTCCCAATCTCCCTGTTATTTTTTTAATACCATTTTTGAAATTCCCAAATGATAATTTTAAAAGATAATTTATACTATATTTTATGAATACATATTATTTGTGATAATCAAATGAAAGCTAGCTATAATATTAACATTTATTTAGCTCTATGAAATTTGAAAAGAACTTTACATATATTGTTTCATTAAACCGGGCGCAGCTAGGTGATGCAGTGGATAGAGCACCTGTGCAGGAGTCAGGAGGACCTGAGTTCCAGTCTCACCTCAGACACTTGACACTCACTAGCTGTGTGACCTTTGGCAAGTCACTTAACCCCAATTGCCTCATCCTGGGTCATCTCCAGTCATCCTGATGAATATCTGGTGACTGGATTCAGATGGCTATGGAGGAGAAGTGAGGCTGGTGACCTGCACAGCCCACCCTCACTCAAAACAAAGTCAAGTGCAAGTCATGTCATCATTTCTCTGATTGTGTGGTCTTCTTCAGCAATGAAGGACGAACACACACACACACACATACATACACATACACACACATATTAGAACCTCGCAACAAAAAGTGAAGCAGAAACTGGAAGCATTATTAACTCTTCCATTTATTACCTAAGTAATTTCTTCGAGCCTCTTTCCTTATCTGTAAAATGAATGGGTTAGAATAGGTGGCCTTTGAGTTCTCTTCCATACAAATTCTAAATCTGTATTCCTAGGGTTGCCTCTATTTTCTAGATAAGGAAATGGGGAATCATTGCGGTAAATAGTTTATGGTAACTCTCTTCGTGTCAGAATTGGGATTAAGGGCTTCCCCAGGTAAATGCTGTGCTACTTTTTATTGCTGTTTCCTGTAAGTTTACTGAGGAAAAAGTTAGATGAATGTTGCATAGCTAAAAATCAAATTTTGTGTTTATTTCTGTTTTTGTAAATATGGTTAACATTGTTATCAAATCCTTTCTTTATTGTGGATTCTCTTAAACTTTCATATTTTTTCATAAACTTTTCAAAGATCTTTCACACATCAAATAGATGGATAAAAAGCACAGTTGATTTTCTTTTTGTATGGGGATTCTATTCCTTGTTCTTCGGGTGCCTTTACATTTATTCACATACATATGAAGGAAAATGAATGAAAAACATTTATTAAATGTTTAGAGAGATCTAGTGATACAACTACAAAATAATATAGTTCTGTTCTCTAAGGACTCACATTCTAACTGGGAGGGACAACACAAAGAGGAGGTTTTAGTAGCTGGAAAGACCCTGTGGTCTCTTCTCAGGCTGCAGCAACAAAGGAGATGATAGTAAGGTATTATTATTATTGTTTTTTTTACTGTTTTTCCATTAAGAAAACCATATCTGTGTCTAAGGTTAGACCATTTGACACTGCCAATGACTTCAGTGGTGAGAACGTTATTTAAATACACACATACACCTACTCACCTGTTAGTATGTTTCTTTCCCCTTATGTTTTCAGACTTTGACTTCCCTAGTTTTTAGACTTAATTTTCCCATTTTGTTCACTATAACACATTTCTGCTTTTTATTTATATTTTATTGATTTATTTTTTGGTATAACTGTCATTTTCTAATTGAACTTTTGTAGCAAAAGAATGAAGTTAATCAAAAGAAACTGTCTGATAGCATAATCTTTTATTCTTGTTATCTATCACCTTTCTACGAGAAGAATGAAAGACTACTTCAACTCTATGGGAATCAAAATTGGTCATTGCATTAAGCTTTGATGTCTTTTCATGTTGTTGTGGTCATTGTGCATGTTCCTCTGTTGGTTCTGCTTAATTCCTTTAACATCAGTTCATAGAAGTCTTACCAAATTTTCTTATTTTTGAATAGAAAAGAATTTATTAAAGTATATTCTATGTGCCAAGCCCTGGGGTTAAAAATAGAAAGCAGAGAGAATTCTACCTTCAAGGAACTTACATTCCAATGGGGAAATGTTGGTTATTGTTCTTCATCCTTGAAGAGGACAGAAATGATACCACATGTTGGGAATAGTGCATTACTGAGAAATGAAGCTATGGCTGATTAGATATCCATGTACGTAGATATAGTACAATGGGACATGAAAGCTGCAAGAACCTTAGTGGTGTTTAGAAGCTGTCCAATTAATTCTTGATCAGACCAAGGAACAAGGTCCTTCTCTGTGGCAGCTGTTATTGGGATGGCCCTGCCCTGCAAGGCAAGAAATCTGAAGTGAAATTTTGCTGTCTTTTCAGTAATCACAAATGCCTTTGTCTGGATGGAGATGGCATTATGAAATTGAAATTGCTCATATTTCAACTGATTAGTTCTTAACACGTGGAGGAGGTAATACTTGGGTCACCACCGGTTTGCTTCTCCAGTAGGAGGAGCCAGGTAAAGTTCATTACTAGTGAAGACTTTAATATTCTAACAAAAAGCAGTCATTTACCTAGTTAGTAGCCATTTTTAAGGCAGCCAAACTCTTCTATGAATTCTGGGACCAAGGACCATGAAATGTTTTTGAGATGCTTAGTATAAATTTTCTGGACCCATAATGGTAGATTTAGTAGAATGGAACTTCTTTTATATTCACAACTAATTAATTTTCTAGAAGTTGAGAACTAGTGGAATTGTTTGAAAAAACCTCAGTGTTCACTGATATAGTATAATTTGTATTTAATTTCTTAATGTTTTAAAGGTTGTTTCATTTTTGATTTTTTATTCTTTATGTCACCCTTACTTTTTATTGACTGATGGAGTATCTATTTTTGATGTTGGGTTTTTTTAAATCATCATTTATACATTTAAAAATATATATATATATATAATGGGTTTACTGTAGCATACTAGTAAGTCATTTTTATGTCCTTTTTGGGGGCTTTCTTTTTGAATAGCCCTCTTAGTGGGATAAGGAGAAGCTTCCACTGCAGGATTGGTACAGTGGGTACTTAAGAAGCTTGACAGGGCAAGCAAAAGCATAGCAAAGCCAAATATTCTTTGCTTTCTATTAATGGCTCTAGAAAAGATAGATCACTAACATAGAGAAAATCAAAATAAATTGTCTTTGAACATATTGAGCACTTTGAAGCTAATGAAGTAAATGAACTTTGGGACTATAACTTGAAGGCAAAGGAGGGGCAGCTTATGATCAAGTAATAGCATATGCGAAAGTGTGATGCTAATAGGACCTGGGATTATTACTAAAATTGTATTGGGATTTTCTAGATTCAGGCAGTTTAGGGTCCTTCTACCCTACCCAAATTTAAGAATCCCCTAAAGCTCCCTACCTCCTCGTTCCAATACTTTACTTTATTTGCTAGCCCAATTGGCTCTTGCCTACAACAATTTAGCCCTTGAGGAATGCTGTTTTGTCTGATTTTCTGATGGTTCTGCCTATTATGAGGCAAGAATAGTAAACTAGATCTTGGCGAACATGAGTCCAGCAACAGAAGTATTCCCTGAGTGATATGGGTCCTGACAGATCCTCCCAGTGGGCCTAGCTATGAGCTGCCTGGCTAGTATGTAAAAGAATTCGAAGGATAAGGTAGCCAAGATTTTTATTTATATGGATTTCAGGACAAAAGCCATGAGTTTGGCTGGGTGCACTATTATAAAATAGAACAAGACAGTTAAATGCCCTTCATTTTGGGTTCAGGATTCATGGAGGAATTTTGCTGATGCTTCCTAGTACTTTTCTTTGTAGGGCAGGCTCGTGGAGAGCCAGGACTGGAAACCAAGTTTCTTTACTGTCTCCCCCAGGCCCCCCTGCAGTGTTTTCTCGTTTGTCATAGAACTTTTTTGTTTTTAAGCTTTCTTTTAAACTTGGAGAAATTAAAGAGAAAACAAAACCCCCATTGTTGTCATCTCTCTCATTTTGGAGTGGTAAAACAGTCTTCAACAAGGCCTTCCCTTGCAGAGATTAAACTGACTTGGTGAACTTTCCAGGGTAGTTAGAGGCAATTGGGGTTGGCAGTGAATTTTTTCATCCCCTCTTGTCTCTTTCCTCATAGTTTGTGGTTCCCTTCCAAAATAAAGGAAAAATGTTGATTAGAGCTCTTCTCTTAAGCCAGAATCAACCTACTAGAGCCTATCTATGAGGGTTGGATAGGTTTTCATTTTCAGTAAATTATGGATAAGCACAGTTTTGAAGTAATTTTTTAGATGAAAAAGATGGGCATGGATGGCTTCAGAAGTGGTTTTCAATGGTATTTTCCAGAATGTGGAAAGGGCTCATCTCTTCTCAGACAGGAACTAAGGAAAACAACTTTTAAAAAAAAGTTTTGTCAAGATTTTTAAAATGGAAAATAAAATGTCTTTGTATGACGATGATTTTTGTAAGTTTTCAGATCTTAAATTCTTATAAATTCTCTCTCTCTCAAAACCACTAGAAAGTGAAATAGGTAGTAAACTCACTTTGAATCTGAGCTGCATTTTTTGAGGAGGTGACTCATTTACACTTTTCTAAGAGTCTGGGCAGATTAGTGGGGTAGTGAGCTTATATCAGAGCCAGGAAGATATGGGTCCAAGTGTAGACTCTGATTCACAGTAACTGTGTAACCCTGGGCAAGTAAGTTGGAAAGGAGTTGCTCACCTTACATTGAGCTGGGGAGTTTTGTGTAATAGGGAAATCCCAAGTCTAAACCCTTTTTCTTTTGATTTTCTAAATTTAAAAGAAATTTACCAGAAAGCTTAAAGATGATCTTTTAAGAAACTAGTTGTGTGTTCAGGGCCAAGTTTAACTTTTCTGAACTTTTCTGAACCTCAATTTCCTTGTCTGTGAAAAGGAGGGGATTGAACAACATAATCTCTGAGGTTCCTTCCAGCTCCAGTCTTTGCTGACTTTTATAACTTTGCTACAGGTTACAGTCAGAAAGCTCATGGGAAGGGGGTGAAGGAACAGCAGTTGACTTGGAAAACTTGCTCCAACAAAAGGGAGGGGCAAAGATAACAAACTTTACTTTTTCCCTCACTTTCTCAGGACCACCCCACCCTTCAGTTGACCTTAAATGTTATTGGCTTGGTGGTGCATAAGTATTAGTAACTGTGGTAGTCAGTCATTAACTATTTATTAAATATCTTCTGTGTGCCAGGCACTGTGCTAAGCGCTAGGAATTCAAGGAAAAGCAAAAGACAGTCCTTGCCTTCATGGAGCTAATCTAGTGGAAGAAGACAGTATAAAAGAAATGGAAGAGATGGGGGTGGGGAGAAGTGTACCCAGCACAGAGTTTGATTAATTTAGGATTGTAGCCTATGAAAAATGTTGAACTAGCTGTCCTGGATGGTCTCCTCAACTGGAGGGTATGAGAGAAACTCTCTGCTGTCTACTCTTCACTCTGTTCAGGCAGAGGAAGGGAGGAATTCCAGGGGTGCTAAGGAGGTATGAATTTCAGAGTTGATGTGATCTTACAGATGAAGGAAGATTAAGTTCAAGAATGTAACCACGTGGGAAATGATGATTTCCATGAACACTGATGCCAATTTATGGATATTACTTATGTGAGATTAACTTTCTTTCAGGTTTATTTGATTTCAAATTCATTGTACAATGTGCTTAGTTTTTAAATATAATTTGTTGCTTGTAAGCACAACAGAAATTTAAAGTTTTAGAAGGGATGTTGTTCAAGAGCTACAACAACCTTACCAAGTTATTGTTAGGCATGCATTTTGTTAAGAACTTTAAGGCACTATATAAAAGTGTTATTAGTTACTGTAGTATTTTTTTTTCTAAACCAGGGTACTTGTTGGATACTCGTTAGAAAATTAAGAAGCTTAGCAAACCTCTTTAAAATAACAAAAATTATTCAAATGGTAATCTTTGGGCTATAGAACCATAATGTGGTTGCAAAATAGTCTTGGTATTGTAGAACATTTTTGGCTAGAGAAGGTCTCAGGGACATGGTTTGATCTGGTATCATCCTGGAGTTGGAGGATTTTCAGGATTACGCTGGGGTGATTCCAGTGTTGATGTATACCTACCCCCCCTTTTTTTGTAGAATCTAGCTCCATATAAACTGTGAACCATCCCCAGTGGGAGAGTGGACATTTTTCCTGTATTTTATAGGCTATCTGAAAAACAGGACAGATAGGCAACATTGGGATCTGCTTGACTTGCTCTTTGACTATAATTTAATTCTGAGACACTTGACCTTTTCATGGGCTGGAGGATTCATGGGCCTTCTCTAGATCAGAATAATCTAAGTCTAGGCTAGGTATCCTACAGCTATTCTGAATTCTCCTGTTTCTGATCAGAACTAGGTCAGGGGAGAGGGACCATGTGCTATGTTGCTGGCTCTTATCATACAAATAGTAGGAAGTGTGACTCATAGATTTATAGCTGGCTATAAAACAGTATCCTATAACCTGGTGAAGATTTAGTAACCCTTTATACAAAGTAGCGTTATGTATTCTGGAAATATGGTCTTTTGTATGAATCTTTTAAGTAATAAAAGTGATTTGCTGAACCTCCTGAGTTTCTTTTTTATTTAATTAATTTTCCTTTTTTTTTGTGTGTGAACTTAATGGACGTTAGCATACCTGAATATCTCAATATGCATAGGAAAAACAAGACAGGATTCTTTATGAAATCTATTTTATGGAGGTTTTTTTTCCCCTCTAGGAACAGCTTGTTGTTGTTTTTAATAATAATTCAAATTTTACACAGTAGTTCAGATATTTTCTTGCTTGTCTTTGTCTGTAGGCTGTTATAACCTCTTTGATTTTTAAGTTATTCATTGACATACTGAGGTGTGTCTGTGTGCGCATGCACATGCACATATATGTATGTATGTGTTTGTGTGGGTGTGTATTTGTGTGTATGTTTTAGTATCATTCACCATCATTCCTCCCCAAACTCTCTTTTTCCAAAAAGAAAAACCTCTCACTTGTAACAAATAACAATAGTAATAACAGAAGAAATTCATATATTAGCTATGTCTTAAAATTTATGTGTCATTCATTACCATGAGGTCATCACCCCTCTGCTAGGAGGCTAGAGAAACATGATTCATTGCCAGTCTTCTGGAGTGGTAATTGATCATTGCATTGATCATAGTTCACTGGATCGTAGATCTATACCTTGAAGGGATATTGTAAGTCATCCTGTCCAAACTCCTCTTTTCCCAGGTAGGCCCACAGAAATTTCCGACTTGCCCAAATTCTTGTTTATCACAGTTGCTTTTCTTTGGAAATTCAAATCAGAAAACTCCAATCACCCAAAAAAGAGATTCTGAAAATTAAAGAAGAAATAAAGTTCAAAATGAAATTCACTGAACTGATAAAGCTAAGAGCTCTTAACAAAAATCCTAATATAATATCTAAACTGTTAGCTAATGTGATCAATTCCCTGAGTTTGTTTAATGAAAACATTTGTATTGCATTTTCTCAGAGGTGCCAAAGGAATTGTATTCAGATAATTTACTTATATTTCATGTTAGTCTTTGTGGGACATTTCTCCACCACAGATATTTTATTTCAGGTTTAAATTGAGTGGTGAAGGGGAGTGGATAACAATATTAGATGCAGTGACTGCTCCTAGTTTTATCAATTCAATTTATTTTTGTCTTTGCTTTGTATTTTTTTCTTCTTCAACTTTTGTTGCTGTTTGGTTAGTGTTTTTTTGTTATTGCTGTTGAATTGAATTTGTGTACATATCAGGTATGTCCTCTTTTGATATTGATATATTTCTGACAGATATGAATAAAGGCAGGAAACAGTCTTTATTCTTTCAGTATTCTGATCTGTCTTGTGGGAGAATATAGCTGCTAAGAGTGATTTACATTCATTTAATCAAATATAGGTAGACAGTTCATTTATTGTTGTATGCACTGGGCCCAAACCTGGTAGGGCTAATAATAACTAGCTTTATATACTGTTCCAGGGTATGCAATGTGCTTCCCTATTTTATTTTCATTTAGGCCTTACAAAACCCCTATGAAGTAGACACTTATCCTGCCTCTATCACTTAAAACCAATGTGACTTTGGAAAAAGTCCTTCACCTCTCTGACCCTCAGTTTCCTCATCTCTAAAATGAGAAGATTGAACTATTTGTCTCGAAGGTACCTTCCAGCTCTAAAATTATAATTCTATCTATCATCCTTATTTTTGAGGTGAGGAAAATGATGCTCAAAGAAATTATATCCATGGCTAATTTGCGTATGGTCATACAACTCGTAAAGTTTGAATAAATTTAGATAGCACTTAGGGTTGGTGAAACAATTTACAAATGTTATTTCATTTTGTACTCACAGTGATCTGGGCAGGCACTTATTTATCCATCCATCCATCCATTTATCTATCTCTCTATCCATTTATTTATATCCCCCTAGTATTATTTCTTTTTTTTATAAGTGAGGAGATTGAGGTAGACATCAGTTAATTGACTTGTCCACAGTCACAGAAGTAGTATGTATCTGAAGCTAGATTTGAACTTAGTTTTTCCTGCCTCCAAGTCCAGTACTTTATCCACCATGAAAGTTTTGCTGATTCAAGTTTTGTACTGTTTACTATGCCGTGATGCCTCATGTAGATTAAACAGAAAGGTAGTGGAGTCATCACAGATGGGAGAAATGTAACGATAAAGTCAATTGCTCTTTTAAAAAAAGGATGGGAGGAATCCACCAATGTTTTCCTCATTTCAGAGGAGAGGTTTTAGTTACCTTAAGAAATTCTTGGATAATTTCAGGGTTTTCTTGAAGTTGGATTGGAAAAAATCACTACATCTTTTTTTCCCCTAATTTCGAACTGCAAACTATCCTTTTCTTCAATTATGAACATAGGCAACAAATCTTATTCTGAGAAGGTATCCATAGGCTTTACCAGAATAGTGAGTGGGTCCATGACACAGAAAGTCTTGCCTAGAAGATATGCAGTTACCAGACCTCATGATCAGCTAAGCTTCCTACGTATGCTGTGGTTTTTGCTCTCCAGATCTGCTTCTTTCTGGATCACAATTTTCTCCTCATCCGACCCTATGAAATTGTTCTTGTTCCAGTGTGAACTTTCTCCTCCTCTCATTTGAAGCTTAGATAGGTAGAATTTGCTGTTTTTTTTTTTCTTGTTAAGACTCTTTTCCTTCTATTTCTATAACCTTGCTTTAGTACTCCACCTACAGACAACTATGTTATTTATGACCATAGAGGCCCAATTTCCTTTTCTCTATTTCCATTTGAAATATAATGTAAGTCCTATAATAGCACCCAAACATAGTTCTATTTTTTTCAACTTGTCACTATCCAAACATTGTACTAACATTACTAACAAAGTGATTGATTTGATCTAAAAATGGTTTTTCCTCTAAAAATAAACAGCAGAATGTAGAAGGAAGAAGAAGAAAAAGCAAAGAGAATCTGTAGACTCAATAATCTGACCTGCAATAACAAAGATTTGAGTGCATTTTTTCTAACCTTGCCTCCTTTCTCAGAGGTGCAAAAGAATGCAATGAAAAAATGGGTGAAAAAAGCACCTCTTATTCTCCCTATCTTTCCTAATTTTATGTTATTTTAGGTAGTGTTTTTCAGTGCAGTTTTCCTCAAACAATCATCAAAGTTGTAGGTAGGTTGTCAGGTATAGGACTGGACTGGAGGGTAATGTTAGAGAACATCTGGTTCATTTGAACATCATCCTAGAAATCTGGCTCCAAATGAAACCTGGATTTGATACAAATAACTCAGGACTTGTTATTAACCCAGGAATTGCTACTCAGCTTGGTTTAGAATCATTGGCAGATTTGGAAGAGTTCAGGCACCTATAATCAAACTTTCCAACCAAAGTGATGGCATGCTCTTCCTGTCTTCATTCACTGCATTGACAAAAATGTTAACTAAGGTGACATGGCAACCTGAAAAGCATATCTGAAGTTAGAAGCCATGGTCCTTAATGGCATTTTCAAAACTTGATCAAGAAAACAGAAATAGTATGAAGCTAAACTACACCTGACCTTAGAAAGGAACAGAATTACTTAAATTAACAGTTTGTATTTTTCATTTCAAACCATAAGCATAAAGAGTAGTCTTGAAACAGAAACTTCTACCAAATAAAACTCATAATTTTAAGTCTAATTAAAGCACAGAGCCTAAGTTTCATCAAAGCTGAAAACTGAATATAAATAGAATTATTCAACATAAGAGTAAGCCTCTATACTATCAGTATTAAAAATACTTGGTTCTTTGGTACGCTTTAGCCAATTAGCTAAAATTGGTATTTTCAGGAAGGAATAATAAATAATATCTTTTATCTCTATAGAACTTGAAGGTTTGTAAAGCCTTGTAAAGAAAAGAAGGGATCAAGTGATAAAGAGCTTTCAGTGGCTATTAATATTTGGTCATGAAAGCAATAAGAGCTTATCAATTTGAGGAAAAGCATTTTGGCACCTAAGTGGAAAATTTCAATAATCAGAGAGAGGTGAGGACCTGAACTCAGCTGGCAGCTATGTGAGCTAAGAGAAGGCAACGTATAGGATAAATGTTATTGTGCAGAAGTCGTAAGATTTGATAAAGGATTAGATATTTGGGCTAAATGAGAATGAGAAGTTGAGGATGACGCCAAGGTTTGGAGCAGTAGTGTCTGGGAGCATGGTGATGCTCTTGAACAGTAATAATGAAGTTTAAAAGAACAGAGAAATTTGAGGGAAAGATAGACTTCTACTTTGATATGTTGGATTTGATGTTTGCAGAACATCCAGTATATCCAAAAGGTAGGTGGTACTATGTGTCTTTAGGAAGGGAGAAAAGGACTGAACTTGTGGGAGCAGATGAAATCACCAAGTGAGAAAGTATAGATTGAAAAGAGAAGAAAACAAGAGTTGTGCAGGGAAGTTGTGCAAGGGAAATGGGAGAAGTCAAATATGTAGGAACTGAAGCAGAAGGTAACATTTTCATGAAAATTGGGGGAGGGGTTGTATCTGTGGGGAGAATGTAATTAGAGTCAAGTGCTGAAGGTCATTGAAAAAGATGAGTTAGTGGGAGAAAAAGTAATTGTATCTGTCAGTAGTCAGATTTTGTAGAGAGCAGTTCTAGTTGGATGATGAGGTTGAAAGGTTGGTTGAAGGTTTAGAAGACTTTGGAGGTACTTAAGGTAGAGTGCATTCTCAAGGAATTTAGCTGGGAACTGAACAAGAAATATGTGACAGTATCTAGCAGGGATGATGGGAACAAGTGAGAGTTTTTAAGGATGGGGGAAATGTTTGTAGGCAGGAGGAAAACAACCAGTAAATAGGAAGAGACTGAAGAGGATAGGAAAAAACAGGAGATGCTGCTGGAAAAGACAGAAGATGAGATAAAAGGTCCTAGTAGAAGGATTTTCCTTGTAAGGAACGGACTTCTTCACAATTTCCTCCTTTCACCCATCTGAACCTGGAGTAAAGGAAGAGATTGAGAGGAAGCTTTTTGAGTGATTTGAGACCAGGGGAGAAGAATGAGAAGTCTTTGCTTCTTTCTTTCATTCATTCATTCATTCATTCATTCATTCATTCATTCATTCATTCATTCATGATGAAGTTAAAGTAAGCTCTAAGTTTCTTTTAACTAAGCTTTACATATGCATATGAAAAGGCAAGCTGGTTGGAAAGAAAATAACCTTGGTTCCTGTGCTCATCTTTGTTTCTGTTCTCCACTCATTTACATATATATATGAGGGCTTTTCCAGTTGACATAATGAACTAGGACCTTATATCCTGTATTTTTTGGGGGGTGGTGCAGTTTTGGGGTAAATTGCCCCTACATCCATAATTAAGTAGTGGTAGTATGGCATTTAGAGACTCTGGAGACTCAAAGGTTGAGACGAAGGAGACATAAGATTGAGAAGTCTCCAACAGTGAGACCCTAAACTTCTGGACTAGTAAGTTGGATTCAGAAGACAAGTCTCTGTCCAGGGTCCTTTTCTCTTTTCCCTCTACTTCCCTTCACTCAGTGATTTCATCAGCTACCTTGGATTTAGTTATCATCTCTAAGCTGCTGATTTTCATACCTTTTTATTGTGTCCTGACCCTCTAGTCTCACATCTTCAACTACCTATTGCATATGTCAAACTAGAAGTCCAAGAGATATCTTAAATTCAACATGTCCAAAATTCATTATCTTTCCCCTTAAAACCCTCCCTCTTCATAACTTCCCTATCACTGTCAAGGCCACCATCACTTTCCCACTTACCTAGGCTCATAACTTAATTATTAGCTGTGCTAAACAAATTTAATGAAACAGTTTTTGATTAAATGTTTTACCATCACAGGAGAGTGATTGAAAGACTGGGGAAGTGTAAATGCCCTGATTTGGGGAGGGGAGGGGAAGAGGGAAAAGAAAAGAATTTATAAGCTTGAGAGAGATTAGTGAATATCACTTCAGTAAATTCAGCCAAATTCTGTAACAAATATTAAAAGATATGAATACTGAGTATCCAGCCAAAGAAGCAGTGGTTACAAATACCCAGTTTGAATTCATAAAAAAATAGGCCACACCAGAATAATCTTATTACATTTTTAAAAATTGGGTTACTATACAAGTAGTTCAGGGGAATACTATAGATCAATAGTGTCAAATTCAAGTAGAAATGGGGAAAAGATCCTCATGTGCCGCATATTGACTTAGGAAGCTACATGTTAATATTGTCTGTGTTTTATATTTTAATTCCTTTTGTTAAAAGTTCCTCAATTATCTTTTAATCTAGTTCAACCCATACTTGGAAGTCTTGTGCGCTGAGTATTTGATATCCCTGCTGGAGATGGAATGTACTTATTTTTTTCACAAACCATTTTGATCTTATACAATCCTTGAGGGAAAAGATGGAGAATGGTCCAATAGATAGTAATACAATTAATTGAATTCTGAACTGGTTGACTCAACTCTGGGTAGTCATTAATGGTTCAATGTCAGCTTGAAAGAAAGTGTCTGGCAGCATGCCTCAGTGGTTTGTGCTCCATCTGGGCTGTTTTTTAAAATTTTTTTTATCCATGACTTGGATCAAAGGCATAGATAACATACTATGCAAATTTACAGATGATAGAATCCTAGGAGGGGATAGCTGGAATATTGGCTATAGGTCAGGATCCAGAAAAAATACAGAACATTGGGATGAATCTAACATAATGAAATTCAGTAGAGGTAAATGTTTTACCACTTTGGATGAATAAAAAAAATCAACTTCATATACAAGATGGAAGCATTTTGCCTTGAAAAGATCTACTGTTTTTAGTGCCAGATGTGGCAGCCTAAAATGTTAATGTCATCTTTGATTGAATTAAAGGAGATATTGGTTCCAGGACTGGGAATGTGATAATCCATATTTACTCTGGACTAGTCAAGACTACATCTGGAGTTTTGCATCCATTTTGGGTGCCGTTATTTTAAGAATAACATTGATGGAAAGGATGCAGAGCAGGGCAAGTAGGATGATAAAGAGTCTTGAATCCATGTCTTATGAGAATTGATGAACAGAATTGGGGTTGTTTAATCTGGAGAATAGAATACTCTATGGAGATATGCCAGTGATTCTCAGTTATTTGAAGGACTGTCCATGTGGCAGAGGAATTAGACTGGTTCCATTTGGCTCCAGAGGTAGGATAAGATCAATGTACTAAAATTTCAAAGAGTCAAATTTTAGGCTTGATGTTAGGAAAATATTTCCAAAAAAGCAAAGCAAGATGTGTCATGAGGTGGTGAATTCCTCCTCATTGGAAGTCTTTGAGCAGAGGCTGGATGGACTCTCGTTGGGTCTGTTTTGTAGCAGAGATTCCTTTGGGGATTGAGGGCAGCTTGTTTGACCTAGATGACTGCTAAAGGATTAAATTGCTCACATAGCTCTGTTAAAAGCTAGATATGTTAGAGGGCAGGTGTTATAACATAGCTGGTAGAATCACTATTTTCTCCTAATAGTGTATTTTAATTTGAAAATGCTTATTTAGTGCAATGATGCAGCATGGTACAATGGAATATATGCTGACTGACTGTTCTGTAAAATTTTACCTGTGAGACCTTGAGCAAGTCACTTAATTTCCTTGTTTTCATTTTTTTTTCCTCTGTAAAACAAGGATATTGCACTTGCTCGTCTTTTGACTTTCTGACCTGCTCTAGATCTACCATCTTATAATGTTTTGACCTTCTATTCATGTTTGGCCTGCTCAAAAACAGTGTTTTAGAACCTGAAAACTTTTTTTATAGAACCTGAAACACTGTTACTACAGAGCAATGTTTTATGCTCCCTCTACTGGATCTGAATGGAAATTCACATTATTATTATTTTTTAAAGAGTTCTGCCCCAGCGTATATCTCAGTACATTGTGGTTAGAGTGCTAGACTTGTAGTCAGTTAAAACTGAGTTCAAATTCTGCCTCCTACATTTAGCAATAACGTTGTGATCCTAAGTTACTTCCCCACATTCTTTTTCTACAAAATGGAAATGATGATACCTGTAGCTTTTCTGAAGGGTTCAGAGTGAGGAATAAACAAGATAATTTATGGAAAGCATTCTGAAAACCTTAAAGTGCTAAATAAATATCAGTCAATATCCTTATTATCATATTAAATCATTAAGTCTCATCTTCTTACCTAGGGTTTTCTTTCTCTTAATTCAAGGTAGGAGAGTATACTTGATATTTACATTTGAAAATTGTTTATTATACTCCACGAGGTAAATTTTCTGAGCATAAATCATTAGTTGGAGGGGCAGATTTTTATGTTTTTCAAGATGTTAATGTTCATGATGTTAAGAAATCTATAACGTTAACCAAAGAACTCCATTGACTTTCTGTGCTTATGGTTAAATATTTATTTGATAAAGGCAGTTAGGTGGTGCCCAATTGAACATTAGATTTGGAGTTAGGAAGATTAGAGTTCATCTGGCCTCAGAAACTTAGTAGCTGTGTGATCTTGGGCATAGCACTTTACCTCTGTTGGCCTCAGTTTTTCTATCTGTAAAATGTAGTAGAACTAAGTTACCTCATGGGGTTGTTATGAAGGCAAATGATATAAAATACATAAAGTATTTTGTAAATGTTAAATTGCTGTATAAATGCTGTCTATTACTACTGTTGCTATTTTTATTATTTTATTTTCCTAAGCAATGGTTTGGTCAATCACATATCTAATTTCTTTAACTATTATTATATTTATCAGTGTCATCTTCTTGAAGTTGGATATAGTTGCACATAAAGGTATCTTTTGTCAGTCTGTATTTACCCCCACTATTCTGCCAACTGGTAATGAAATAGTTTTGGCTTCACTGTATTTTCTAAATTCTATCTAATACTTATATATTGTTACTAAGGAATGGAAAAGGATAAAGAAGAGGGAAAAAATAATATTCTTTTGGTAACAGATATACATGAAACAATATCACAAACTCCTAGATCCAGTTGTATACCAGCAACCTTGAGAATTAAAAGAAAATGAATGTGTTAAAATATAAATTAACCAAATTAGCAATATATGAAAGAGATCTTCATCTGTTCTCAGAAAAAAAGAAATATATTAAGAGACAAGTGCATGATCAAAGCAAGGGAAGCACCCTGGTTTTCCCTGAGGGACTTAGAATTGAATTCTATTTAAAGAACAGAGAATTTTGGTACTTTAAAAATGATTTACCCCCTCAAAGAGAAAGACTCCAAACTCCTTTAATGAGACAAATATGGTTCCCATACCAAACCCATAATAAAACCAACAAGAAGAACTATAGGCCAATTTCTCTACTGCAAATTGATTTTAAAAATCATAAATAGATTCCTAGTGAAGACACTTTGGAGATATATCCAAAATTTAACTCATTATGATGCGTATGATGCAAGTCTGGGTCAATGTTAAGGAACACCTCAATCTTGGTAGGGAGTTCCTTTTTAGAAATGTCTCTCCATCAATGCCTATAGGCAATTTTACTGGAACATGTAGTTTTGGAAAGCTTCCTGGCACCTTGCAAGGTTAGGTGACTTTTCCAGGGCTACACAACCAGTTTATATTAGAGACAAGAATTGAACCCAGGTTTTTCCAACTAGGCCAGACCTCTGTTCACTCTACCATATTACTTCTCAGAATAATCAATCATATAAACAACTAAAAATTCACAATTATATTAATACATGGAAAAATTCCTTGGAAAAAATAGATCACTGCTATATTTTTAAACCTTAAAATTATAGACACAAGAGGGCCCTCTTTTAATATGATCAGAAATGAAAATCAATAATGAATAGAAAAAATTAGAAGCTTTTCTGGTAAAAGTCAGCATAAAATAAGGATTCCTTTTTAATTTCTCCACTATTATTTTATATAATCACCAAAAAAAAATTAAGGTTCTACAAATGATAGTTATAATGAAAGGGAGATGCTAAATTTAAAACCATAGGCAAAGAAAGCAAAGTTATCTTTATTTTTAGATGACACAATTTGTCTTTAAAAAAACTCCAAAGAATCAGTAAAAAAAAGTTGAGGCGATAGCTTCAGTAATTCCACAAAATCTTGATATTTCTATTTAGTACATACAAAAACTAGAAGAAAATAAATTCTATTTAAAATAACTGAAAATGCATAGAATATCTAGATGTTAGCTTCTTAAGATTGATTTACAACATATAAAACAATTCTAAAACTTTTTTATTTATTTTTAACACAGTTTATAACAGATAAGGCAATTCAAACTTTTGGTCAGGTGATACTTCTTTTTAAAGCATTTACAATATGGACCACAAAAGAATTTTTTTTAAACATTAACCAACTGAGACACAAATAATATTTATGTTGCTAACTTCACAAACTCTTGACTAATTGTCTACACAGTATTACTAAGAATTAAAGGACCCTAACTCATTGTTGTTGGTCTAAAGTCCTATGCCTAATAGCTTAATTTTAGACAACCTTTATTTTTTCCCCTCTCCCCGTCCCCCATGTCTCTTCCATTGAATAAGATTTTTCCTTTTCTCTTTTATGAGTTATAGCCTGCCCCATTCCATTGCTCCCTTTCTCTTCCCAGAATTTTCCTCCTTCACCTCTTAATTTTTATTTTATTTTATTTTATTTTTTTGGATGTGGATATCATCTCTTCTGATATAACATACCTGTACTCTCTATCTATGTGTGTGTGTATGTACAATCTCTCCAACTACCCAAATACTGACAAAAGATTCAAGAGTTGAAAATATTTTCTTTTCTTGTAGTTATGTAAACAGTTCTACTTTAGAGAGTCTTTTATGATATTTCTTTTCTGTTTACCTTTTCATGCTTCTCTTGATTCTTGTCTTGGGAAGTCAAATTTTTAAATACAGATCTGGTCTTTTCCTCAACATGAAATCTTGAAAGTCATCTATATCACTGAATGACCATTTTTTCCCTTGAAGTATTATATTCAGATTTGCTGGGTAGGTGATTCTTGGTTTCAATCCCAGTTCCTTTGACCTTTGAAATGTACCATTCCAAGCCCTTCAATCCCTTAATGTTGAAGCTGCCAGATCCTGTGTTATCCTGATTGTATTTCCACAGTACTCAAATTGTTTCTTTTTTTAAAAATTATTTAACTTTTAACATTCATTTTCACAAAATTTTGGGTTCCAAATTTTCTCCCCATTTGTCCCCTCCCCCCATCCCCAAACACTGAGCATTCTGATTGCCCCTATCACCAATCTGCCCTCTCTTCTATCATCCCTCCCTTCCCTTTTCCCCATCTTCCCTTTTGTCTTTTTAGGGCCAGATAACTTTCTATACCCCATTACCTGTACCTCTTATTTCCTAGTAGCAAGAATAGTACTCGACAGTTGTTCCTAAAACTTTGACTTCCAACTTCTCTTCATCCCTCCCTTCCCACCCATTCCCTTTGGGAAGGCAAGCAATTCAATATAGGCCATATCTGTGTAATTTTGCAGATGACTTCCATGATAGTCATGTTGTGTAAGACTAACTATATTTCCTTCCATCCTAACCTGCCCCCCATTGCTTCTGTTCTCTCTTTGCATCCTGTCCCTCCCCAAGAGTGTTGACTTCAAATTGCTCCCTCCTCCCACTGCCCTCCTTTCCATCATCCCCCCCACCCTGCTTATCCCCTTCTCCCCCACTTTCCTGTATTGTAAGATAGGTTTTCATACCAAAATGAGTGTGCATTTTATTCCTTCCTTTAGTGGAATGTGATGAGAGTAAACTTCATGTTTTTCTCTCACCTCCTCTCTTTTTCCCTCCACTAAAAAGTCTTTTGCCTGCCTCTTTTATGAGAGATAATTTGCCCCATTCCATTATTCCCTTTCTCCTCCCAATATATTTCTCTCACTGCTTAGTTTCATTTTTTTAAGATATGATCCCATCCTATTCCATTCACTCTGTGCTCTCTGTCTCTGTGTGTGTGTGTGTGTGTGTGTGTGTGTGTGTGTGTGTATGTAATCCCACCCAGTACCCAGATACTGAAAAGTTTCAAGAGTTACAAATATTGTCTTTCCATGTAGGAATGTAAACAGTTCTACTTTAGTAAAGTCCCTTATGACTTGTCTTTGCTGTTTACCTTTTCATGCTTCTTTTCATTCTTGTGTTTGAAAGTCAGATTTTCTTTTCAGCTTTGGTCTTTTCATCAAGAATGCTTGAAAGTCCTCTATTTCATTGAAAGACCAATTTTTCCCCTGAAGTATTATAGTCAGTTTTGCTAGGTAGGTGATTCTTGGTTTTAGTCCTAGTTCCTTTGACTTCTGGAATATGATATTCCATGCCCTTTAATCCATTGAAGCTGCTAGATCTTGTGTTATCCTGATTTATTTCCACAATACTTGAATGGTTTCTTTCTAGCTGTTTGCAATATTTTTTCCTTGACCAGGGGACTCTGGAATTTGGCCACAATGTTCCTAGGAGTTTCTCTTTTTGGATCTCTTTCTGGTGGTAATAGGTGGATTCTTCCAATATTTATTTTGCCCTCTGGTTCTAGAATCTCAGGGCAGTTTTCCTTGATAATTTCATGAAAGATGATGTCTAGGTTCTTTTTTTGATCATGGCTTTCAGATAGTGCCATAATTTTTAAGTTGTCTCTCCTGGATCTGTTTTCCAGGTCAGTTGTTTTTCCAATGAGATATTTCCCATTATCTTCCATTTTTTCATTCTTTTGGTTTTGTTTTGTGATTTCTTGGTTTCTCATAAAGTCATTAGCCTCCAGCTGTTCCATTCTAATTTTGAAAGAACTATTTTCTTCAGTGAGCTTTTGAACCTCCTTTTCCATTTGGCTAATTCTGATTTTTAAAGCATTCTTCTCCTCATTGGCTTTTTGAACCCCTTTTGCCAATTGAGTTAGCCTATTTTTCAAGGTGTTATTTTCTTCAACATTTTTTGGGGTCTCCTTTAGCAAGGTGTTTACCTGCTTTTTATGCTTTTCTTGCATCTCTCTCATTTCTCTTCCCACTTTTTCCTCCACCTCTCTAACTTGATTTTCAAAATCCTTTTTGAGCTCTTCCATGGCCTGAGCCCATGGTATATTTATTTTGGGTATGTGGGATACAGAAGCCTTGATTTCTATGTCTTTCCCTGATGGTAAGCATTGTTCTTCCTTATCTGAAAGGATGGGAGGAGACACCTGTTCACCAAGAAAGTAACTTTCTATGGTCTTATTTTTTTTTCCCTTTTCTGGGCATTTTCCCAGCCAGTGACTTGACTTCTGAGCTTCCTCTTCACACCCACCTCGCCTCCAGATCTGCCCAGCCAGCGCTTAGGGTCTGAGATTCAAATGCTGCTTCCCAGTCTCAGGGCTTTCAGCGGAGGTGGGGCTGCTATTCAGTGTGAGATTAAGTTCAGGTGCTCAGGTGGGGACAGGGCCACCACATGGGGCTCAGTTCCCTCAGGGGGTTTATGTGGAGACCTTCAACAATGAATCTGGGCTCCTGCCTGCTTTGGGAGCCCTTGTCTGCTGCAGCCTCTGCTGCTGCCTCTCGAGGGGGCCTGAGTTATGGGGACACCCCACTCCTGTCTCAGCGAGCCAAAAAGACTCTCCCAGTGACTTTTATCACCTGTGGGTGGAGGGACCTGCGCTGCTTCTGGAGATTCTGTCCCTGAAGCCTGCTCAGATCTGCTCCTCTCGGTGCTGCGTGGCCAAGGCAGGGCTGGGTTCTGCTCTGGGTCCAGGGTGCGACGGACCTTTCAGGTCAGTTTTTCAGGTCTCTCTGGAACAGTAATCTCCTCTCCTCCATTGGTCTGTGGCTTCTGCTGCTCCAGAATTTGTTGGGTGTTCTTCTTTACAGGTAATTTATGGGCTGTGGTTTTGGAACTAGCATATGTGTGTCTTTTTACTCCTCCATCTTGGCTCCTCCCCCCCTCAAATTGTTTCTTTCTGGCTGCTTGCAGTATTTTCTCCTTGATCTGGGAATTCTGAAATTTGGCCACAACATTCCTAGGAGTTTCTCTTTTTGTGTCTCTTTCAGGAGGTGATCGGTGAATTCTTTCAATATCCATTTTGCCCTCTGATTCTATAACATCAAGGCAGTTTTCCTTGATAATTTCATGGAAGGTAGTCTCTAGGCTCTTTTTTTGATCATGGCTTTCAGGCAGTCCTATAATTTTTAAATTATTTCTCCTGGATCTATTTTCCAGGTCAGTTGTTTTTCCAATGAGATGTTTCATATTATCTTCTATTTTTTCAAATTTTTGGTTTTGTTTACTAAGTGCTTGGTTTAACTTAAAGTCATTCGTTTCCCTGAACTCAATTCTCTCTTTCAACGAATTATTTTGTTCAGTGAGCTTTTGCACCTTCTCTTCCATTCGGGTAATTCTGCTTTTTAAAACCTCCTTTTCCTTGTTGACTTTTTGGACCTCTTTTTCCAATTGAGTTAGCCTCTTTTTAAAGCTGGTATTTTCCTCAGCATTTTTTTGGTTCTCCTTTAGTAAGCTGCTAACTTGTTTTTTAAGGTCTTCTATTGCCTTTGGAGGCAGAGACCTTGACTTCCTCTGACAGTATGCCTTGTTCTTCCTCATCTGAAAGGATGGGGGGAGATACCTGTTCCCCAAGAAAGTAACTTTCTATGGTCTTATTTTTTTCCCTTTTTTGGGCATTTTCCCAGTTAGTTACTTGACTTTTGAGTTTCCTCTCCACACCCACCTCACCTCCAGTTCTGCCAAGCCAGCACTTGGGGACTGAGATTCAAATGAGCTGCTCCCAAGCCTCAGGCAGTTTTAGGCAGTTGGCAGGGCTGCTATTCAGTGTGAGATTAAGATCAGCTGCTCAGGTGGGGCCAGGGCCGCCACTCTCCCTCAGGGTCTTTTTGATGAGACCTTCAACAATGGATGTGGGCTATTGCCTGCTTTGGGAGCCCTATCTGCTGCTGCCTCCTGAAGAGACCTCCTGAGACACTTTGCTCCCCTCTCAGCCAGCCAAAAAGACCCTCTCGCTCACTTTTGGTGCCTGTGGGTTGAGGGATCTGCGCTGCTGCTGGAGATTCTGTCCCTGAAGCCTGCTCGGATCTGCCCTTTTTGGTGCTGTGTGGCCAAGGCAGGGCTGGACTCTGTTCCACGTCCAGTGCGTGCGACAGACCTTTCCCATTGGTCTTTCAGGTCTCTCTGGGATAGAAATCTCCATTCCATTGTTCTGTGGCTTCTGCTGCTCCAGAATTTGTTGAGAGTTCTTCTTTACAGGTATTTTATGGGCTGTGGGGTAGGAGCTAGCATATGTTTATCTTTCTACTCTGCCATCTTGGCTCCTCCCCATCTAAAACTTTCTAAAAAGAAAAATGAGAGGTATATATTGCTCATGATTAGGTCAGGCTAATATAATTAAATTAATAATGTTGCTGAAATTAATTTATGGATTTAGCTCTATATTAATAAAACTACTGAGGGGTAACTTTATAGAATTATGCAAAATTAAATTCATCTAACATTTATTAAGCACCTACTGTATGTAAAGCTCTGTGTTGGCTGCAAAATATTCAAAGGCCTTTCTTGGTATATCAGGGTGCTTATTTCTAAGGGCATGATGGAAAATATAACATATATGCAAGTAAATACAAATAGATAAAAAGTAACAGAAAGCAATTTCAGGAGGAAGAAAATACTAAAAGCATGGAAGGGCAGGAATGATTTTGTGTAGGAGCTAGTCCTTGAACTTTTTTTAAAGTTTACTATTTATTCAGGTTAAAGTAACTGAGGTTATACCTTGTACTGAGATTGATAAAGAGGAAAAACAGAGGAAAATTATAGCTATTGGAAGAGATATGGAAAAACAGACATGCTAGTACCCTCTTGTACCAATGAGTTGGTTCAACCATTCTTTTTTCAAAAAATTAATGTTTTCCCCAATTATACGGAAAATAATTTTTATTATTAATTTAAAAGTTTTTTAGCTACAAGTTCTTTGCCTTTTCTCCCTTCCCTTTCTTGCTCATTGACACAGCAAACAATTTGGTATAGGTTATATGCAGGTTCAATCTTCTGTAAAACAGTTTATAACTATATTTTTGTAAGTCACTAAACTATCTACCCCTTGATCTAGTGATACTACTATTAGACTTGTACCTCAATGAAGTCAAGTACAGAGGAAAGGATCATTATCTTTAAAAATATTGTAGCACTTTTTGTTATAGCAAAGAACTTGAAGTAAAAGTATCCATCTGTTGGGGAATGACTGAACAAACTGCAGTGGAATTTTATTTTATTTCATCATAAGATATGTGTAATGACAGATTGAGAGAAAGGTAAGAGAGACTTGAATGAATTCATGCAGAATGAGGTTAGTAGAACCGGGAGAACAATTTGGCAATTACTGTAACAGTAATGTGATGGGAATCATCTCTGAAAGACTTGAGAACTCTGACTAAATTGCAATCAGTCATACCTACAAAAGAGTGAGGATGAATCATACCTTCCATTCCTTAGCAGAAAGGCAGTAAACTAGGGGTTCCAGAATGAAATGTGTTCTCAGACATGACTAACGGGTTGATCTATTCTGGCTGACTATGTATATTTCTTAGAACGAAACAGATTTATTTCGAGGTGGGAAGAATAGTGACAGACAGGGTAAAAAAAGAAAGTGTTATGATTATTTTATTCATTGAAATTAAATTATATCGAAATGAGTGCTAAACCAGTTTAAGTGCTTGTATTGATGTTCATTATTAAGTTTTGAATAAAATATCTAATTTATTTTTTAGTAATTCCGTGGTATAGAGATGAGGAAGGAACAAATTCTAGAATTATAGAGCCATTTGTTCAAAGGCACTGAACTGGGGAATTGAATGTCATGTATATGTAGTAATTATATAGTTTGAACTGGGATGGGAGTATGTTAAGGAGAATAATATGAAATAAGATTGGAAATGTTATTGGAAGCCAGATGGTAGAAGGCTTTAAGTAATAACAATTCATCAGGAGCTCAAAAAATAAATAAAAACCCTGCAATATTCAGAGAAATGATAATAATAGCGTCAATAAACCCCCTCAAAGCTCAATACATCATCCATACTATGACAGAGGTTTTAATGGCAGAATAAGGCTGTAGTAGTCAGGGTGATGTATCCCAAGGATTTGGTATATCCTGAGGCTGTTATGGTAGTTGTGAAGGCCAGACATGAACCCTGAAATGCTTGCCAGTTAGACACTGGACTAAGATAAGGCTAGCATTCTGACCAGAGATACCTTGGAATTTGAAATGTAGGTGGGGTGGCGTAGAATTGCTGGCTGGTCATCCTCAAAACTGTGTTGATGATCACTTTGACAAAGTGGACATCAGAAAGAATTGCTCTTTCATGTTCTAGTAACAGAAGTGAGCAAGGTACATTGGAACAAGTCAAAAGTGCCAGCAACCCACCTGCTGGAAGGGCTTCATTACAAATGGTTCTGACCAGTAAAGTGGGCAGACTAGGAGAGCACATGAAATAAACTGAAGGCAAGGACTTCATATTGCTTTTTGTCAATGGTACCTTCAACTTCAAACCACAGCTATGTGGTATTGTTGACCAGTAGGAGGCAATTATAAAATATAATTTAATATCTATACCTGAGTCAGTGGAAATGAGAGATCAAGTCACAGAACTACAAAAATCTGATGCAGAAAAAGTTGAAGACTTTGAGGTCATTGAAAATCTTTACTCAAGTCACACACCACCAATTATACCTAACAACTAAATAGATGGCAAAAATTGTACTGAGATCTTAAACAGTTCTGAAAACCTGATGAACATAATTGATTGTGATTCTGCAAAGCCCTATTTGAGTTTAATTGCATGAAGCCAACTGGTAGATTAATTTTACTAAAATAATAACTTTAATAATTTGGTATGTCCTATAACCCTTGTGAATGAACTTATTCTTCCTCAGTATTTGATGCAGGGTAATATATACATCTGAACTCCACTGAAAAGTTTAATGAATGGTAATAACAAATTAGGAATAAGAGAACCATGACAGTACTTCACCTCAAAACTGTACTGCAAAATAGTAATCAAACTTTTTTGGTACTGGTTAAAAAAAATTGAATTTGTTCAGTTGAAATAAGTCTAAAAGACATAAAACATGGTGGCCCAGTATTCAATAAATCCCAGAAGATGAGGCTTGTGCCCTTTATTCAACAAAAATTGTTGGAAAAAGTAGGAAAGTGTTTGGCAGGAATTAAGTTTACACCAGTCTTACTCTCTACAGCACAGTCAATATATGTAAATATAAAAATTCACAGTACATCTTAAAAATTTAGGAAGAGTCAAGGAAGTACCATGAGTAGGAAGAGAATTTTTAATAAAATAACAATTTATCATGAAAGACAAAATTGAAAAAATCAGTTGAGTAAAATTTTAAAAGCTCTTGCATCAATAAAATCAACTCAGGAAAAATATAAAGAGAAATTATAATGTGGAGGGATAAATTTGCCTGAAAAATCATTTTGAAAAGTTTCATATTTAAGATATCTAGGAAGGTTATTTAAAATATCTGATCTGAGGTCATTCCCCAATAGTAGTAGTAACAGTAGTTAGGTTATGAAGAAAGTTTCCAAAAGAATTGCAAACCTTCTTTAACCTTATGGAAATGATATAAATCACCAATAAAAATGCAAATTAAAACAACTTTTAGGTTTCTCCTCATACACAGAAAATTAGCTAAAATGGCAAAAACAAAATATTTTTGATGAGGTGTGGGAAGGCAGGTGCACAGGTACAATCCAACAAGCATTTGTTAGGTTCCTATAGCAGCTTGATAGTGGTTGCTAGAGACATAAAACCTGACCTCTCAGGTATCTTAAATTCTGCTGAGGATGGAAAACAAACAAGAATATATATATAGAACAATGATCACAAAATGTTTATATATTTGCAAAATAAATAGTGTAGAGGGATGAGGGAAGGTAGAGAAGAACTCAGATAATGAGGAGTCCCTTGCAGAAGGTGATGCTTCAGATACATCTTGTTTAGAACAAGAAGTAGCAGGTTCTCTGGATGGTTACTTCTCCTGCTGAGGGACATTGGGTGGAGGACTGTTGACAAGTTGCAATTTACATGTTATTCCAGTTCTTGTCTGGCATGTAATCTGATTATTTTTTTCCTTTAAAAAAAAATAAGATTTAATGCAAAAAGAAATCCTATTCAGAAAGCATATTTTTATGTTTTTCTCATGCATCATTTCTTGTCATATTTTAAAGCTTTTAGGAAATACCTTTCGAAGAAATATTCTAGCACATTTTTCATGCATCTCCTACATATTTGACCATATGCAAATATTTATGGAACAAAGTGTTAAATGAGTTGAAAACCTCATATGAGTGAGGAAGCCAGTTTAAGTAGGTCAGGAGAAAACCTAAAATAAAAAGTCTAATGGGAAGAAATAGCAACTGACTAGAAAATCAGTTGAGCCAGCCCTTGATTATCAGCAGTAATGTGGAAAATGAAATTCAAAAATAACCACAAACCTGATTTTAGCCAGTATTTATAAACCCCTTATTTCCTCAAATCATCTCCCAGAGTTATTAGATTATAGGAGTATTAGTTGAGATTATTAATAAAGGAATTTCATTTTGTCCCAGAATTTGAAAATGAGCATTGGCATTCAGTAAAGGATGAATAGAAAAAAGAAAATACCATGTGCTATATTCAAAGAAAATGAAGTTTAACAACTATATTTTTATGTTCAAATATCAATATATTAAAATATTTTGCTTTCAGCTTTTTCACTCTTAGAAATATGTAGTCTTTGAATCAGTTTGTTTTATCTTCCATTTGTCCTAATTGACCTTAAAATATTGTACTTGATATTCTATAATAATTACCTGCAAGTAACTGATTAGTCTGACTGTTACTTATCTCTTAATTGCCAAATCTAGAGACCTTTTTTTAGTACATATCCTTTTTGACTTTTCTACATTTGGCATTGACAATCTTCTCTTCCTAGATACCATACTTCCTGGGTTTTCATGTCCCTGCTTTCTTGGTTCTGTTTTCTGTTTTACTACTCTTTCTTAGTGTCCTTTGCTGGATCTTTATTGATGTGTCTCATACTCTTTTCTTACCCCCTAACTGTGTTTAGCTACAGTGCTCTGTACTGGGCTCTTGTCTCTACAGTACCTTCTTTTCCCCTGATCTCATTTGCTCCTATGAATGTATTCTTTGTAGATGACTCTCCCTAGTGTTTTTTCTGAGCTTGATTCTCTCAACACTGGAAATCATTACTTTTTCCTTTGGAAAAATAATTTCCTTTGCCATCATCAGCATCTAGTGCTGACTAATTCCCAGCGTTGGGCAATGAACCCCAGAGCCCCAGTAGAAGTAGGCCTCCCCCACATCCCAATGGTTTTGCTGCCATCCTAGCCCCTGTTGTCAGCATCCCTTTGGCACTGTCAGATGGTTCAGTATCAGAAAGAGATATCGTTATCAGTAGCAAAGATACTAAAAGAGATGCATTGCCATCTATTTTGCTTCTGTTCTATATGAATCATTAGTTTATCTTAGACTTTTAGTTGAAACTTATGTGTATTTTTTCTCCCATTAGAGTATTAGCTCTTGAGAGCAGACTAGACTGTCTTTTCTGTCTGTATTTCTAGAATTTAGTACAGTGCTTTCCACATAGTTAAAGCCTCGTAAATGCCTTTTTATCTATTAATTATTAATTATCTTATATAAATTATTATATATTAGTTATCTATTATTATCTAATAATTAATTATCTATTAATTTCTTATCAACTGCCTATGGGATATTTTAAATTCACATATCCATTCACATTTCCAAAACACAACTCTCTATCTTTTTATATTAACCGAATCTACTTCCTAAATTCTCTATTTCTTTAGCAGTTATTACCATATGTGTAGTCATTTAGCTTCAAAAATCTCAGTCATCTTCACTCTCCTTTTCCCACCCCTTTCCTCCAACACAATCAGCTGTCTCCTCAGTTCTACCACAACATTTCTGGAATCTGCCCCTTTTTCACATCCATCACTCTAGTCTGGCCATCATAACCTCTCACCTGACCTATTGCAATAGATATTTAGTTGGTCTTCTTGTTTCCAAGCTCTTCTCACTCGTTTTTCCTCCGTAAAATTTCCATAGTGATATTCCTAAGTGAAAAGTCTAACCATGTCTTTCCCTTCATCCTGAAGCACTGTTGACCCTATATGCTTCTAGAATAAAATATAAAACTGCTGGGCATTTAAAGCACTTCACCATCTCGCTATTGTCTCCTTTCTAGGCTTCTTGAACTTTAGTCTCCTTCTGCTGTACAGTGAAAATCTCAAGTGATAGCACAGTATAGGAAAATAGGCTAAAGGTAAGGCAAGAGTAAGGTCATATTCCAGGATACATTGCTTACCATAGTGTAGATTTAATTGATCTGCGTGGTTAAGGTCAAGATGTTTTATTGTACTTCTCAAGACAATAAATTCCAGGATGACATTTACGTTTTAAATAAAGGCATCCTCATGGAGACTTTGTGCTAAAGTGCCTTAATTTTATTGTTGTTTCATAGAAAAATGCAGCGAATAGTTAATAGCTGTATATTTTTTAAATTATGTGCTCAAAAATGTGTTTAATACTGTACTTAGGTAACTTTGAGTGAACTGCCAAGGCTTGGGATGTTAGCATTACAGTATTATTTTTTGCAAAGTACAAAAATTGAGTGCATCAACAAACTGATAAATCTAAGAGTGCGAAATTATAGTGCGCTCTTTTTATACTATATTTTGGATTGTTCATAACATTGTTTACCATGTCAGGAAATGTCCTCTAAGAGTTTACTAAAGTAATAAAGTTTCAGAAACACAAAATCTCTCTACGGCTTTTGGCTTTTAAATTCCTGCAGACTGATCATTTCCCTACCCTTTCTTTAAAAAAAGAGATTTTTGTAGTTTGTTGAAATGGGGAAAAAAATCAAAGCTCTTCTCGGTGGCTTGTTTTGCAATAAAATAGTGAAGCATATTGTTTTTTGGAGAAAATAACAGATTTGTTGAACATGTATTTAGTTATATAAGAGATTTTTCCCCTCTCTGGGGTCTATATAACAAGTTGAGTAAACTTTTTCGCTGTACACATGTGGTTTACATATCACTGGACTTAAAACAGGAAAAGGTGAATTAAAGATCAGACATAGTAAGCATACATGGAGAAGCAAATTCCAGTTACAAAACATATCCCTTCATTTTCCTCTGGTATCAGTTAAGAAGATAAAGGTATGTATGGCTCAGTTTCTCTAGGTATGTGTTGATTACCCAGTTTTACATGCTAAGGATCTAATTTGGTTCGTTTGTGATTTTTTTTCTATTTCAAAAGTAATTGTCCGTTAATATAGTAAGTATAAAATCACATTTTTGTTTATTATAAAATCACCCCAAGTATCATACTAGGTCACTAAGGGAGGGAGTATGCATTTATAATTGTTAAAGTCTAATTTTATTTGCCTTAATTCCCTGATCTAATTTGAAAATCCAAGAGAGCTGGACCTGGAGTCAGGAAACTGGCATTTAAATCCGGGTCTTTCTGGCTGCTGATTGATTGACTGTACGACCCTGAGCAAAGCTGTTATAAACTTTGTATTGCCTTTGTACTTGTATTTGTATTACCTTTGTAATCTGTGCATTACCTACCTCACAGGGATGTTGTGAGGAAAGTACTTGGTCAGATTTTAAAATGTTAGGAATTATAATTGTTAAGAAGAATTATTTAAATAGATTTTTATTACCTAGAGAACTTTAAATAGAACAAGTTTTTTTATAAAAAAAAATGAATACTTTGCATCAGACTTTAACTTTTGCTATTTTAGTTTGAAGGTTGGTTTGTAGTAAGGAGCACACTGAATTGGAGTCAATGGACGTTGGTTCCAGTCTTGTCTCTGCTAATTCCTCCCTGGGTCATCTAGAGCAAATTACTTAACCTCTTGAGACTCTGTTTCCTTTATCTGTAGAAAGAAAGAGGTCAGGCTAGTTGCCATTCTAAGAACGATATTAGCACTGACTCCCAAGATCCTCGGATGGTTTTATAAAACTACATGTTATTCCTAGAAAAGCAACCTTGGCTTAATTTCTCCTCTCTCATTAGCTTGCTAGACAGTTCCATCCCACTTTTTCTTAAGTCTGTTCTGTTCTCTACCCACTTATCATATTGTGGGAACTTTGTGTCCACAAGATTCGTTGGAGAGAAATCACAATGTAACCATTACGTGCAGAGGAAGCTGGGAGTAGTTGTGCCTTCTTCTCAGCTTCAGGAGCCTCACAGATTGTGCTTGTCTTTTTTGCAGGACCCTAATAGGAGTAGCCATACAAACAGCAGCAGCACCAGTGGTAACAGTTTCTCGAAACCTCACAAGTTATCAAAGGAGCACAAGGAAAAAACTCCTAAGGACTCAAGAGAACATAAAAGTGCCTTCAAAGAACCTTCCAGGGAACATAACAAATCTTCCAAAGAATCCTCTAAGAAACCCAAAGAAAACAAACCACTAAAAGAAGAAAAAATAGTTCCTAAGATGGCCTTCAAGGAACCTAAACCCATGTCAAAAGAGCCAAAACATGAAAGCAGCTTACTTACCATCACCGGTGGACAGCCGCAGGATAAAAAAGTCCCGAGCAAGAGGCCCCCTGTTTCAGAGTCTGAGGACCTTGCAGCCAAAAAGAGGAAAAAAAGCAGCTCGGAGGCTTTATTTAAAAGTTTTTCTAGTGCCCCACCACTGATACTCACTTGTTCTACTGAGAAAAAAACTACAAAAGATAAATCTCATGTCAAGATGGGAAAGGTAAAAATGGAAGGTGATACAGCCGAGAAGAAGAAATCCACTTTACCCCCTTTCGATGATATCGTGGATCCCAATGACTCTGACATGGAGGAAAACATGTCTTCTAAATCTGAAGTGAGTATGGGGTTTTTGTTGTTGTTGTCATTGTTTCCATTTCCCCCTTGGTTTTCAGATGTAAGTTTTTCTTTCAGATAGCTTTACAGTTTGGAGAGGTGGAGAGAGAAGAGGAGAAAATGAATGAATCAATAAAATAGAATGGACATGGTTCAGGAAAGGTAATGAAGAAAAGGAAGTTGCTAGTGCATCTGTAGTATTTCATGTGTCTTATTTGTGTGATTCATATTGCTCAGGGAAAGCTGTATGTCCTAGCATGATAATGGGTCATTGGAACAGTAATTGAAATTGCTCTCTGTTCATTAGAGCTTCCTTCCCCTAAACCGCTTTATTTTTCCTGAGATTGTTAAACCCTCAGTTACTTTTTATTGTTTTCTAGTATGAGTGCATTTGAAAAAGTAAAAGAATCTAAGAAATTAATTCAGATTAAAGCATAAGGAAGAAAAAGTACGATGATGTAAACTCTTGACCTTTTATCAATACTATAAAAGGGTAAATGTAATTTTCTTGATGCCAGAAAATCTAATCTATCTTTTGAAGGGTGGAAAACTACACTTGTATTCTTTTCTTATTAATGGGGGATGAAGTTTTTGTTCTTTGAATGTTCCTAATATTAAAAATCTCTCATCTGAAGGAAACAGTAGAATGTTCTTTGTCTTTGGGATTTAGAACCATTGAATCCTAAAATTTTAGAGTGGTATAGAAGTTTAAAGGTTATTTGATCCTGTTCTCCAGCCAGTATAATAATCTTGCCTATAACTTATTTGATTAGATAATACACTTTAATGGGAATATGTACTGTAACAGGGAACTCACTAGCTAGTAGTGCCAACTATTTTTGGAATCCCAAGGTCTCAGGCCGGTTAATTTTGATCTATTAGTTAATCTGAAGACCACGTATAATGAAATAACAATGAATGCATAGCATGTGCCATTGAAATCCCCCTCCTTGCATTTTGTTCAGTAGATTTGTAACCTCTTTGAGATATGGGACAGTTTGAATTTTGTCTTTTCTGTTCCTACCAAAGTTCCTTGGACAAAATAGGCTATTAAGAAATTCTTTTTGAATTGAATTATCATCCTTTCCATTAGAGGCACAAAGAAGAGGCTGTAGTCTGATATCGCAACATTATCTCCTCTCCATGTGATAGAATTTTAGTACCTGACATGATCATAAAGGTTGGAGTGTGGTGGTGACTTCCATGCTATCCTTCTCATAACTTGCTAATTAGAATGCTGTCAAAGTAATTGGAGTGGGCTATACTAACACTGTCCATTCTCCTCATGTGATATTAGCATTTTTAAATCTCAGAGGGAAATCCTCAGTATGCGTGGGCTTGTTCAAAAGTACATTTTGACTTGTGGATTTTAAGAAGCTACAGTAATCAATCTATTACTGAGCCCGGTCTCAAGACCTTATTTTGAAGTTTGAAGTATTGGGAGTTGAAAAGAAACTTAAAGATTCTTTAGTCACCTCTTGCCAGGCCTAGAGGCCTGAGGGCTACCCGAGTCTTCTTACCTCACCTCCCGAGGTCTTCGGTTGGCCAAACCGAATGCTCGTATGAGAGAAAGGACGTTCCAGAGTCGAACAAGGGTTGAGCTTTATTTCAGGGTCTAGTTACAAGTGCAGGGGAATTCTTCCTTAGGAGGGAAAGAGAAAGATCTCCCAAGGAGGCAAAGATCTTACAATAAGAGATTGGAAGTAGAAGTGTAAGTGGGGAGAGAGGGGGAGGGGAGAGAGGAAAAGCGGAGCCTTGTGTCCTGTCCGCTCCGCGCCCCTCCCGCCAAGAGAACTTTCAGGCTTTCCTGATCCTACCTAAACTCTTCAGCAGCATAGTTTGCATCTGAATACCGTGCTGTTAGATAACAATAGTGTGCCCAGATCCAGGACAATCTCGAGGGCGGGGAGAGCTCTCTCCCATCACGTTTCTCACGGGAAGAGGCGGAAATACACGAGATAGCTCGGTTCACCTCGATTCCCAGCCGTTTCCTGGGGGGTCTCGTGAGAACTCTAAGATTTAGAAGTTCCCACCTTTACCCGCCCGAGACTGTCCACATGGAATTGAGCTTCCAGCCCTAGCAACCCCTCATATTTTCAGATGTAGAAAGTGGGGGCCTGAGGAATTTAAGTGATTTGGGCAAATTTACACAAGCAAATTAATGGCACCGAGTCAAGACTTGAATCTACTATGTTTCTAGTATCTTCAGTCCAGTGTGTTCTCCACCACATTATCCTAGAAAGTTCCATTTCAGAAATGTTTGCCCACCCTGTGCTGTATCTAAACTGCTTTCATCTTCCACCTTTTTCCTTGTTTAGTCAAGGTGTAGATCCCACTAATATTTTTTGTAGCCTGAAAAAGCAATGTATACAAAAGCCTAAAGTAGTCACAGCATACTACGTTTCTTTTAAACAAGTATTGTTAAAAAGTAAATGAAGATGTATTGTCAAGTAATTTGGCAGTTTCTTATACATGCCATTTTTACTTTTTAAAATTGAATTTAACTCTTTTTTTTTTTTTTAAATCTCTAGCCTGCTCATTTGTTAAGTCTGTGGTTTGTTGTAGTTTTAAGATTAGAATGTTACTCATTAAAAAAGCATGTACCTAGGAACAATTTATTCAAAGTACGTAAATAACTTGGGTACAGTGAATAAATTACAGTAACTATGTAGTTGCATTTTGAATATTTGATATTTCACCCTTTGTTTAGAGATAATAAAAATATAACATTTATAGCACTTTAAAGTATAGAAGGCACTGTATAAATGTTACTTGATTGTCATAGCAACTTTGTGAACTATGTGCTATTATTATACGTTGCAATTAATATATTTATTATGTACAAAACATTATTATACATTGTACCGATGTCCAGAAAGAAGTTAATTGACTTGTCTAGGGTCACTCAGCTAATGAGTATTTGAGGAAAGATTTAAACTCAAGATTTCCTGACTTCAGGCCCAATATTCCACCCACTTTGCCACCTACATGCTGGAACATACTTTTAAACTTCTCTCAAATAAAAATGCTAAGTTGTTTGCCTGGGCTTATTAAATTATCACAGTCATTCACTCAGTAACCCATTTCTTAAGTGGTTGCTACATACAAAGAATTGTGTAAGCACTACAAAAATACAAAGATCATTAAAATGTTATCTATCCCCACGGTGCTAAAAATCTAGCAGAAATGATGAAACACCATACCATTCAGCAGGATATGTAGCATAATAATTGTAGTTATGAAATAAAATATATTTAAAGCATAAATCCAAAAGTGCTCAGGTTGAATTTAAGACAAAGTAACTTCTGTCCCACGTTGATTATATAGCTTTTTTATTCATTATGTTGCTTTGTTTACTAAAAGCATTTAAACTTAATGAATTTGGATGATACTTGATAATAATGTTTTTCATACTTTCCTCCTTGCCAAGATCATGGTAGAATGCATGTCTGCCAAGTGTTCCAGTGACCTTCCATTAGCACTCCTGAGTGTTACCCTTAAATCAGCTACCACAGTCAGTCTTCCAAGGATCACAGATTTAGAGTGTGAAAGAACTTTGGAAGTTAAGGAGTCCAATCCCTTCATTGTACTGATAAGGAAACTGGGGCACAGAGAGGTGAATGACTTAGTCAGGGTCACACAGTTAAGTATCTGAGGTTTTAGGATTTCAGCTCCTTTTTTGGGTTCAGATTCAGTGCCTTCTCCTGTTTCATGTTGTATCTCATTTCCTTTTTACCTCTAATGTTCTCTCAATGATAAAGCAAGTCTTTCTTATATTACATAATTTTCTGCATTGTAAAGCAATCCCTTGAAAAGCATCATGGAATCAATTGTTAGATTACTAATTCCCCATAATATGTGGTAAGATTTCAAAAACAATTCATGACAGATTACAGTCATAAATGTAGTGGAAAAAGTAGGAGTTCCTTTTAAAATATATTCTGCTCATGACTGGAAAGTCAGCCTGTAGGGTTTTCAAATTTTGTTGTTATAAATACAAGCACATCATTTGTCTGTTAGTCTTTTAGTGTTAAAAATCGTGGCTGAATGTGCTCTTCGTAAAATGCTTTTTTTTATTTTTATGGTTACTAATTTGTATAGGGCTATAAATGGGAAAAGCATGGGACAGTGTAAATGAGATTGAATTTGGAGTCAGAATAACCCTAAGATCATAATAAATCTCAAACTGGAAAGGACTCTTTCATGTCTTCTACTGCAGCCCTTTCATTTTACAGATGTAGAAACTGAGGCCCAGGGAGGCAAATTCCCTTGATTATGATCTTGGCAAGTTGATTAATTTCTCTGGGCCTCAGTTTCTTCATGTGTAAAATAAGGTGTTTGGACTAAGATGGCCTCTGAAATCCTTTGCAGCTTGAAATCTGTGATCATCCATTTGGGTTGTCTAGCACAGCAACTAAAATAATTCTGAATGAGTTCCTGCCCTGAGGAAATGCAGGCTTGAGCCTTTGAGTAGGGAAGGGACCTTGTTTTATTCACTTGTTCCAGGAAGCTTTTGTGAAACAACTTGGCAGACTTATAGGACTTTGATTGAATGTTTATTTTTAGGCAGTTTCAGGTAGAAGAGGCAGAAATTCTGGATTAAGAGTGTGTGTGTGTGTGTGTGTTATGTGTGTGTGTGTGTGTGTGTGTGTGTGTGGTGGGGAGCAGTATGAAGAGAACTGGGAATGGAATGACCAATTAACCCATTAACCAGCAGGTTTGTAATTAATCACTTCTGAAGCATCTATATGCTGCAAGTTACAGGTCAGCAGAACTGTTATGTTATTTAAGACACTCATCTTTAAAGTCAGGTTTTAGGGGAAAATCAAGTAAGTCCAAGAGATTTTGAAAAGTGAGTTAGTGCAGTTATTCCTGTCATTTTCCTCTCTTGAGATGAAAGATGTGTGTGTCTACAAACACACACACACACATACACACACACACAGAATGTAAATGTAAAGAGTGAGAAAATGTAGACATGTCTGATTTCTGAGTGCTGCATGTTTTCTTATGAATCTCTATTAACATGGATTCCTTTTAATAGCATAGTTCTTAGAGGCATTTAAAAAGTATTTTTAAAAACAAAATTGGATGTGTGGGCTTGTTCTTCAAGTATGTGGGTTTTAACATTTTCTTGAACATAAAAGCTTCAAGGAAAGAATTACTTGGAGCAGATGGCACTTTGCCCTGAATTTTGTTTTGAGGAGGTGTGTGGCTCTTGTTAATGATATGCATGTGCTACACACTGTAACAGGAAAAATACTGGACAAAAGGATCCTTGAATCTTAAAAGGAAATTCTGATTCAAATTCCTTCAGTTTTTAAGCTACCCTCACTTTGGAAAATAAAAGTTTTATTGGGTGACTGGATTACCATTTAAACTGCTGAAGCTTGGTAATGAATTAAATATCATCCATATTAGTCATTTTTGGTAAGCCTTCTGATTGTCCCATAAATAAGGGACAAGATTCATATAAGACAGTCTTGTTCATTGAGATTAAAGAGATTTTTTTTTCTCCTAAAATGAAGGGGTTAGGGGCATCTTTTATTTTTTTTATTGTTCAACTGATCGTTAAAGTGTCCTTGCCATCTCCCATTTAAATTTAACTGCTTAATAATCATCAAGTGGATATGATTATATATTTATAGATCTATGCTGTTAGAAAGAGGAGACTCTTCGCAGGGAAAGCTTCTAAGTAGACAGTCTTGAAAGCATGCCTTCTTTGGTAGTAAGCTATGCTGCCCTAACGCAACATGACACCTTGGGTGGTCTTTTAGATCTGTGAATATCAGCGAAAACTTCACATTTTATAACTCTAGGTTGTTACCCATCACTTCGAACATAAAGAAGAATGAAAAGAATCTGAGTGGTGAACACTTTTCTATACTGCCTGGGTCTCTAAGATTTTTCCCTTGTAGAACAAGCAATATGAAATATTCCAGATTCTTATTTTTAAGAGAATTTATGATTTTTTGAGAGGACAAGTTTTGATATCATGGAAATGAAGGATGAGGAATAGAGGAAAATAAAAATTAAATAATCCATTTCTTGTTCTGAGAGCCTGTTTCAATGTATTAAAGGAATTTGCTTTTCTCTGCCTGTTTCTTACCCTGATATTTAATGCAGGTTTAATTCTTATACAAAAATTAAGGTTAGTAGGATAAAATGTCCTAATTAACCCTTTTGAAAAAACTGGGCAGATTAAATTTGATAAAATGTCTAGTCTCTGGAATAACAGATTTCAATTATTTCTTGGTTTGGATTTATTAACATTATTTTCTTGAATAACATGTAGCTAGAGGAGGAGAATGAAATTTACTTTGATGACTCCAGTTGTTTTTCTGGGGTGTGGTAGTGGCTGAGATATAGGATACCACCTAAGTTGCAGCTTAAAAAAAAAATCCAAAAACCCTCCCTCGCTTTTTTTTTGTATGTGTGCCTTATTTCCTCTCTCCCTCCCCTACTTGGTTCATTGTCCTGTTTAAAATGTCTGGAGCTAGTAGTAAATATCCTGCTGTTGAAGCTTAGACTTTAGGTTTTTATTTGATGGAAGGTTGTCACAATCAGAAAAGAAGGTCTTTATTGTATTTTCAAAGTGACTTTTTAATGACTTGTTCCTTAGCGAATGTAAGGGTTGTAAAATCTGAAAGTATGGTAAGTATGCAGTTTGTAGGGGCCATCTATTCTAGTACTTTGCCAGCTCTCCAGTGGAACTTTTCATTCTATCTGCTTTCAAACTGGGGAAGAAAATATCTTTGAGGATAAAGTACCTCCTGTGTATATTCAGCCCAGTGAGAACAATAATTTAAAATTTCTGATGACTTTTGACCCCTTTGAATCATGAATATTCTACCTGTTTACTGAATTTATTTTTACTCTAAGTGTATATCTTTGTCTTAGACATCATCCTTCATTTCCTGTAGCTTTTATAGAGTACTGGTAAAATTTTTTTCTTTTGTTTTATTTTGTACTCTGGAACATTTTGCTTCCAAATTATTTCCAAGCTGTCTCTTTGTGTGAGAGTGGGTCCAGTGAATAAGAATAATAGGTCACATTTGCATAGTACTATATGGTTAAAAATTTATAGCTATTATCTTTTGATCTTCGCAAAACCCCTTTGAAGTAAATATTCAAAATTTGATTATCCCATTTTACAGAGAAGGAAAGAGGTTAAATGACTTATACAAGGCCACATAGGGAGTAGAGGTGAAGTCAGATTTGTATTTCAGCTTTCTGATTCTTCAATTCTTTTTGCATTCGAGATCTATTGATTGAATAACAAATGTTTTCTAAAATTCAGTTGTGTCTCTCTGTGATTTTTGTGAAATGTCTCCAAAAGCGGAATTACCTAATTTAGGACACTAAATTACTAATTAGGACATGAGGAAGGGATGGAAGGAGGGGGAGAAGAGAGTACAGACACATATGTATATGTCATCTTTAGACAAAAAGACAAAGATATAGTTAAATCTTTTATTTGAAAGACCATTTCAAGGCTACTTTGCTTTACATAAGAGGTGACTTTTTAGAAAGAACCTGTAAGATGGATTTCTGCTAAATGTATCTGATTTCCATCTTTATTGAAATTACAAAGGCATAGTCTGGGTCATAATTTAACTGTTGTATCCTTTAGTCTTCTATTTCAGCCATTTGTTAAGTGAATAAAACCGTGCTTTAACCTTGAGAAAACTACTTTCCCAATAGAAATTTTAAAATACAATGACTGTACTATATTCCTCTTTGGAATTTTGATAGTGAAACATCCTTGATTGACTTCCTTGTTGCAAGTTTGTTACAAGTTTAACTTGCTAAATATGTCCTGTTCTTGAAACAGAAAAGAGAGTACATTTGCAACCTGCTACCACAACTTTGGTTACTTCCTTTACTGTGTAGATATTCATCCTGGCTGAATAAAGCTGAGTTGTACTTCTGTAGTTTTTAGACCATGCCACAGTGTTACAAAGCATATTTTTAACTTGAATATTAACTCATATTTAAGACTTCTTGGTAGAGAAAACAAGATAATTTCTCATGTCAGTTCTATAGAATGAGCTTATTTAGGTGTATCTGTAAACACCAGATTTTGGTAAATACCAAAGATAGTTTCCGAGGTAACACAGAAATGAAATTATAATGGAGAGTAAGATGGTATCCTTTCCTTTCAGTTTCTGTATAAATCTTTTTATTCCAGATTGAGAAATAATGTTATCTGTAGTTCTATATAAAATTCCATACACCATCAGGGATTTTTAACAATGCACAAGTCCAGACAAAATTTGATATACCAGCATTGATCCTTTTATAGACCATTTATTCAGAATTGAAATAATAATCATACTAATGAGTATGCTAATGAGCTTCTTCTAAATTACTTCCTTAAGTATACAGTGTTAACTAGGCAGAGGTAGATGTAGGGATAGTGAAAAGGAAATCTGTCCCTTTCACAGAGGAAGAAAGGATTTTCTTGGCAGGCCAGTGAATTCTTCTTGCTAGAACCTTCTAGAGCCTCCCCTGTTGATCCTAAGACACTACTGTACTGTAATTTTGTTTGTGTATTTGTTTTGTTTGGGACCCTGTGATTTGCACAGCAATAGAGAGCTCTGAAATTCTTCCAATCCAGAAAACCAACTATTTTTATTCTGTAACATAAAGATTTTTTGAGGGGGAAAAGGGGAAGGTGGGGCGCAAGGTATTCTGGGGTTTGGGGGGCTTAAATGACTTGCCTAGGGGTCACACAGCTAGTAAATGTCAAGTGTCCAATTTGAACTCAGGTCCTTTTAACTTCAGGACCTGTGTGTTCTCCATTGTGCCACCTAGCTGCCCCTTGTAATGTAAAGATTTAGAAAGTTTCCTGAGGCATTAAAACATTAACTGACTTGAAAAGGTCACGTAGGGACTAAGTATTAAGAATCAGGAACCAAATCCAAGTTCTTGTTTGGTATGTTTGCCATTATACCATGTTGAGATTTGTGGGTTGTAGCATTTCTGGTTTTGTCTCTTCTTGGATCTTCGGAAACAAATAATTTACAGTTAATTTTTCAAATCATATTTACTGACCCTTGCAGAAATCTTTTCCCCCCTTTTGGTAGCACTTGGATCAATTGTTATTTAATACTGATCAGTCACTTTCTAAGTGAATCTGATTTTGAGGACTTAAAAAACAATTCCTTCAGAGCTTCCCAACTTTCATTCTGCCTTCCTCTTTCTTCACTCTGCTCTCCCCTCAGTTGAATAATTTTAACCCCAAGACTCTCATGTAATACTTCTTAGCCTTCAGTTATTTATCAATTTCTCAGGGACCTTCTCATATTAATCATAAAATCATTTGATATTAGCCTTACCGAAGATGTATTAAAGAGAGCATGAAAATAAAATTTAAAGGTATTTCCCCAAACCTCCCATTAACTATTTATTTCACCACCCTTATATATACCCACCAAACTTTTTTTAAAGAACTGGTGACTTGTTTTACTTTTAATCCTTTTCTCTCCTTGTTACCCATTGTGCTAATAGAGGTGCTCATAGGCTAGTAGAAGAAAACACAAAAGGGATAGTTGGAAGATGAGGAATAAGAGAAAAAGTGCATGAATAATCCAAAAATTAGATAATCAGCCAACATTAATACAGGATTTTCAACAACAACAACAAAAATCATAGAGCTGGAAGGGATTTTAGGCATCATTTGTTTATAATCGCTCATTACAGATGAAGAACTGAGACCCAGAGAGGTAAAGCAACTTATCCATGGGTCACACAGCTAATTCATGGGACAAACAGAATAGGAGGTCAGGTCTCCTGAATGTCAGTCTTTCTATTATAATGGACTTCCTCCCAGAATTTAGAGTCATTGTTGGGAGAATCTATTTTGGACCCCTTCCAAAAGCATTTAGTTACGGAAGTACTGAAAGGACCCTATTATATAATCTAGTTTTATCTATGAAGTGGTCTCATAACAAGGATGTAGAGAAGAAAGATAGTAGGAATTCCACCTACTATTATTATATTATTATGTTAATTTTTATAGTTACATCATGCTCTTAGACAGACTGTCTGTCTTGCTTCCTCAATTGTATCACTATGATAACTAGTCTACTTTCCCCAGACCTATTATTTCTAGATTGTGTCTTGTGGAAACTTGGGACTAACTTTTTACAAAAAGAGATGAAAAATTAGGATTTGTGAAGGGATACATGTGTATGTATATATTTGTGTCCTGTTTTTGTGTGCAGACTTATAGTTTATAAATGTATTATTTCTATGCTGTGTCTTGAAGGGCGTTTATTTATTTTTTGTTGGTTTCACTTTTCACTCAGCCTATCCCTATTTTATTCTTAAATCTTGGTGGAGTTTTTCAAGTTCTTTGTCTTTCAAAAGTATTTACTATGTATGACAACCTGTGTCAAAATTGGTGTGATATATTTTAAATGAGGTGAAACATTGATTACATGCAAAAATCTTTCTCTCTTTTTGCTACCCCCTCCTCCCAGTCTCTGAATAGTTTTACCTAGAAGATCAACATCTAGAAAACAGTCATACTAAGAGTCAGGTATTATTTTAAATTAATAAGATCTTTGGCCTTTACAAGATTTTAGAAGATAGATTTTTTTCTTTTCCTACAAATTGTTTTTTCTGTACCAGCAGAAAACATGTTCTCCAAGATCTTAACCGAGGTATTTGACCCTTAATTAAAAAAAATAATAATCATGAAAGTCTTTGTTTCCTATGTTAAAACCATCCAAGCTTCATATTTTCCATGAAAAACAAAAGTTAGTTGGAAGAGATGGAGGTGAAAATGACCTGTCATGTCTCTCACATCCTTGCTTGGCTGATAAGTGACTGATCCTCTTAGCCCCTACAGGCACTTGTGTTACCATTTGTTTGGCCTGTTTCCTCTTTAGAAATTTACAAGGTCAAAATGTTCTTTTCTCTAGGATCTGAGAGCAAATTTGAAAACCACAAACTTCTCTAAGTTATACAATGTTAATGATGACTCAATGATTTGGAAACAAGTTTTTTTTTTGTTTTTGTTTTTTTTTAAATCAGGGTCATTGTTAGGTGTTCTGAGCTTTTTGACAGAAGCCCCATTCCTGGTTCATTGGCCCTGTATCCAGAGCACCAATATTTAGCCAGCAAATAATCCCAGCCAGCTTTGAATTAAGACATAGTTTAAAATGACTTCTCTTGAGTAACTGATATTACAGATCAAATGCTTGCTTATGTTTTGGTGGTAGTGGGAAGGGTACCAGATTTGGACACATAGCAAGTTCATTCTGATACTAATTTTGCCATCTATTTCCCATGAGTTCAACCTATAGGCAAATAACTGACCTCTGTGAGTCTCAATTAAATGATGTTTCAATTAAAAATTGAGGGTATTGAACTAGATGATTATAAAATCCCTTTCAGTTAAAACATCTATGATCATGTATTTACATGATTTTAAGAACTTCCAACTATAATATAACATAATAATTATTTCCCAAACACTAAGCTGTGACAATGGCTACATCCTCTGTATACCCCTTCTGACATTCCCTGTTTGATGCATCTCTACGGTGAAAGTGAAGATTATATCCAAAAGATAGTATAAAGATAGCTAAATGGCACAGTGGTTACAGTATTGGACCTTGAGTCAGGAATATATGAATTCAAATGTGACTTCATACATGTAGTAGCAGTGTGACCCTGGGTCAGTCAGTAATCCTCAGCTCTAAAATGGGTCTGGTAATAACACCTACCTCATAGTGACATAATAATTATAAAGCTCTTAGCATGGTTCGTCGCATGTAGTAGACAATCAATTCTTATTCCCCTTATAGAGATTAAATAGAATGATAGAATCTCAGCATTGAAAGGAATGTCCATGGTCATCTATTTCAGATCATCAGTTAAGCAAGAAACACATGATATATTTTGTTTATCATCTTTACCTTGACGTTTTTCTTGGAACTTTTCCCCCAAATAAATGAAAAGGAGAAGGGGAAAGAAACTACACCCATTTACTATGTAGGTCACTTAAAAAGTGGTCATTTAGTTTGTTAGCAAAAACATGATAAATGTTAAAAGTGATAAAAAGGGCAGTTCTTTAAACTTCCCTAATTGACTTGCTGTCACCACACAGCAGCTTTTCTAAACTTTTGATCCTTCCTCAAACCTCCCAGGGGTCTTCCATCAACCAGTCTATCAGCTTACAACCTTGGCTCATATTTTTAAAAAAAACCCCAACATATTTTTAATTTATGGAATAAAACAAACATTTCCATAATATAGTACAATAAAAAATTTGCTGATGAAATTGAGAAGTCGTTCTTCTCTCTTCATCCTCATTTTATAACACACAGATGCCTTCTACACTAGCTCTTCCCTTTCTCATGTGCAAAGGCAAACTCCTCTACGTTCACAAGTAATCCCATTCCAGCTTTATCATCCCCAGGCTCTCACTTACCTTGAACTTTTCCTAGAAATTTCCCATCTTCAATCTTCACTTGATCTGTCCTCCACTAGCTATACTCCCATGTTTCCTTTCCCTTTTGCAACTGATTTTTTTGAGAAGGCTATCTACAAACTGATACTTCTATTTTATCACCAATTTATCCTACATATGCCTTGTTTATACATAGTTTGTTGCATGTAATTTCCTCCATTAGCCTGTGATAGACCTGTACAACCTGTGACCCATGGGCTGCTTGTGTCATGCCTGATTATTTCTGGCAACCCATGAAAAATTAGAGGAAAACATTCTTTATATGTACAGGATACCCTTTGGCATACCACAAGTGGCCTGTGGGTCACAGGTTGTGTAGGGCTGACCCATGAGCTCCATGAGAAGAGATTTTTTTCACCTTTCTAAATACTTTTTTTCATATCCTCAGTGCTTTCCACAGCGCCAAGGACTTAGTAGGTGCTTTATAAGTTCTTACTGAGTGACTGCAAAAGATATGGAATAAATCCATCCCATGCCCAGTGGTTTAACTTCTCAACTGATACTTAGATAGATCCTTGGTCTCATAGCTGTGGATTTTCTTTCCACTGAATACATATAATACCTTCACATGCTTTCTGATCCTGTGCAATTCTCACCTGTGTCTTTTTGTAAAGACTCCATAAAGGATCCACCTGAAAGAACAGAAGCCCTACTTCAACTCTTACAGTAGTTTGAGGGTACTAAGACAGCAGTAGGATTGACTGTTGTTTCATGTTCCCAATATATGACCGACCCATTCTTTTTCAACATACTTGTCTTTGATGATCATAGATTTAGATCTTGAAAGGCAATGTAGAAATCTTAATGCCTCCTCTCTGCACTTTAAAAGATGAGAAAAGGTGAAGATTAGGTAGCTTGTTCAGAGCCACAAAGATAATACATGAAAGAGACCAGATTTGAAACCATTTCCTCTAACAGTTGGATCTAGATCCAGTACTACTTTTATTCTACTTGTTGACCCACTTCTCATTAAGTCTTTGTTGCTAACTTCTTACAGCTTATTTATATCAGCTTTGTACATTTTGATTACCTTCTGTGTCACCTGTGATTTTTGTTATTCTGAGATTGTGTGTTTGCATCTTATGTAGCTCTATGACCAATATATTGTTGGAGGTCATCTTATTCTATAAGTAGAAACACTGAAACTTATTCTGATGGAAGTACTGAAGGAATTGTCTTCTTTTTTGATAAAAAATATTTCTAATGATATTTTTGTTTTTATATTTCTTTTTATATCCCTTTCTTACTCCTCCCGGAGAGTCTTCCAGTAAAAAAAAAATGAGGGAAAAAATCAGTAAAATAAATTATCACACTGAAAAATATGTTCTATCCATTGTTCCACATTTATGAAATTCTACTTCATCAAAAGAGAGGGCAAATATATCTTCTCATATCTTTTCTTTGGGCCCAATCTTGTTCTTGATATTTTTATTTTCATTCAGTTTTGATTATTTTGTGGTTGTTTTCTCCATTTACATTTTTGCAACCATTTTTTCTGTTTCTGTTTGCTCCACTTTGCTTCAGTTGGTTTATATCTTTCCATACATTTTTCTCTGTCATACTTATTACTTCTTACAGTGTAGTGATATTTCATTATCTCAGTTTTTATAGCCATTCCCCATGATGGGCATGTAATTTGTTTCAAGTTCTTTACTACCACAAAAAAGGTGCTATTATATATTTGAGTGTATGTAGAACTTTTCTTTTTCTCAACCACCTCCTAGGGGTATGTGTCTAACAGTGAACTCTCCCAAGGCAAAGGGAATGGATGTTTGTAGTCCCCTTATTTTCCTAATTCCAAATTGCTTTCTAGATTGGTTATACCCATTCACAGTTCCACTAACAATGCATTAGTGTGCTTGTCTTCCAAAACTTAGAGAGGTCTTCTCGTACAAGTTAGTTTACTTACACACACACACACACACACACACACACACACACACACACACACACACACACACACTCGCCACATACTTTAGATAAATGGGAGCCAGATAAATAGACTTTCAATTATTTGCCTTGACATCACTGATTTTGTGTTGGAATATATTAGATAGCCGTGGTATAGGGGAATAAAAATTCTTGAAAATCTTTCCATATACCAAAGAATAAATTGTTAGGAATTCTAGAATAAATCCAGAAAAACAAAGGAGAAAGTGATCATAGAGCCATGGATTGACGTGGTCTCAGAAATTATCTAGTTCAGCTCCTACTGAAACTGGAATCCTTTCTCCCCTAAGAACTCCTGAAGGAAAAAAAAAACTAAAATTTCTTTCTTAGTGTATAACTTGAACCCGTTTTACTACATGGTGAAACTTGTGTACCTTTTTTCAGAATGATGCTTTTAAATGCATAAAATGAAATACATACAATCACAATACAGCTGTCAATTTTTTAAAAAGTTAATGAACTCCTGGTGAAAAACTCCCAGATTAGAAAAATGTCCTCATTGAATTCAACTCCTATGTCAAAGGAAGAGAGGGAACACCTACATTTTACATGAGAGTTTTAGAAGTTGGTTTGGAAAAAGACAACATTGACTAATATACTTGGTCAAATATATTAATATATTTTCCTTTTAATACCAAAAAAAAGCGAGTAATATATTGGACAAATAAGCCCTCTTCCCTGAGCAGTTTTATACATATAAATATAATCATGCAGCATCTTCCTTATTAAATTGTGAGGTCTGCAAGGACAGATTAATCTTTTTTTTTGAAACAGAGCATGACATAGTCCATTTTAAATTTCAAATGTTTGTTTCTGTCTTCTTAAAAGAGAGAAATTTCAATAGTTGAATGTTAGAAGTGAAAGAAATGTCGGCTTCCCTGCTTGCTTATGTGGGCTGGTGAAGTAGCATAATATGAATTTACATGGCCGTCTTGTTTTGCTTCTCTTGCAACCATGAAGTAAATTGATATGCCAGTAACTTTTATATGAACTATTAAGTGGATTTGATGAAATGGTAAAATATGTCCACTTGGATGCCATGAAGACTAGAAATCCCCTAGAGGAATAGTTAAATTTTTCAAGTGAGATCATTAACACGTGAGAGAATGCATAGCATCCCACATAGCACAATGCCGGGCACATTATAGTGCTTAGTGAATGCTGATTGTCTAATGTAGATAGAGAGCTACTGTCAAAGGCTAGTTCTGTTCCCACTTTGAATATATACTGACTATGTAATCACAGGCAATCACTTAGCATCTTAGTGTTCTAGACCAGTGGTGTCAAACTCAAAAAACCAAACCAAAAAAATGAGGTTTTACTAACATACATAAGAACTCTTAAAGGCCACATAATGACTTAGTTTTAAAATCCAGTATTATCTGTGCTATAATATATGTTTTTAATTTTGTTAATCATTTCCCAATTACATTTTAATCTGGTTCGAGTTTCACTCAGTAAGGTTGGAGTCACACGTGGTCGATGTATTTAAGTGACTCTGTTCTTACATAATTTTCTAAGACTATAAGGTGCAGAGATGTAGCTCATCTGCGTTAGTAGAGGGAGTTTCCTCATCTGGGAATTCCCTATACCAATAAAAACACAGTTCACAAAATATTAGGTTTAATTTTATTGTCAAATTGTTATTAAAATTCCTTATGTTAGTGTTTCTATAAATTCAAATTAAACAAGTATCTGTTAATCACATACTATGTACAAATTGTTGCAGATGTAGGGGATGTAAGACTTGTATGTCAATTTACCTGTAATGTCTACTACGTCAAATGTCATAGATATTAGACATCTCTCTGTTTGCATTTGTGTGTATATATGCGTGTGTACACATGTGTGAATATATATGTATGTGTAAATACACGGTGCATGTATATACATATCAGTGCACATATAAACATGTATCTATGTAAACATGCAAACAACATAGTCTGAAAGAAATAAAATATAGAGTAATACTATTAGTATCTTTCAACAGTCAGCAAATTGTATTGGTTAGTATTTTGTGTTACAAAAAATGCTGAAACTGGAGAAAGGAGAGATTCTGATCCAATTTCTTCCTTCAACATAAAATAGTGATGTGACTATGGGCAAATTGCTTATCCTTTCTTGTCTCATTTTCTTCATGTATAAAGTGGAGATAAGTATGATAACCTCACAAATTATTTTGTGATGCTCAAAGTGAGATAATATCTATGAAGTACTTTGCAAACCTTGAAATACTATATGAATGTCATCTATTTTGGGCTGATATTCAATCTTTGTTTCCAACTTATGCTTTGTTTATTTGACTTTTTATTCACCAGTTTACTGTGGAATTAGTGCTTCAAAAAAGGTATTTTTAAAAATAAATAGCAATTATACTTGAGAACAAACATAGTTAAAAATAGTAAAGAAGATAAAGAATATTTTTACCTCTTAGGGATGCCTAATATGATTTTGTTCTGGTGTGTTAGCATCACTTTATGAATAGTGAAACTATCAGTTGAAGAAATAAGCTATTTGGTTGAAAATGGAATGTTAGCACAATCATAATCTAATTACATATTGGTGAATGAACTTTTTCCTCCCTGAAACTCACTTTTTTGGTTAGTATCATACTGCTAAGCTTTGTCTCAGTAGGTTCCTTCCTCCCTGCCATACTGAGGACCCCTCTAAATGAGCACCTAATGTGGTGAGCCCTTTGCAGTCCCTCCATTTTGCCTACTTGTTAACAATAGCCTGAACGTACCACATAGTATATTGTTGATTATAAACCTAGATTTGTTATTAGGATGAAAAATTTATTTCATTTTCCTCCATAGCCAACTATTTTACTACTTGTGATACATTATCCTTGTGTAGACTGACTGCCATTCTGGAGAAAGCATCTTTGTATTTCTTTTCTGAAATTTTTCTGTTTTATTTGTCAAGATTTCATTCTACCCTTTTCATTTAGCTACTGAAGAAGCTGCATACAGTATACTTTATGTGCTACCTCCAACCAAAATCACACTTCTCTTCCATTTATTTGGGTATTAAATATTCTTTGAACCTTGGGATACTTGATTAATGTCCCACTTTATAGGACTGCTATTGAGCCAAGAATAACAATAGGGTGTAGGGGAAAAGAGCTGATTCTGGATCTATGCTCATATTTCTTCTATGTGTAACCTTGGATAAGTCACATACCTAGCTGGACCTCCATTTTCTCAGTTCAAAAATAATGACAGTGTCAGACTAGATAGCCTCTAGTCTGTCTCATCTATAAATAGGGGACCCTCTGACACATGGAATTGATTTTCAACATGATGGTGACCCATGGCATACATTCTGAGAACTCAGCATAATTCAATGTGCAACATAATTGAATTTGCTAAATAGAGAAGTGATTTATGACAGTTCTTTTACTGTATTATTTGATAACATGCTTACATATGATTCAATTATTCACTCATGAATATGTGTGTGCATATATATACATATATATAGATAATATACTCATGCATAAGCACATAGAGTGTGTTTATAGAAAACCACATACTTTGTACAAGTGTGTGTGTTTGTATGACTATCTTATTGACTGTCTGTCTACATCTCCAGATAGCCTTTGTCCATGTATGTCTTTTTCTTGATATTTTGTTAGAATCGCCAACTCCTTAAGGTAAAAGACAACCATGTCTTCTCTGTGAGTGTAATGCTGCTCTGTATGTGCTGCAGGCATCCCTTCCCTTCATGCCCTCATCAGTTCTCAATAAATAGTATCTGATTACTGTTATTTGCCATGTTACTGCTGTTCTGTCTTCAGTGTTCTGAGACCCGGAAAAGTATTTAAATCTATCTATGGCCATATAATATCTATATAAGGAAGATTTATTTTGCTGTCATTGCAAATGCCATGGACTTTGTTGGCAAGTCAAAGGGAAAGCTTTTAATTATTATTGTTTTTAAGGATTGTTGAAATATTCAGTCTAAATTTCTTTTGGTGGAAGTGAGGTGGGGGATACCCAAAATCTGCTAGGATAGAAGGATGGAGGGAGGATAGGGAAAGCCAAGTTTTTCTGATCACTTTGCTGCAAAATAGTGTACATGGAACAAAAGATCAAAAGCCTACATGATTTTGTATTAAGTTCAAAGCTGCATATTTTAAACCTGCTTTAAAAGTTACCCCATTAGTACCTTTTAAAGTTACCCATAAAATGCCACTTTACATTTGGCATCAGATCTGTTAATTTAACTATTATGAATATGTAAGAATATTTTGAAAACTCCTGTGGTCTTGTAAAATCTCTAGGCCCTCATTAGCTAAAAATTCTTGTATTCTGCCAGGACATGAAGCCAAGGCAAGATCCTTGTGGAGATAACATTTCCTGTTTGACATAATAATGAAAAAGAAGTCCACATAGAGCTTTAAAGTTATCCATTTGAAATCTCTTGTATGAAGCTTCAGGCAGAGGGTGAAGACAAAGAAGATAAGTTTATTTCAGTAGAATGTATTGCTTAGCTATCTTCTCTTTATGTAAAGTATCCTGGGAAAGACAATGATTAATTTCAATTAGCTATTTGCTGTCTTTAGTGGATTTATGTGTTAAGAGTATGCCTTTGCTTCCCAGAAATGCTCTAGTAGAGTATTCCCATGTAAAGCCCATATATGCATTAATGTAGGTTGATGGGGCTGGATCTCAGAAAAAAAAACAACAAGCAATCATCACCACCAAGAAAACCCAAAACACCAAACACAACTGAAGCAGTAAACATTAAGATGCACTCACATGCGGAAATTTTTTCTTAGGAAGCCCATACAATGCAGCAGTCTTATTTACCTCGTTCTGTGAACGATCCATACCACCCAAGGACACAAGTGAAGGTTAGTCAACCTGAATGACCAATCTATAGGCAACAATAGTAGGCTTTCCTTACTCCTTAGTTATCTCTGGTACCTCTACCCCTATCTGTCACCACATCAGCAAAGCAGCTTAACTATTCCTTATTTTCTCTGCTGAACCTTCATATCACAATCGCTGGCCATGGTACTAATAGGTTCTAAAACAATATTAATAAGTAATTTAATTGATGTAACAAATAACTCTGGAAATGGGTGCCCCTATTAGGTCTCCTTTGTTCTTTTTGCCTGCTTTTCTCATATGTCTGTAATCATGTGTGTGATATAGAATATATCATATCTAGCCCTGTGCCATATAGCAGGTGCCCAGTAAAAGGTTGTTAAATGAATAAATGAAAAAATTGTCTTGTCAGAATACAATTTGTTTTGTATGCCCTCTTTTCCTCTTCCTCACAAATCTAGATGGACCTGGCCTTTGAGGAAACCTTGTCATTTTCTCATTGATTTATTTTTCTAAAGTATTTTCCTATCTTTTCATTCCTTGTTTTCTTGTCATCTCAAGCTAGGAGAATAAAAGAAGGCACAGTCTTTATTAGGATAGTTTTCTGTAGATCGGTTACCAGTATGAGTTTTTCATATGTGAATACAACTATTTACCTTTTGTCCAAAATTGTCCTTTTAGTTATATAATTTTTTTTTAATTTTTTAGGTCATAAGATCATAGTGTTTAACCTAAAAGAGATCACAACAGTTAGCTAATTCAATCCCTTTCAAAGATGAGGAAACTGAGGCCCAAAACGTTATATGACTTCACCCCAGTGATACCAGATTCAACATTAAAAACCTAGTTTTTCCTCCATGACATTCTTATTGGTATTTTTATAATTCCATTTTATGGACAAATAACTTTAGTCACAGAAAGGTTAAGAGAGATGTAGCCATAGTATTGAAGTAGCAGAAGCAGGACTTTTTATCCTAGTCTCTTTCCCTTTCTTTTATTTTCCTGTCTCTTACTCTCATAAAAAAGAGCTAATTTTATTCTTTAGGACTAATCAGGACTCGTATCTTAGATTTTTGTCTTTGTATAAACTATTCTGAAATGCTCCCATTCCTCTTTCCCTCTTAGAATCCCAAACATACTCAAAGGCTCAGCTCCAGTAACAACTCCAGCATAAAGTCTTTCTGGATATTTCCTGTTGTTGGTATTTTTCCCCTTTAAAATAAGACAATTCTGTATCATTTTTATATATTTTATATTTAGTTTTCTATGTTTATATTATTTTCCTTCAATAGAACATAAGCCTTTTGAGGTCAGGGAATGTTTTATTTCTTTCTTTACATCCAGGGTGCCTAAGACAGGGGAGGAATAATTATAATTGTAGTAGTTATCTCATAGGATTATTTGTTGTGAGACTCAAGATAATAAACACATTACATAAATGTTAGTGACTATGATTATTGAATTAGTTATTGAATTAGTAGTGTTTTTGAATTTGCAAACATTTTATATGCCTGATCTCAATTGAGTCCAGCAGTTCTGCTAGGTAATTAGATACTGCAGATTTCATTATCTCCATTTCATAGAGGAGGAAACTGAGGCTCTCAGACATAAAGTGATTATTTGCCAGTGATTAGATAGCTAGCTGTGTCAACCCAGCTTCTTTGACTCCAGTCCAGCTCATTTTAATAGTGTAAAATGGATGTTAAACCTCATGAGTTATCATCATGAATTAATATTTCTAATAATAACAATTGATTCTCCACCAATAAGCCACTGTTGTGTCTATAAGCTTTCACAAATCCAACCCCGATTCTGGTGACTGTCACAAATCCAACCCTGAGTCAATTCATGTTACATGCGTTGTGTACAGAGAATGATTCTATTAAACTAACCACCTTTTCCTTGTGTACTATATGGACTTCTTGTTTTTTTGTGCTGAATGAGAGGATAAGCAGCACAACTTTTATGATACAGTTGGAAAAATACTTGGAGCTGTAATAAATAGGAAGCCTCATATCCCTTTCTCATCTCTGCTTCTTTTACTGTTTAGGAAACAAGATCATATAGTGGATAGAGCCCTGAGAATCATGAATACCTGAGTTCCAATATGGTTTTAGCCTCTTACTCACTGTATAACCCGTATACCTGTTATACCCATACACCGTATACCTGCATACCTTTATAAAGTTCTATGCAAACTTAAGTACATAGCAGAAAGATGTTCTTACAGGGGTAGGAACCCAGGCAAATCTCCCTGTGTCAGTTTTCTTTTCTTAAAAATGGGGACAGAAATAATACTTACTTCCTAGGGTTCTTATAACAATAAAATGATATTATATTTATAAAGTTCTATGCAAACTTTAAAGCACTATCTACATGCTATTATTATTACTGCATAAATGTTATTATCATCATTATTATAGTTTCTTACAGTAGAATCTGAGCCTATGTCCTTGTGATAATGCTGAAACTTTTTGTCACTTTCCTCTTCCAGAAAGATGGGGCAATGGTAACAGACAAATGTGTAGCATTGTTGCGAGAAATAGCCGATTTAAATCACTGTAAATAATTTGTAGTTATGTTCTTCAAGAACTATAAATCTTATTAATCAATAATCATAATTTAATATACTTTGATGCTTGCTAAAAAGAAAAAAGTGTCAGGTAGTGAGAGAAAAATGATTAGATGTTTTAAAATTTATCTCTGTTAATTCCCAGAACATCAAAAATAAGGGGTATCAGATTTTCTTCTTGTTACCAGAACTTTCTCTTCTCAAATTAAAGTTTATCTATTCCTACTAAGTGGTACTTCAAAGAGAATGTAGTTTATTAATATTTGGGACCACTTAAACTTAATGTTCTTCAAATATTTTAATAGAGCATAGAAGATATTGTTATTTTTTAAAAATGAGATATAACACAGTCACTTATTATGTCTGACCTCATTCTTTTTGAAGGACAGTTAAACAAAAACAAGGGCTTTTCCATTATGTTAAAACAAAGGAAAATAAAGATTTAGTTCAATTAAATTCAACAAGTACTTATTAAGCACCTCATGGCAGGCAAGTGATTTATATTTGTTAACTTTTTTTTTTTAAGAAAATGCTTATCTCTTTTGATGTTAGTCTGTGTGTCCTACAAAAGATATTTCCTTCAAAACAGTTGGTTTATTCATTTTTAGCAGAAAAGAAGTCCTTTAAATTTTACATTATGATAGCATTGAGTATTTTATTTGATTAAAGTTTTACTACTACTCCCTTTGGATTTTATTTGTATTTTGTGTAGTCCTTTTATATTTTGATTTTTCAGGTTACTTTCTTTACATTAATTTATACAGGTCTTGAGTTTCTGTGTATTTTTCATATTTATTACTCCTTACAGTGCAACAGTATTCAATTACATTCACATGCCATAGTTTATTGAGTCATTTCTTAATTGCTGGACATATATTTTATTTTCAATTTTATTGTTAACAGAAGTAATTGTGCTTTGTACCAGATCTAGAAAGGATTGACTTAAGTATATAGCAGAAAGATGTTCTTACAGGAATAGGAAACTATTTTTCAAAATAAAAATTGAAACAGTTTGCAAAAGAAGGATCACTGAGATGTCTGTGAAATACCATTTGAAAACATACTCCCAATCACTCATAGAAAGAAAATTTAAATGATTTTGCTGTTTGTCTCTTACATTGCAAATGTTCAAGGAATGAAAACACAGTATATTGCACAGGCTGTGAGAAGTAGGCACACCGATATGTTATTCTTTAAAGCAGTTTTTATCGAATCCTTTCATTTTTCAATTATCTTTCATTTAGCCCCTTACAGAGTCATTCCTTACCACAAAAAATTAAAAAGAAATGAGAAGCAGTTTAGTCAACTTAACCAATATTTTGGTCACATCTAATGGGATATGTACAGTTCTACATTAATAGTGCCCCAACTCTTCAGTGTAGGGTGTGAGTGTTCATTTCTTCAGGTCTTTGCTGGTGCCAAACTTTGTCATCAAAATTACATAATGTTTCATTTATATTTTTATAGGCAGTGTGTGTGTGTGTGTGTGTGTGTGTATTTAATTTCTGGCACTGCTTGTTTTAGTCTGTCCCAGTTGATGTGTGTTTTCATGGTTTTCTGAATTCTTCATATTTGTCATTTCTTAACTCTGCAGCTATATTTCATTAATTTTGTATATCGTGATTTATATAGTTGCTTTTTGGTGGGGGATACTGTAGAGTTGTTACTCCATTCATAATAACAGTAATGTTGTTGGTGGAAATGTGAATTGGTCCAAATGTGATCTGGATATCCTTTTGAAATATTTCAAAATAAGTGACTAAACTATTCATACCCTTTAATAATCCAAGGGATGTATATATCCCATGGCAATCAAAACAGATCCTATCAACTCTTCTTATTGCAGTAAGTAATAAGAACAAACCTGAAGGACACTGACTCAAGGATGGCCAAAAAGAACCCCCTATCATATGTAAGTAATATCATATATCATAAAATATTATTGTATAGTAAGTAATCACATCTATGAGGGTTTCAGAGAAACATGGGAAGATTTGTATGAACTGACACAGAATGAAATAAGCTGATCCAAAAAGAAAAATATGCATAATGATTATAACAGTGTAAATTAAAAGTTCAGTAAAAAGATGCCAAAATTTCAAATACTGAAAAGCCAAGCAAAGTCCTAGAAAACAGGAGTTCATAGTCTATGGAGGAGACAATAGGCAAACAACTATATACAAATAAGATGCAGACGGGACAAATTGGGGGTAGTTATAGAGGGATGGCAGTAAAATTAAGGGGACCTGGGAAAGGCTTCTTGCGGAAGGTAGGACTTTAGCTGAGAATTGAAGCCAGGGAAACTAGGAAGTAGAAATAAGGAGGGAGAGCATTCTAGGCATGGGGGGACAGCCAGGAAACCAATGAAGTTGCATAGCTTAACAAGTATCAAACTATAATTTAAGCTCAATTTCTTATTTCAAAAAATGATAACAAAAAAGAACATTACTTATTTTCACTAACATTTATTTAGCATTATTTACTTTTATTTTTACTATTTACTATTATTTATTATTATTTATTTAGTATTACTTCCCCATTTACATCCTTTTCTTCTACGAATACATACACACACACACACACACACACACACAGAAGTAGATATATGTCTATAAACAGACACACATATAGAATGTGGATGTATTACCATCAAGACAGAGTTTATTCCTACTGGATCAAATATAAACACACTGCTTGGCTTTTAAAGCCCTTTACAACCTGCTCTTCCAATACTTCAAGTCGCCTTTCACATCATTCCCTTTCTTGTTTTCTGAAAACACGTTAACAATGGTCTCTTTACTTTTCCTTCCACAAGACACACCATCTCTCAAATTCTGAGAATGTTTGCTGGGCTGCACCCCCTGGCATAATTTTCGGTAACTTCCTTTCTTATTAATGATTATTAATGAATATCATTTATTATTGATAATTAATTGCTAATTGATTATTTTTAATCAAAATTATTTCTGACATTCCTGTACTCATTGTTCTCTCTATTCTGTAGCCTAGATTGCACATCTCTGTTGTCTTTGATGAATAAACTCATGGTCTTCTTCACTCAAGAATATGCATTTTAAAATTATACATTTATTAAGTGATAGCTACATTTAAGACATTGTGCTTTTGAAAGAGAAATTTAAAATGTAACTGGCTTTTCTTTTTCCTCTAAACTTTCTCCATGGAATTTTTTTTCAAAAGACAGTGAAATAGAAAGAATAGAAACACAGAATTTCCATATGAGAATGACTCTTGGAGACTATCTAATTCAGCCTCTATCTCAACAGAAACTACTTCAAAACATATTTGATGACACGCTGCTGGTCATATTGAAGAAGGCAGCCATGGACACTTTTAAATTATCCTCATTATTAGAACATTTTTCTTTACATCAATCTCATTCAAAGAGCTATCTCTTTTTTTTTATTTTTTGAAGTAAGAAACTGAGCTTAAATTGTAGTTTGATACTTGTTAAGCTATGCAACTTCATTGGTATGAGCGTTTCCTCCATCACTATAGATTGCAAACCAACCCTCCCCCTTAAGACTTACTATCTTCTATAGTTATTTTTCTTTCCCCTAGTTCCTGCCAAATCCTTCTTTAGGGATTTATATATCCTTCCTCTTTTCCAGTGTATTGAGGCATCCCTAAACCACCCTACTTGTCCCATCTACTGTCTACTGTATAACTGATGTGCCCATTTTTCAAGGCATACATGTAATTGATACCTTTTATATATCACTTTTTACATATATGTGATCTTTAGTAACATTCTGTGGTGGTTTGGTCAAGAAGGTTAATAATAGGTCATATTTGTATACAGTGTTTTATAAAAGTTCCCTCTTAATAGCAACCTTATCAGTCATTTTCATTTCATGGACAAGGAAACCGAAGCCCATGACTTTTCCACTTTCAGATAACTAGTAAATGAAAAAACTGGCATTAAAACTCAGATCTTTTAATCACGGCCCATGCTCTTTACAATACTTGTTGCTGCCTTTGAATTTTGCGGAAAGTGATTGTACCTAATGAAAAGGATACAGTGAAACTTTCCATTAAGAAGAAAAGTAACCTCAAGCTTCAACAAGGGAGGAAGTGGGATAAATTCAGTTAGATGGGATTATTTCCCAGCATTGTGGCTATTTAAACACTGAAGCATATTATTTTGAGACATTATGGAAGCTCTTTCCCTAGAGATCTTTAAAAATAATAATTTATCTGCCTGGAATGAATTAAGTGTGGTCATGCCTGAAGGCTGTAGTAAGCTGGATGTCCTCTCATAGTAATTCATATTTATTCCTGTGATTTTTTGACTAATGGCATCCTTACACTATTTCTCTAATTATAGTGAATTGAATATAGGATCACTTTTTAAAAACTTCAAGTTTTTCTATTAAATTATCCATTGCCCTTTCCTATTTACATATAGAATATTAATACTTGTGACATAGAATTTGATGCATTGATGAACTTATTCAAGGGTAAAAATTATTGGTAAGATAAAGAGGTGATTTTCATTTTGAGCTCAAAGATTTGTAGTCTTTTAAACATTGTCATTTATCCTTCCAATGATATTGTAAAGTAAGTACTATTAATATTATCACCTCAGTTTTACAAACAAGGAAATTTAGACTTGGGGAGGTTGTGACTTGCCTATAAAAGAAGAAAAGGGAAAGAGTAAAAAAAGTGTATCTGACTTGTTGTTCAATCATTTCAGTTGTGTCCAGCTGTATGTGATGTCATCTGAGGTTTTCTTGGCAAAGATATTGGAGTGGTTTTCCATTTCCTTCTCCAGCTCATATTACAGATTAGGAAACTGAGACAAAGAGGGTTAAGGGATTTGCCCAGGGTTACACAGCTAATAAGTTTCTGAAGGCAAGATTTGAACTGAGGAAGATGAGTCTTCCTGATTCTAAGCCCAGTGTTCTTTCTACTTACTTGCCCCAGTATCTGGCAGAGGAGTGATAAGACAGGAATAACTAGTTAGTGTTGGAGGCAGGATTCAAATCCAAGTCTGTACTGAATCCAAGATAATATGCTTGCTTATGAAGGTGGCCTTACAGTAGGGATTCTTAAACTTTTTTGGGAGGAGTGGAGGGGGTTACACTTCCCCTGGCAGTATGGTGAAATCTATAGATCCGCCTTTTCTCAATAATATTTTTAGATCTGCAAAATACATAGGATTACCAAGGAAACCAATTACATTGAAATTCATTTTTCAAGATATTAAAAAAAATTCTTCTCGGCAAATTATTTTGTATCTATTTTTGTATGTATGTATAAGGTTAACTCCAGCTTAAGAACCTGTGCCTTAGATTGAGGATAGTTAGTAGAAATAGTTTTTTCATCATGCTTTCTTTCAGATTATCTTGAACCAACTAAGATATTTTCTAACTGCAGACAATGAGAAGACCTGCTTCTATTAATTGATAGAGATTCTGTCTTCTTTAACCTTCGACTTTCATTCATAGAATGATCATTCATAGAAAGTAGGCACCCCTTCTGAAAAGACAATCATTAGATTAAAAATTGAAAGCCCTGAATCTCAATCCTACCCATTTTGCTAGTCATCCTACTGAGCAGAATTTCAGGGAGGAAATTGGAACAAGGTTAACCATGATGGATGTGAACTCAGAAGTTTCTTTTACCAGAAATGAAAATTTGTTTGAATTCCTTCCAGGAAATACTTCCAGAGTAATAAATATTATTGTTAGTTGTCATTGTTCAACAATACATTAAGTAACTAGGTGAAATTTTCTACTAGTGGACAGTTGTGGACTAAACTATAGTTAATCAGTACTTTTGGTTTTAATAAAAATGAGACATGAATTTGATTCTTTAGATACCGATATACGTGAACTTACTTCAAACAATAATTTGCCTTTATTTTAAAGATTTCTTGATCAATCCAACTTATATACAATTTCTGAATGGTTTCACTACTGCTAGTTAATTTAGACTTCTTGTTACAAAGGATACATCTGTTCTCTTGCATCTATGTATTTTGAGAGATTTCTTTTTTGTTTTCCTGGTAGCACAATAGTAGCCAATTTATCAAAATACTTGGCAGACTTATAAAAAGGAAGAAAAATATAGTGATTTTTCTAACAATTTTTTTTTACTCTTAACAAGGAGGGTGTATTTACACACAAAAGGGGAGGAGTTGAGTGTAATAGCAGTGATTTAGATTACCTGACCATTGTATATAAAGAAATTCTACTTTAATTTTACAATTAATAATAACTTTTAGCCTATATTATATCTCTTTATGTAGTATGCTTTGAAATTTGAATTGAACAACCAAACAAAATATGTAGGTTTTTTATTAACATCATTTTCTTTATCCAATATTTAAACTTATTACCTTCTACATCCAAATATCTTGATAGATTTTCCTTTATGTCCTTTTAATGGAGCAACATCAAATCTGCCACCATTTCCTTTGGCTAAAAGCTATACATTTTATATGAAGTACTTTGGAAATGTTGCCTCCAAGCTCACTGTTAAAGTCATTCAAGGTGGGGGGGAGGGGAGGAGCCAAGATGGTGGAGTAGAAAGATACACATATGCTAGCTCCTACCCCACAGCCCATAAAATACCTGTAAAGAACTCCCAACAAATTCTGGAGGAGCAGAAGCCACAGAACAACGGAGTGGAGGAGATTTCTGTTCCAGAGAGCCCTGAAAAACCCACACGAAAGGTCCCTCACACACCAGACCAGGAGCAGAGCCCAGCACTGCCTTGGCCGCGTGGCACCAGGGGGAACAGATCTGAGCAGGCTTCAGGGACAGAATCTCCACCAGCAGCCCAGGTCCTTCCACCCACAGGTGCCAAAGATCAGTGAGAGAGTGTCTTTGGCTGGCCAAGAGGGGAGTGGGATGTTCCCCATAACTCAGGCCCCCTTGGGAGGCAGCAGGAGACAGGGGCTCCCAAAGCAGGCAGGAGCCAGGATCCATTGTTGAAGGTCTCCACATAAACCCCACTGAGCCCCATGTGGCAGCCCTGCCCCCACCTGAGCAGCAGAACTTAATCTCACAGCAGCCCCACCCATGCTGAAAGCCCTGAGACTGGGAAGCAGCATTTGAACCTCAGACCCGAAGCGCTAGCTGGGTGGATCTGGAGGCGAAGTGGGGGTGGAGAGGAAACTCAGAAGTCAAGTAACTGGCTGGGAAAATGCCCAGAAAAATGGAAAAAAAGGTAAGACTATAGAAGGTTACTTTCTTGGTGAACAGGTGTCTCCTCCCATCCTTTCAGATGAGGAAGAACAATGCTTACCATCAGGGAAAGACATAAATGTCAAGGCTTCTGTATCCCAAACCTCCAACATAAATATTCAATGGGCTTAGGCCATGGAAGAGCTCAAAAAGGATTTTGAAAATCAAGTTAGAGAGGTGGAGAGGAAAAACTGGGAAGAGAAATGAGAGATGCAAGAAAAGCATAAAAAGCAGGTAAACATCTTGCTAAAGGAGTTTCAAAAAAATGCTGAAGAAAATAACACCTTGAAAAAGAGGCTAACTCAATTGGAAAAAGAGGTTCAAAAAGCCAATGAGGAGAACAGTGCTTTAAAAAGCAGAATTAGCCAAATGGAAAAGGAGGTCCAAAAGCTCACTAAAGAAAATAGTTCTTTCAAAATTAGAATGGAACAGATGGAGGCTAATGACTTTATGAGAAACCAAGAAATCACAAAACAAAACCAAAAGAATGAAAAAATGGAAGATAATGTGAAATATCTCATTGGAAAAACAACTGACCTGGAAAATAGATCCCAGAGAGACAATTTAAAAATTATGGCACTACCTGAAAGCCATGATCAAAAAAAGAGCCTAGACATCATCTTTCATGAAATTATCAAGGAAAACTGCCCTGAGATTCTAGAACCAGAGGGCAAAATGAGTGTCCAAGGAATCCACTGATCACCTCCTGAAAGAGATCCAAAAAGAGAAACTCCTAGGAACATTGTGGCCAAATTCCAGAGTTCCCAGGTCAAGGAGAAAATATTGCAAGCAGCTAGAAAGAAACAATTCAAGTATTGTGGAAATACAATCAGGATAACACAAGATCTAGCAGCTTCTACATTAAGGGATTGAAGGGCATGGAATAGGATATTCCAGAAGTCAAAGGAACTAGGACTAAAACCAAGAATCACCTACCTAGCAAAACTGACTATAATACTTCAGGGGAAAAATTGGTCTTTCAATGAAATAGAGGACTTTCAAGCATTCTTGATGAAAAGACCAGAGCTGAAAAGAAAATTTGACTTTCAAACACAAGAATGAAGAGAAGCATGAAAAGGTAAACAGCAAAGACAAGTCATAAGGGACTTACTGTTTCCATTCCTACATGGAAAGACAATATTTGTAACTCTTGAAACTTTTCAGTATCTGGGTACTGGGTGGGATTACATACACACACACACACACACACACACACACACACACAGAGAGAGAGTCAGAGAGCAAAGAGTGAATGGAATAGGATGGGATCATATCTTAAAAAAATGAAACTAAGCAGTGAGAGAAATATATTGGGAGGAGAAAGGGAATAATGGAATGGGGCAAATTATCTCTCATAAAAGAGGCAGGCAAAAGACTTTTTAGTGGAGGGAAAAAGAGAGGAGGTGAGAGAAAAACATGAAGTTTACTCTCATCACATTCCACTAAAGGAAGGAATAAAATGCACACTCATTTTGGTATGAAAACCTATCTTACAATACAGGAAAGTGGGGGAGAAGGGGATAAGCAGGGTGGGGGGGATGATGGAAAGGAGGGCAGTGGGAGGAGGGAGCAATTTGAAGTCAACACTCTTGGGGAGGGACAGGATGCAAAGAGAGAACAGAAGCAATGGGGGGCAGGTTAGGATGGAAGGAAATATAGTTAGTCTTACACAACATGACTATCATGGAAGTCATCTGCAAAATTACACAGATATGGCCTATATTGAATTGCTTGCCTTCCCAAAGGGAATGGGTGGGAAGGGAGGGATGAAGAGAAGTTGGAAGTCAAAGTTTTAGGAACAACTGTCGAGTACTATTCTTGCTACTAGGAAATAAGAGATACAGGTAATGGGGTATAGAAAGTTATCTGGCCCTAAAAAGACAAAAGGGAAGATGGGGAAAAGGGAAGGGAGGGATGATAGAAGAGAGGGCAGATTGGTGATAGGGGCAATCAGAATGCTCAGTGTTTGGGGATGGGGGGAGGGGACAAATGGGGAGAAAATTTGGAACCCAAAATTTTGTGAAAATGAATGTTAAAAGTTAAATAAATAAATTTAAAAAAAAAGAAAAACAAATAAAGTCATTCAATCTCATCTCTTTTATGAGAATCTGATGAGCTAATACCCAATTCCCCCAAAATATAAATAGCTTAATTGTCTTTTACTTTTTCAAAGCGTGAGAATTATTTCAAGTTGGCTAGGTGGACAAAATAGAATAATAAATAAGATTGCTTACATTTTCAGTATGTATGCAGTACAGATTTATCACTTTCAAAATAATACCATATGATGCTACAGCATCGTTTGCTGTCCATAACTTTCTTGATTGTGTATTTTTTACTGTTGACAGGGACATCCTGCAGATCTTTCAGAAGATTTGGAGAATCCCGACTGGAAGATGAGAGAGGTAGGTTATTTTTCTTTCCAGTGTTATATTTCATTGCATCCTTTTCATTAGAGACATTCTCCTTTCAAAGAGATTGAAAAGACTAGATGGCTTCACTCCACCCTGGAATATCTGTTAGATGTAGATCTAATCTAAGACAATAGATTTAGTGTATCTATATAGAATTCTATATCACTGAGTCATTTGTCCAACTCCTCCTTTCCTCCTAGTTTTAGAGGTGAAGCTCAGAGAGGTTAAAGATGTGTCAATAAGTAGTTTCACAACCCTGATGAGGTATAATATATAAGAGAATTTTCTAGATACTCGTGAGAATTCCAAAACTTTCATCATTTTAACTATTTTAGTGCAACTCAAATATTTACATGGGGAAAATGGATCTGAAAATTCATCAATTTGGATGTTCCCTCTATTGATACAGATTGAAACCCATCCATATTTACCACATTAAGGGCATACTCAGTCCAAGTGTATTAGCAGGGAACCAGCTGGCTTTCTTAAACAATCATTAATGAACTCTATCATGATTATTTAACAGTTGACAGAAGGATGTAGAAAATACAATCGCCTACTGTGCTTACTGTTTGTTGATTATGAAAGAGCAATTTTTTTGATAGAACAAAATGCTATCTTAAAGACTCTCTCCCCAAAATGTATCTCCCATGTATATATGTAAATCATTCAAGATTCATTCAAAGTTATTACGATGGGAAAAAAATGTTCAATGACTTTCTGATTATATGCATTGTATAAAACTTAAGAGAAATGTGGAAAAACATCTTTAAAAAATTTAAGAGCTATGATCACTGCAACAAGTGATGACACCTCAAAACGTATGAAGTATATGTACTGCTTTTTGGCAGAGTGATAATGGGTCTGTGGATGCAGAATAAACCATATTTTCAGACTCAACCAGTATATATATTTATTTTTCTTGCTGTGCTATTTGTTACAAAGAAATACTTTGATCTTTTGGGTGAAGAATTGTAGGGATAGTCCCTGGAGTAGTCTTAACTTTAAAAAAAGGAAAGAAAGCATTGTTAATGAAATATTTAAGAAAAAACACAGACAGCAGAAAAGTTCAAAAAGGATTACAGAGACAGGGAAATGTTGCTAATAACACATATTAAATTTAAATTAAATATATATTAAATTTAGATTTAATATATACTTTTTAAAAAAGCTGAATGTCATAGAAATTCACATACACGAATTTCATATACATGTAAGTAGAATTTTGTATATAAGCCTCTAGGTTTGTTCTCTCCCCTGCCCCCACTGTGGAAATGTATATATTTGGTGTTTTGTCACATTTATAATTAAAAAGGAAATTTAGTTTTGAAAAATCTATCACTCTTAAGATATGACATACAATCATTACTGCATGATTATTGTAAATGGATAGTTGACTAATACTTATTGTAGGCCTAGAAGTATCCACATAGCCTCTCAAGATCAGTCAGATAGCCAAGGAATTGTCTTTGCCCATGTGGAGGAAGAAGAGAAGGTAGCTTTCACTACCTCTGTTAACCAGGAAGAGAGAGAAAGAGGGACAGGAGAAAACAAAGCCCCTCTGAAATCCTATAGTTTTGTTTTTCTTTTTTTAGCCCTGGCTACTGCTACTTTATTTTCTCTGCTTAGGTCATATCTTCCTTCTTGCTAGGAGTGAGTGCTGGTTAGGCTTTTTTTCTTAAGGCTTGTAGGCAACACCATGCTTTCTACATTACAGGTTCAACCAGGTTATAAGGGTTAGTGGAAGCATCCCTTTTTAAGGAACAATTCAATTCTCAGTCAAAAGTCCTGTCCTGTTGATAACAAAAAGTTGCTTTCTCAATCCAGTATTATGATTTGTGCTTGGAGTCCTCTTTCTTGAAACTAATTTTGCTTAGTGGAGTTGAGTGTGTGGTTGGCTGATCAAGGCAGAGATCTAATAATTTGGCCCCTTATTCCAACTTAGTGCCACTTGATAACTGCAGTATTCCCATGGACTTCTAAGTAAACTGCCACATAATACCCCAAAATGCAATGTTTTTTTCTAGTTCTTTCATTTATATTTGGGTCTTCTTCCTTGCTTTTTAGTTTATATTTTGTATCTCAAATTTCTTGTATTCAGTTCTGTAAGGGACCTTCAGAGTTGTCTTGTCTAAACCTCTCATTTACATATGAAGAAACTGACATCAGAGAGGTTCACTGATTTCTCTAAAGTTACACAGGTAGTAACCAGTACAGGTGAGGCTTGAGCCCAAGTTCTCTGATTCCAAACCTAGCACTCTTTTCTATTGTACAGCGCTATTGTCAACTTCCCTTTTTTCACTACTCTCAGCAAGTGTGCTTCTAATTGATTTTGGTCTGTTCAACCAGACTAGTAAGATAATTAGAATTATAAGTCAGGTAAGAGTACATATACTCTGAGTAAAGATCATTATGGTTTCCTACATGAATTGGTACATAGATTTTATGACATTGGTTCTATTTGCTTTTTAAAAGTAATTATAAATATTAACTAGTTTAATAAATATTAAATATAATAATGTTGAACATAATAAGTTAATACATTCATATTATTAATATTTATAATAGTAGAACCCCTGTATTCTTGGATTTTTGAGGCAATAGATAAGTGACATTCCCGTATGGGGTTAAAGTTGAGGTTGGATATTCTATTTTTCGTAATTTCCAGTGACCCTAAGATTATTACTTGCTTTTCTGCTTCTGTTATTAATTTGCATTTCTGTAACTAATCGTGATTTCAACTATCCATCTGAACTATTATGTTCATCTTATCTTAAAGTACAACGATGTTTCAGCATAATTATAACAACTTGTTCAACCATTCACCAGTGGATGGGCATCCCCTCAACTTTCTAGTTCTCTGCCGCCACATAAGTATTTTAATGTTTTTATATATAGGTCATTTTTCTTTTTTATCACTTTGAAATACAAGAACAAAGGACTTTCCTGGGTTAGAGGAATTACTGACTGATCTAGTAAGGAACTGTTTTTTTTACTGGTGAGGTCTATGTTTAATAATAGTATAATAAGTATTTATTAAGTGAGTGTTGTGTGTCACATACACTATCCAAGTCATTGGAGGGAGATAGAAAGATTAGATAACATAAGATACCTGACTTCATAAAGCTTGTAGTCTAATAACAATATTATTAAGAAGATATTCTTGGTGTGCCTGCACAAAGTAATTTTGTGAGCCCCAGGAACAGAAAAGTCATAACAGATATGGGGAAATGAGAGAAACGTTGGAGGAGCTTTCAAAGACAAATAAGAACTTAAGAGCTGGGAGGAGGCTTTCAGAGAATGAAAAGTCGTTTATTTTGTTTAATCATAAGTATAGTTATCCTTTCCACATTGTGACTTTCCCTATCACAGTTTTGATATATCGTGGGTTGGCATAAGAAATTAAGTGGAAATTTTGGAAGATTTTTGCAGAAGCCCCAGATGACATAGAAAAAGTTTAGAAACTCAGAAATGCATAAAATATATGTGTATTGCAAACACCCCATAAAAGAAAAAGAAAAAAATCAGACCTTCTCTGATATGAAGAGAATTGAGATTGCATGCCATTGAGAAGGCATGCAATATGGTATTAATTATACATAGGAAGTCGTGCAAAACACGTTTCCATATTTACCATATTTCTCCATGTCCCCTCCCTTGGGGAAAAAGAATGAAAAAAGTGAAAAAATTATGCTTCAGTCTGCACTCAGTTCACCAGTTCTGTCTCAGGAGGTGGATAACATTTTCATCATAGTCTTTTGGAATTGTCTTGGAACATTGTATTTATTAATCAGAGCAGCTAAGTCATTCACAGTTGATCATTGTTACCATGTTGTTTTTATTGTATACAGTGTCTGCTCACTTCATTTTGCATCAATTCATATAAATCTTCCCAGTTTTTTCTGAAACCATTCTATTCATCATTTCTTAAAGCACAACGGTGTTTCAGCATAATTATAGCAACTTGTTCAACCATTCCCCAGTGGATGGGCATCCCCTCAACTTTCTAGTTCTTTGCTGCCATATAAATATTTTAATGTTTTTATATATAGGTCATTTTTCTTTTTTATCTCTTTGAAATACAAACCTAGTAGTATTCAAAGGGTATGTACAGTTTTATAGCCCTTTGGGTATTGGTCTCCAGAATGGCTAGTAAAATTTACAGCTCCACCAACAGTGCACTAGTGTCCCACTTTTTCCACATCTGCTCCAGCATTTGTCATTTTTCCCTTTCTGTGGTTTTTTAATTTTAATTTGCATTTTATTTTTTAAAATTATTTTATTTTTGCATTTTTATTTTAATTTGCATTTCTGTAACTAATAGTGATTTCAAGCATTTTTACATGACTATAGATAGCTTTGATTTCTTCTTCTGAAGCATCATCTTCTGCAGTCATAAATCATGGCATGTTGACATAATATTATCAATTCTCAAACTGTCATTTGTATTGTAAACAAATTCTCTTCATTACTTGTAATTCTGAAACCTATTATCCAAAAGATTTAAAATAAATGATCTCTGAGTGCATATAGGATGATAGCAAAAGCTTATCCTGTAATCACTGGGTGGCAGAAAGATTCACCAGACATGAGCAGTAAGCATAGTTATTATGTCTGGAGGAACGGGGAAAGAATTGAGATGAGAACTATTAGGCTTAGGTATTATATTTCTATATTCGTTAGTTTAAATTGATCAAATGGAGATAATAGTATCTGTAGTACCTACCTCAGTTGGTTGTTTCTTTATATTGTCATCTCATTTGCAGCCTAGATGATGTAATATATTTAAAATGTTTTGTGCTTAAAGCATTATGCAAGTAAATTGTGAACATTATCATCCTAGTTAGCATTTTACAGTTGGGTCTTTAAGGCAACCTTCAGAATCTTGAGAGGCCAAATATGAATAAAATAAAAATTTTAACTTAATATCTTTTGATTTTTCTTAATATTACCAGAATTTTCCCCATATGCTACCCCCTTTCCCTCTCATTTCATTATGATGAATATTTTAAAAAGACAAAGGCGAAAAAATTGATCAGAGTTAATAATATATTGAAAAAGTCTGAAAATATGTCCTGTTTAGCACACGCATGGACCTTCCACCTCTGGAATTTAATAAGATATATGTATTTTGTTGTTTTGGGATACTACCATAAAAATAAATGGAAAGACAAGACTTCTTACAAAAAGCCAAAGAGGGAAGGAACAGTGGACGTAGTACATGTTGTCTTCCAGGCACTCTGCTAATTGCTTTATAAGCCTTGCCTCATTTGATCCTCACAACAGCCTTGTAATTGTTATTATCACCATTTTACAGTTTAGGAAAATGAGGCAAACAGGTGAAATGATTTAGCCAAGATCACACAACTAGTAAGTATCTGAGGTCAGATTTGAATTCATCTTCTTAATTCCAGGACCAGCACTCTTTTCTACTGTTCCACTTAGTTGCCTGTAATACATTTAAAAAATAAGGATAATCGGTGTACTTCAAAATAGTCAGTTACGTTGTCTATGTATGAGCAGAAAAAAAAGACTTCCATCAATGAGAATGATGTCCTAAATGGAATCAGGGACCAGCTTCCCTAAGGTGTTGAGCCTGTAAGTAGGTCATGTGTCTGGGAGGAGTGGATACCTGAGAAAACAGTGTCCCCGGAATTCATTACGTTAAACTCAATTCAGTATAATTCTGAATTACATATTATTCAGGAAATTATTACTTTAATTGGACCATAGAAATCCTCACTTATTCATGGATTTCTTATTCGTGTAGATGAAAAAAATTGCCTGATGTTCTTTATAAAGTTATTCTTTCAGATCAGAAAGACTGTACCTATGCTGGATTTCAAAGCTAAAGGTAGATTGTGATAAATGTAAATGAAGGAGGACATTTCATGCATTGGGAAGACACATGAATGCCTGGAGGCAAAAGATAGGGTGTGGAATCTGCGGATTAGTAGTAGTCTAGTTGAATTTGCATATATAGTATGTAAAAGGGACATATACCGAAATAGGCTTGAATTGTAGGTATGAGCCAGGCTATTGAAAACTTTAAATCACACACAGACATATAGACACACTCTGATGCAGCTATTATAGTGTATTGATGTTCATTTTATTCATGAAGAAATTGAGGCCAGGTATATACTAGCAAGTTCAAGAGGTTGAATTTATTTCCTTTGTGTTTCTGCTACAAGTAGGCAATTGCTTTGATAACAGTATTTAGCACCAAGCTTATTTCCATTTAAAAAAAATATATAATATTAATGTCTCCCAAAAGGCCTTTTACAAATGCTAAACCTGGATGAATTGGTCAAATTTAGTATAACACAATTATCATCAGTGGGATGTAGGTGTTGGCATAGTTATATTATTAGCAACACTGTGGTCAAATGCAACTTCTTTACGTGTAGCATATTCTCAATAAATATCAATCTGTTGGCTTACTGGATCTAGAAGATCAAAAGGCATTGCATATGGTTCTAATAAATCAAGTACAGTCATCAAATCTACAGACTGTTTTCTTTGGCTAAAACTGCAGAGTTTTACTTAAAGAGCCTTATCTATTCCTAAAGGTTCCCTGCCAAACCAAATTTAACTTACCAAGGATACAGAAAATATATTACTCCCCAGCTGCATTCTCTGTACTTTTGAAGTTCAGAAATACTATTGTATGACTATCTATAATATTTGGCCTTTTTTTTCCCCACTTGCTTTTATATCCTATGAATGATTAGAGATTTGTTCATATATATATATGTATATATATATGAATTTTTATATATACATATGTAATATATATTTACATATATATATGTAAAATTCATTTAAAGATTAGATTCCAGGAGTCATGATCCTTTAATCCATGAATGAAATTTGTGATAAATAAAGGAGCCTAATTAAATTTTCTCATAGGAAATATATTAATCAATGAAAAAAATACTTGGATTAATTTTTCCCATGTTTAAGTATCCCACTTTTTCCCACTATTTAAGCACTTTATACAAGGGTAGGGAGTTGTTGATTAACCATAAGAGCTGGTCACATTTCGTGATAGCCATAGATTTTGTATGCTGTAATGAGGGTTTGAATTAGAAGATATAAGAGAAAGATACCATAGTGGGAAGAACACTAGATTTGGAGTCAGGAGGTCTGGGTTCAAGTCCTAATTCTCCTATTTATTAACTCTTTAGATGCATGCAAGCCACTTTATCCTTCTGATCTTTACCTTCTTTATCAGTAAAATGGAGGTAGTCATATTTACATTACCTGCTTTTACATAGTCTTTGCCAGGAAAATGCTTTGTGCGACTTAAAGCATAATGTAAATAGCAGGTATTATTCATCACTCCGGAAAAACCAATAGATCTCTTCACATATATTTGTTTTCCTTCTTTATTGGAAAGAATGTTTGATTTGAAGTCAGAGAATATGGATTCTACTTTTAATTCTGACTCTTCCACTTACTGGATCAAGATAGTGATCCAAGAAAATTCCCAAGGACTCATAATAAAAAATGCTACAGAGAGAGTGAGAGAGAGAGAGAAGACAAAAAAGAGAAAAAAAGACTCTCCACACACAAAGAGATATATAATTTACTTCATTAAATATTTCCCTATTCCATGTAAAACATTTAACATTCATTTAAAAAATTTTTGAGTTTGAGATTCTTTCCCTTCCTCCTGCCTGTCCTTCATCCCTTGAGAAGGTGTAGTATGATATCAATTATACATGTGAAATCATGTAAAACATTTCCATATTAGCTATGTTGCTAAAGAAAATACCCCCAAATCCCAAGAAAAGTAAAAAGAGTTAAAAAAAAAAAGTGTACTTCAGTTTGTACTTAAGAGTTCATCATTCCTCCCTCCCCCTCTCTCCCCCTTTCAGGAGGTAGATAGCATTTTATATCTAGGTTTTTTTGGAGTTTTCTTAGATCATTGTCTTCATCAGAGTCATTAAGTCTTTCAGAGTTGATCATCGTTACAATATTGCTGTTACCATGGACAGTTTTCTGGTTCTGCTCCTTTCACTTTGTCTCAGTTCACTGAAGTCTTCCCAGGTTTTTCTGAAACCATCTTGCTCACCACTTCTTATAGCACAATAGCATACCTAGCTCTTTTGGAGGCTCATTTTCCCTTAACTCACTTTTCCAGCTTGCAACATTGTACTCTTCCATCATTCTTCCCTCTGAAGTGCAGAAATAAGCTTATATTCTAAAGCTATGTCTCCTTCAGTTGTCATATCTCCCACTGGCCAAAGAAAGTTCTACCTAAAGAACTCTCAAAGTATGGGAGAAGTAAAGGGTTGTAATTGGGACATTAATGATAACAGTATTTGTTACTTATGTAATGCCTTATTATTTGTGAATTCCGTTATGCATATTTATTTTAATTGAATATCCACACAATCTTATGAGGTAATTATGACTTCTATTATTACTATTCCCACTTTATAAATGGGAAAATTAAGGCTCAGTAAGATTTAAATGCTTTTTCTGTAGTCACATAGATAATAAGTGTCATAAGCAAATTCCAATCCAGATCTCCCCTGACTCTGAGTTTAATGTGTTTTTGAAAACCTGTTGCTTTCCATATGGGATATTTTTCAAAGTGATTTCCTACCAGTTTTGGTGTATTTTAAGACAGGGATCTTAAACATTTTGGTCTCAGGATACCTTTATATTCCTAAAAGTTATTTATGATACCCTCCCCTGCCAAAGAGCTTTTGTTGATGTGGATTTTATCTATTGATACTTGCCATATTAAATGTGGAAACATCTTAGCATTTTGAAAATCATTTTGATCCCCTAGACTCCCTGAAAGGGTCTCAGGGACTTTGAGAACCACTGTTTTAAAGAGATTTTCCTGAAAGAACTTTGCCCATGAAGATACCTTTCAATTCCTTAATTTCCTCATATGAGCTAAGACAACCATCTCATTTCCTTTTTACTCCTTAAACGATGGTTTATCACAGCAGTGCACTGTGTCTAGTAGATACTTGTTGAATTAAGCTGATTTAACATATGTGGGGCTTGGCTTTCTGACATTGTTAAGGCTAACTGGACTGTAGTAATTTAGTCCATTCACATTACATTTTGGTGACTGCAGGATTATAGTTTCATGTCCTATAAGGTATTGAAAGGCTAAGTATGGATTGTCTTTTTTTTTTTTTTTCTCTTCTCTCTATCCTCTCACTCCTCACACAAACACATATATAGTTAAACATTCTTATCCACTTCTCCATATTGCCTTAGGACATTCTGATTGATTCTCGTGGCTTCAGCGGACATTTTTATGCAGATGACTACACATTTAGCCCTGACTATTCCTCTGATCTTGTATTTTATCCTATATTTTCAACTACCTATATCTCCTTATTGATAACCTCTAAAGCAATGGGGACAAAATAGTATTTAGAAGTTTCTCTCCTGAACCTGCCTCTGTTTTATTTATGTTTCTCTGACTTTAATTGTTCCAGTCATATAGGATTTAGCTCATGTACAGCTGTTTCATATTCTCCCCTACCTAGTTACTAATTATTTTTTTATCTCATATCTTTTACCCTACCCTCAACACATATTTCTTGCTCTTCCCGAATACTACTGTAGTTAAAGATTTTTTGTCCAGACAAATGCAATAACCCCTTAACTGGTCTCATTTTAAAAACTTATTTTGGTTTTTGTTTTGAAACTAGGTCTCCCTATCTCAATCACCCTTGAAGTTCAGTGACTGACTCGATTTCAGTTGCAGGCTCAATCTCACCACTGATCAGTACCAAAGCTTTAACCTGCTCCCTTTTTCTGGCCAGGACATGTTCACCTCTCCTTACGTACCCCAATGCCCCTTCCCCACACACTCCCCAACAGAGTCTTACGATATTGGTTTTGGACCTGTTTTCCCTTAGTCCTACTTCAGTTTTGAACTCCCAAACTCAAGGAAAATACCTAAGCCTCAAGACTCCTGAGAATCAGGGATTATAGGCGTGTCACCATCACTAGCTTCCATTGCCATTCAAATTCATTCTTTGCTCCTGTACTTTGATCATGCATCTGGAGATTGTAACCCTAAATCATGAGCAGTGCCAGCTTGAGCTGAGACCAACCAATATGCTAAATCCCTTTCTGACTCTCCAAGGTAAACATAGTCAGTGGGAGAAAAGAAGGAAGAGTTCAGATAGTGACTGTAATGTGTACTCTAAAACATACATAAATAAACCACAAATCTCATACTCCTTGAGATTTCATTTTGGGTAAATAGCATGTGTTAAGGAGATTTTGTATCACCATAAGGCCTTTCATATTTGTTCTCCCTCTGTATTATTATTGCCTCATTATATGCTGTCATCACTATCTGTCTGATACTTCTTAAGGGGTCTTTTTGCCTCATTCTCTATACTCAAATGTATTACCAATGGTTAGTCTCCTTCAACCTTCCAAATTCTCAAGTCCTCTATCTCAACTCCAAGGTGTATTTTAGAATAATCATTTTGTAAGAAGAGTTTGTATATGAACCACAAATAAAATAGTGAACTATTTAATGAAGACAGAGTGGCAAGACAACTTGAAGGAATACAAATGTACAAGTGAATTGTTACTTTTCCACTAGATCCTGTAAGAGATAGCACCAGTTTTGCTTAGGGGAGTACATGGAATTCTGAATTACCTTGTTATAGTTTCAGGGTTGTCAGGTTCCTCTGAGCATTGCATATTCCAGCCATTGGTCCTGTTCCCATCAGAAAGCTGGCTTTTTAAATGGCACTCCCTCCGCCAGCCTATCCTCAACACCAATCCTGTTCTGGTCCCCATTGTGAATATTTCATCTTCACAATCAGTATATGCTTACATCTCAATTCCTTTGTCTAAGCATGAATTTCTCAGCTTTCTGACTTTTGGGGCTTCCTCCAGTTAACGTTCTCTCCCTTACTTTGGCCGTTATTGGTCACGAATTTGAGGAGGAGTCTTGTATTATGGTAACCTAATGTGACCTTATAAAATACAAATCTTGCCACTCCTTCAGAATTCTATATTGATTTTTCTATTGCCCATTGATAAAACTGAAATTCCTTAGCCTGGCCAGAATGTGATACAGTATAACCTGATGCCAGGCTTCCTTTATGGCTCTTCCGTGTACTTTTATAGTCTACTCAAACTAGACTACTTGTTATACTCATTGCTTTGTCACTCTATACTTGCCATTCCCTGTTACTAACCCTCCTCTCTTTTTGAAATCCTATCTGTCCTTTAAAGTCTGACTCAAGTACCATCAGTTATGAAAAACCTCTCCTGAACTTCCCACTTGATTGATCTTTATTCCCCACCTCAGCATGGCACTTGATTTATGTCTCCTTTATGAACTTAGCTCTTATTTTGAGTTTATTATTTGAGTACACAGCATATAATCCTACTAGACTTTCTTCAGTGACGGCTTGGGTTGTGTCTTATTTAAACACCATTTTTCTCCTATAGTTCTCTGCATAAAATAAGTGCTTAATTATTTTGTAAGCGGAGTTTGTATATGAACTGCTAATAAAATAGTGAACTATTTAATGAAGACAGAGTTCAAATTCAAAGCTAGGTCTCCTGACTGCAAGGTTAATTCTCTTTTCATCATATTTAAGTATTTGCACCGTTATCATCATCATCATCATCACTAGCATTTATGTATATTTTAAGGTTTGTAAAGTACTTTCTATAGATTAACTCAGTTGATCTTCATAGCAAACCTGTGGAATAGATGTTGTTATATCTTCATTTTTCAGATAAGGAAACTGAGGCTAAGAGAAGTTACTTGACCAGAGTCACATACCTAGGAATTATCTGTAGCAGCTTTGAATTAAGATGTTCTTGACTCCACAGCCAATTAGTTGTCTAAAAATCAAATGGTGTTGACCATAACAAAGTTATGTGTTGATGAAGTGAGATTTTAAAGCAGAGAGGTTCCTGATGCCAAAGGCTAGAGATCTGGGCCTGGAGTTAGGAAGACTCAGCTTCCTGAGTGCAAATCTGACCTCAGACACTTACAGCTGTGTGACCTTGGACAAGTCACTTTACCCTGTTTACCTCAGTTTCTTCATCTATAAACGAGCTAGAGTAGAAAATGGCAAACCATTGCAATATCTTTGCCCCCAAATGGAGTCGCAAAGAATTGGATATAACTGAAAAACAACTCAGCAACAAGAAATTCATGTAACTCTCAGGTCCCTCCCAAATTTTACCTTCTTATTAGCTCAGGGACTGTCTTAGTTCATAAGTGCTTAACATAAACTTCAAATTTGAAACTAGGTTTTCTGATTTTCAGGTTAATGTTTTTTCTACCATATCTTTTGTTGTATAACAACAACAAAAATGGCAACAATTCTTCTAGTATCTAGCTCAGTCCTCTGCCTGTACCAAGGAACTTAGTAGAGAAATAATGTGATGTAGTCAGAGATCCAGAGATTCTTTCAGTAGATTGAGTAAAAAAGGAACCTAGTTCAAATCCTCCCTAGGACACTCATTAACTTTATGACCATGGTCTTAGCCTTTCTAGTTTTAAAATATGTGTCATACCTATGGTATCCAACTCATAGACCTGTTGTGGGAAACAAATGGGTTAATATCTAAAGTCTTTTGCAAGTCATAAATATATTATACTATGCAAAATTCAGTTATTAGTAAATATTTGTCTGATAGAATTGAACAGCAGCTAAATATGAGTGTGAGCTGTTTCTAGAAGATTAAAATAATTCATTTAGGTTTTGGTACTTTTAACTCTGCTTCATTTGAATAGGAAAGTATATTTCATAACATTGTTTTATCTCCTTTTATTTGCTTAGTTATCATTTTTTCCTTTTTGATTTATTATTAATTCATATTATAGTTTGGATCAAAGCCCTAAAATATTGGTCCAGCAAAGAGTTCCTAAAGCTGTTTTTTACTTGTAGGATAAAAGAACACATAGAATAACTACAGTTAATTTACAGAAGCCAGAAATCAGGTCTGTCTTTTTTTCTGCAGTGTTAAAGTAATTTGATTTCTTCAACATTTTTTTGGTTCTCCTTTAGCAGGGAGCTGATCTGCTTTTCATGCTTTTCTTTCATCTCTCTCATTTCTCTTCCCAGTTTTTCCTCCACCTCTCTAACTTGATTTTCAAAATTCTTTTTGAGCTCTTCCATGGCCTGAGCCCACTGGGTGGGCTGGGACACAGAAGCCTTGATTTCTGTGTCTTTGCCTGATGGTAAGCATTGTTCTTCCTCATCAGAAAGGAAGGGAGGAAATGTCTGTTCTCCAAGAAAGTAGCCTTCAATAGTCTTATTTCTTTTCCCTTTTCTGGGCATTTTTCCAGCCAGTGACTTGACCTCTGAATATTCTCATCACACCCACCTCACCTCCTGGTCCTCCCAGCCAGCGTTTGGGGACTGAGATTCAAATGCTGCTTCCTGCCTTAGGGCTTTTGCCGGGGGGCAGGGCTGCTATTCAGTGTGAGAATTAAGTTCAGATGGTCAGATTGGGGCAGGGCCGCCTCTCAGGCCCAGTTCCCTCAGGGGGTTTATGCACAGACCTTCAACAATGGATCCAGGCTCCCGCCTGCTTGGGGAGCCCCTGTCTGCAGCCGCCTCCCAGCTTCTACCTCCCGGGGGGGGGGGGGGGGCCCGAATCATGGGGGCACCCCACTCCACTCTCGACCCGCCAAAGAGACTCTCTCACTGACCCCCGTCACCTGTGGGTGGAGGGACTTGTGCGGCCGCTGGAGATCCCGTCCCTGAAGCCTGCTCGGGTCTGTTTCTCTTGGTGCTGTGGCCGCAGCAGGTCTGGGCTGGGCTGGGCTCCGCGTCTGCAGCGCGACGGATCTTTTGCGAGAGGTTTATAGGTCCCTCTGTGGGTGGAGGAACCCGCATGGCCGCTGGAGATCTGGTCCCCGAAGCGTGCTCAGATCTTTTCCTCTCGGTGCCGCGGCCACTGCAGAGCTGCCCTCTGCTCCCAGTCCCGGCGCCCAATCTGTAGCGCGAAGGACCCCCCGCGAGAGGTTTGCAGGTCTCTCCGGAACAGAAATCTCCCTCGCTCCAATATTCCGTGACCTCTGGGTGCAGAATTCACCGTGAGTTGCTCCCCTGCAGCCGTTCTGTGGGTTGTGGGTTCGGAGCTATGTGTATGTGCGTCTTTCTACTCCGCCATCTTGGCTCCGACCTGTTAAAGTAATTTGAAAGTTCAGGGATACTTCAAGAGACCATAACCTATTTGACATGTATTCTACCAAAAATGTAAGCATTACCACATAGGTAATGTTAAATGGACATATAATTTTTAAAAGACTCTTTATAGATGGAGTTTGCTTTTTTTAACAATGGGAAAGTTGTGGGCATGCGTTTTCTGTCATTTAAACTTTCAGCCTAATTTAAATTAAAATAAAAAACTAATCATCTTTCGTTCTGTGAAGTTTGGATTCAGTCAAAGTGCCGCACTTGAGGACTTAGAAGACCACATATGGCCTCATGGTCACAGATTCCCCTCCTCTGCCCCTGCTTCTGACAATGGTGCCCTCTATGGCACTGCCATTTTCTTGAGAGCCCTTCTGTTTTCTATTAAAAGCAGGTATTTGTAAATTATTTTTATCAATTATAAAATACTTAACATATTTCATTTAAGTTTTATGCCCAATCTACTTTCTGTAGAAATTGAAATGACTCATAGAATTACAGATAGTGTAAGGGTTTGAAAGTAAGATAGGCATAAAACAAAAACGTAAAATATTAACAAGCGTTTTTCAGCAGGTGTTGAGGAAATTCTTATACTTGGCCAGTAAATATTACTCTTTAAGTTACTTTGATGCTCAATTGAAAAAAAATATTATGAAATTGCACCATTTTCCTTTTCTGACAATTTCTGACCAATTTGCTAAGAATAGTGAGAGTGAGGATGATAGAGGGAGCAATCCCATGAAGAAGAGTGGAATAGGATTGTGTGTAAATGTACACAGGTTTTTCTTGGTATAACAGGTCACTTGGAGTTGGTAAAGGCAGAGAGAGTGGGGGAAGACATCTGAAGGCTATGAGATAATAGAGAAGGGGAGGACAGGGAGCGCTTTGTGAATGGCTTCAATTTTTTGGAGTGAATGTTAAAACAAGATCTTTGGCTTTTGAGGTTAGGGATCCTGTGGATGACTTGAGATGTGATGAAAGTGTTTGAAATAGCCGCTGTGGTGAATCAAAAAGCACCGCCCCCTCAGTCCCTTTTAAACTCATAAGGAATTGCCCATATGGATGCTCAGTTAAAGCAGATTTTGTAAGGTAGTGAACCCATTTATAACATAAGTAGTCAGAATTTTGAAATTATATTTAAAATTGTAGCGTCAAAAACATATGGTGATGCAATTAAAGGTGTAAGCTATTCATAGTGAAATGAAAGGGTCCCCTTCTGTTGTAAAATAGGTTTGTTGTCATTACCCTTGCAACTCTAGGAATTATTAAGAAATCGGTATTTCCTTATGCATTTTTTATGTTCAGTTATAATGTGAGAGGAAGTAGAATCTCAGTAATAGCAGTAGCTCCTTCTGGCTAGATTTTGTTATTCAGTATTTTTTCACTCATATCTGACTCTTAATGACCCCATTGGGGGTTTTCTCGGAAAAAGGTACTAGAGTGGTTTGACCTTTCCTTCTCCAGCTCATTTGACAGATGAGGAAACTGAGGCAAATAGGATAAAGTAACTTGCCTAAGGGGTCACACAGCTAGTAGGTGTCTAAGGCCAGATTTGAACATGGAAAGATGAGTATTCTTGACTCTAGGCATGGAACTCTATCCACTCGGCCACCTAGCTTCCCTTCTGGCCAGGATCATACCATTTAATATATTACTGTGCCATTTATTAATTGTGAACTTTGTAGACTGAAATCATTAACGTTTACCAGATCACTCTGGGAATCAGGAAATATTTTAGTTTGTTTACCTTACAGGAAGATTTATTGAAAGGTTTGTAATTTTTCTGCTTCTTTCAACTTATTACATCTCAAGGAATTGTACTTCCTTGAGCAATTAGTTTTCTAAAACCATTAGCATTTTCCATTTCTTAGGTATAGCACCTTACTCAAAGGCTGCTTGCTTGCAGAGGCTGATCACAAGAAGACTTGGTCTTCTCTTCCGTCACATAGTATGGAATGAATCCAAGCTGTTGTGGGGGAAAAGAGCATTGAATGTAAGGATCAGAAAGACTTGGGTTGCAGTTTCGGGGCTAACTGGCCCTTATTATCCTGTGACTTTCAAATCAGTTGACTGGTCTGAACCTGCTTTGTCATTTATTAAACCTTGGTCTGTTTACTTCATAGGGTTGTTGTGAATCAAGTGCCTTTGATATCACCAAATACTATGTGAATGTGAACTTGTATTTAGGTAAAATACAGTTAGGAGAAAAGAATGCATCATTTTTTTCAAAATTTTTAACAGATGACTTCATTTTCTGTCATTTTATTCTAAATGGGTGTAAGAAAATGGCAGTTATTTGTTAAGCAAAAAACTGGAAAGTAGAGATAACGAAAATTATATTCGCCAAAGCAGCAGTTCTCAGTGTGATCTGGGGACCCTAGGAGAATTCCTTGAGTTACTTCCAAGGGCTCTACAAGTTCAAAACGATTTTCATGATAATTACTGTTTTAATTTCTGATGTGGTAAATATCATCAGCACAGTGAATGGAGTGGTGATGCTGCAGTCAGGAAGCCTTTTCTTTCTGAGTTAAATCTGTCCTCAGACCACTTGTTAGCTATGTGACTCTGGTTTTTTAAAAAATCCCACCACAGGTAAAATCCTTCAGTGTGTGGCTCTACCCTAATTCCAGGTTGTTTATAAATTACTGTTATCAGGTGCTGAAGTTTCTAGCCACACTGGCCTAGGCACCTAACTCCAACCCCAGCACATAGAGGTACATTGCCTGGTACACGCTAGACATTTAATAAATCTCATTGATTGTCTGACCAGCTGGCTTACCGGGCATTCCCTGGGTGTACAAAACATTCTATCTCTTTCTCGTCTTTGTGCCTTTGTATAGGTTATATTTTGTTATATATAATATTACATAGGTTATATTTTATAATATAATATTTTATATTTTATAGGTTACCCCCTCACTCTCCCACCCTATTCTCTCCCTTTTCTCTTAGTTTCCATCAAGAAGTATGTCAATTGCTACGTCTATCAAAGAAGCCTTTACTGATTCTTTCCCTTTCCTCCCTGCCTTGTTCTCCAAAGCATCCATCTGTGTTTATTTTGTATATATGCTATATTTCCTTATCTCAGCTTTCCCCTTACCGTGTAAGCTCCTCAAGAGCCAGAACCATCTCATCTTCTTTTTTGTGACCTTGCCATCAATCATAGGGTTTAGCACATAGTTTAGGTGCTTAATTGTTGATTGATATAATTAAACTGGGGAGCTTGGTTTGAGTTGTGGTTCTGTTGGAAGTCAACCACATTTATGGCCTTACATCAGCCTAGAGATATGGACATTTCATATCAACCCTGAACATACCTTCAGCTGAGAATGATGCTGCAGATTGTCTGTGCCACTTCCTTAATTTAGTACTTTGGCTCTGGACCTGTCTTGACTCATCTGCATGAAAAGAAAATTGAGGCTAACCAGGAAGGGACATAGGAGAAGACCTTTAGCTGGTTCTGTCCTGAGTTGCCATTGTTGAAGGACATCCTTTGAGCTAATTTCAGACCCATAAAAAAATCTATTTAGTGATTAGTAACCAGCCGATAAGAGCAGAAAGCCCCAGTGAATAAAGGCCATAAATACCAAAGTCCTTGGGATAACAGCCTGTAAAACTGTCAGAAAGCTTTGCTTAAGTGACAAAAGATAGCCTCTGGTAACAAGAAGTGTTAGCCCAGCAGGCAGTATTCCATATTCATAGATGTAAGGCCCAATTTAGTCTTTTGAAAGAGCTTTTACATTTTTTTCCCTAGGCATTACCTGTGTCCTTTATTTTTTAGTGACTCTGAAAAAAATAATTCTTGAGGCTTTTTATGCATCAGTGTCTTCTCTATGTCTGATGCCCATTTAAAAGAAGCTTGTCTTTCCAAAATTATGATTGATTAGCATTAGAGTTTATCCTAATTTAGATCTCCTTGTTGGCTGAGGTTTTTTAAATCATAATTTCCTGTAATATTTACACACATATTAAATAGCCATAAATGACCTTATTAATGCAGAATCATGCAGGTTTCCCCGTTCAGATATACATATAGTCAGGAATTGGATGATTGAAATAAAATGCCTTTATTCAAAATCAAGGCATAAAATTTGTAAATTTAATATTTTTTCCAAAGATTTTTTTTAGGTACATAAAAGTGTGCTCATTTATGCAGCACTTCTACTACTGTTGAAACAATACTGAGAAGATTAGCCTGGCCTCTGCATAAAATTGATATGCAAATTAATAAAGTGTTTCAATTTTGGGGAAGGATACGGGAAAAAATCTCAGTGATATGAAAACAGTATATTAATATTTTTTAAAAAGAAGTAAATAAAAGCTTACCAGTATTTTTGCTATAAGTAGAACTTATTGTTTTGTTGCTACAAAAAACTGAAGAGATTAGAAAGAATGTTTTGATCTTGACCACCTGTAATTTAGATATATTTTCAGGATTAGGAAAATTTGAGGTGTTAGTGCCAAGGGTGATCTTTGTTTTATGCTCAAATTATGTAAATCAATTTTTAATTTTTTTTGGAATTTATATTCTACTTATTTTCCTCAATAAAAATAGGTGAATTTTTACTTTTGAATATTGAGACTCTAAGGAAACCTTTAAATACCAAAAGTGAAACTAAGGGTGCTCTAGTATAGTATAGTCTTAACTCTTGAGGTTGGAAAATTATGTCTATTGAGGGCTATTTGCTTTTCAATTTCCCAACTGTGAGAACTAGAGGTGTCATTCACTTGAAGAGAGCAGATGTTAAAGGCCCTTGCCCCCCACCACCTAATCCCAAACACTCTTGAAGAAGAGAAACATTCTGTTACCCAAATAGGCATCTTTTTGATTGTGAGAAAAAGGGGTAAAAGGCTATAAATCTGCCTTCTCCATTCTGAAGGGCAACAATGGATTGATTTATGGAGAAAAACAACTGTTGGGCTCATATAGGGTTGAGTGCGTGAAAATGTAGGTTTATTTAGAAACTTGCAAGCATGACTTTTTAAAAACAAATTACTATTCTTAATGGAAATCTAAGTATTTGTTATAAGGAAGACTTTTTTTAAAAAATAGTTCATCTTATGGGGTTAAAATTGAGGGCAGATCACATTGTCATCCTCTGATATTTAAAAGCATGTTAAGTTTTAGACATTTTGCTCTTTTAGTTGTTCATTTCTTTGGATGTGTCTGTGAGAGAGACTGTCCCTTTTTTTGTTTAAGAATTTCATGTTATATAGTCAGAATGGAGGTAGATGGTAAGTCTAGAAAGCTAATATTTTCAGGAGACATTTTCTGCAGAATAGCTCATTTAAACCAGGCTCCTTATTTAATGTGTGATTTTTCAATGGTCCCTGATTAAAATGGGCACTGTAAAAAAAAAGGGAACCCGCCCAAAGAGCAACCAGTGAAGAGAATTTTCACTTTGGAAAGACCAATGCCTTTCATTTGCTTTTAAATCATGGATTTGAATCCATTATTTGGTGCTCAAATTCTGTTAAAAGGAATAACCTGGATATTAAACTCTTGATTGCAAGCATGAGGAGTGAAATCCATGTCCTAGCCTATTTTGAACAATTTTCATTATAACAGGGCCAATCCTATTTTCCAAATCAAATATCAGGACATTAAAGACAATCTTTTTGTATTTATTATTAAAAGTATCCTTTGGTTTCTTGAAATCATGACTGTAGTGATTTGGACAAATATTTAGAGCTTTTTCTAATTCAGTTTGCATCTCTTTTCTTATCATTATTGCTTACAGATCACCTCTGGATTTGAAATCTTTATGATGTAATGCTTGAAATGAAGAGATCAAATTTGTCATTGATAATCATGATAAGAGGACAATTTTTAGAGTATTTTAATTCAGAAAATTTTGGCTTGTGAAGGAATGATTCATTGCCATTGACATAAAATTATAATACAAATTACAGGGGAAAAGCATTTATTAAGCACCTATTGTATATCTGACCCTGGATGAGGGTTACCCATACAAGCAAAAAAAGACATTCCCTACCCTCCCAAAGGGAACTAAAAATATTGATTGGGATAGGAGAGAGAAAGAGGGGTTAGGGGGACAGTTTTGAAGAGTGGAAGTGAGGATCAGAACCAGGAAATGAATGAAGATCTACTGCCTTGCTACTACCCTCCAACCCCCCACTCCCCTCATAAATGATTGGAGAATAGAAAGCTGAAGAAGTGTTAGCATTAACCTTCTACAGGCTGTTCTGTGTAGGCAAGTAAACTTCTCAGTAAATGTTACTGACAAATTATTTTCATTTCTCAAATCCAACTTCATTATCTGTAAATGAGAAACATAATTGTAGATAATTTGCTTTTTAGTTATCAATTTAGAACTTTTTGAAAACTCCACTGTAGTCCTTTTCTATGTTAGGAATGCAAATCATCTGGGGTTATTTCAGGCTCTGCGCTGTATACCAGTGGGTAATTTCACAAGTAACTAAATAGTAGTCATCCTGACAACAGAATGCATTACTTCTGATAACTAGAGTGTTTGGATGTGAGGGGAACAGCTCTAGTGACAGTTCATTCCTGCGGTGATAGAATCAAGGAACATATGGATTTTTTTCAGTTCTATTCCAGGAGGTGTTATGGTTATAAATTGTCTACTAGGAACCCCTGCTTCATATCTCCCCTTCCCTTCCCACCATTTTAAAAAACATAATCAAAAGGGGAAAGGTAGAAAGAAAAGAATTAATCCATGAAGGATAGAATCTGAAAGTCTAGAAAATATTGGGATCATAGAATTAGACCTAGAATGGACCTTCGAGGTCATCTAGTTTAATGCTTTTATTTTCTACATGAGGAAAATGAGGTCCAAAGAAATTTAGGTTAATGTCATAAAGTCATACTATTATCAAGTGGCAGTGTTGGAATTTGACTGCAAGGCATGATTCTTAATTCAATATGGTCCATAGCACCATCATCGTGGTTGGGAGAGCCACTTCCCTACAGAATCAGCATTATTCAAAGGAACAACTGCATACTATTAATAACCATATGAAAGATTAGGCTGAGTTGCTACTATTAAGAGCAATATAATTAAAAAAAAAAACTTTGAGGTTCCATCTCACATCCAGCAAACTTGCAAAAGTGGCAAAAAATGGAGTAGTATAGGTTGAAGGGACACAGGGATGTTGATAGAGCCGTGAAGTGGTCTAACCATTCTGTAAAGCAATTTAGAATTATGCCCAGTGGCTAGGCTTATATCCTAAGATTTAAATATTTGTCATGTTCCCTCCCAATACACAAGGAGGTCGGAGAACCAAAGCAGAAACACATTGATTGGAGAATAGCCAAAGAATTGTCATCTGGGGATATAATGGATTATTACTGTGCCATGAGAAATGATGACTATGAAGGCAGAGAAGCCTGGGAAGACTTATGTGAACTGATTCAGCTTGAAATATTGAATTTTTGAATATTGAAATTTGCATGTTATCTCATCCATTAGTTCATAAGCTCCTTAAAGGTGTAGGGACTTCCTTTGTTTCCTGCTGCTTAGCATAGTGCCTGACACATACATGCTTAATGGAGGTTTTTTTTGATTGATTGATTGAAATAAATAGAATTAGGAAAATCTTACATGTGACTACTGATTTTTAATACAAATAAATAAATTTATGTAGTATATACATTATATATAATACACATAAATATAAATAATAATATTTAATTACAGTAGACAAAGTCAAATACTTTACTTAGTCTGCTTTTGCCTTTACCTTGAATCAGTTAAACTTACCTAAAATATTATTTTTTTAGGTCTGTGTACATAGTATTTTAATTAGGACCCTGCCCTTTTATTGCATGATATCTATTCCCACACTCATTCTTTTAGTTACTTAACTGCTGTCTGCCTCAGTTTCCTTATCTGTAATACGGTGATAATAACAGCATTTGCCTCTCAGAGTTATTGTGAGGATCAAAGGAGATAGTAATTGTAAAGAGCTTAGCACAGTTTTTGGAACCTTGTCAGCACTATGTAAATGGTAGCTATTATTATTCTAGAATATCTTATTTTGTACTTACTTTGAGTGGATTTTCTTTTGTTTTAGGTTCTTGAGTTTTGGTTAGTATTATATGTAATGCTGATGATACTCATGGGTTTATTTTATTCACTGCTGTTTAATACTGTCATACAGTAATTTTTCTCTGGTTTCTTTCCGTCTCTTATTTGGATAACAGGACTATATTAGCCGCAAAAGGGCAGGAGAGTGGCTTTTGTTTTTTGTAAGAAATATTTTTTGTAACATAGGCATCAATCCATTTTTTAAAAACTTGATAGGATTCCCTTGTAAATTCTTCTGGTAATTAATGTTGCTTCCTTCCACTTTCCCATCCTAGCCCCCCTGCCCCAAATAAAGTTGTTTAAGATATCTTTCTCTTTTTTTGTCTATTTTATTATTTGTAGATACTCATTAGTTTCCTTTTGAAGTCCATTTTGTTGGCATATAATGTTATAATTTTTAGGTATTTAATTTTTTAAAATTTTGGTCATTAGATTTCCCTCTCATTCTTGATCAGATTTAAAACTTTTGTTAATATTTTAATTTGAAAAACAGCATTTAGTCTGGTTTGTGAGTTTTATGTCTTTGTTTCGGAGTTCTCTAATTTTCCAGACTTCTTCATTTTTACTTGTTTAGGGGCTGCTAATTTGTTTAATTTCTCATCTTTCATGCTAATTTCTTTGGTCCTCTCTTTTTCTATTATGTTAATGTAAGTTTTCAGGGAACACATTTTCCCATAAGTTTTGTGATATTTTTTCATTCTTATAATTATGTATTTGATATGATTGAAATATTTTCTATATTTATACATAAATACTATATAAACATGTTTTATTTTTTATTAATATATTTTAAATGATTTAAAATTATTCTAATTAACCTATCTTAATATTATTTTATGTTATAATATTTATGATGTAATTATGTAAATTATATAATTTAATGTGACTTGGTTTCTCTGATTTGTTTTTATTCAGAATGTTGTTACTTAAGCTCCATTTAGGTTTCTATTTTTTGTTAAACTTTTCTCCATTCATTACTAATTTTATTGCATTATTGTCCATATGATAATTTCATGCTGTAACTCATGATGAGTTTTTATAAGAGTAAGTTGGTATCCTGAGAAACATGTAAATACTTTAACATTCCCATGCTGAAGTTGCCATAGGCCAGTCAAATCAAATTTATGTTACAATTCATTCATCTATTTATTTTATGTCATCTTTTTTTAAAAGTTGCATTTCCAATCCTAGGAAAAGAAAATTAAAATCTCTTGGTTTTTGTAATCTATTTCTCTTTGAGTAGGAAATTTAATCTATCCACATTTAAGGTTATACTTGTTAAATTCATGTTTTCTTCCATTAACTATGTATCACAGAAAGAGTTTGAAAGCACTTTTAATTATAACCCAAACCTCATTAATCATCTTTGGTAGTACTGTTCTTTTGCATATTCTAAATTAAAGGGGGAAAAGTAATAAAACCATGGAATGATGCAATTACTTGTAGATGTACTATGTTACACTGCCTAATAAAATGTTCCCCTGACTAATATATCTCAAATCTTCAATCATGTTAAAAACTGAAGAGAAAATAAATTCAAATATACTAAAATTAGGGTACCTTATTCCTTGAATCGTTCCTATCCCAAAGCTCGACTAATTTGCTGCCCTTTTTGGATATTCTGTAAAGAAAGAAAAGTTAACAGATTTAAGTATTAAATGCCTATCCTTTTTCTTTATGGGAGATAGGCTTCCTTTTTTCCACCAATGAAATAATTGTAGCAGTTCATATTTATGTAGCTCTTTTCAGGTATCCTAGCTTTATTATTGTTACGAAGCTACAAATATTATTAGGAGATAGCCACAAGATGTGAAATTTTATAGATGTAGAGAACTCCGAGGTGAGCAAACTTCTTGGGGGAGTTACAGGTCAACACAATCTCTGCAATTTAGAGTCTTAGAGCACTGCCCAGAGCAGCAGTTCTCAAGCTTTATAGTCTTCATACTCTTTTATACACTTGAAGATTAACCCCTTTGCACTCTTAAAAATTGTGAGGACCCCAAAGAATTTTTGTTCAAGTAGGTTATTATCTACATTTACTGTATTATTGATCAAAACTGTTGAAATTTTAAAATATTTAATGAACAGTAACAAACTCATTACATGTTAGCATAAATGATATTTTTGTGTAAAATATCTATATTTTTCAAAATAAAAATATTAGTGAGATGAGTTACTGTTTGCAAGTTTTTATAAATCTCTTTAATGTGTAATTTAATAGAAGATAGATAGTTGGGTTCTCATCTGCTTCTAAATTCAGTCTATTGCAAGTGTGAAGAAAATCTCGCCTCACACAGATGTGTTGTTGGAAAAGGAAGGAGTATTTTAATAGGCAAATAATGTCTTAGTATTACTATGAAAATGGTTTTGACCCTATGGACTTCATGAAAGGGTCCTAGGGAAGCCCCAATGGCCTTGGACCACACTTTGAGGACTACTGGCCCAGAGCATTAAGAGGTCAGATGATTAGCCCAAGTTTACACAACTAGAATGTGTGAGAAGCAGGACTTAACCCGGTCTTTTGGGCTTCAAGGTCAGTTCACTATGTTGCCTTACTAGGAATATTTTCATCCCTACTTTGTAAGTGAAGGTTTGCTTTGTATACAGTAGACATTTAATAATTGCTTGTTGATTTGAAATGAATTAAATGGGGAAGTTGATTCTTGGAGAGGGTAACTTGCCTAACAGATAATCTTGTTATGGAAGTACCAAGACTGTCATTTTCTAAACATGTTTGGAAACTACAAAGGAGAAAATAATCTTTGTATCTTATTTCAAGTTTTAATAAGATATTTATAACTCATTTTTTTCTATTTTGCACATCAAATCAGTTACTGAATTTTGTAAGGTGCAAACGATGTTTTGAATGCCCTAGAAAAGCTTTCTGTTCAAAGAACAGTTATGGTGAATACTTTCCTAAAGGAAAGAATACTTCCATAAAGAGAACAACCAACCCTTTTAATATAAATATGAATTTAGAACGTGTTAGTTTTGCTTAAAGTCAGTGTACATTTGTAGATTGTTTGAACTGTGAAATCGAGGAATTTTTCAGTTACATCTAATGACAAAATTGGAATTTACACATTTAGTCTGCCTCAGTTACCATTGGTCATTATTCGTTGTGGGCTTGCATTAAGCAGACTAATATTGTAAAAACTCAACACATCGTTGTTTGAAATTTGTTTAATAAAAGTTTATTGATGATAGTGACAATAATAACCCTGATTTGTCAAGGTACATTCTAGTAGACTACTGCTGGAAGTCACCAGTTCAGACAGATTGGCTTAAAGCTAATTCTTTGTGATTGTGCCACTACAATGCTGCCCAATACTCTCTGAACCCAAGTCTAAGAGGTTACAGAGCTGGTGTGTGACTTTGGGGTTAGAATAGGTATAGTAGGAGGTAAGATGTAGGGAACATCTCTAGCTTGGGAGAAAAGGGACAAAGGACAGCCCAAGTTTGTGGTTTTTGAGTATAATGATTTCAGAAGCTCTTCCAAGTTCATAATTTACCATTTCATGGCAGCTTTCTTTCCTGCAGTATCAAGGTGAGAGGTTAAATGACTTGCCTGAGGTTACATAGCCAATACATATAGGCAGAACTTAACACCTGTCCTTCTGACCTCAGAGTCCACTTCATCAACTACATCCATACTAGGATGTAACTATTCTTGATAAGTCTTTGCTGAATTCATCCCTGCATGTTATTTCCCCCGATTCCCAGTCCAATAAAGTCATGCCTTAATTTTATTATGCCCTTCATTAACTTGCTTTGTCTTCCCCCCAAAAGAACAATATTGATGTTTAAAAAATGCTTTCCCCACCATGAGGTAGGCAGTACCACTATTACCAACTTTACATGTGAGGAAATCAAGGTGCTAAGAGGTTAAGTGATTTGTTTACTGTCAAAGCTGAGGTTGATTTGAACCTGGTAAGTTATGCTGGCAGGTAGATGGCACAGTGGATAGAGTGCCAGGCATGGAGTCAGGAAGAATTAAATTCATATCTGGCAACAGACACTTGCTACCTGTGTGATCCTGGAGAAGTCACTTAATTCTGCCTCAGTTTCCATATTTTTAAAGTGAACTGGAGGGGGAAATGGCACGCCACTTCTGTTTCTTTGACAAGAAAACTCCTAATAGGGTCACAAAGATTCCCAAAATGACTGAAGAACGACGACAGCAAACTCAGTTATGCCTTCCTGTCTTTTGTTGAGACCACAAGGTATAATGGAAATAGTACTGGCTTTTTAGTCAATAGGTCCTGGCTTTGAATTTTGAACTTGCTATAATATCAAGTCACTTTGTGAGCCGCACTTTCTTTAGCTATTAAAAGGAGGAGGGTGAACAAGATAATCTCTTTTCCAGCTCTAAGTTCTTTATTAACCCAGGTATCTTGATTTCTGGCATTCCTTTCCACTGCCTTCTCAACATTACCTCTCCTTGCCTTGTTTTCCAAATTTTATGTTATGAGAATAGAGCTTTGCCATCAAATGTACTGAACGACAGCAGTATCATGAGTTGTTTTTGTTTTTAACACTATGATTGGTGCAATTATATTCAACCTTAATCTATCAATGAAGGAAGTATCAATAAAACATTTTTTTAAATGCACAGAAGAATGAAGGAAGCAGAAGCAGAACAATGTATATTATGAAATCAATATTATAAAAAGAAATAATTTTTAAGACTTTTCGAATCAGGAATGAAATAAGCAAAAGTACAATAATTTATCCAATAATAGCATAAAAAACAAACAACTTTGGAAGAAGTAAGCTATTATCACTTCAGTCACTGTTCATGATTGCATTGGATAGAAGATGAAGCATTCTATTGATTACAAAGAAGTGATAGATTTAGGATGTATACTATTGTGTACAGCCATTTGGGGAATTTATTTTGTTTGACTATGCATATTATCAATTTACCATTTTTTTTACCAATGGGATTGGGAGGGAGATAAGATAAATAATTTCTTATTTTTTAAATAGAGATTTTTGGGTGCTAAGGACTTAAAGTGCATGAACTTTCAGAAGAGGTCACCGTATTATTAATTTCACTTCATTTTTACTTTGTCACAAGAGCCATTATGAAGAGAATGATCTATAAATTTTTGTACTGTAAAAACATGACACATCAGTAAAAGAAGTTCAGAAGGATACACAAACAGCACTTTTGTTAGTACCTGGTTAAATTTTATACATATTTATTCATACATATTTATATACACATATACATATTTATATGTAATTATATGAATTTAAGGATGCGCTAATTATGTATGCTCTTTAAAAAATTCAGTTTATAAAATCCTTGTTCATTTTTTGATAATTAAGTTCACAATCATTTTTTTCAAATTAAAAAAATGAATAATAATAGACTAAGTGATGCATGTCTCCAAAGGTAGGCATAGTGGAGTGTTTAAATTTGTACTCCATTGTTAGAATACCTCATCAGCTTTGGAGTAGCTCCATGTTTTTTCTCATGTGTATAACTTCCTGCCAGGCGGGGACATGGTGTTAGAGGTTTTGTGCTGACAGTAAGTGTGATAGAAGCCAATGAAGCAGCCCAGCTGGTGTGGCAAGCTACTGTTGGCCAGAGCAGTATTTGGTAAGAAATCAGAATTTAAAAAAATAAAAAATCACATTTCCCCCTCATTTTGGCCAACCCTGCCCATAAAAATCCTAACAATTATCCATATCTACTGAGGAGGTAGCTGAGCCAGCAAAGGATATAGAATCAAAAATGAAATGAGAAATTTTGGAACTTGTAATAACCCAGGTGCTGCTTTTGGGCAACATATATTCCTATCCCCTTCCCTTTTCACTTTTCCCCTCACTCTTCCCTGAGATATTCTGTGATTCTTATTCAATTTAGGCATTTTAGTTGTGTCCAACTCTTTGTGACCACATTTGAGATTTTCTTGGTGAAGATACTGGACTGATTTGCCATTTCCTTCTCCAACTCATTTTACGGAAGAGAAAACTGAGGCAAACAGGGTGAAATGACTTGCTCAGAGTCATAGCTCATAAGTGACTGAGACCAGATTTGAATTTGAGGAGATGAGTCTTCCTGACTTCTATCTCAGAACTCTATCCACTGCATCACTTAACTGCCTGGATTCTAACCAAAGTCAACCCATTTCCTCTTCCACACAAGAACCAAAGTGAGAGTAGGAATATCCATCCCCTGACCAGTTCAGTATCATAGAGATTTTTCTTTGTTTTTAATATATCGAAAAGACCTTGGAGCATTTTTATGGACTCCTGACTGAATGATATAATTAATACTTGCAAATAAGATTAATGTATATATTAATAGTCTCTAAGGGTCTCTGCTAGCTCCAAAGTGGTAACACTCAGTGTTCTAGTTGCTGACAGTATTTGGATGCTGCTGCTGAGCATTTGTATTTTTTTTTCCATTGTAACATGACATAGTAAGTAACCCACTGGGTTTGGAGTCAGGAAGACTTGAGTTCAAATTCTTCCCTAGACACTAAACTGAGTTACCCTAAGCAAGTCATTCAACCTCTCTGTGCCTCAGTTTTCTTATCTGTAAAATGAGGAGGTTGATTGCTTCTCAGGTCCTTTCTCCATGTTTGTGTCAGTGTTTTAATGAACAGCAGCAACTTTGTTCCTTTGGATCACATAATTATTAGCCTTGTTTGATCCAACCTTAAGATTGCCTTAGTTGGATTCTTGTGTATTGACATTGGTGCTTGAAAAACAGGTGGATATGTAGCATATAAGGAGTCAGAGTGGTGTCACATAGGTTTCTTCTGTTACTGGAAATGTCACTTTCAGCTTTGGCTTTGGACTAAATTGGAATGCACTCAATTGGAAAGATGTCCTTCCAAAACAACTCAAAAGAAGCCCTTTGGTTTGGTAGCATGAGGAATAAAACCACTTTGCTGCCAACAGAAGCCTAGTATTTGGCTGGATGGACTTTGGTTTCCAGGTCTATCAATTTTTCTTGGAAGAAAGTGACAACTTGGAGAAGAAAAGAACAAAGTAGGATTTGAAGATTGAAGATCTATAGCCAGTTCTTACTAATGTTATTCAGTTCAGTAATATACAGTCTGGTTATATTACACTGTAAGCATAAAATTTTTTTTTTTACAAGAATAAAGACTTTACAATCATTTGTATTTAGAAACAGATTCTTCTTTTCTGGAAGGCAGTAGAGATGTATGGGTTTGTGTAGTGTAAATCACACCTTTTTCTAAATGAAAGCAAAATCCACCTTCTACTTGTTAGAGCTTGTGTGTTTTTTGGTTCCATTCCTGCAAAGATTCTGGCACCTTGTTTTCCATCTAGCCTAAGGATGGATCAAGAACTGGAAAAAAAATCTTTTGTTTCAGCTGCATAAAAATTATTCTTCAAGCTACTTGAGAGGGTGGGGGTGGGAGAAGGGGTGGCAACATAGATTTCTGTGGGATGTGGCTTTATTTCTGAGGGGTGGGAGAAGAGTAATAAATATTGACTGCCACGTGAACCAATCATTGTTTATGCTCCAAGTGATCATTTTTGTCAGACATTTTTAGTGATCAACTCAGGTTAGTGGGAAATGGATGTGTCTTGCACATTAATTGCATATTAATACATTTTTATTGAATAAATGGCAGAATTACAGAACTGGATGGACTTTAGAAGGCTAAGTAGTCTCAATTAGGAACAAACGTACTGCAACAGTAATAAGAATTGGTGGGAAAGAATTTGCAATAATCATATTTGGTCAGTAATCATATTGATAGTAAATTCTTTTTTTATGAAATTTTAAAAACTGTTATCCATGTGAGTTTGGGGGAATCACAGTCCTTGGAGCATACATTTTCTCCCATCCACACAAATATTTTCTGATCCTTTTCCTAACCAAGAGACTTCTAAAGTGTCTCATAAAGCCTCTGGCAAAGGCCATACAAAAGAAGATATAATCTGCTTCCTTTTATGTAGTCAGTTAATAGATATTTGCTGTATGCCTTGTACAATATTCTGTGCATAGCAGGTAGGATTGGGGTGGAGAGAAGGGGAGGACACAAAGCCATGTGACATGATCCAAGCTGTTAAAATGTTTATGTTCTAATTAGGAAGAAAATAATTATATAAGATAGTACCTGTAAAGTTCAGAATTAGTATTATGTACAGGAAATATTAATACAAGTTCAAAAGAGCAAGGGACGTTAGCTGGGATGATCAGGGAAGCCTTCACACATTCCTCACAAAATTCCCTAAGGCTTTAGGTTATAGAACGGATACACCAGAGTTTTGTAGAGTGTGCCTGTAATCCCCATTGCTGGTGAATGGTCTGGAGTTCTGAGCTGCAATAGGGCTAAAGCTGATAGGTTGGCTCCAACCAATCCAACAGCAATATTGTGGGTTCCTGGGGAGTAACGGAACACCCTGCTGTTTAAGGAGGAAGGAACCAGCCCAAGTTGGAAATGGAGTGAATCAAAGCCTCAGTGCATTATGATCTGTGATTAGCAATTATATCTTCTACTGGAAGGCTTTTCTAAACCTCCCTTAATGTTTTTCCCCAGTTAATTATTTCCTATTTATGTAGCTTGCTTTATGTATATTTGTTTGCATATTTTCTCTCCAATTAGATTGTAAGCCCCTGGAGGGTAGAGATTGTCTTTTGTCTCTTTTTGTATAGCCAACACTTAACATAGTGCCTAGCTCATAGTAGGCACTTGATAAATGTTTATTGGTTGATATACTACTCACTCATTATCAGTAGAAGATGGGATTTGAATTGCTTCTGTAAGAGAAGCCAAGGATTTGTGTGTCCCCATCCATGCTGTCTGTATGGCCCCATTGTGACCAGAGTTATACTCTCATGAGTCAAGATTACAGACAATGTCTTTGGACTTGGAACAGAGTGAAACCACCTGGCTCCCATTGGGATCCTACCCAGGACTTTGCCTTCATTACCACCATGCTTTAACTCAATGAGTGGAACTAACCATTGCAAATTGATAGGGTAATAAATATAGTCTTCAGCAAGAGATCCTACCAAGGATAAAGACAAGGAACAAAAGCAAAACCAGGCTTTTCTGCTATCAGTATGGATGGCAAGTCTGTTCATCCATGGGCCCATGTCCTTGCTTCTCTATATCTCATTAAAATAAGGTCTACTAAAAACCCAGGAGCACAGAGTGGTGTGTTCCAGTTGCTAAACTTGGCAGACAAAGAAGATAAGAAGTCATGCTATTTAAATGCTTGTGTCACTTGAGTTAATTCTTTTGTTGACTTGTTTCCTCTTTTTTTTCTATTTTGTTTTTAAGTCTGAACAACCTAGTCCAGCCAGTTCAAGTTCAAGCTCAAGCTCCAGCTTTACTCCATCCCAGACCAGACAACAAGGTACCCAAATCATCTAAGAATTTTAAAATCTAAAAGCAAACAAAAATGGAATACTGTTAACCATTTGGTTTATGATATTTCTTCTACTACTATTTCATAAGAATGAATGACAACTTCTATTAAATTTTGTATTATTCCTTCATAGTTTATATGAATTTAATTCTAATAGTTGTATTTTCAGATCCGTGAACTGTATACTCTCATTTTAAAAGGAAATAGGAAGATTCCAGTGAGGCTGACCTCAAATAAAATATTATACAAAAGACTAAATTGGTAGTAGGACCATAAACTTTGGCTGAGAGAAATGTATTTAAACATTTCTTTTATAGACATTAACCAGATACCTGCAGATGTCTCTAACTTATTCTCCAAGGAATATGAATTTAATTCTAATTGGTTATTTTTCCTTTATCATTATGTATCAAGTTTTAGTGTAAGTGAACTTGGATTCAAGAAGCTTACTGTAGGGTACTGAATAAACAGGTGGACATGTGTAGTCTATGCAAAAAAAAGCATATCAGATATTAGATTGATCTATCAAAGAGTGTTTTGCTGATGTCCATTTTCCAATCACAGTTAACATTGCTTATGAATTTCTGTCTTCTGAAAGAGAATAAATTGTTGATAATCCTCATGGGGTAGGGCTAGGGTGTAGGAGAGAGGAGGGGAAGAGTAAACTTTGAAAGTTAATAGGAGATCATTTGGGCCTGTTCAAAGATCCTATTCCAGTGAGCCCAGGACAAAAGCACGGTGATTTGGGTTTTGTATCTTGGATTGCAAAGTGATCAAACTTTTGGAATTGAGCTAATAAAATCCTCAGTTTAAATTAGGCCTTAGGATTGATCTAATCCAGAGTTAGTGTGCCCTCCTGCACATTTGTGTTCGTCCAGCTTTTCACTTATTCCCCATATTTAGTGACTCAGAGTGGAAAGTAAGCTCATATCCTCCTGATTTTCTCTCTGTCTCTTCAGATAGGATCTGCTCTAAAATCAGGTTACTTTTCTTTGCTCATCATAGAGCTGGATTCTTCCTTGAATTTTCTCATGAATGACATATACTCATCTCTGTAAATGGACTCTGGCCTTTTATCAGAGATTACTTGAAAAGTGGAGAACATTTTTGTGAAATTGTTGCAGAAAGGCTTATTTCACTGGTTTAGATGAATTTGAAGACCGAGCTCACGATTTGCAGCGTGGACATTGAAATACCTTAAAAATCTGAAGTTTACTAAAATTCATGCTTGACCTGAAATTGGCCTTGAAATAAAGGGAAACGGTTAAAGAGATGAACCTAAAGAGATCAAAAACAGCCACACAAAGGCTGCATTGCCTAGAACAAGTTACAACCAGAGTGATTTATTAGACTCTGCTTTTGAATGGGTGGATTAACCTAACAGAATAACTGCAGCTTACTAATAGGTCTCTACAGATCTTTTTAGGTGTAAATTGGGTTCAGGAAGGAAGAAGAAAAAGAGACAGCACTGAATTCCCTTAATATAGACTTCTCAAATAAACATACCCTTAGTCAAACGTATGTGGTGCAAACATTAGTTAATTGGCATGGTCCTTTTACACAAGTACTACCAATGTTACTCACATTTTGGTCATGCTTTTTAATAGCAGTTCTGCTCTGTTTCTAGTGAACTTCTTTGAAGCTCGCCTATGGCCACTTCTGCCTAATAATGCAAAGCGAAATCCTAAATTCTCTCTGGTTTATTGTCATGACATAGGTCCATTAAGGTCTATAATGAAAGATCTGCATTCTGATGACAATGAAGATGAATCAGAGGAGGCAGATGAGAATGATAATGATTCTGAAATGGAGAGACCCATAAACACCCGAGGAGGCAGTCGGAGTCGCAGGTGAGAGGCTTTTCTTGGTGGGGAGGAGTTGAATGACGGTTTTTAAGACCTACCAACAGCAAAACAGTTCAAATGCAAACCTTATTTCAAAGAAAGCTGAAGCAGTGATGCTTAATGTGACCATTAAATTGGCACGTGAATATCTCATGTTATGCATGTGTTCTATCTACAGGAAACCTTGTACCTTAATCTTCATTAAATGGGAAATCCCACATGTGGGATGTCTCAGTGATGGACATTACAGCCCTGAAGCAACGGTAGCTGAAAAATCAGGGTTTTTTCCTGTAGAATTATTTATTGTCTTTTATTCCTTAGGATATTCTCTACACCCCAAGGAAGCTGTTTTTGGCATTTGATACTGGAAATACAGGAATCGATTTCAATGCATAGTGCAGCAGATCTCGTCTGTGTGCATACACAGACACTCATGTGTTCCTAGAACTTTCTTTCTTAGTGCATTAACACTTAAATTCCTAAGCATAATTGATTTTGTAAGATATAATTCCACTTGCAACATGGTAATGCATATTATGTATTTTAAGAGCCAACTTGAAATTGCCCTGAAGAATTTTATTTATTATAAATGTGCCAACTTGTCTTCCTTCTCCTACTGTTTTAAATGATACGTAATATTCATATTGTGCTTAGGTTTTTAAAGTTCTTTACTTATATTGCTTCATTTAGATACTGTTATTATCCTCGTTTTACAAATGAGGAAACTAAGGCTGAGCTTAGGCTAATACAGCTCGTCCATGTCTGGGACATAAATCTGGTCCTTCTGATTCCAAAATCAGCACTCCAGCCTGCTAGCTTCCTCATAAATTACACTTCTAGTATTTATTGATGTTTCCTGTTTCTGGTGGCCCTGCCATTCCTGAAAGAATGCTATATTGAGCATAATGTTTGCAGCTTGTTAAAAGGGAAAAGTTGACATGACCTCCTAAACTGTCAACACCTTGGTGTTACTTTAAGGAGAGCTGAAAGTAAAATATATGTGTAGTAAACTCAGTCAACTGCTGCTTCTCAGTTAGTCCAGCATATTCTAATACACATGCTTTCTCTGTGGAGTCTCCTAAAACAGGAAAAAATAAGTTGAGGAGTAAGTAATCAATAAGCTGTTTTTGTATGGCCCCACCAACATTTCCATCCGTAATTTGCTAATCTGTGGAGGAAAGAGTAAGAAATAACAAATGTTGGTATGTTTAAGAACCTACAAAAACATCTAGGTTAAAATCCTGGTAGTGTTACTCTTTACTTTCTAGACCTTGAATCAGCTACTATTTTGAGGCTCCTTCCATGCCTAAATTCCATGGTCCTCTGAAGCTGATTGAAAAAAAAAAACTACTGAAATTTTAACTGGTCTCAACTTGTTAGAAGACATTACTATACTTCCCAAGGCAATTTTTCTCCTATGACCTGATGCTATAATGTATATGGAGAATTTATGTATGTTTTACTATGGATGGTATGTAAATGCTCCAGATTTGAGAAAGTGTGGTTATGTAAAGCATTGTTTTACATGCTAAGGAAGCAACAGTCTGCAATAGAAGATTGAGTGATTTTCCTAAAATGGCATGCAATTGATTCCAATACCACTACTGTTAATTCTCCTTAATTTAGGGTCTGAATTGCCTCATTACTCCTTACTGTTTCTGATATTTCTCATTTGACCACTTGGCTTTTAGGCCTTTGTAGGTTTACATTATCATCTTTACAAGAGGAAGGGAGGGGAGGGAGAACAAAAGACAATTGAAGTAGAAATGGGTCTCCTTCATATAAGCCAAAATGAAAACCTTCTTGGGGAAAGTCCTGTCATTGAAAATATGAAATATATCATCCTATTCTATTTTTGTTTTTGATTGATTTTCAAAACTGTATTTCATTTCTTAGGTCCTTATAATTTGCCTGTGTGCCTAAAGCTTCTCTATATGTGTCACTATCTTTTCTTCCTTTTGTCTTTTCAGAGTTAGCTTAAGTGATGGCAGCGACAGTGAAAGTAGTTCTGCCTCTTCTCCTCTACGGCATGAACCCCCACCACCTTTATTAAAAACCAACAGCAACCAGGTAAGTGGTGGGGTTTGCAATTCAGAAAACTGGTAGCCTATGCTAATCTATCCAGAATCAAACTTTTTGATCACCTTAGGTTCCTGCTGCTTTCAGAAGGCTCTCTAGTATCTAGTGATACACAATCAATCAATAAGCATTTAGTAAGCATCTACTATATGCCAGGCACTGTGCTAAGCACTGGGGATGCAAAAACGGGCAAAAGACAATGACTGCCTTCAAGGAGCTTACAGTCGAATGGGAGAGACAACATGCAAACTAATACATACAAAGCAAGGTATATAAAGGATAGGTAATGTTTAATAAAAAGAAGATACTTGGAATTAAGAGGTGTTGAGGATAGTTTCCTGCAGAAGGTGGGATTTTAGTTGGAACTTAAAGGAAAAAACAAATACCGTGGTATGCTATAAAGAACCTGTATGAATTGTGATAATCTTTTATCCCATGGATAGAGTGTTTTATACATATCGTTATTTAGATAGATAGTTATAACTATTATATGGTACTTGTTCTATAATGTGCTGTGGGGAACAATTGTGACCTAGAGAAAAGTAGGTGCTTGGTTTTCCACTGATTTCCTGAACTGTAGTTCTAATCTTTTCTGATTTCTTTTGCATCTTTTTGGCCATTCATTCAACAAACATTTATCAAATTCCTATTATGTGTACTTCATTAGAGTCTGGGAAGATACAAAATCAGATGACAGAGACTCCCCTGTCCCCATGGAGCTTTATTGTCTTAGTGGTAGAGAAGACAAAAGTGCAGAATAACAACAGTATGAAATATTAGCTGAGTGGTCTGTTGTTTCTGTTTTTAACATTAGTTTTTTCCTTCTTTTAAAATTTTTTTTCAATATTCACTTTATAAGATGTTGAGTTCCAATTTTTTCTCCCTCCCCAAGATGGCATGCAATCTGATATAGGCTATGCAAGTACAATCATATTAAGCATATTTCTGCATTAGTCATGTTGGGAAAGAAGAATCAGAACAAAAGGGAAAAAAACAGAAAAAAAGAGACAAAATAGTCTGCTTTGATCTGCATTCAGACTCCAAAATGTTTCTCTGGATGTGGATAGTTTTTCCATCATCAGTCTCTTGGATTTGTCTTAAATCATTGCATTGTTGAGAAAACCCAAATGTATCAAAGTCAGTCATCACACAATATTGCTGTTACTGCGTACAATGTTCTCCTGGTTCTTCTCTCTTCCTGAGTGGTCATTTGTAAAGCAAATTGCTCTATGTGGTATGAGGTGAACAAGTTTGCTCTCTAATTGAATCATTGTCTCATAAAATCTGATGAAAGTGGTTCATTGTTGTTTTTATTTCTTAATATAAAATCTGTCCCATCTTGTGTCTTCCTCTCCACTCACAATCACCAGCCTGATTCAGTCCCTAAATGCCTTTCATTTGAACTCTTATAAATTCTTCTTTAGTTTTGCCTTTTAGTCTGTTACGCTCAAGTTCTTGCACAGTCTTCTTCACACAACTGTCAGAATAACCTTCCTAAAGCCCATATTTGATGGGCTGGGAGTGAAAGGGGTGGTTGGGGAGAGGAGGAAGAGCACTGAATGTGGTGCCAGAAGACCTGTGTTCACATTTGATCTCTACTACTTGCAGTCTTTGTGACCTTGGGGAGAAGTCACTTGAGTACCTTTGTAGCCCTAAATACTGTGATCCTTGGATATTCTCTTGCTCTAAAAAATATTAATGGCTTTTTCTTCTGTTTTAGATAAAATAGATAATTTTTAGCCTGGCCCTTCAAATGTAAAGTGCTTTATAATCTGGCTTCTGGCTACCTATACAGTCTCAACTGTTGATTCCCTTTCCCCCCTCGCCCCCCCCAGAATGTAAATTAATTGAAGGCTATGGAGTGTATCATTTTCAACTTTGAATACCTCAGGTCTTAAGGCACTCATAAATGTGTGTTGAGTTGAATAAACATATAAATCAAATATCCATTTTTTTCATTGTTAATTCAGAGTCCACTAGTTTAAAATTTGTAATAAATTGACCTCAAATTGACCATCTATGCTGAAAGGGATTGTTAACTAAGGAGGACAGACTGTATTGAAGAGGTATTTAAATCAATGTTTTTCAACTGTGCAGTCAGTTTTTCCAGTCTGGAAAATCTTTTTACTATCAACATTTCATCTAAAACTTATAAAACATTTTTTTTAAAAAAAATCTACTTCTCTTTTTTCTCCCTGTGTCTTGTTCCTCTTGGCAACTTTTGGCTGTCTTCCTGGCTTCTTATCCCTGCCCTCCTAGAATCTGTGGAGAGCAGAATAGTCTGCTGTAGAGAATTTAGTACTTTTCCTCCTCTGTAGCCTAATTTCTTTGGGAAAATAATCTTTTGAACTATTTTAGAAGGGAAAAGTTTTCAGATACTTTTAACTGCTTTAATTTCTTTTCATATAGTGAGTGTTTTGACTGCTGTACAAATTATTGTTATCCATTCATATATCTCCTTATGATTTCTGTTTGGCAATGCTGGATTAGCAAATTATAGATATTTTACTTACTTAAAAAGTTAAAACAACCCCCAAAACTTTTTCTCTTAAAAAAAGTCTATGATATAGATTTTTCTTTAATTGAGATTGACCTACTCTTTGACTTTTGCTGTGTTTGGAAAGTATTGTGATGAGGTTACCTTTCTCTTTCATTATATCAGATGACACTGTCCAATGTATAGAATATGTGCCATCATCTTGGTGCTGTTCTGGCTACAATCAAATAGCCAACATTTGTTAAGTATCTTCTGTATGCAGAATACTTGGTTAGTTTACATGCTAACTAAAGAGGCTAATATCCTTTCACTGCACATCATATCTGTGAACTTAAAGGATATACCCAAGAGTTCCATTTATTTACTCTCTATCAAACATCAACAACAGCTTTCTGTCTGTAGTTCCTATTCTACTCCCAATAATATACATGCATACATACATACCCTTACATAAATATATTTATACGTATAAGAGCCATTTTATTTCCTCCATCCAGGAGTCTATTTCTTTTCCTGTACCCTTTCTAACAGTTTTACCTTATACACCAGTGGGCTGCCATTTAAAAAAAATACTTTTAATATCTTGAGGGTACTATTGTACCACCTAACTCACCTTCATTCTTAATATATGACCCACTTTGTTTTGCAGATATGTGTCTATAATGATTTTATATCACTTTTTACGCATACCTCACTGGTAACATTACCACTTACTTTAGCTCATCCATCTTTCCATTGATTTTTGGATTATTTCTACTTTTAAATTTTGATGTAAATTCCAAATTTAGATATATCTGAAATTGTGATATTCCATGATTTGTGGCTATGTAGCATCATTGGTAGAATATTGGAATTATAGAGATTAACTTTGTGGTAGAAAATATTTTGAATGTACTTTTAACCTTTCCCAAACACAATCTAGCCCAATTTATTCTTCATCTTCTTCAGCTTAGGGCCCAGCTTATTGTATACCTTGTAGCATTTGTCTGAAGTCTGCATATTGGTGCACTCTTCTTATTGCCTGCTCCTCCCTGGGCTATGTCAGAGTCTGGGCAATTTGTATTTTTCTTCCATTTTTGCTTTTCTATTGTGGATATTAAGACTGATCTCTCTTTTTAGCATAATTCCAAAACTGAAAGCATTGACCAACTCAGTTTAAGACTGTTTCACTCACAACTTCTTCTAGTGGTTATTTGTGGAATCTAGAAGGCTTACCAGATTGCATACAAAGAATATGACTCTGGTAGTTTTCTCATGCATCATTCTTCTTCTTAGCAAAGAAAGATGTTTGCCTTACGTTAACAAAATAGAAATTCTCTAATTAAATAAAGTATCTCTGGTCCCATGACAAATAACAGATGTAAATCTGCCATATGGCACTGTATATGTGAACCTCTAGTAGGAGAGCCTTGAGTTTTACATCCCTATCTTGAAGGCACAAAGGCAGTATAGTAAAAGATTACTCTGTGATTAATTCTTTCTGAAAATTTCCACTGCATTTTTTTGAGGACATACTTACATCTTTAGTCTGATATTAAAGGCTTTCAACCATCTGCCTAAAACCTATCTTGTAAGTCTTATCTTGTCTATAACATTCATCTTGATGCTGGGTGTGCTTTCTTTCCACATCTCTCCCTAATTTCAAGACCCAGCTCTGGCTCTTCTTTCTCCATGAGGCCTTCTTTCCCTAACACTCCAGAAAGTGTTAAAGTGGAAACTACCTTTACAAATTATCTCAAAATACTTTGTCTGAATCTCTCTTTTGTCATTAACATAATCAACTTTATGTCATTATTTTTTGGGTATATGCCTTTTCCTCCTATTAAATCGTAATCCCTTTTTGAGAAAGTTATTGTTATTTAATCTTTATATCTCCAGAACCCTTAATGAATGTTTGTTGAACTGAATTGAATTATTTCTTTTTTCTTTGGACACAAGCAGCTGAGCTTGGATGTTTCTCTTCTGTCATGATTCTTCATTTAAATGACATGAAGAATTAAGAGACATAGGGACATAATGCAAAAATCAAATCTCTAGTCATTGTCACCACCACCTTTAATGGATTTGTCATCATGTTATCCAGTTTGAATAAGGCTGTCTTGGAGAAAGTACTTTGTAAACTGTCAAGGAGGAGATAAGTGTGATCTATTTTATTGTCCTCATTGTAACTTATAATCTGCCACTAAATTAAGTGCTATTATAAGTACAGAGTATCCACATTAATGAGCAGGATGGAGAATAAAAGCATTTAAGTAATACAAAATAATAAATTTTATATAAATAAGCATTAAATATTTATTGCTCATATCACAAATAATATTGATATTAAAATTTAATTCATTATTGAAAATCATATTTTATCTTGAAATGTATTTTTGCATTTATATTTCAATGTATTAAGCATAATAAAATGAAGACCTGCCATGAAGATTTGACCCAGGAGACTTTGAAAGCTATTTGTTTTCCTCTTCCTGGCCCCTTGAGTAATTCCCTTTGCCCTTTGTAACATTAGTTTTTCTCTTGTATTATCCAAAGCATCAGGCTAACTGGATTTGCCTTTTCTCAAGCCTTTCTTATGGATGGGAAGTAGTTGATTTGAGTCTCAAAGGTATTTTTCCTGTTATAGGAAAGGAATAAATGATGAAAACAGGTTTTCAAAAAAGCATATTTTAATAGTAAAAATATTAACTGAGATTTGCCTTGACATCTCCAGCTGAAAGTAATCACTTGGTAATTGACTTTATTCCGTAAATGAGAGTTCATCAGAAAAGATAAATTATACAAGTCATATATATTCTCACATTTTCAGGGAATGTCCCAAATAACATTATTTCCAAGCTTCCCTGAACATGCATCTCTCTAATGTCAGTATGTAAACTTTCTCCTCTGAATGTTACTAAATTTGAAATAAACAGAGGAGTCATCATTCCAACCAAAGTTCTCCTGTCATTGCTTGAACCTCCTATATGTGTGAACAGAAAACAAAGTGCTAAAATGCCCTTCAGTCAAAGCGTTCAGAGGATTCACTACACCAGGGTTAATATTCAGAATATAATAAATCATTCTAAGGGCTGATAGACTGCAAAGGCCAGCTGGGTGAAATCAGACCTCCTATCCAGTTAAACTGGTTTGAAACCAAAACAGAAGAGAAGGTGGGGTACACTTGTATTCTGGAACCGTTTCCCTATAGATAAGAACAGATACTAAATAAAGCAATTGTCTCCAGGATGATATAGCTCTGTCATTCTGTGAGATTTTCAACAAAGCTGTTTACTTTGTGGCAGTAAGAGATCAAAGGGAAAAGATTAACTGGGCCTTTTTCTGGGCAGCTACTCTGTAACTTGAGGCTGGTCATCAACACCAGAAGGACTGTCTTGTTCTTTCACTTTGCAACTTCCAAAGAAGGGACTTGGATCAAGACTATAACTTGATTTTTCATCTCCAGGCATATCACAAACTTTCTTAGGCTATGGCACTTAGGAAATTTGGGTGTCATGGGAGGTTTTAATCCTTTTGGAGACTTCTACCAACTATAACTTTGAATGGAAAGTCAAGTAATTTAACATTAGATGGCAGTTTTCTGTTCTCTGTGTGTCAGTAGGGACCACAATGACTGTGTACTATGGAAAGAAATTAAATGTCAAAGGGAAAAATAAGCCAAGTAAAATTACTTTTCTGCCATAGGAGGAATAATTGTTTTCTCTTGCCCCAAACTCTGAGGGACCTTGTATTTTGTCCACCAGAATGTTCCATTTCTGCCTCCCAACAGCTTCTGAATTAGGGAGGAGTGCCATCTACTGACCTACCCATTCCTAGACCTATGTACATCTGTTTTCCCTGGAGGTTTCATTTCCAACAACCACAATGAGAAAGACATCCCTCAGAATAGAGGTGTGGAGTGTTTCCTCAGTCTGGATAATATTATAAATGAGCCCTTTGGTTATTTGCAACAATAGGTGACCTTAACATGGCACCAAAGTTCTGTATTTTAGTTAGCTTAGTCAAATTGCTCATTGATTTATTTTTTTTTTTAAACTAGAATTGGGGACATTTCCAATAAACCTTGCTGTTTTACTTAAAACCAAGCTTATTTTCCTTTAGGCTTCTGGTGTCTAACGAAAATAAATGCTTTCAGATGTGCATTGTCCTTTTCCCAGAATGTCTCAGCAACAGTCCTGACAAATAAGACATTTATCAGTGAAAAATTAGATCTTCGAAGCTTTTCCATATCCCATAATATGGAAGACCTGATCAAAAGAATTAGTGTATGAATCAAGTGATCAAGTGGTCTCCCAGCCAATTAAGATGAAGTTATTAGAGAAAGACAGCAAGGATACGGCTTTAATTTGAAAACATTTCTTGTATGAGTCTCTCATTTTCTTCATTACTTCATGAGATCTATGATGTCATCAGCGTAGGCAATGATGGTTCTACCCATATAGAAAAGTCTTCTAATGAAGAGTCACACTGGCAGAACCTCCAAAAAAGGAGAGTGAAACACCAAAATCTCGGTAGAACCAAAAGAAGAACTTTTATGCATTGGGATGATACTTTTTAGAGTATTTAGAACATGAAGGAGACAAAAATCTGGTCTATGCCATTTTGTCTCCTTCATGTGACCCTGAATGGAAGGTTGAATGATCTAACCTTAGGTAGATGTAACATAAGAGAAAGAATCTAGATAACACAATATCAAATGAGTTTAAGTTTGGCTTTTGGAGATATATTTTAGTTAAACACATTGAATTTTCTTAAGTGAAAATGCTCTCTGAATGATGTGATCTTCCTGCCCTCTACAGAGGTCGGGGAGCTAATGGTGTGGAACGTTGCATGCGGTCTCATGTGTACTGGATGGGTGTTGCTTGGCTTTGCAGAAGGGCTGTTTTCTGTTACTCTTTGCTGCAAGAGATGGTCCACTTGGATAGGAGAGAGTGGAAAGATGTATTCAGAAATAAATGCCAGATAAAAAGAAAAGATTTCAACAAAATAAGATTTTTAAAAATATGAAAAGTGGCATGATTCTTATGCATTGTTCCATGACATACATGTATGCCTTTGTTTACTTGAATGTTGTTAACCAAGAAGCTTTAGAATACTTGTTTGATAGTGGTCTTTCTTTGATCTCTAGATTCTAGAAGTGAAAAGTCCAATAAAGCAAAGCAAATCTGATAAGCAAATAAAGAATGGGGATTGTGATAAGGTAGGTTTTTAGTTTTTTTAGTTAAGTCATGCAGAGTTAACATTTTTTTCATTCATTTATGTTCTGCTTGATCCCCTTTGTTGACTTCCACTCTCATTCTTTCTATCCAATGCAGTGCCCAGATGCAGTTATAAAGTATTTTGCTTCCTGGCCTGAGTGCTGTTCCAGTATTGTATTTTACTTTTAAAATTTTTTTATGTTCCCATATTTAATTTGGGTTCACACTATCATTTGACTCAATGCCTATACTACAAGGCATTTCCAGAGAAATTTAATTGTGAGGGAGAAGATTGAGTTGGTAGAGAGGGGACTGAGAAGCAAGTTAAAGCAACATCTTGAGTTGCAGTGTGGTGCCCCTGAGAGTGAACCATATGTATTAGAAGTCTGACTCTGATTTAATTATCCTAGACTGGAAGAGGCGTATGGTACTGTGGGTAGTGACATTCCTTCCAACAACCCTAATGCTCACTTAACAAGTCTTTCCTCTGGTTTTATTAGCAGTGTACTAAGGGGCTTCCTGTGGAGCCTTGCGTTCCGTAATGGTCTCTGAAACTGACCAGAACGAAAACAGTAAAATGGATAAAGGAGAGAGATGTCCTTCTGCTCTCTGGGGAAATTTTTGATGACTAAAATAAGCATTTAGTATTCAGTTACATTTTATGAAAAAAAAATTGACTTTTTTATTTATTGAGAATTGGTTCATTAATGACCAATGCTATATACGGACAGGTTAGTATTTTGTCACGAGCTAGTATACTACTTATTAGTCTGACATTATGCTGTTTTTCTTTGTGATTCAAGAAATAATAAAGAATAAAGAAATAATTTTGTGATGCCATTTGAGACCTCACAGGGCTCCCATTTCATGTCCTTGATTGCACACTCTTTGGAGATTATTTGAATATCATGAAAAATCCAGAGTAATTTATAGATATTCATTGGGCAAAATGTAATTACTCATGGGGCAGCATTTTTCACTTTGAAGTTATGGAAGCAGCCCTTGTATACAATGTTTTTAAAGTTAATCCACTGCTATTGCTGCCTTTTCTGCCTTCAAAGGAGACTCATACAAAAGTGCTTCTGTCCTTTACTTATGTGAAGATTGTTATTTCATCTGTGCTTCATGACTTTAAACTTATCAGACCAATTTTGAAAGCCAGAAAAGCTGAGAACTACAAGGTAGAATGTGGTATATCCATCTGCTTCTTAAAGTTTTTGATTTTCTTAAGGTGGGGCTGTCTTTCTTTTTCAGGCATATCTAGATGAACTAGTAGAACTCCATAGAAGGTTAATGACATTGCGGGAACGACATGTACTTCAACAGGTGAGTGCTACTATAGCCTTTTCCACACGTCACAGTCACATAGCCAATATGCCTTCCTTGTCTTGTCTATATATATATAATGAATAGCACACAGCAGACTCTTAATATCACCTAAAGAAGTATTTGATTTACATTACCACCTGGATGCTCTTTGGCTCTGAATCAACTGAACGATTTTTTTTTTTGTTGAGATTTTTTTTTTGTCATAATAGTAGGCCAGTGGAAAATGAGTACCCATGAAAGTGAAGTTTAGCATTGCCATTGTAACATACTGATCACAATCAGTGGCTGCATTAACTGAGGTGAGGGAAGGGGATGCTAGGAACATGAAAACCTTAGGGCAGAATTTTTGATTTCATGGAAAGGTAGCAATAAGAATTGCAGTCACGTGTTGTGAACATTGATGATTCAATTAGGGGTCCAATTACCCAGTACCATGTTATGAAAAATAAACATTTTTGTTATTTCTTTTATCTTCTGCAACCCTAAATCTATTATCATGTATCCAGATGTGGAATTCTTAAAGAACATGATCACTTCTATTAGGACCATGTTTTGTATTAAAAAAAAAAATAAAGAGGAGATTCTTACATTTTTATTTGGCTACACATATGGAATATAATATGCATGTATTTGCAGTGGTTAGAGAGCAATAATTCCCTTTTATAATCAAGCAGAAAATAATATATTCTTAATCTTATGTGGTTCATACATTGCCATATTGTTTTTATATTATTATTTCATTACCTCCAAATGAATTTTGGGGGATACTTAATTCACCTTTTAAAAAAATTTAGATGTGATATTATGCATACATTTTTGTTTTAATCTTATTATCTCTTTGGTCTGATTGATATTTTCTAACCATTCCAAGGTTTTCTGAGCAAGAGAGCAGATCTAGAATTCTTAATGCACAGCAAGAGGGTTTTATTTAACATAGGTTTGTATTAGGGAAGCACTGTGCATATATAGGACCACATATATAGAACCAGAGCTAGAAATGAACTGAGAGCCTCTCTTTTCTCACCCCTTCCTTTACAAATGAGGAAACTCAAGGAGGTCAAGTAATTTACCCAGAGTCATGAATGTTAGAGATAAGATTTGAACCAAGGTCTCCTTATTAGTATACCATACTGCCTCGTATTATTTATTGTGTCTGTTATAGTAGTATTTTACTATGCTTCCTCACTTGTAGAATTCGAATTTATTTTGTTTGAAATTTGGTACATCCTCATAATTTAGTTTGTTGTTAATTCTTTAGTCTTCATTTTTCCCATCCATCTCCCATCTCCCTCTCCATGAACTCATTCTGAATAACTGCAATTCCCGTTTCCAAAAAGAAAATGTTTAGATTGACCCCAGTCAATGAAGGAGACCACATCCCGTTGAATCAATTAATTCTTTTAAGCATAGAATCCAATTTTAAAAGGAGAGGGAAAGATTTTGACAGAGCTGGACAGAGAAGTCGGTTAACATAATTCCAAAGGGGCACTTGCTCCCTAAGGCAGATTTGAGGGATCCCAAAGCTCCATTTCACACGATAAATTGCAATGTATATAATCAACCTTCAAAGACTGTGTTTGCCCCAGGGCCCCCGCCTTTTGTTAATCTGCCCCACATTGGAAGGACTCCACAAAGCAATCCAGGCAACATGATGCCAGGCCACTCAGCAAAGTCTCCAGGGCAGACATTCACAGTGAGTCCTATCCTTCTCATTACTTATTTCCCAAGTACAAAAGTACTGCCTAAATCCATAGGGCAGCCAGCAGTTCCTCTCTCCCTACTCTCCTCACTTATCCAAATTCTCTATATGGATAAAATGTAAAGTTGGAGGGGAAGAGGCCAATAAATCATCATTATTACTACATTTGTTCCATTCCATTTCTAAGATCTCCAAATGTCCTCCTTATTCATCCAAATTCATCAGTTCCCATAGGGAGGATAAAAATTAAAGCAATAGAAAATGTCTTTTAGTGACTTCTTTTGGAGGTGCTGTCAGTGTCAAGGTTAGCATTCCCCCTTATTCTGACCAAGGAACAGTGAGGAGGAGTGTCTGACTACAGGGCTAGATCTAAATGGATAACCTTGGAAATAGTAAGGGGAACACAGGGAGAGTAGCTATGAATTTTTAACCTGGCATAAAGGCACTCCAGGGCACACATTGTTTCACCCTAATTGCATTTCTTGGACTATTGAAAGCACTCTGTCTTTGGCCTTTTGCCTTGTAATGCATCTGAAGCGTGTGATTATGAGACCATGATGCATGTCCTGTCATGGTTTACCGCTTAATTAATTCCTATTGTAAAACTTAGGGTTATTGAGTACTAATGCTATTCTCCACCTTGTGAGCTTCTCATTTTGCAAATTGCATTCCATAAATGCTTATGTGCTCTTTTTGGTGGATATATTCAAAGCAAAATTCACAGTGAACCAGGTTCCCGTTCTATTTCTGTGGCTCTTCTGTGTAACTTTCCTGTTAAAGAACCCCAAATCGGATTCTGAGGAGAATGCACCGAAGTAGGCTTTGTTGTTATCATCATCGTTCATTTGTGTGTCTGAATAATAGGGCAAAAGAGCTAGACTTTTCACTTTTTTGTTGAACAAGTCTTCCCAAGGCTCAACGGACGTGAAAACCAAGATTTTAGGATTATAGATTTTGAACTTAGAAGTACCTTTAAGAGCATCTATTTCAATTGCCTGATTTTTAAAGGCTGATGAGGTTAAATGATTTAACACTACACAGATAATAAGTGTCATATGTAAGACTCCAACTCAGGTCTTCTGACTATCCATCCATCCTCAGTCCTTGCCACTGTGCCATGCTTCCCCATTTCAGTGAAAATGTGTAATGGATATGACCATCTCAAGAGTTTCGTTGATTACAGGAACATTTTCCTCACTTAAACAAATGCATGATACTTGTGTATGTATTCTAAAGGTATGTAAATGAGGAAACATCTTGACAATCAAAAGTTTGATTCGTGCTAGGGCAAAACTAGTCATAGCAGGATTTCTTTACCTTATGATTGGCCCATGGATAGATTTCAGGGAGTCTATGAATTTTGATGGGGAGGGTGGGAATTAACATCTTTATTTTAATTAACTTTCGGTTTTCTTTGTAATTGTCGGTGTTTTATTTCCACATTTTAAAACATTATCCCAAGGATGGCATTGTTAGGTTTTCCCATTGGGACCTGCAACACAAAAGAACTCTAGAACCACAGCAACCCTATGCAGGAGTCACTATTGCATGCCACAAAAGAAGGGCATTTCAAACCCCTCCTGGTGATCAGCCAGAAACAAAGAAATTCTGATTTTGATGCAACACAAAGGATGATAATGACAATAATAGTTAAAAATGACGACAGTGCTTTTTTACCTTTTTGTAATCTCATAGGTTTTTTTTGGAAGACATGACACAAAATATGCATTTTATCCCTTAAGAATCTGATGTGGCTGGAAGTAATCAGTCTCATATGTGTTCACATCCCCCATCATCTGAAAAATGAATTTCAAAACTTACTTCCCTTCTCCAGCTCCCCCACTATAATCCTATTTTTTTTCATACAACCACTCTGGATTTTTTATTATTATTATTTAGGAGAAGGACTTAAAGACAGATTAATTATTGCAGTGTGATAAATAGAGATAGAGATACATCATACAAACAGACTTGTAGATTGATATATAAAAAGCAGACGGGCATCTATGTCATTGTAATACAGCATTTTCACGTAGTGCTTCTGACATTCTGTCATGGTTCTTGGCAAAGCACCAAAACTTATTTTTCTTTATAAAGTATTTTTGACTTAATTGAGGATGGGTATGCAGGCACTAATAACTCATACCGTTAACATTGCTCCCTCTGGCAGGCAGTAATGAATTCTTTAGATGGTTGCTGCTGTTAGTCTTGCTCTCTGGCTCAACTGTGATGTATTATTGTAGGCTCATAAAAACTTGGACTTATTTCAGTGAAATGTGTCAAATGACTTTTATTTTGGTGTGTACATAGATAAGAAGAGAGAAGGGATGAGAGGAAAGATAAGAGAAAAAAGGAGAAAGATTTGGCTAGGGATATAGGATAACCATATTATTCCAACTGAATCTGAAAGTTTAAGAATTGATATTATACAGTGAATATGGATGAACATGGGGAGAAATTATTCAAATGCCCATGTTTTTAGTTGCCTTAGCTGGCATTTTTAGTCATGCAATCCCTTATAGCCTCTTCTCTAACAGGCCCTAGTCTTCTGTTCCTTTACTAACATATTTTTAAACCTTTCTCTAGATCATATGCAGTTTTTCTACCAACTTTTGACACCATAATGACCAGACTTACACATGATATTTCAGTAACCTTCTCAAAATGCTAATTAGCATAAAGAATGCTTACTGGTTCTCTCAAGTCATACACTGGGTTAGATAGAAGTTAAATTAAATTCTAGTCTATTCATCATAATTAACATCCCTGAAGTGGAGCTCTCATTCCTTATAAAGAATATGTTGGGATTCTGGGGATGAACCAATAAAATTCAAAAGCTTGGCTCTCTGCCCAAGGTGCCATATTGTTACTGCTGGTGTCTGGAACCAGGAAAAAAGAATGATCCACATTTATTTATTGATTCATTTCATTTTCATTGATTCTTTTCAAGAAACTGAGATGTTCTGAAGTTAAGGCCAGTGCTAAAACATCACTGCTCTTAGCCTTAGAAAAGCTGGGTTTAAGTTATATCTCTGCTCTTTACTATCTAAGTAGAAAAGTCATTTAATCTCTGAGTCTTATTTTTTCAATCTGTAAAATTAAGGTAATAATCTTTTTACTTGTAAGTTTAGGTTATCTACCGGTAATTAAAGTGGCTATTTTCTATAGCTGAATTTTATTATAAATGATATTTCTCTGTTAAGAGGAGGAAAAAACCTTATTACCTGTAACCATTAAATTGAATGTAGAAAGTAACCATCATCTTATTGTCACACAAAAATAGAACTGGAATGACTTGAGAGATAAAATATTGAATGGAGGCTGGGAAGGTTCTTTGCAGGTTGGGTGCATCATTTAAGTGTTGCAGTGAAATCCAGATCTATGAACAATAGCTCTATGAAAATGAATGAGATGTAGAAACTGCCTAGCAAGAGGGGACTTCAGAGATCATCCAGTCCAAATTCTTCATTTCACCGTAAAGGAAACTGAAGCCTGAAGAGGTTAATTGAATTACTCCCATGAATAGTGAGTGACGGAGCTTGCATTTAAACCCATATACTTTCATTCCAAATCAGGTGGTTCCCTCTCCTAACCCTCCTAAACTCCCTCACTATATTATGCTGCCTGCATATTTTAAGGTATATGTAGTAAGGTAAGATATTAATATATTAAAATTATGAGTGTCCTAAGGTAAAGATAAGATCATTGTTCATGTCAAGAGTCACTGACCTGAAGGGGAAATGGTGGTAGTTGAAATTAATTAAATATTCCCATATTACAAATGAAAACAAGTGTGGTTTCAGTTTTCTGGTTGTTGCAGTGGGTGAGTTAAAAGTTTTGAGTAAACAATTTTTGAAACTGAGACTGGGAAACATAATAACCCTTAATAAACGTGAATTGTAATTATGTTTCCATTCTGTACTGTGAATTGAAGAAAGATGTGCCAGAGCAAAATAGAGAGTTGAGGGAAAAGAATTATCTGGAGCAAGAAATAAAAGTAGAAGAGAGTGAACAAGGCAAAAATATCCAGGATCTACTCAAACAAATGTTTATGAAGCTCCTGTGATGCTATCTAGGCCCTGGAGATATAATGAAGATGAGAACCATCACTTTGTTTTGACCTCAGAGTTCATAATTCAATAGATCCTAATCAACATATGCATTTCCTTTTCCATAATAACTTCCCACTGGGCTCTCAGTTCCTCTTCAGCTCAGCTGCCTAGCCTTCTACCTTGGCAGTTATCAGAAGATAACTGATACCTTTATTTCAGATGTTCACTCCCTGTGTTAAGTACTATGATTACAATTTTTCAGTCAGTCATAACTTATTGAATGAATCTCAGAATCTTTATTTGCGTTTTTGAAATTAAGTACTGACCCCCAAACTTCTTGAAGTATGGTCATATCCTAGCTTTTCTGATATTTTTGCCCTTAAATTCCTTTTAGTATCCACTATAGTTTTCCCACTTTTGCGGGGGGAAATGTGCCAAGCATATGTACATAGAGAGAGACTATACCAGCATATAGTTTTTTTTTAAAGCTGGTTATGCATTTTAAAGGGTGTGAGTGATTAAATGGCAAGATGTACTCAGTTGCTGATGTTAAAGACAGTATATATTTTTCCTTAAATGGTAGACTTCCCAGTGAACACAGGTCAATAGATGTACCTCAGATATGCTCCTCCCTACAGGGTCTTCTTGTTATAAATAAAATGTTCACCATCATTTATTTCCCCTCTTCATTTCTATAGAAGTATATCCGGACATAATCACTGTGGCTATTGAACTAAAAGTGTGTCTCCATCTTTCCCTCTTTACCCCTATCTTCATCTCCTGCTCATTTCTAAAACTTTCTCCTTTTTTACTTTGCCAGATTGTAAACCTTATAGAAGAAACTGGACACTTTCATATCACGAACACAACCTTTGACTTTGACCTTTGCTCTCTGGATAAAACCACAGTCCGTAAACTACAGAGTTACCTGGAAACATCTGGAACATCCTGAGGATACAGCAACTGGATACATCAAAAACTATCGGGGCTCTTTTTTTTTTTTGGTTGTGGTTTTTTTTTTTAAATATGAAACACTCAGAATGATGCAACCAAAAGGAAAAAAATAAAAATGAAACAACCCTCTTCAGCTTTATTTTTCTTTAAAGCCAGTCATCATCTCTTGATAAAGGAGAGAAGTTAAGTGACAAGACTCAGAGGATCGCTCTTCTTACCAAGGAAATACTCCAGAAGAGTTAGCCTGGATAGCCTTGAAAAAAGTTTCAAAACAAAACAAAAAACTCGTTCTTAATGAATGTGTATGGTATCATGTATCTCTCTGTGGGGTTCCCTTCCACAAGATAAATACATGTTCAACACACTGCCTTATACCTGATCTATTTATTATTACATACAGCTATTCTAATGTCATTGAGGGAATGACACTACTAGATGTAATAACTACTCGAGTCCCACCTATGCTCCTTTGATGCAGGACCAGTGCCCAGTGACCTTACCCATTTTTATACCACTTACTGATGACTTTTCTTAGTCACTTGAAATGTTACAATCTTATTTTTCTGTCTTTTTTTTCTCTCCCAGTTCTGGAAACAAAATACCAATTGGGAAGGAAGAGGGACCAAACAGTAGTTCTGATTTTCTTTGGGGTCTTTCTGCTTTGAGTTGGATTCAGTCTATCTGTATCCATACATTGATCTTAGATCTTGGTAGAAAATAGGACTGTATGATTTGCTCTCTAGCTTTAGTCAATAAAGCAGAAGACTTTAAAAAAACAAACAAAAGAAAAACACCAAAAAGTGTTACTGTAAACTGTCCCAAATCCAGTTGACTTGCCATCAACATTCTCATGTCTGTTTTTCTGGAAGTGAAGGCATTCCACAGGATCATTAATTTTTTTTTTTTTTAGGGAAAGAAAAAGAATACTGGTCCTGTTTTCTAAAGAAATGTTGTAGAAAATTCTTAATTTGGAACTATTTATTAGTTGGAATTTTCAGCACTCTACTGCTACCCATGTATTCCCTACCTTTTTCATAAAACTGGGATGAGAGTTTTGTTTGTTAACATGATCTGCTTAGACTTTCTTTTTTAACCTTTGAAAATTTAAAATCCTTTCTTTGAAAACAATTCTTTGTTGTTCTACAATGACATTAGATTATGGACTGACTTGCAGTTTCAGCAGTTCAGTAGCTATTTAGGTAGCACACTTGTGTTTCCAGAAGAATTTCTTCAGTTGCTGAAAAGAGGATGATTGTTTCATTACCTGATGAACCCTTATGTTTAAACCAGGAGGGACTCTGTCCTGTGGCATGTAAAACAAAGCAGATGATTTTTTTTCAAAGGTGGGGGGGAGGCCAAAAATACTTTTGATGCTGTAACTCCATCCTCTCCATGGATCCCCAAGTCCTTGTTTTAGGACCTCATCTCTCTGAAAGGAAGAGGAATAAAGAAATACTTCTGGATCCAAAGGTTTGTTCAGTGGATCGGCTTTAAGGAAACATGATGCTTGTTGATAGATCGGTATCTCTCATGTTTACTTACGTGCCAGATACTGTCTTTTACATATTGGGATTAGTGTCTGTATAGAAAGTGGTATTTCCAGGCGTCCATTAATGTAAATGCGGATTCATAGTGGAGTTATTTCTACGTAATCAAAATTGGAATTTTTTTCATTGTTTCTTTACGTCCAAAGAGAAGACTTTGTTTTTTTTTCTTTAAAAAAAAAATCTTAAATTATGATTCCAACCGTGCTCCATGGAAGGTCTCTGTAAGGCTCCTTCCAAAAGAACAAGTGTACTTTTCTCAGTAATGTTATGACTCTTAACGATGATTGGCATGAAAGTTACTTGAAACAGTTGTTGTTGAGTCCACATTTCAATGTGCAATTGCAGAAGAATCTTCTTCCTGAATCATTTGGACATTTGGTGGTCGATGTTGGGTTTTGTGTCGGTTTGGCTCTTTTTTTTTTTTAAACGTTGTGGGGGATAGGGGAGGGTCAATGTTTATATGAAACCGTTTGCAAATTTTCAAAGCAATCTTTAAGAAAAATGCTGAACTCCTAGTACACAGTCAACTTGGTATCTTTTTATTAGTTAAACCCAATACTTACATATGTAGTTTGGACCATTTTGACTTTTCTAACTAAATTTTGTGGCAAAAACTCAGAATTTGGGGAGGGGAATAACTTTACATCCCTTTTATAGAACTGTTATTTACATAAAGACATTTCATCTTTGAACTTAATAATAGCCAAGCACAAAGAAAATATAAGTAATGTTCCAAAGGGAATGATGGAAAAAATTAAAGGTACCTACTTTGGGGATGAGCTTAGATCTATATACAGGAAGTTCATTAATTGCCTTGAAAACATTGCCAAAATGAAGAGTCTCTGATCTGTTGTTAAAATTGAGAAGAATGTAACTATTCCCTGTTCTTGATGATAGCAAATTGAGTTTTCCACAAAATTTTGATAGAATAAGAGTCATGCGGTGTTGATCTTTTTTAAAAAAAAGTTTTACATTAGCTATTTTCATCTAATTTTGTATGCAGAAACAATAAATCCTTTTTTCAATTATTTACCATTAGTCATACTTCTCTTAAAGTAACCCACATAGAGCTGCCATATTTATAAATGCTTATCTTGAGAATTTGTTAAAAATGTTGTTTAGCATGCACTTTATCCTGGTTATAGTAACTTTGATACTTTTGCTACAACATAATGTTTCTTGGTTGGGGAGGGGGGAATTAGTCACATTTTAATGCATTTAACCTATATATGTAAAAGCTTCCACTGCTGTGCTATTCCTTTGGTTCTTTACCATAATGACAGTGTCCTGTTGGGTTCTGGAAGACTATTCCAGTAGGCTGGACATTCTGGAAATTCTATGAAGCTGTAGATGGTTTAAACCTAGTAACACTGAGGATGAACCTGGCTAAGGTCATCATCAGAGGTCTGTCTGCAAAATGTCGGATGTTTTTTAGTCAGGATAACTTGTGAAACAGTCTAAGATGTAGTGTCATTTTAACCTACATCAATGGAGAATGAATCCACACTAAAAAAAATTACGCACCCACAGGAAATATCTGATTTCATCAGCCAGGATAAGAACTCTTAGCATGGGACCTCCCTTTCCCAGCTTCAGTTGAAACCCACCTAGACTTATCAGATAAGTTCTAGTGTTTCAGCTACATGGAGTTTAAATGATTTGCCCATGGCCACATAAGTAGTGCCAGAGGTGCAGTTTGGACCCAGGTTTTCTGGACTCCAAACCTAGTATTTATTAAATACGTACCATTTTCCTGGCATGATACGAAGTGATGGGATAAGAAGGGCAAAAACACACAACATAGTCCCTGCTCTCAAGGACCTCATTCTAACGAAGGAGACAACATGACATTAACTATATACGATGTACATACAGTGCGAGGGAAGGTATTGAAGTAGGTTTGTGTATGGCATTGAATTTTGCAGAATGTCTTTAGAGAAGCCAAGAGAGAGGGAATTCTAGGCCCAGGGGTAGTCAGTGAAAAGGCAAGGCATTGGAAGTTGGATTTTCCTGTGCAAAGAAGAGCCAAGTATAGCTTGTTTTCAGAGTGCAGAGAAGGGAATAATGTTCAGAAGACCTGGAAAAAAGTCTGAAAGGACCAGATTGTGAAGGGCCTTTTAACACCAAACAGAAGCTTTTGTATTTGATCCTTCAATTAGGCAAAATAGGGAAATGCTGGAATTTGTTAAATAGGGGAGTAACATGTTCAAACCTGTGTTTTTGGAAATCATTTTGGCAGCTTAGTGTAGGATAGATTGGAATGGGGGAAAATGAGGTAGAAAGATTACAAGTCACTAGTATGGGATTATGAAGGCTTGTACTAGCGTGGAAGCTGAGTGAGTAGAGAGAAGGGGACGGGACGTGGGAGATACAGTAACGATAGAAATGACAAGGTGACAGAAAAATTGGAGGGTAAGTTTGAAAATCTGAGAATAGCACCAAGATTTTAAGCCTTGGTGGCTACAAAAATGGTAGTGTCCTTGACAATAATAACTTGGAAAGAGAGTAAGAGTTTAGTGGGAAAGATAACTTTATTTTGGATATATGACATGTTGAGTCTGAATGCCTTTGGAACATCTGTTCAAAAGTCAATTGGCAATGTGACGCTGGAGCTTAGGAGAGAAACTGAGACTGGATATGGAAATATAGAAATCATCTGCACATGTGACACAATCATTTGCATGGATGATAATTAGATCAGTGGGAGCTGGTGGGATGGCCAAGCGGGCTAACAACAGAGGGAGAAGAGACCTTCCAGAACAGAGGGAGAAGAGACCTTCCAGGACAGAGGCTTAGAGGACAGCCATGATTAGTTGGAATGACTTGGATGATTAAACAGCAAAGGAAGTTGAGAAGGAGAAATCTTAGTAGAATCAGGTGAGAATAGTGTCATGAAAAGCTAGAGAAGCAGGCACATGAGGAAAAGAAGGTGGTCAATAGTGTTGTGTGCTGCAGAGAGGTCAAAAAGGATTAGACCATTAAATGTGACATATAAGAAGATCACTGATAACTTTGGAGAGTGTAGTTTCACTTGAATGATGAGGTTAGAAGCCAAATTACAAAGGATTAAATTGTGAGAGGAGAGGAAGTAGAGGTGTCCCTGAAAGTTATGGGTTATAACACTGACTAGTTAAGAGGGATCACTATAAAATTACAATGTTTTGTGCATCTTCTGTGTGTGTATATGTGTACATGTGGCTCATATACACATACATATACATATGTATGGAAACAACCTGTAGTTTAATTGGTATTGAGAACTCCCAGTGAGGAAATTAGCTTTACCAGTGGGAATGGGTTCTACAGTAGAGTCTTGGATTGGGACCTTGAGCAGTGAGAGAGTAAGGGACTTGACCAGAGTCACACAGTGTGTTTCAGGGACAAGACTTAAATCTAAGTCTTCCTGACTTTGATACCAGCTTTCTATCCATACAACACCAAGCTACCTCTCTCAATGTATGATAAATAACTGTATATATATATATATATATATATATATATATATATATCAGAACAAATATATATGCACATATAATGTAAATATACAAAATATATACAAAAAGACAACTAAGGAAATATAAATATTCCATCAGATCTATGAGACATCAGGTTATCTTAATACTTAAAACATTCCCTAATGAAATGATGAGAAATTATATATTGACATGCATTATGAACATTTTGCTTACAAATTGACATTTCGTGAATTGTAGCGTAGTATAATGAGAGGCCAGTCTTCTCTGTGAGAGTGATATAGTCATTTTAAGAGCATCGTAGCTGCATGACCATAGACAAAACCATTGGCTGCAGAGCAGTTTTGATCTGCTTTGGTACAGGAAACGTCCTCATGGGCAGTTCCCTTTGCCAATGAAACCACAGGCCAGTTCTGCTCCCTTCACCAAGCAAAGGTCATCTTAGCACAAAAAGTTTCTGCAACTATTGTATCATCTGTGAATCCAAAGAGAAATGATCTTTTTCTGTGAAAAGTTTTCCTCATGTTTCTGAGCGTATATGTGGGTAGCAACATTGAAATGCATATAAAAGCAAAAAAGGATATCTAAGGTCAGGAAAAATGCCATAGTGATAAACATTTTTCAAACAATGCTAGACAAATTAGTATGTTTCACTCTGAATTGTCAATCCCCTTTATGCTCAAGGTCAATTAAATTAATCTCCCCTTTTGAAATCCCAACAGTGAAACGTTTTATACTTTTATATACCCATCTAATCCTTTGACACAACTAAGTTACTTAAATATAAAATGAAATACCTTGAATTATTTTAAGCCTTTTGAAAGGATAATTATCAGCAATATTTGATAATTATGAGTATTTAATCTTTTCAAAGTTTCAATTTTATTTCTAAATACCATTCAGTATTATGAATGATAAACCTAATTTATTTTTGATTGGGAGAATGAGAACGCTTTTCATTGCTTTTTGTATCACCATGCTCATTTTCCCCCTTTGTAGTTTAGGTACCTTCCTTTCTTTATCAAGAACTGATTCTATTAAGTATCTAGTTATTTGATGTTTCCTGTATTCCTTGTTAAGAGAACATTGAGAAAGTAGACTTTAAGTCAGAAGGACTAAACTACTGCTCTTAATTAGATGCAAATATGTATTTTGACTCTTGTACTATAATCTTTTGAAGAAGAGTGAATTATAAAGAAAATGTCGATTGATTTTTTTTACCTGGTGGGAGCTCTTATACATGGAAAAAGTACATATTAAGTAAAAGTGCTTTAAGATGAACAAAGTTAACATGTCTTATAAAAATGTCAACATCTCTTTAATGGATGATTGTGTAGAGAAAAAGAAAGACAGGTATATAAGTAGACACACGTGCGTAAGAACACTTTGATGTGCCTTTACACCACTGGTCCCTATGCCTGGAGTTGATTCCCTCTGCACCTCTGCTCTGCCTAGTAGACCTCTAGCTTCCTTCAAAGCACAGCTCAGGTATCACCTCCTAGATAAGACCTTTCTTCTTGCCTCTAGTTACTCCAATAATATTCTCCTTGAAATTACTTTGTATTACTTTGTATATACTGTTCTTTGTATTCATTTACTTATTTAAATGTTGTATATTGACCCCTTTTCTCCAACCCCCACACCCTGAGTAAAATATAACTTCTCTGAAGGCAGGGGTTGTTTCATTTTTGTCTTTGTATCAGTGCCTTGCACATACTTTAGGAGGCATTTAATAAGTGTTCTTTGGGGCAACTAGGTAGAGCAGTAGATAGACTGCTGGGCCTGGAGAGGAAGACTCTTTTTCCTAAGTTCCAGTCTGACCTCAGACACTTAAGAGTTGTGTGACCCTGGGCAAGTCACTTAACACTGTTTGCCTCAGTTTCCTTATCTATAAAATGAGCTGGAAAAGGAAATGGCAAATCTCGATGGAATGACGTGACTCCAAATGGGGTGATGAAAAATTGAACATGACTGAAAAATAATTCAACAACAATAATTTTGAATTGAAGAAAGACTTAGATAAACCTCACAGCAGAGACAGACTATTTCCTACTGTATGTAGACAAAATGGCATAAATAACTATCCCACTTAAAACTGATACCTGATGAAGAGTGGTTGTGTTTGCTTTTTAATTGTTCATCTTACAAATTTAGTAAAGTAGCTTATGGATATCTGTGTCTGAGAAGGGTTCTCAGATGTCATCTAGTGGCTCTGTCCAACCTCATTGTTTTACAGATATTGAGCCCAAGTCTCAGAGACACTGAATTATTTTCCAGAATAAAATAGAAAGTAAGTGGCAGAGTTGAGATTTGAATCCAAATTTCCTAGGTCCAAACCCAACTCTTTTCCCATATAACTATGCATCTTATTGTTATGACCCAACAGTTAATATTTTATAATGATGATTTGAATGAGCAGATTCATGTGCAGTCTAGGTGAAGATAACTTTCTCTGTATCTGCTTCTAGTTTATTTTTCCTGTTCATTCTCATCCTGGGTTCCAAGGTAATCAGGGGATATGTTCTGATATTTTCACATTACATATTTAGATTGCAACAACTTTTTCAATTTACTCTGAATTCCTACCTTAGTTTATTAAATACTAAGCATTTGCTCAACTTTATTAAATCCCCAATCTCCTAGTTTTAAGTAAACAGAAGGGTTGCCAGCTATACTATTTTTCTAGTGTAACAAAAGATAAAACAAAGTCAATGTATCAGTAAGATCATATCCAAAGTCACCTTTAGCTGTTTCTACAACTGGTGAATTGCCAATTCTGGAAACATAATCCCATCACTCCGTTCTCTCGGGACACCACTTGAAATTTCTTCTCAAGGATTCTCTTTATATTCCTTCATAAAATTAGGGGTAAACTCAATTCTTTTAGGAAATACATTTTCTTGGTGCTTTATCTCCTCTTCAGCCAACACCATTGACAATTTCTCCTTAATGATAATTAAATATTTGGTCTTCTCATAGATTCCCCTTAGAATGACAGTTAAACTGTAACTGTCCAAAATTTTAATGCCTCTTAAAAACTGTAAGAGTGTCTACAATTTCTGTGGAAGAGACTTTTGTGGTTGACGTTAACATCTGCAAAGAGGAAATACTTTGTGCCCTTAGACTAAATAGCAAACTTTAACTACTCATTTTGCAAAGCCTATGACTGGTCAGAAGAAAAAAAATATGAGTGTGGGTATGTATTACCATCACCACTACTGAAAAAAGCTTTTGTGTGTCACCTCTGCTTTCCAAAGTGCTGAATTAAAGGTAATGGAAATAGCTAACTTAGGAAACCTTTTCTTTTGGCATGAAAGGGGTTAAGAATTCCCTTCCCCTCAAAGTTACACACAATCTACCTTTGTGTGAATGTGTGTTTGTATATGAGCTAATCAAGGTGGTGGTTTAGCTAAACAAGCTAATTTTTATAAGGGTCTAGCCCAGTTAGAAAACTGGCAAATATGCACCAAAGTTAAAACTCATAAAGGACCTGCATTCATTGAAGCAGCTGAAAATGCCCTGGTGACTAGACAGGAAGGAAAAAACACTACCATGGTGAGAACAATACCATTTCATTTTGGCAAATAATTAAGCGATTGAATATAATACTTACTGGAGAGAAGGTTGCTTGCTGATCAAGTTACATCAAATCTGAGAGTTGCAGATATCACATAGTGGGACTATGCTGGGCTGCTGAAATCTTAACTTCAACACAGATTTATTACCGGTTTGGTAGTTCTTAATGAACTGAACAAATTATAGGAACAGAGAAAATTATTCCTAATCTCTGCTTGGTTCAACATAAAAATTGACATTTCCAGAGAATGCTCTTTGTTTCATTTGTTGCCCAGAGGTAGGGAAAAATAGCCTTTTTGTCCTCTGTTGCAAAAAACACAGCTTGTATTATAGACACTCTCACCCATGTAGCTCAATTGAGGCATCAGGTGGAAACTTTTCCACATTTTGACAGGACTGCCTCTTTTATCTCTCTGAACGATTCAAACCGATGATTGAGAGGCAGAATTGTGTAGTGTATAGAAAGCCAACCTTAGGGTCAGAAGCAATTCAGTTCAAGTCCCAACTCTGAAAAAAAATGTGTGATCATGGTTAGATCATCTAATTTAGTGCCTCAAGTAATTCCCTAAGAGTTGCTGACTTGCATTGGAGGAAGAAGTTTCTATGTTTAGAATTCCCACGCTGATAAAATAAAAATGGATTATCATAAGAGAGATTCACAAGTGACTCATCCAGAATTGTCTCCAGAACATTCTCTACTTACACCTCCCATACCAAGTCTTACAACTGCAAGAATCCCTGATCTCATACTTTACTGAGAAATAATACATTTGCCTCAATGTGTCTCTTCCTTTCTCTTCAGTTTCACAGCTGGATTACGTTATTCCCCCAGTCCTCCTGACCTTTCCAGATCCTCTTGAAGTGCCGTCTTCAGCGATTAGAATGTAAACTCCTTCAGGGTAGGGCTTGTCTTGCTTATAATTCCATTCTAAGCATTTAGCATACAGCAAGTGATTAATAGATATTCTGCTTGCCATTTTAATGCTGCCAACCCCCAGATCGACATAGCCAGAAAACTGCCCATTGGGCATGCCCAGCTGAACGTCTGATGGGTATCTCAAACTCAGCAAGTTCAAAATCCAGCTCATTTTTTCTCTCAGAGCTCAACCCAAATTAACTTGTTTCTGCTGGAGGTCACTGCCGTCATGACACAATCAGGTTTACGATCTTAGTATCATCTTCAGCTCCCCACTGATCCCTCTTATTTGCCACATGTTGTTGTTTCTTCCTCCGCGACATCTCACATCTGCCCCTCTCTTTCTGCTCACTTCAGCATTTCTCTCCACAGATATTGCACTGGCCTCATCATTGGTTTCCTTGACTCAAGTCTCTCCAAATGCCCATCCTCCACACTGCTACTGATATGATCTTCCTAAAAGACAAATCCAATCATGTCACACGCTGCTCAGATTCCCCTCTGCCTCCAGAATTAAACCTCTTTGTATAGCATTTAAAACCCTTTGCAATTGGTTCCAAACTACCTTTTCAGCTTCGTTCCATGTTACTCCCATTGTTCTCACAATGATCCAGCCAAATGGTCTCACTGTTTTTCATTCATGACCTTCCATTTCCTCCTTTCACACTAGATCTCCACCACTCTGGGAATGTCCTCCTTCCACCTTAGTCTCAGAATTCCTAGTTTCCTTCAAGGCTCTGCTTAAACACCAACATTTGAACCAACCCTTTTCTCCATCTTCCCACATTAGTGGTCCCTCTGCCAATCACTTGTTTTTATTTTGTATAAACAAATGTGTGTATAGATGTTGGCTGGACTTGAAACTCAAGGTCTGCAATTATTCACTTTTGTCATCTTATCCTCAGCACCTAGCACTGTGGCTGACTCAAACTGGGCACTTAAATACTTATTGATGTATTGGTAGATTGAAGAAATGGCCATCATGTGATGATGAACATCACTGCTTGGGTCCATAGTTAGAATTGCTAAAATGCTAAAAGTTCTCAATTTTAGACCTACTTAAAGTAAATATATTGGTGCTTCTATACAAAGTGCTTATCATTATTAATTTCCTGAATCATTGCATCTCTACTTCCTTTGCAATATTACATATTGCAAAAAGTCTGCCTCTTGTTTATATAAACAGCCTCTTCTTTATCAGTGGAGTGTTGGTTGTTTGCCAGTTTGTCACTTTTCCATGGATAAGGCAATTTGACTCTCTAGGCCTTAGTTTTTTATTGGATGAAAACAAGATAGCTAATACTTCCTTCACTCCCCACCCTAATCCCTATGAAGGGATTGTCACAGCATCTCAGAATTTTAGAGTTGGAAGGGACCTCATCGCCCCATCTAGGCCAGTCTATAACCTAATCTCCACTGTAATGTGCCGGAACAAGTGTAATCTCTGCTTGAAAATCCCAGCGAGGGGAGTCAGTTTCTCTTAAGACATCCCATTTCCTTTTTAGACAGCTCTTATTGTTAGGAAATTTTTTCTGGCATAAATCTAAATCTGCATCTGTATAATTCTGGTTGCTCCTGGTTCTGCAGCCAAAGAGAATACATCTCAGATTGTTGCTGTTGTGTTCATCCTTCCTTGCCAAAGAAGACCATGCCACCAGAGAAATGATGATATAACTTGCACTTGACTTTATTTTCAGCGAGAGAGGGCTATGCAAGGTCACCAGCCTCACTTCTCCTCCGGAGCCATCTGAATCCAGTGACCAGATATTCATCAGGATGACTGGAGATGACCCAGGATGCAGTAGGAGACCTTGGCCCCTTTAGGCCAAGATCTTATTCAGGTACTCATGTCGGGTGAGGTAACGCCCATTCATCCTGAGTTCTAAAAATTAAATTCAAATTTTTGAAGGTGGCTATCATGTTATTCATCACTTGTCCCTCCCTTCCCTTCCCTTTCTCCTCCCACCCCCCACAGAGTTCTCTTCTTTGGGTTAAACACACCCAGTTTCTTCAAACAGTAGTCTTTCTATGAGATAGATTCAAGACTCTTTGTAATCCTGGTTGCCTTTTCCAGTTTATCAATACACTTCTTAAACTTTGGCACTTGAATGTGAACATCATTGAGATGTGGTCCAACCAGGTCAAAGTACAGAGGTACTATCAATTCCTTATTCATGGAAGCTATGTCTCAGCCCAATGGCACAGTGTATAGAGTACTGGGCCTGGAGTCAGGAAGATAAAAATTCAAAATCTGGCCTCAGACGCTCACTAAAGAACTAAAAGATAATACATTTTGTTTTGGACATATTGCATTTAATATGATTACTGGACTTCCAATTCGAGATGTCTGAAAGGCAGTTGGAGACTTGAGATTGGAGGTCAGCAAAAGAGATTGGGGCAAGAACGGTGAATTTGAGAATCATCAGAGTGTTTATTACAGCTATGCAACCCTGGGGCAAATAACTTAAATTCTGTTTGCCTCAATTTACTGAACTATAAAATGAAGGTTAATAATCAATAAACACTTATTAAGTGCCTAATATGTGCCAGGCACTAAATACTGAAGATATAAAAAGAGGCTCAGACAGTCAGTGCCTTCAAGGAACTTACAGTCTAATGAGAGAGACAACATGCTGACAAATATATACAAAACAAGCTATATATGGAATAAATAGGAAATAATTAACAGAGGGAAGACACTAGAATTAAGAGCATTTAGGGAAAGTTTGCTGTAGAAGATGAGATTTTAGTTGAAACTAAAAGCAAGCAAGCCAGGGAGGTCAATAGTCAGAACGAAGGAGGGAGAGTATTCTAGAACAGAGAAAATGCTGGGAGCCAAAGAAGTAGTGTCTTGTTTGTGGAGCAGACAGAAGGCCAGTGTTACTAAATTGAAGAGTATGTGTTGGGGATTAAGGTGTAAAAGACTGGAAAGTTAAGAGGATGCTAGATTATGAAGGGCTCTGAATACCAAGCAGAGGATTTTGTATTTGCTGTTGGAGCCAATAGGAAGTTACCACTAGATTTTATGGAGTAGGGGTGTGACATTATTGGTTCTGCATTTTAGTGGCTTAATGGAGGATAGATTGGAGTGGGGAGAGACTTGAGGCACCAAGCAGAAGACTCACCAGCAGGCTATTACAATAACCAATGTGTGAAGTGATGTGAGCCTATGCTAGAGGGATGTGGGTGTCAGAAGAGAGAATGGGGCATTTTCAAGAGATATCGCAAAGGTGAAAACAACAGGCCTTGGCAACACTTGAATATGGGGGAGGTGGGGTAAGAGATAGTGAGGAATCAAAGATGACATCTAGGTTATAAGCCCAAGCGACTGAGGGGATGGTGGCACCTAGCTGAGGCATAGCTTCCATGAATGAGGAAGTGATAGTTCCTCTGTACTCTGACCTAGGTGGACCACATCTCAAGTATGATGTTCACATTCAAGTGCCAAAGTTTAAGAAGGCTGTTTATATATCCTCCGCAGTGATAGGGAAGGTTGGGTGGGGGGAAGTTTAGGGGAAAGATAAGTTATGGATTTCTCCTGGAAATCTAGTTCAAGATGTCTGAAAGGCAGCTGGAGATGTAAGGTTGGAGGTCAGGAGAGACTGGCGCAGGAAAGGTGGATCTGAGAATCATAAGCATAGAGGTGGTAATTAAATTCACGGGAGCTGATGAGATCACCAAGTGAAATAGTATAGAGGGGAAAGAGAAGAGGGCTCAGGACAGAATCCTGAGAGACACCTGTGGTTAAAGGGAGGAGAATCTATCAAGGAGCAGTCAGATAGGAGGAAAACCAGAACAGAGACAAAGGTGTATCAAAGAGGAGAGGGTCATCAGTAGTGACAAAAGCTGCAGAGAGGTCAAAGAGAAAATGAAGACTGACAAAAGACCTGCTTGTGGTGTTCTGAGGATCAGCAAGGACCTTGGCGTACACATACAAGGGCCTGCTGTACAGGTTCTTAGGTTTGCTTTTCTAAAAGGTGGGCAACTTTGGAGGGGGTCAACAATCTACTTTAATCAAGCACATATATCATTCACTTACTTCAGGGGGAAAAGTGAGCACCCTGAACTTCAGGGAAAATACAAACAGAGAAATAAAGACCAACAGACAGTTTCCAACTGTCTGCCCGTAAGCAGTACGTACATCACAGATCAACAGACAACTCCACCTGTCTGATCATTACAAACATACATAGTTACCAGACAGAGAAGCACCAACATCTGGGTTTTCAAAGCCAGGGGACTCCTTAGCAGCTTCCTGGAGTCTCATCTGGCCAAACAAACACTAACAATGAGCAAGCCCCAAAATAAAACCTCACCTCAAAGTGTTTATACACTTTTCAGAGCCAGAGAGCATCACAACCCTTGAGAACCAGTGCCTCACTAGAAATTAACAAAAATTGTAGGCCTTCCTACAAAACAGATCTCCTCTAGTCAGGGCAGGTCCCTTAATGGGCAGGTCCATCAATGGGTGGGGAAGATCTTTAACTCTCGTTAGCATAATTAACATTACTAGATCAAGTGATAGAATATTTGCAAAGCACTCATCATGATGCCTGCCATATAATAGGTGCTATGTAAATGCTTATTGCATCCCTTTCCCTTTTCTTAATGTGATCCAAGATAACATTAACTTTTTTTTTTGGCTGCCACATTGGGCAGTCAGTCTATTAAAACTCTCAGATCTTTTTTCAGATACACTACTATCTAAATGTGCTTTTCCCATCTTATACTTGTGAAGTTGAATTTTTTGAAAATATATATGACTAATGAATTTGATTTGATTTAATTCAGTCTGGTGTGTTAGCCTGCCAAGATCTGCTTTAGTCCCAGCTGTCATTCACAGTGTTAACTGTCCTTCCTAGTTTTGTGTCATCTGAAAATTTGAGGATCATGATATTCACGTCCAAATCACGATAAAAATACAAAAGGGCACAGAGCCATGTATAGACTCCTAAAGTACTCCACTGAAGACTTCCTACCAAGCTAATGTTGAAGCATTAATGACTATGCTTTGAATTCAGCCATTCAATCTGGTCTTAACCAATCCAATTTTATTACAGTCTGATCTATTTCTCTACAAATTTTCCACAAGATGAGCAAGCAGCATTTATCCAATGCTTTGGTAAAATTTAGGTAAATTTTCCCATAGCATCTGATTTTTATGCTATTCTAGTAAACCTGTTTTAAAAAAAAAAGGAAATGAAAAAGGAGTTAGAGTTAGTCTGGCACGATCTGTCCTTGATGAAGGAAGCCAAATAATCTTTTTGTAATCATGTATTCCTTTTGCTAGATGTCCAATGACCAACTCTTTAAAGATCCATTCCAAAATTTCCTCATATTCAAGGCTATAATAATAAGGCCGTATTCAATTAAATTTAGCAAACCAGTAAGTATTTCTCTCCCAGAAGAATGTAAACCCTATAAGAATAAAGTATGCCCTAGTCCTTGTGTTTTTATCTCTAATACCTAGGATAGTACCTGCCAGTTTTTTGCCGCCACAAAGAGAGCAACTACAAACAGTTTAGAATATATAGATTCTTTTCATTTTTCCCGAAACACCTTTGGAAATAGACCTAGGTGCGGTATTGCTGGATCTTAGTTTAATAACTCTTTGGGTATAATTACAGATTGCTCTCCAAAACGGTTGGATCAGTTCAAAATTCCACTAACAATGAATTAGTAGCTCAATTTTCCACATCCCCTCCAACATTTTTCACTTTCCCCTTCAATTGTTTAAGCCATTTTGATAGATGTAAAATGATATCTCAAGACTGTTTTAATATGCATTTCTCTAATCAATAATTATTCAGAGCATTTTTTTCATATATGATTATAAATTATTTTGTTGTCTTCACTGAAGTGGGAATGATTGTGGAAGCAGGCTGCTGGAGAAACCAGGAGGGGATAGGTTCAAGGACACATGGAGAGTTGGCCTTGAGGGGGAGAAGGGACACATTATCTGGATAAGGGGGCAATCTCAAGGGATTTAAAGATAAAGAGAAGGGGAGTAAAGGGAGCTCATTGAAAATGGCCTCCATTTTCTTAGCTAAGAAGCTAGGTTTTTAGAAGAGAAATTAGGGGAGGGAGGGACTTGGGAGTCTGGAGGAGAGAAGAGATTTGGAATAGGTTTGGAATTCAAACTGTGGTAGGCTCTGGGTCATAGTTCTTACCCTCATGGAAGCTGTGGTTTAGTTAGGGGTGGGGGTGGGTGGGAATGAATAAGACATTTACAGAAATAACTATAGTAAGTAATTACTTCATTATTAGGGAAAAAATTTCAACTATTAGAAAAGAGCTCTTCAGCTGTTAAGGAACAATAATCATCATCCCTATGTAAATGTGATAGCTGCTTAACAAAAACAAAATTCAGGGTGGGTATTAGGATGCATGAAAGCCAATCCTCCAAGATGAGAAGGTCAGAGAGAGCAGGGGTGTGAATAGAGTGTAGAGTAAAGCTGTGCATGTGTGTGTATGTTTCTAGTCATTTCCCACCACTCAGTCTCCTTCCCCACCCCCAGCCCCTCTGCCACACAATCCCAAAGTTTCAGAAGGTTTAAAAAAGGATGCAAGCCATTAAAAGAAAATAATCAAAGCTATTGAAAAGATAAAGCAAATGAATCCACCTAAAAGGCTGTCTGTGCAAGTAATAAGGCTAAAATGCTGATATTGATTTCAAGCCTGGCAGACATTCCGGGCACATGTGGTTTGTGTATCCGTGTCTGAGTGGGTGGTCTAGACAGAAGTGCTAAATGGAGCAAGATGGCTTAGTTTGGGAGCAGTAGAGGGAGGCCTTAATGACCAGCTTAGCCCAATGTCATCCAGAGCTCCTATAGCATAAAGAAACTTTCTGCCTTTGTTCTCGGAGATCAAGTTTGAACTTTACTTGGTCATTTAAATATTTGGATCTCTACCCTGCTTAGTATTAATCAAAAGACTGGAATACTTAGTGTTCCCCTCCGCTTTTCTTCCCTCCCTTTCTCTCACTGAAACAGGATAGGGGTGGCACAAAGGGGAATAACTTTCTGTTGTGGTCTCATTTTTCCCCTGGCTGTTATACATCCATAAAGGATCTGTTTGAATTGAGACCTTTTTCAATCAATTCGTCATCAACAGGCATTTATTAATCAGCTTCTATGTTCCAGGTACTCCCACTGTGGAGTACAGTACAAAGAAGGAAGCTATCACTACTCACAACTAATAAGCTTGTACTCTAAGGGGACAGGACAGCAAGCACTTATTAAAATATATACAACATAAATACAAAGTGGATAAAAAGCAAATATACACAATATAGATGAATGTAAGATAGTTTGGGAGGGACGAAACTAGCCATTTGGGGATCAGGAAAGGTTTCATGAAGATGAGGCTGAGTTTCATCTTAAAACAAAGAGAGGAATTCTGAGGTGGAGGTAAGGAGAAAATGGGGAATCCAGAAATGAGGGACGCTCAGTGCACACTCATGGAATGTCAAGTGTGAGGAACTGTTGTTCAGTTGTGTCCAACTTTTCGACTCTTTGCGATCCTATTTGGGATTTTCTTGGTAAAGATAGTGGTGTAGTCCACCATTTCCTTCTCCAGCTCATTTTACAGATGACGAAACTGAGGCAAACTGGGTTAAGTGACTTGCCCGGGGTCATACAGTTACTAAGTGTCTGAGGTTGGATTTGAACTCAGGAAGATGAATCTTCCTGACTCCAGGCCCAGCATTCTATCTACTGCACCACCTAGTCGCCTATGTCGTTTTTTGTCCTTCATTCTTGAAGAGGACCACGCTGCCTGTGAAGGGGTGAGAAAAACCCAGTTTGGCTGGATCCCAGAGTGTTTGAGGGGAAGTAATGTCCAGAGAAGCTAAAAATATGTTGGGCCAAGTTTGTATAGAGCTTTAAAGGCTAAACAAAGGAAAGGCCATAGGGAGCCCTTGGATTTGGTTGAGTAGAGGAGTCACAAGGTCAGAGCTGAACTTAAAGAAAATAACTTTGGCAGACATTTTGCCTCATAGATGGGTCTGGATGTACAGGGATAGAGACTGGCCTTTTGATTTTACTGGTATGGAGAACTTCACTCAAATCAAAGTCAACTGCAAGTCATGTCATCATCTTGATGTCATGGTCCTCTCTGAGAACAAAGGAAAAATGCAGCAAGAACAGCTATAGAGAACTTCCAAATGAGGAAACCCCCTCTGTTAACGCACATCAGCACCTTCTCTGCAGTTTGGGATCCTAGAGAGTTGCCTAGGGTACTGAGAGTTTCAGCGACTTGACCAATATTTGTGAAAAGTAGGACTTGAATGAAAGTTTTTGTGACTCTAAGCTCTCCATCCCCAAAGCTCTGTGTGTTTGTTTTTTAGCCTAAAGTAACTTATTGATTCAATCGTAGCCATTGAAAACATCATTTGGATTCAAAGCTCAAAATTATCTTGGAAATTGTCTAGTACAAAATGTCCCATACTCTTTGACTCATATTCCACAACTAGTACTAGATTCAAGGAGGACATGGATAAGAAGAAAGCCCTCAGATACATCAAAAATATTCATGGCAGCACTTTTCATGGTAGCAAAGAATTGGAAGCAAAGTAGATACTCATTGACTAGGGAATGACTAAACGAATTGTGATATCTTACTGTAATGGAATATTACTATGCTGTAAGCAGATAGGATGCATTCAGAGAAGCACAGAAGGAATTACATTATCTGATGCAGTCAAATAAGCAGAGCCAATGAAGCAGTATCCATGATGACAACAATGGAAAGAAAACCCACAAAACCATCAAAAATAAATGTGGTAGAATTACAAGGAGTAAGCACAGCCCCAAAGAAGAGAAATGAGAAAACACTCCCTACCCGACTTCTTTGAAAACTGGAAGGCCCACAGATGTGGTAGATTGCATATGTCTTCAGACTTTTTTCAATATATTGATTGATTTTCCTGATTTTTTTCTCTTCCTTTAAAAATATTTTTTGTACTTGGAGAGTCTCTCAGGAAAGAGGAAGAAGAGGGATCCTAGGAGAAATTCTGGAGAAATAAAAATAAAACCAAAAGACAGCAATAAAAAATTTTTTAAAGAAAGTATCCAGTCCAATCCCTGCCTTTTACAAAGGAGGAAATTGAGGCCCTGAGGGGGAAAATGACTACTTAAGATCACAAGCCATAAAAGTAAGCTAAACTTTGTACCTGGGTCTGCTGATTCCAGCAGAATTCTCCTCTACTTCTGGGGCCAATCTACAGCCAATATCTTTGTGGGAGCTTTGCTGGACGCACAGGAAGCTGATCTGCTGGCTGCCACCGTTTGCCAGCACTCACACTGCCATACTGCTGTTTGAAGCTATTAACATTGTGTGTTCCTTCATGTGTCCTCATCTGGTGATTCTTAGTCATAGAAGCTGTTTAAAAATCTTGCTATTGGAGCTTCGCTATAGATAGGGCAGTTACCTCAGAAGCCATCTAGTTTCTCTCCTCTGTAGATGAGGAAACTGAGTCTCATGGAGGTTAAATGATTTGCCCAAATTCACAAAAGGTGGTCAACTAGTTGGCACAGTGGACAAAGCACTGGACCTAGAGTCAGGAAGACCTGAGTTCAAATCTGGTTTCAGATGCTAGTTGTGTTACCCTGGGCAAGTCATTTAACCTCTATGTCCTTCAGTTTCCTAAAAAAAATAGTGATGATGATAGCACCTATCTCCCAGGGTTACTTACTGTGAGGATAAAATGAGATAATAGTGCTTTGCAAACCTTAACCTATTATATAAATACTAGCTGTTCATTATTATTATTGTTAGAATAGCTACAATGGAATGTCCCAGCTTTTCACATACATAGGGACTAGCCTTCAACTACTCTTTAACCATGTGGAAGCAGGGTCCCCTCTGTTGATGTCCAGAAACTAGTTCCCATAGTCCTAAATTCATAGAGTCATATAGTCCTGGGAAGGAGAGGGAAAACATAAGAAAGACCTCTTTGGGGTGGAATGGCATACTTGTAGGGACTAGGTATAACCAGATGCCTTTCCCTTTGTATCTGATAATGAGGTCACATTTTTAGAATGCTTAAGGTTTATAAAAGTCTTTCCTTGTAACATTACTTTGAGACAAGGAGTTCAATATCATCCTATCAAATAATCAATAGTATATAGTAAGTACCTCCTCTTCATTGGTTGGAGATAAAAATGTAAAAGCTAGACAATTTCTGTCCTTTCTACCCTTAAAGAACTTACATGCTATTATGGAAGACAACATGTCCACAGACAAGTAAACACAGAACAGACAAATCAATGAACAATGATGGAATGGGGCACCAACAATTGGGGGAATCAGGAAAATTGAGCTAAAACTTGAAAGAAGCTAGGCGTTCCAAGACGCAGAGATGAGGAAAGAGAACATCTCAGTTATGGAGGATAGCCTATGAAAAGTGTCAAAGGTGGAAGATGGTATGTCATTTAGAGACTAGAAGAACATTGATCAGACAGGGGGAATATAAAATGCATGGTGAGAGAGTGATTATCCTGGAGCTTGATTTTGAAGGATTGTAAATGCCCAACAGATATGTTTGTATTTTATTCTAAAGGCAATGGGGAGTCATTGAAGTTTCTAGAGCAGAGGAGTGGAGTGGTTAAATCTACACTTTAAGAAGCTCTGTTTGGCAGGAAAATATGTTGTAAGGAGGGACAGACTGGATCCAGGAAGATGATTTAGTACAATATTGCAGTAGTCTAGGTGAGTTTTTGATTAGGTAAAGAGGACATTCTCTGTCTCATTTCTTATTTAGTCTTAATCATTGAATGGATGTTGCCTCATTCAAATGGAGACCTGGTAAAGACCTTAGTTTGAAAGTCAAGATCCCCCAATGCATCCATCTCCAGCTGTCCTGATCTATATCTGGCTCTAGAGGAGAAAGTGAGGCTGGTAAATTTGTACAACCCTCCCTCACTTAAATTCATCTCACTTGCATGTCATGACATCGCCTCCCTGATGTCATGGTCTGCTTCAAGAACGGACAGACAGCAACAACAACAGCAGTAGCAGTCCAGGTGACAGGTGATGACAGCCAGGACTAGGGTAGTTATGGTGTGAGGAAAAAAGGGGATCAATGGGAGAGATGTTGAGGAGGCAGAATCTCCAAATGTGGCAGCTGTTTGGATATGGGGGGGGGGGGGCGGTGAATGTAAGTGAAGAGTTTAAAATGCCTTAGTTTGGAAAACTAGGTGACTGGAAGAATGGTGATTCCCTTGACTGCTATAGGAAGTTAGGAGGAGGGCTGGGCTTGGGGAAGAGAAATGAATTCTGTTTCAGACATGTTGAATTTGGAATGTCTGAAATATCTACATATAGATATCTGTAGCTACATATAGATATTAAGCAGGTAGTTGGGGATATAGGATTAAATCGAGGGAAAAAGTGAGGGCTAGATGTGTAGGTTTTGGAGTCATCTACATAGAGATGCTAGTAGAATTCACAAGAACTGATGAGATCACTGATAGCAAAGAGAAGACAGAGCCCTAGCACGCATTCACGAATGGGGCTGATGATACAAGGTCAAATGTCTCTATCAGACATGCAGCAAGAAATTCACAATAGAGTAATGCCTTCAAAATCCAAGAAAGAGTACATGTAAAAGGAAGGGGTGGTTAATAGTGGCAAACATGAAGACTGAAAAAAAAGGCAACTCAGTTTACCAGTAAGAGGCCACCAATGACTTTTGTGAAATGAATTTTTAGCTGGTGGTGTAGATGGAAACTGTATTACTAAAGGTCAAGAAATGAGTTGGGGGTGAGAAAGTGGAAGCAAGGCATGTAGATAGCTTTTCCCTAAGAGTTTGGCTATGAAAGGGAAGAGAGAAGACAATAATCTGAGCAAGGGATATCTTTCTTTTCTTGTCTTTCCTTTTCTTTTCCTTTTTTAGGGGTGGAGAAATCTATGTAGGTAGGTTGCAAGGAAAAGGAGCCTGGGTTAAGGAGAAATTGAAAATTAGGGAGAGGGAAAGGATGGATGATCAAAGGGACAAATTCCTAGAGGATATGGGAGGGGGTAGGATCAGGGGCAAAAAAAGTGAAAGGACTGATATTTGCAAGAAAGGCCACCTCTTCTGAGACTGGAGCAAAAGAGGAGGAGATAAAGGATGATGCTGAATGAGGAGTTTCAGATGAATAGCCTCCATTTTTGTATTGAAGTATGAAGTGAGGTTATCTACTGAGAAACCAGGAGGTGGAAATGTAGGTGTCCTGGGAAGAGAGGAAAAGGTTTGGAATAACCCCTATGTAGATGGCAGTAAAGAGGTGATCAGGGATGAATAAAAAGTTTGGTGTTTAACAGAGAGGGTGTTATGGGCAAGCTGCACACCAGCACCCTTAGTTCAGATTCTATTTGGGACTAAATGAAGCACTTGTAAGTTACTGAACAATGAACAAAAAGCCATACTGTGTCCTAACACAGTAAAGATATGCAACAAGAATACAATGATATTCAACTTCTATAGATGAGACCTCACTTGTCTCCATATGGAAATGTGTCTGGTCAGCAAGGGAGGGAGTAGAGACTATGAGGTCTCTAGCAGTCTTCAGATATCTTCCAAGTTGGAAAGGCTCTGGATTACTCATAAATAGGACTTTTATGCCCTTAGTTGACCAGGAAGCACATCAACGGAGGCAGAAGTCAAACATGTTCGAGGGCCAACTTTGTCACCTTTTAGGGAAAACTAATCCCTGTTGCATCCCTGAAATACTGGACCTATCCCAGAGGGATCAGTTAAGACTGAATAATGCAATTTGTGGTAAACTCAGGAAGCACAGTTGTATGATTTCTTGCAGCTGTGTTTAGTAGCACTTAAGCAAGAGTGGGAAAAGTAGGTGGTGGGAGCTCTCCAGGGTTGGGATCTAGGAAGGGAGGAGTGGTGAGTGGTGATGGGACATTAGGGCAAGGGATCTAAGGGTCAGGAATTATGCTACTGAAGGGAAGAAAATAAAGCCAGAGTGGAGGTGATATCCTGAGAAAACTAAGAGAGTGTAGTGACTAGAGGTTGTAATGAAACTAGGTAAGAATAAATCTAGGAGGGCTAGAGAGAGCTGGAAGGTCAGGAGATTATGATCAGAAAGAAGGATCTGAGAGAAATGGATTATGGAGGTGAAAAACTTCTGAATGTATAATAGTCTCCGCATAGTTTTTAATTTGTATTTTCAATACCAAATCCTCTCCCTCCCTTTAGCCGTTTCTCTATCCATTGAGAAGGTAAGAAATGGTGCCCATTATACAAATGAATAGGCAAAACATATTTCTACATTAGTCATATTGTGATTTATTGTGACAACATTTCTGTTACTATGTACAATGTTTTCCTGGTTCCCCACACTTTACTTTGCATCTGATTTTCTTTTGGAAAACATCCTCTTGATCATTACTAACAGCAGAATAGCATTCAATCACAATCATATACTTCAATTTGTTCAGTTATTCCCCAACTGAAGGCCATCCTCTCAGTTTCTAATTCTTTGCCACCACAAAAAGAAATGCGACAAATATTTTTTTGCACATATGCATCTTTTTTTATGTTCTTCAATCAGTCTGGGGTATAGACTTATTAGTGGAACTGATGGGCTAAAATTAGGGCATAGTACCAAACTGTTGTCCAGAATGGTTAGGTTAGTTCATAGCTCTACCAATAGTGTATTAATGTACCTATTTTTCCACATCCCCTCCAGCATTTGTCATTTACTTTTTTGTCATATTGGCCATCTAATGAGTATGAGATGGTATTTCAGAGTTTTAATTTGCATTTCTTTAAATATTAATGATCTAGGGAATTTTTATATGACTATCAATAGCCTTGATTAATTCCTCTGAAAACTCTATCGATTGGGCAATGGCTCTTATTTTTCTAGATTTTGCTCAGTTCCTTAACTATTTGAGAAGTGAACCTTATTAGAGAAAATTTCTGCCAAGTCTTCATCCTGCCCTAGTTTCTTGCATTTCTTCTAATTTTGGCGACATGGGTTTTGTTCATGTAAAATCTTTTTAATTCGACACAATCATAATCCATTTTATGTCCTGTGATCCTTTCTGTCTCTTGTTTATTCATGAACTCTTTCCCTATCCATAGAACTGACAGGCAATTTCTTCCATGCTCCCATAATTTGATTATGATATTACCCTTTATGTCTAAATTATGTACTCATTTTGAGCTTTTATTGGTATATGTGTGAGATATTGGTCTGTGTCTAGTTTCTGCCAGATTACTTGCCAGTTTTCTCAGTAGTTTTTCTCCGACTGTGAGTTCTTGCTGCAATAGTTGGGATCTTTGGGTTTATCAGATACTAGCAGGTAACTGAGCTCATTTACTTTTGTATATTACGTACTTTATCTTTTCCGCTGACCTATCCCTCTATTTCTTATCTAGTACCAAACTGCTTTTATGGTTACTATTTTGTAATATAATTTGAGATCTGGTTCTGCTTAGCCCTCCTTCCTTTACCCTTTAAAAATTGATTCCCTTAATATTTTTGACAGTTTATTCCTTCAGATGAATTTTACAATTATTTTTTCTAACTCTATAAAGCAATTTTTTGGTACTTTGATTAATATGACACGGAGTAAATAAATTAATTTAGGTAGTAACTAACCTATGAGCAATTAAGAGTTCCCCAATGATTTCGATCCATCTTTGTGTGGAATATTTTGTAATCGTGTTCCTGTGTGTGTCTTGGCAAATAGACTCCCAAGTATTTTATACTGTCTACAGCTATTTTAAATGCAAATTTCTCTCTTTTATTGATTTCATTACAACTTTGCTAACATTGTTAATTTTTACACTATTTTTAGTTGACTTTCAAGTGTTCTCTAAGTATTCCTTCATGTCATCTGAAAAAAGTAGCAGTTTTGTGTCTATGCTTCTGCCTTCAATTTCTTTTGTCTTATTGCTAAAGCTAGCATCTCTTACACAATATTGAATAATGGTGATAATGGACATCCTTGCTTTACCTTGATCTTATGGGAAAGGCTTTTAATTTATCCCCATAACAGATAATGCTTGCTCTTGGTTTTTTATAGCTACTAAACATTTTAAGAAAAGCTCCATTTATTCCTTTACTTTCTGTGTTTTTAAATAGGAATGGGTATTTTATTTTGTCAAAAGCTCTTCTGAATCTATTGACATAATCATATGATTTTTGCTGTTTTGTTATGGATACGTTTGCTATTTTATTGCTGTTTATTTACTACGTGAGGAACAAATGAGATAATATTGGTAAAAAGCACTAAGCATAGTGCCTGACACATAGTAGCAAATAAATATCAATTTACAATATTTGCAGTTCCTCATCTGTAAAACAGGGGTGTATAGCTGTTCAAAGAGGACTAGCACCTCTGGTGCGAGGGCCTGCTGAGTCCTTTTCAAGGCTATTCATCCACGTTTGGTGTCCACCTGGCATTCACCTCCCAGCTGTGGTTCCAAGAAGTTGCAGCACATGCAGTGATCACATCACAGTAAACTGTCTTGGCAGACTGTTTAAAGCAGATTGAGGGTAACTGATAGGTCACAAAGCTGTCAGTCAATTAGGGGGGCTTTCTAACCCAAGCATGCGAAAACTTTCCTCAGCAGAGTGGGCATGTGCAAACAATTTGTTCCAATGCCCAAGAAGGTAACTGAAGTAGGCATTGTGGAGAGGTTAGACTACAGCTTGGTCAGGTATCGAAGTTGCCAAGGTCATCTACTGTATCCCAGGCCTGGGATACTTTCCTGACTTTCGTTTTGCCACTGGACTTCAGTGACTCTGGGAGAGAGGTTGATGACTTTGTGCAACTCTGCCTCACTTTAAGCCAACTCACTCAGGAGTCAAGATGTCACCCTGTGAAATCAATGGTTCTCTCCACCCCGTCTCAAAAAAAAAAAAAAAAAAAAGATCAAACAGCCTTAATTTTCTCAACTGTAAAATGAGGATGACAGTAATAGTGCTTACCTCACAGGGTTATGATGAGGAACAAATGAGATGATGTTGGTAAAAAGCACTTCGCATAGTGCCTGGCACATAGTAGGTGGTACTTAAAGGATTTTTACTTTTTTTACCTTTCCCTTTCCTTGACCAATCAATCAAATGATGATGTACCAGGGTATTATATATCTTGTGAATCATTGCATTAGGATATATTCAAGAGATGCTGTGGATCATTTTTGTTCAGGGAAATGTTGCCTTGGATATGGCTTCAGATAAAGCACATGGTCAAGTGGCTTGTCATAGTCATAACCTCCTAGTTCCCCAGTTCTTAGGCCACATTAACTGTGAGCAGTTCTGAACTAAGTATCTTGATGTAGACATACAATTTAGTTTAGCCACTATTATTAGGACCTGGAGACCTCAATATCCTATTTCTTTTTTTTTCCATAGTTATAAAATCCATGTTTATTTTTAAGGAGTTTAAAAATCAAGAAATGGCCATTACTTGCAATGAAAACATTATGTATTTGCTTCTCAAGGTCAATTTGGGATTTAAGATGCCATGTCAAATTTCTTAAGGATTTTATCCTAAAGTAACTGAAAGCTATATATTTGGTCAGGAATACTAAGTGGGTTAGAAGCTTAGGCAAATGCCTTCTCTTTTCTGTACTTGAAACCCTATGCAGAGAGCAATGAGTGAATGTCTATGGGGCAAAATGTGATTCATGGTAAGATTTATTATTAAATCACCTTGAAGTGTCTCTTATAAAAGATAAGTCACTTCATTATAGAAATGTCTTTCACTGCAGAGGATTATGGAGAAATTGCAATTACTTTGGCATAAAGAAATAAATTAACTTACCAACTTGCATTTAAAAAATACACAGTTTTAAATCACTTTGAATTTAAATATGGAGTATACTCAGAATAGATTCTGATACTTGGAAATTCAAAAGGTGGATAGCTGGCTACGCAGCACCCAAGGTTTTGCATTTTAATCGTAGGGTGCATTCAGTGGGGAACGAGCCTGCCATGCTGTACTGCATCTATTCATTGACATTCTGTCCTTCCTTTGTTGTTTTAACAACAATTGATTGAACCACGCTGCCTTAAGTTCCTAGGAGAGAGATGAACAAAAATAATAATAGTATTTTGAGGTTCATTTTAATTAATGATGTGTTTCATTGTATTTTATTTCTATAAATGTAACACTTTTTAATTTTTTTCTCAATTACATGTAAACAAAAATTTAAACTTTTGTCTTTTAAAATATTGAGTTCCAAATTATCTCCCTATTTTCCTTCCCTCCCCATTCCTTGAGAAAGCAAGCATTTTGATAAAAATTATACATGTGCAGTCATCTAAAATATTTTCATGTCAGTCATGTTGCAAAAGGAAACACAGAATATACTGAAAAAGCAAGAATAATAAAGAAAGCAAAAAATAGTAGGCTTTAATCTGCATTCAGATTGCATCAGTTTTTTTCCTCTGGAGGTGGATAGCATTTTTCATCATAAGTCCTTAAGAATTGTCTTGGATCATTGTATTTCTGAGAACAGCTAAGTCATTCACAGTTGATCATTGTACAATATTGCTGTCACTGCATAGAATGTTCTCCTGGTTCTACTCACTTCACTTTGCATCAGTTCATGTAAGTCTTTCCAGGTTTTTCTGAAAGCATCCTGCTCATAATCTCATATAGCACAATGGTATTCCCTCATATTCAAATTCAACAACTTGATTAGCCATTCCCCAAATGGTAGGCATCCCCTCAGTTTCTAATTCTTTGCCACCAAAAAAGTCACTATAACTTTTTTTATGCATAGAAGTCCTTTTCCTTTTCTTGGGATACAGGCCTAGTAGTGGTATTGCTGGGCCAGAGAGTATGCACAGTTTTATTGGGCATAGTTCCAAATTGCTCTCCAGAATGGTTGGGTCATAACTTTAAAATTCTCTGTGATCCTCATCATTTCTTTTGTCTTTTAAAATTAAAAATTTTTGTTAGCAACTTTTCTTTTTATAGTCCCTTTATTTCCAACATTTCCCTATTTCCTTTTCCCTTTTTTTCATCCACTTCTTAGATGTTTATAATAACCAGGGCAGCTAGGTGGTACAGTGGATAGAGCATCAATGCAGGAGTCAGGAGGACCCAAGTTCAAATCTCACCTCAAACACTTGACACTCACTAGCTGTGTGACCTTGGGCAAGTCACTTAAACCCAATTGCCTCATCCTGGGTCATCTCCAGTCATTCTGATGAATATCTGGTCACTGGATTCAGGTGACTCTGGAGGAAAAGTGAGGATGGTGACCTGCACAGCCCTCCCTCACTCAAAACAAAGTCAAGTGCAAGTCATGTCATCATTTCTCTGATGGCATGGTCTTCTTTGGCAACGAAGGATGAACACACATCACCTTCTCATATCCAATTATATTTCTCCTTCTACTCCAACCCAGCAAATCATCTTTTGTTTCAAAAAAGAAAAGAGAGGAAAAGCAATTGAGCAAAACTAACTAACATATCAACTGAGTTTGCTAGTGAGCAAAGTGCATTTTCCTCGTCATTCTCAACAAATGTTAATAATTGATCACAGAATCGCAGGATTTAAAAACTGGTTTGGTCATTAGCGAATAGGCTGTTTGTACTTTTTTCTAGAAGAGGACCATGAGATCAGGAAGATGATGCCATGATATGCAAGTGAATTGGATTTAAGTAAGGGAGGGCTGTGCAAAGTCACCAGCCTCACTTTCTCCTCCAGAATCATCTGGATCCAGTGGCCAGATATAGACCAGGATGACTGGAGATGACAACCAGAGAAAAGGTAGTTCTAAACTGAAAGGAATCCCTATTATAACAGTCAAGAAGTTGACTCCACTTGATGACCACCTTCCAAGGCAGCCCATTCAACATCTGAACAACTCTACTTGTTAGTATATTTTTCCTAATATCATGCCTAATTTGTTACTTTGAAAATTTAGTTAATTGTTCTTGACTCTGCCTTCAGTGGCCAAATAGAAAAAATGTCATCCCTCTTACACCTGAGAGCCATTCAAATACTTAAGGGAACCTAGCATGTTATTCCCCAGTCTTTTTGCCAGCCTAAACATCTCTAATCTTTCATCTCATTTTTATATGAAATGGACTCAAAGCTTTTCACTGTCCTGATTGTCTTTCTTCTAGGCCCTCTGTGATGCAATTAGTAGAGTGCTGGGCTGTGAGTTAGGAATTCAAATTCAGCTTTCCACAATTCCTAGCTTTGTCACCCTGGGCAAGTCATTTAACCTCTCTTTGCCTTAGTTTCCTCCACTGTAAGATGAGGATAATAACAGTACCTACCTCCCAGGTGCAGATCAGATGAGATAATATTTGTAAAGAATTAGCACACAATGCTGTTTAATAATTGCTTGTTCCCATCCCTTGCCTTCTCCTACTTTGGATACAATTCAATGTTCATCTCATACTATGGCACCCCAAACTGAACATGATCTACAAATGTGCTCTGATGAGGGTACGATACAGAGGAAGTTCCTGGAGGGCATTCTCTTCAATGTAATTAAGGATTCTATTAGCCTCTTTGTCTGTATGGCTTATTTTGAGCTTGTAGTCTAAGGAAAGAAAGAGCTTGCAGATCTTTTTCTGAGAAACTGCTGTCTATGCCTAGCCCAGATTCAGACAAATGTTTCTGCCTATTAAGATCTTTTTTGGATCCTATCTACTCCTCTTAGTTTTGTATCATAGGCAAATTGATGAATATGTCACCTTTGCTTTGTCTAACTCATTAATAAAAACAGAAACAGCTTAGGACCAAGCACAGATCCCTGAGACACTCCACTGGAGACTTCCTAATAAATTGACATTGAATCATGGGCTACTTTATGAGTCTTGCCACTTAACCGACCGGACACTTTTTTTAAACCTTTCTTTGTATCTCCAACCCTTAGCACAGTGTCTGACACATGATAAATACTTAGCCAATGCTTGTTGATTTAACTTACTGACTTGATCTAAGGAGCATCACTTCATAACTTGGATGTTCTGGGGCACAGGACTTCAAGATGCCTAATGTTCTGAGCTCTGTACCCTGGACCAGTCAAGTCTTGAGAATGGTTTCATTGCTCTACTAAAGAGAAACCTGTCTAGCCTACACAAAACAGAAGTCATTTCTCCTATCTTCGTATCCAGGTCCCAAAAATCTTCTAAAGGACTTTCCACCACTTAAAAGGCTTTAAAGCAATTGCTAAACAGCTTTGAACTGAGGAATAGGCAGAGACAACAGAATGAGTCCCATAAGATGAGGAGGCATGGGTAGATTGTTAGTCAATAGTCAACAAGCGTTTGTTGAATGCCTTCTATGTGCTAGGGATTGTGCTACATTGTGGGGACAGAAAAAAATCCAAAAGACGGTCCCTTTTCCCAAGGAGCTCACTGTCTAATGGGTGAGAGAGTATGCAAACAGCTATGTACAAACAAGATATGTATAGGATAGACTGAAGATAATCAACAGAGGGATGGCACTTGAATTAAGAAGGATTGGGAAAGACTTCTTGTAGAAGGTGGGATTGGAAGTTTGGGAAGCCCAGGAGCTGAGATTAGGGGTTGAGCATTCCAGGCTCAGAGGATAAACAATGGGAAGTGGAATGTCTTATGCAAGGAACAAGGAGTCCAGGGTCACTGGATTGCAGAGTCTGCAGTGGGGGTTTGAAGTCAGGATGGGAGTGTGGGGGTGAAGTATTCTTATACTAGTGAGTATTCTTAGACTAGAAAGGTGGGAGGGGGTCAAGTTTGAAGGATTTCACATCTTTTATCTTAATCACAACTTGGTTAGGCTTTTGTGATAGCTTGCTCTCCCTGTCATAAGCTTTTCTCTTCTGCAGTGCATCTCCATCCACATAGCTGCCAAAGCCCTTTTCCTAAAGCACAGTTCTGACAATACCACTACCCCATGACTCCCTATCAACTGTAGAATCAAATATTATTTTATCTTTATTTCATCTTTCTCAATTTGTTTGATTTATTTTATTATAATGAATAACAATGAAAAATATAACTATTTTTTTTATTTTATGATATTTATTATTTTATTATATATGTGTAGTCAGTGTTGTACAAGGTATAAATGGTTGGTTGGTTGTTGTCCTTCATTCTCAAAGAGAACCAAAATGACGTCACTCTTCTCGAGTCTAGTTTCAGTATATCTGACTGTGACTGATCAGACCAACATGAGCTTGGCATGTTCTACCACAGGTTGGGCATAAATAGTTCATGGGAACATTTGGGGTGGATTCTTAGCAGCTATGTGGCTCAATGGTTAGAGGGCTAGGCCTTGAGTCAAGAAGATCTGAGTTAAAATCTGACCTCAGACGCTTACTAGCTGAGTGACTCTGGGTAAGTCATTCAACCTTTGTTTGTCTGAATCCACCAGAGAAGGAAATGGTAAACCAATCCAGTTTCTTTGCCAAGAAAACAGCATGGACACATAGGTTCACAGGGTCACAGAGTGTTGGTCAGGACTGAACAGCAACAGACATTTATAAAGCACTTACTGTGTGCTAGTCACTGTGCTAGACACTTTACAATTATTATCTCATGTAATTCTTACAACCATCCTATTATTACTCCCATTTTATAGTTGAGGAAATAGACACACAAAGGATAAGAGACTTGCCCAGGGTCACACAGCTAGTAAGTGTCTCAGGCTACACTTGAACTTAGGTCTTCCTGACTCTAGCTCAGTGATTAGTGGCACATGCTTAATGGTTTGTTTTTTTTTTAATTGATAGGGTAATCAAAAGAGTTTAGACACCTTAGAGGACAAACAGCTGCTTCCTCCTCTTCAGGAAAGTTATAAATTTTTCTTTCTTTCTTTTCTTTCTTTAATTTCTTTCTTTTCATTTCATTAATTTATTTATTTTGATTTATTTCTTTATTTTATTTAGTTCCCAGTGCACAATAATCCATTTCTTTTCCTTTTCCTTCTGTTTGATTTTCTTCTACTAACCAAACTTCTGACAATGGTCAAAATTGCCCTATTCTCCTTCAGCTCTTCATACCTTCTCCCCTTCCCTGCTCCACTGAAGCTCACTTATTTCTTTCAGGAACATTTCAGTGTCCTGAACAACTGGTAATGTGAAGAGGCATTCGTTGTCTTCTTTCACCCTCTCTTCTAGGAGGGACACCAGTCTACACTGATATCATAGATAGCTGTGGCAGAAATACATTGCAAAATTTATTACACTTTCCATACTGATTAAGATTGGCAGCCTTGGTTGTTGTTGTTTAACACATTGTGCCCATTTATAAGTAATCCCTAGTCACCTTAAGAAAATGATCACCTCTTGACTTGACAGCCACACTCTATTTCCTACCTCCTCTCCCTCGGCACCAGCCTCCTATTTTATCAACTTGGCCTACCCTCCAATCTACCCTACCAATGTGCTTTCCACACCTATTTGTTCCTTTTCTCTATTCTTAATTACCTTGCCTTCCCAACTACCTTTCTCTTTTCTTTCTCCTCAAGTTTTTCTTTATTTACTTTCTTCAGGTCCTTTCTCTTTAGTCCTGTTTCTTTACCTTTCTCTCACAGAAATCAGAAATTGAATCTCAGCTGACCTGGAAATTATTCATGTTCAAATGTTCCACAAAAATTTCCTTCCGAAACTGAATCTCAGGTCTTCCTCATGTGTCAAAATCCCTCCAGACTACCCATACGATTTCCTTCTCCTTATTCGCTCATCTCAGTTTTTTCCCTTTAATGTCACTCCATCCACGGAAGCTGGAAGTGGGAAGATAATTCAATGAAATGTGGTCTAAATCTCTTCAAACTCTTTTGATTAAAAAGAAACATATACTAATACTTCAGTGAATCTATGATCTTGCTGATGTGGGTGGCCTCTCCAAAGAAGCGGCTCTCACTACATCCATGCTGGCCTGTTCTGTGTTTCTTACCCATATATTACAATGTTTGCCACAGGTGGTCAACCCAATTATTGGTGTGGAGGGAAGAATGAGAGGAGAGAGAGGAGGGAAAGTCCTTATGTTACGTTGTTATTTCAAGAATGACAAAGGAATGAAGGGGCTATACTTCTCTTTGGCCATGGGACCAAACTATCTTCTTCTTTGGATATTAATTTCTTTAATGCCATTTTTTGGTCATTTCTCCTGCACAATTTCTTATTTATAAATCTCACAAACCAAGAAAAAAGCATGCTATCATATAATCTTAAAACAAAAATTTAAGAACTAACATTTTTGCTCTGAATCCCCTTTCAAATATGTCTTTTGCTTAGTCAATTACATGTTGTGTATTTTGCTTACTCCTCTTTCCATCACTTCATGTGCGTTTTTTCCTTATTTCTTTGTATTCTTCATATTTGTCATTCCATGTGATCATAATACTTTATTGCTTTAATGTAGCTTAATTTACTCTGTGAGAATACTGAATTTGATGCTTTAACATCTGTATGACTACAACCAAGTTGCTTAAACTTGATTAAGTTGCTTGTTTTAAGTTGATTTTAGAAGGAAACTAGCTATTTTGAAAGATAGAAGTAAGTAGGAATTACATTCCAGCCACAAAGACATGAAGATAGGAGATAGAATATCATGTGTGAGGAATAGTCAGATAGCCCAGTTGACTAGGCCATTTAATGTTTGTTGTTGTTCAAGTGTGCAGTCACGTCCAACTCTAGTCAGCCCATGGGCAAGCTTTCTTGGCAAAGACACTGAAGTGATTTGCCATTTCCTTCTCTGATATGTCCCCATTTTACAGATGAAGAAGTGAGGCAAATAGGAGGTGAGTGACTTGTCCAGAGTCACAATGTCCAAGGCTGGATTTGAACTCAAGTCTTACTAACTCCAGACCTGATGCTCTATCTACTGTACCACCTAGCTACCCCCTGACTAGGCCATGTTGGTGTTCAGTCATTTTTCAGTTGTGTTCAACTCTTCATGATCCCATTTGAGGTATTCTTGGCAACAGTACTGGAATGATTTGTCATTTCCTTCTCCAGCTTGTTTGACAGATGAGGAAACTGAGGGAAACTGCAAAGACTTGCCCAAGGTCACATGGCTGATAAGTATCTGAGGCCAGATTTGAACTCAGGAAGATGAGTTTTTCCTGACTCTACAGTGCCACCTAGCTGCCCTTGACTAGGTCATAGAAGATGTAAAATATAAAAAGACTGGAAAGGCAGATTAGAGGCAGATTGTGAAGGTTACATATCAAACACATGATTTTGTATTTGATACTAGAGTAGGAATACTTAGCTTTTTTTGTGTCATGAGCTGCTTTGGCAGTCTGGTGAAGTCCTTTTTCATAATAATGTATGTAAATGATTTAAAAAATACATAGAATTACAAAGGAAACCAATTATATTGAAATAGTTATCAAAATGTTAAAGAAAAACCATAAGTTCAAAGACCCTAGCTTAAGAATCCCTGTCCTGGAGGCAATAGGGAGCCACTGGAATTTCTTGAACAAGGAAATGACATGATCAGACTCATGGTTTCCTAAAAAGTCATGTTTGTAGCTGGTGGAAGATGTATCAGTAGTTCCCAAAGCCTGAATTTTTGCACTGATTTCTTGTCTAGTGCCCCAGTTTCTCTGGAACTGGGTCCTATCTCCCTCATTATTTCCAAAAGTTCATTCTGGCACCTATGGCTGGTTCCCTACATCCTGGTGCCAGTTCTTCTTAATGCCAACTGCCTGCCTTCTGGGACCTCTTCCTATTGCCTACCCCTACTCCCCACACACAATAGTATTTTATTTTTTCCAGTCACATAGTTTTCAATATTCACTTTTAAAAGATTTTGAGTTCCAATTTCTTTTCTCTCACTCTCCTTGCCCAAGATGACATGCAATCTAATATTATGCCTACTGCTTTTGTGCTGTGCTCTTTCTGCCTGAAAATACATCCATTTAACTTCTTCCTATTATTTTTCCCTGGGACCTTCCTTGATAACCTATCCCACCTTTGGGGTTCTCTTTTCTAACCATTCTAGTCTGATCTGTTCCACTGTTGGCAGAATTCTTGCTCTAATGTCTTAAGGGAATTAACATTCTCAACAATATACTGTCCTACTAAACCACTGTGACATATGCTAGCTGGATATAGGAATTTTTAGAGGGCAGATGATAACACCTAGAGATAGACAACAGCTGCATGGATCTCTTTGGGTGGGCTTCCTATTGAGCCGGTATCTCAAGTACCTTTGTGTCTCTTGTAAGGACTAGAATCAAAGTAGGGGAGTATTCATCTGATTAGTTTTGACTTAAATGGTAGGCTTCCCAAATCCCTATAATTTAATTACAAGTAATGAAAAAGATTTCCTAATGTATGTGGCATGTTGCTAATACGTTGGATTCTTTTAGAAGACGGTCTAAGAAAATCACTCACTTGGCTATTTCCCCAGAAAAGGGCTCCTTTTGCTTTATGAAATATTGAGCAGAAGAAAGTGCAGAAATATTGCCATTATTAAGGTATTGAGTAAAATGGAGTGGGAAGAGAAAAAATGGTGTGGGTAAAATATATCTTCCACTTCTTCCAAGAAATAAGATATTTTCCATTTCTCTCTCTCATCTATCCCCATGTACTTAAATATTATAGAACTATATAATAGAAAAAAATAATGGAAACCAATTAGATAGCCTTGCAGAATTTCATTTGATTTAAGTCTGTATAGTGCTAGGATCCTGGAAATGTATCTCTTGGGTTGTCAAGATGTGGAGGAAGGAAGAAAGTTGCCTTCTTTCATGTCTGAAGAGTTAGGATATTGCAGAAATGGCCTTAATCCTCTTGGAAGTTCCCTGAATAGTGTGAGTAATTCTATGCCATCCAGAGTCTCTTGAGCTCACGTTCTTCCCTTTCGTCCTGTGAGAGTTTACTGTCTTAGACACGTTGGAATCGGATATGCAGAGGCCTGTTGTGTGTTTATATCATTTCAAACCAACAGAACAATGTGGCCAGCTCCCCACCCCCCAAACCCTGAATTCTTCAACATCTCCCTGGGCATGTTAGAAATCTCATTTATAGATAGAGTTAATACTAATTAGAATCAACTGGACATGGAATGCTGGTATGTGTGATATAATTAGCAGAGCCTCTCAGGCACTCTTCAAAACATACTTTAAATTGGGAGGTAAGTCAGTGACAGACAAGTATGCATGTATGCAGATCCTTAATGGAGCATAAACACTGTCTGGGTTGATCCTTGGTATAAGATGTTCTAATTAGGGCCAGGGTTTGCCTTTCCTTTCCCAGCTGTGGCAGTGTGCCTTAGAGCCGTGGTGTCAAACTCAGAGAGAAACATAAACCGTACATAAGGATTCTTTCAAGCTGCAAATCGACTTAGAAAACCACATATGAATATTATCTGCTCTATTGTATTTTTATTTATTTTGTTAAATATTTTCCAATTACATTTTAATCTGGTTCTGCCATGTTGTGGGTTTGACATGTGTGTCTTAGAGAATCTCCCCTAGCTTTGGCTTGTGCCTAAAATGGAATATAATATTTTTCCCAAAATTTCAGTCAATTTAGTTTTGTATCTGGAGAGAAGATGGTGCTTAATCAAGAATTGAGGACCTGAGTTCAAATTTCATTTTGGTCATTTACTACACCTGTGTGACCCTTGGGCAAATAATTCCACAATTCTGGGCCTCAGTTTCCTTCCAGGAAAATGAGGGAGGATTAGATTAGATGACTTCAAAGACCCTATCCATCTCTAAATCTATGACCCTGTGCCATATTTCAGAAAACTGAATTCTGAGAGGTCAAGTGATTTTCTCAAGTTCTCAGAGTGTGTTACAACTGTGACCTCAGCTCAGGTCTGTGAGCTCTAATCACACACTTTCTACATTCGAGGCTTCCTCTCAACCATGTAAAGAGAGTTTAGATTTACAGAAAGCACTTGGGCATCTTGGACAGTTGCCCAAAGGCCATAAAAAAGCAAAGGGACAGTCTGTGACTTTGGTGGTGTCTGAATGAAGAACTTCAATGAGTTTCCCTTCCTTTTTTTCAGGGCTTTAAAGTTTGCGAAGCACTTTCTTTTCACAATAATCCTATGGGATAGGCAGTCCAAGTGCTTTTATCCCCCCATTTTGTAGGTGAGGAATCTCAAAGAGTGGTCAGCTGGCAGCATTTATTAAGTGCTTACTGTACACTAGACCCTGATAGGAAAGGCAAAAAACATAGTCTCTGCTCTCAAGGATCTCACATTCTAACGAGGAAGACAACATGCAGACAGCAATTTTAAATGATATTATATTAGAATAAATTTCTATATTTATAAATACATTATATAACACATTACATATAAAAACAAATATGTATTTATGTTATATATATGTGATATAATATATTATCTATAAACAACATGCAAACAACACATACTCGGTGTAAATGGGAGATCAACGCAGAGGGAAGGCATTCAGAAGTGAGGAAGGCCTCCTTTGGAAGGTACCATCTGAGCTGCATTTTGAAGGAAGCTGGGAAAGTCAGGAGGTAGAGCAGAGAGAAACTTCCCAGGGATACATCAGCTCTAAAGTGGCAGAACTGAGATCTGAGCTCTAAAGTAGTTGGACCAATTTTGTACCAAGCAGAGCTGTAACTAGGGCAAGGGTGACTGGTGCTAATATTCACAAGGTGCTGACAGTACGTTTACTCCTGCAACAATATAGAAACCACAAAATTTAATATTGAGTTGACAATTATTTTTTCTGGGGCAATGGGGCAGCAGGAGGTTTTTTGGACTTGTAATCACAGGACATCTGGGCAGCTAGACATTTTCATAGGGAGCTTTCTAGTGAGGAGACTCCCTCCCTCTTCCAATGTAGATCAGCAGCTGTTCTGTAATTTGTATCTTAGAATTGCCTGGGCACTGAGATTTTAAAGTAATTTATCCAGGGTCATATAGCATGTGTCTGATGTAGAAACTGTAAGGCAGATCTTCCTGATTCCAAGGCTAGCTCTCCATCCATTATATCATGCCTAAATAGTAAGAATAATTAATTAAAGTAAAAATGGTATACTTCCTCCCTCTGATGGTCACACCCCAGGTGAGCTCCTCCCCTTCCTACCTTCCTTAGAGATCTTTTATCTGGAACAGCCAACCTTTTATCATCCTAGGATTTCTGTCTCCCTACCACAGCATCTGTCCCTACACAGGCCTTTGGGTCCCAGGATCTTTCACTGTTCACTGACACTGAATTTATCTTTAAAAGATGATTGTGAATATATTCTTTGCTGCTTACTCTAGGGATCAAGGTTTTTAGCTATAGCTTTGGTCAAAAGAGTACGAGAACTTAAAAATCCAAAATAAGTGTCCAAAATTCAAATAAGTGTTCTTCAAAACATTCCCCAAATTCTCTCATTGTTGAAAAGATTTAGAAACTCTTTTTTGAAACTTAAAAAACTACTTTCACAACCCATTTACTAGCCACATATGAAAATCAACATAATTACTTTGTTTTAAAAGAAATCTTTCTCCTTGAGTTGGAAGATGGAGTGTCTTGTTTGAGGAATAACAGAGACATTCCCAGTAGATGAATGCTTGCCTCACCTATTCTTGAATATTTCTAGATGATTTTTACAGTTAATGCAGCGTAGTAGGGAAACCACTGCTAGGGGTATAACTTAGCATGAGACTTTGGCCTGGGGTGGTGACATGGGAAGTACTTTTCCCCTTCAGGGCCTTCCACACTGAGCCTCCCCTCTAGGGTTTCTGTCAGTTTGCAGTCAACTGTTTCTAGACGCGCTCCCACCTCCAAATATTTTCCCCTGTTCCAGTATAAATGCCCTCAAAGTTAGATTGTCATTGCTCTCCTATTTCTCTCTGCCTCCCCTTTCCATTGTTTTCTCCCTTTCCCATACCATCACCTTCTTCATTCCCAGCCCCTCTTCCCCAGGAAAAAGGATTTTTCATGGCTTTCCACAGTTTCCTTCAATTTTTGCTACCATTAACCACTTTGTGGCTTCACTCTGTAGAAGGCACACCAGGTACAATGTGCACCCCTCTTCACCTCCCCAAGGATGTTTTTGTTTCAGATGACCATATATTCAGTGACTGCTCATGGCACTTGGGATTGGAGGTGAAAGAAAGATACCTTTTAAAAGATCTTTGGGCCCTTGAATGTGAACTGAGGGATCCCGGTCCTGGGAAGGATCCTGAGCCATCACCGAATTCACTCTGATTTTATAGATGAGAAAACTAAGGCCATGAGAGGTTATGGTTTGCCCAAGGTCAGACAACTAACCAGTGGCAGAACCTGGACTTTCCAGGCCTCTACACTACCAGTTCAGTGTTCTTTCCATTAAGATATTGTCTTTTTGAGATGACCCAGTTAGCTCTCTATTTAAGGCAACTGTTGACCTCTTTCTTCTCTCCCCACCCTATGTAATATTAGTGAATATAGTGCAAAGAGCATTGGACTAAGAGTAGTCAGAAAATTTCTGGGTTTGAGACCTTTAGCAAGTCATTTCACTTCTGTGTGACTCAGTTTACTCATCTGTATAATGCAGAGTCTTGCCTTCCTTAAAAGGACTGTTGTAAGGAAAGCACCTTGCAAGTCTTCATGTGCTTTCATGAATATGAATTGTTCAAATTTTCATTGTTATTATTGCATTATATCATGGCCAGACTTTAGCTGCAGTGACCCACCAGCCATGAAACAGTTAACTTTCCTATCTTGGCAATGCTGATGTCTGTGTTCTGCTGTAATAAATTCAAGCAGGCTTGCAGAGTGGAAACTAAAGATAGCCTCTTTAATCAAGTGTTTCAAACTTGCTCAGCATAAAATCTAAGACTAAGGAATTCATTCATGGATCTGTTTTATAGTCCTATTGTGAAAATTTCTCTGAGACTTAGTAGCTGGGGACATCTTGGGAAGTCATTACATATTAGAAACAATTAGATATGGTGGAGAATATACCTTTTTTAAAAAAACCGTGAAAATGAAATAAGAACTGGACACAAGATATCATGGAACTCACAAAGATCATGTCTCCCCCTGCCTAAGCCTTCAGATGGAATGTAGAAGAGAGGTCCCATTGGTACCTGACTATTAAATGCTTTATGTTCTAAAAGGGCAGTTGCCCTCTGTCTGAGAAAAATATTGTAGGTATTGCAAAAAAATATTTTCTTCTCCCCCACCTCTAAAGCAGATGACTTTCACAGTTGTATTCTAGCACTAGCCCTAGTTGGGATTTTCTTCCTTTTCTAGTTTTTTGAAAAAAATATATCCTAGGCCTGTACTTTAGAACTTCTAGGTTGCTGACCTCTTCTGCCTTTCTACTAAATTCCATAGGCCGTTTCCTGACCTCTGACAAAATAGACTAAGTTCTGTTTCCAGGGCTTCTTTCTAATAATTATTCCCTACTGTCTCATCCACCATCTTCCCTAGAAGTATAAGAACCTGGTTCAAAGGACCCTTTGCAACCCTGATTCAGGCTAGCAAAGATGTTAAAAATGGCACATGTTTATATAAGGGGTAATGAACACAGGAAGGGCTCTGTATCTTGGTGAGTCCATGTGGATGACCCTTATTTTTTTTCCCAGAGATTCTGGCTCACATTTCTTACAAACTCATAGAACTACTTAGTCAAGTCCACATGTCATGAGTGAAATTGCTATTTTGGAGCCTGGTGTAACATCCCATCTGGCATCTCTCTTCAGTGTCTGGTGAATCTACATGGCTTGAGGTCACAGGGGTGGCCTCCAGGCTGCAGGTTCCCCACCCCTGCGTCTAGGAGATCAGAACTATTCCAGTTCAGGTGTCAGCATGGTACTGGCAATCAGGAGCTGTTCCCCTACTGTGGTCCTTACCCAGCCTTACAACCTTTCAGTATCATACTCTGTCTGTTGTTGGGTATCCTATCTCCTTCCTAAAATATACAAAATTGACCCTAGCCAGCTCTCCATCCCACATGGTCACCAAACTGGGGACTCCTGCTTGGTGTTTTCTGGGCATATGCCCTCTGGGCTTCCATCTGCTCCACATGAAGAGGGAGGACAAAGAGGGGTTGACATGACTCTGACTGACATATTCCTGCTATAGTTATGTCTTCAGTATTGTGACTTTTCCCATTGTGGTTTCAATATGTCATGGATTAGCATAAGAAATTAGGTGGGAATTTTTTGGGAGTTTTGTGGAAGCTAAAGATGATACTCAAAGGCCAGCAGATGATGCAGAAAAAGTTTAGAAACTCAGAAATGCATAAATATATGTGTAGTATTATATAATATCAACATATTTTATCTTTTAGTACCAAAATAATTCAGTCTTCTTCTCTGCTATGAAGGGAGGGCCAAAGACTTTTACATGGATTTTCGAGATTGCACGGGCACTATGCCTCTAGCCTCCTTGACGTGGAAAGGATAACTGTATATTACTATAGCCAAGAAGGAAGGGAGGTCTTCAAGGCAGTAATGAGAACCTCAGTTGTAGGAAAAAATGGAACACATTTATAGAGGATAGAATTGTTGAATTTTAAAGCATGGATATCTTATTCTATGATAACCTCAATGTAGCCGTTACTGGCTGGCTCAGTTTCCTGCACTAAAAAGACAACATCTCCTTAAATGTTCTTCTGGTCTGAGACATGACCAGTGGTGAATGCTGCCTCAGTATGGGAAGCCGAGTCCCTTGTTTCCAAACCCAATACTTGTTCCACTATAAGAGTGTACTTGGACAGGCATAGTGTAAAGAATACTGAATTTGGAGTTGGAAAACTTGAGTTTGACTCCTGGACCTGCCATATGCTAGCTGTGTAATTTTAGGCAAATTACTCACCTTCTCTAAGTCTCAGTGTCCTCATTTGTAAAATGGGGATAATAATTGGCCTTCACAAGGTTGCTGTGAAGAGTAAATGAAATAATATATGTGAAAAGCAAAGTTCCACATAAATTTAGACTTCTCAGCATCCCTGTACTTAGTGAAAACTTTACAATTTTTATTTTATTTTTTTGTTTTGTTTTTAAAATTTATTTATTTAACTTTTAACATTCATTTTCACAAAACTTTGGGTTCCAAATTTTCTCCCCATTTGTCCCCTCCCCCCACCCCAAAACACCGAGCATTTTTACTGCCCCTATCACCAATCTGCCCTCTCTTCTATCATCCCTCTCTGCCCTTGTCCCCATCTTCTCTTTTGTCCTGTAGGGCCAGATAACTTTCTATACCCCATTGCCTATATTTCTTATTTCCTAGTAGCAAGAACAGTACTCAACAGTTGTTCCCAAAACTTTGAGTTCCACCTGCACTTCATCCCTCCCTCCCCACCCATTCCCTTTGGGAAGGCAAGCAATTCAGTATAGGCCATATCTGTGTAGTTTTGCAAATGACTTCCATAATAGTCATGTTGTGTAAGACGAACTATATTTCCCTCCATCCTATCCTGCCCCCCCATTGCTTCTATTCTCTCTTTTGATCCTGTCCCTCCCCAAGTGTTGACTTCAAATTGCTTCCTCCTCCCATTGCCCTCCCTTCCATCATCCCCCCCACCCTACTTATCCCCTTCTCTGCCACTTTCCTGTATGGTTAAGATAGGTTTTCATACCAAAATGAGTGTGCATTTTATTCCTTCCTCTAGTGGAATGTGATGAGAGTAAGCTTCATGTTTTTCTCTCACCTCCCCCCTTTTTCCCTCCACTGAAAAGTCTTTTGCCTGCCTCTTTTATGAGATAATTTGCCCCATTCCATTTCTCCCTTTCTCCTCCCAATATATTTCTCTCTCACCCCTTAATTTCATTTTTTAAAGATATGATCCCATCCTATTCAATTCACTCTGTGCTCTTTGTCTGTGTGTGTGTGTGCGTGCGTGCGTGCGTGTGTGTGTGTGTGTGTGTGTGTGTGTGTGTGTGTGTAATCCCACCAACTACCCAGATACTGAAAAGTTTCAAGAGTTACAAATATTGTCTTTCCATGTAGGAATGGAAACAGTTCCACTTTAGTAAGTCCCCTTATGACTTCTCTTTGCTGTTTGCCTTTTCATGCTTCTCTTCATTCTTATGTTTGAAAGTCAAATTTTCTTTTCAGCTCTGGTCTTTTCATCAAGAATGCTTGAAAGTCCTCTATTTCATTGAAAGACCATTTTTTCCCCTGAAGTATTACACTCAGTTTTGCTGGGTAGGTGATTCTTGGTTTTAGTTCTAGTTCCTTTGACTTCTGGAATATGATATTCTACACCCTTCGATCCCTTAATGTAGAAGCTGCTAGATCTTGTGTATCCTGATTGTATTTCCACAATACTTGAATTGTTTCTTTCTAGCTGCTTGCAATATTTTCTCCTTGACCTGGGAACTCTGGAATTTGGCCACAATGTTCCTAGGAGTTTCTCTTTTTGGATCTCTTTCAGGCAGTGATTGGTGGATTCCTTGAATACTTATTTTGCCCTGTGGTTCTAGAATCTCAGGACAGTTTTCCTTGATAATTTCATGAAAAATGATGTCTAGGCTCTTTTTTTGATCATGGCTTTCAGGTAGTGCCATAATTTTTAAATTGTCTCTGCTGGATCTATTTTCTTGGTTTCTTATAAAGTCATTAGCCTCCATCTGTTCCATTCTAATTTTGAAAGAACTGTTTTCTTCAGTGAGCTTTTGAACCTCCTTTTCCATTTGGCTAATTCTGTTTTTTAAAGCATTCTTCTCCTCATTGGCTTTTTGAACCTCTTTTGCCAATTGAGTTAGCCTCTTTTTCAAGGTGTTATTTTCTTCAGCATGTTTTTGGGTCTCCTTTAGCAAGGTGTTGACCTGCTTTTCATGCTTTTCTTGCATCTCTCTCATTTCTCTTCCCAGTTTTTCTCCACCTCTCTAACTTGATTTTCAAAATCCTCTTTGAGCTCTTCCATGGTCTGAGCCCATGGTATATTTATTTTGGGTGTGTGGGATACAGAAGCCTTGACTTCTGTGTCTTTCCCTGATGGTAAGCATTGTTCTTCCTCATCAGAAAGGAAGGGAGGAGATATCTGTTCACCAAGAAAGTAACCTTCTATGGTCTTATTTTTTTTTTCCCTTTTCTGGGCATTTTCCCAGCTAGTGACTTGACTTCTGAGCTTCCTCTCCACCCCCACTTTGCCTCCAGATCTGCCCAGCCAGTGCTTGGGGTCTGAGATTCAAATGTTGCTTCCCAGTCTCAGGGCTTTCAGTGGGGGCGGGGCTGCTATTCAGTGTGAGATTAAATTCAGGTGCTCAGGTGGGGGCAGGGCAGCCTCATGGGGCTCAGTTCCCTTGGGGGTTTATGTGGAGACCCTCAACAATGGATCCGAGCTCCTGCCTGCCTTGGGAGCCCTTGTCTGCTGCTGCCTCCCGAGAGGGCCCGAGCCATGGAGACACCCTGCTCCCCTCCCAGCAAGCCAAAAAGACTCTCTCACTCACACCCACAGCCTGTGGGTGGAGGGACCTGCGTGGGGCATGATGGACCTTTGGTGTCTGTTTTCAGGGCTCTCTGGAACAGAAATATCCTCCACTCCATTGTTCTGTGACTTCTGCTGCTCCAGAATTTGTTGGGAGTTCTTCTTTACAGATATTTTGTGGGCTGTGGGTTCGGAGCTAGCACACCTGTATCTTTCTAGTCCGCCATCTTTGCTCCTCCCCCCTCCAATTTTTATAAAGGTAAACTATGCAACCCATATCCCAGTTTCTTTTCACTTCAAAACCATCTGGCCTTTAAGAGACTTCCAGGTTGTAAAATGTAGTCATTCTTAAACCAACCAGTCCTAGCCATTTCCTTCATCAGATAGATGCATGGATTTTTAGCTCACTTCTCCCCAGCAGGGACAGAACAATTTTAGCATATTATATAATTAGTGGTAGAAGAGACTTTAGAAGTCACCTATCCAACCCCCTTGTTTTAACAGATGACTTCATTTTAGCTATAAAATAAAGAGGACTAGATTAGATGATGTCTAAAGACCCTTCCAACTCATTCTATGCATTCATAAGCAGGAAACTTGAAGATTTAAATTTAGGTGCTTCCCCAAAACTAGTATCTTCAATTCAGATTTGAGGGCCCTTTAGAAAGATATCTTTCCATCACTTTCTACCCAAATTCCTCCCTGATTATATCCTCAATAGGCCCCCACAGCATCAGATAAGTTCTTCCTGTTTTGTCCCTAAAATTCTGAAGGGACTGCTTAGGCGCTAGCCACCCATGTGCCATGTGCCCGTAAACCTCTTTTCTGAAAATGGTTTTTGTTAGGTATGGAGAGAAAGGTACTGAAGACTTGTTCTTTGCAGTGTGAAAGGAGACACTTTAAGTCTATGCATGCATCATACATGTATAAATATGAGCTGTTCCTCTGTTTTAGGAAAATGAGGACAGTGTGGGATTTATGGGAGTATATCTGTGGAGAAGGTACGCTATGAGTTGGGGAAAACATCTTTTCTTCAGAAAAAGCAAGTTTAGAAATCAAAGAAACAGGTACAGGGTTGTGTAAATATGAACCCACAGACTGACAAAACTGTACTTATTTGCATCTTGAAGGAAGTATCCACTGTCTTTGAGATTTCCTGCTTCACTAGGATATTCTAATAAGACTAACCTTGGAGAACTACATTATCCTAATGGAACAAATCTGACTTTTGGCAACTCCTGAGACCTGAGGTTAGTACATTCTCCTCAAAATCATCATCCATCCTGTTCCTGTTACTCAACCTCCCAAATAAGGAAATTGGCTGAGCAGTCTCACCTGACAGACTTATTTTTCAACCCTTAATGGCACTTAGGCTGTATAAAATTCTCTATATATGTGTTTATCTCCTTTTGTTTGTCGAATTGCCATCCACCTAGCAATTGCCCATTAGCTGATGTGAATTAAACTTTTTCTCTTCTGTCCTTGCCTCTTGATTGATTGACTCTCCAGTCAACTGGATCTAGGTGGGAGGAATTACTTTCAGGGAGAGTCTTAGGACCTTCACACTGAGGAATTCCTCAACATTTCCATTTGTAGATGACAAGGACATACTCATCAGCCACCACTCTAGTTTAGGTCCTTATCAGCTAATGATTCTTGCCGCCTCATTCTTCTTTCTGATTCTTTTCTCTTTCTCCAGTTCTTACTCCATTCAGTTACCAAAGCGATATTGCTAAAGCAGAGCTCCCACAATGCTTTGTGTCTTTGATGCTCAGTAAATTCCAGTGGCTCATGAGTACTTCTAGGATGAAATACAAACTGTTTGGCATTCAAATCTTGTCACAACATAGCTCCAGCTTCACATACGTGTGCAGTTGTGAGGATCAAATGGGATAATATTCCTAAAGTGTTTAGTATAGGACCTGGAACATAGTAGAATACTTAGTAAGTGCTTCTTTCTTTCCTCCCTCCCTCCCTTCTTTCCTTCCATCTTTCCAGGGATGTACTCTTATGATCTGAACTGTTCTTCCTGCCATCACAGATACAGACACACAGACATAGACAGACAGATGCACACACACACATACACTCAGTGTCTTTGTACAAGCCAGCAATGCCTTCCCTTTTCACTTTTGCCACTTAGAATCCCTAACTTCCTTCAAAGCTCAGTTCAATCACTTTCATTTTCCTACATAAGCCTTTTCTGTTCCTCTCAGTTGCTACTGTCTCGTCCCCTCCTCTCCCAAACACACACATATATGTGTAGATAGATAGATAGACAGATTGATAGATCAATAGGTAGATAGATAGATAGATAGACAGATTGATAGATCAATAGGTAGATAGATAGATAGATAGATAGATAGATAGATAGATAGATAGATAGATAGATAGATAGATAGATAGATAGATAAAGACGAGAGATAGTGGAGTGGTGAATAGAACGTGAACCCAGGAAAATCAGGATGACCTGCTCTCAGACGCACTGGCTATTAAAGTTTAGAATTGCCCGAAGACTTTGGAATAGCCTATATATAATGTGTGTGTGTGTGTTTGTGTGTGTGTGTGTGTGTGTGTGTGTGTGTGTGTGTATAGATAGATAATAATAGCTAGCATTTAAATGTTCTTTTTCTGAATAGAAACTGCAACCTCAGCTTATAATTAGTTATATAAATTGTCTACCTTGACCTCTCTTATTCTCTGAAATCTCAGTTTTGGACCAACTTTTTCTCAGTGTGGGCAGACATACTAGAAGTGTGGAAGGCACAGCCAGAACTAAAGAGAACCCAAATAGTAAGAATACTTACTATGCGAATTAAAAAAATAATTTTATAGTTTTGATAGAATTCTGTAGGGAGAGAAGGGAGAGTGAGTGATAGGGAGAGGGGTACTATGTTTCTCAGCACCTGCCTACCTTCTCCAAATCCCCGTCTACTCCCCACTCTCCCAGAGAAAAAGTCCCCAGGATTCATTTTGGTCAGTCTGAGCCAAGCATGGCCTTCTCTGGCCCTCTCCATGTTAAACTACCAGCTGGGATACTGTCCAAATAATATGGAAAGAATCCAAGTAAAACATCACCTAAAATATTTGGGAGGTCTACTTTTGGCATGAAGCTGGCCTTTAATTTTTACAGTTTGTCACGCTAAAGTTATCATGGCACTGTTAATAGAGAGCTGGCCTCAAAGCCAAGAAGTCCTGGGTTCAGGTCCTGTCTCTGACCCATCCTAACTATGTGATTCTAGGCAAATTACTTACCTCAGAAAACTTGAAAAGACTATAAACTGCAGAGAAGGTTCCATCCTGCATAAGTAGAGTGAATTTCTCTACCTGGGAGTTCCCCAGTAGGCCTAGTCATTGTAACAATGAGAGAAAACAAAGGTCACTGTCAGCACTGGCCCATTTGAAAAAAATCCCTTATAGAGATGGGTCCCATTTAACAGACTCTCTTTCCATATTCCCTTCCCAGTAAACAAAAATCCTTGCCAGACTGAAGACATTCTGTTTAAAATATTTAATTAATACCTTAACAAGAATCTGTTGTTTATTAAATCCTCTTTGGGAATGATGTCTTGGGGGCAATGCTTTGTTTCAAACAGCTATATGTGTTACAGATAAACAAAAATACTAGGAGTGCCTTTTTTATTGAAGCTCTCTGAGGCTCCTCTCTCTCTCTATTTGCTCTTCTGTAGCAAAGTTCGTCATCCTCAGGCTGGTAAATTCAGGGATAATCCAAGTACAACATACAAACAGTGGAAATCTATCCACTCATTTGAAAGACTCCAGGAAAGCCACAATAAAGGTCTCATAATTAGCTGATGGGATTAAACACTGGATAAGTACTTCCTTTTCTTTATTCTTTCATTTTAGAGGAGCTCACACAGGAAGATTACTTTAAAAGCAAACAAGAGCAAAGAACCACCCCAGGCATCTCCTATGCCTGGACGATAAAATAGCGGACATATCTAGCATTTGATAGCTAGCATAGTTGAAGGGATTGAAAAAAAAATCTTTTTTTTTTTTTCACAACAACCCAGTGAAGTAGGTGATACAAGCTTTATTTTCCCCCCATTTTGCAGATGAAGAAACTGAGGTTCAAGGAAGTAAAATAATTTGCCCAGAGGTATCATTTTGAGGGAAGATTTGGAGTTAGAGCTTGACCTTTTCTTTGGTGACCTTGCACAAATCACCTCCACTTTGCTTTTCTTCATCTGTAAAAGAAGTGGGCTGGATTATATCCCTCATTAGAATATAAAGTTCTTGAGGGGTGGGACCTTTTGGGGGGGAGGGAAGCTTTTTATTCATATCCCCAGCACTTAGAACAATGCTTAGCATTCAGTAAGATTTAAAATAAAGCAAAAAAAAAATAAATTGAGTCCATGCTGACTAATTGGACTGATCTCTAAAGCCTCCTCCAACTCCAAATGCAGGATCCTTTGATCCTACTTAGTAACAGCCTTATTTATTTATTTAGTTTTATTTATTTGGTTCTTAATTCTATTTTATTTTCAGTTCCAAATCCTCTCCTTCCTCCCTACCCCATCCATTGAGAAGGCAAGAAAAATAAAACCATTACAAATATGTATAGATGTGCAAAACAGATTTCTGAATTAGCCATGTTTCAAAGGCAAACAAAAGCAAGAAAGAGAAGAAAATATACTTGAGTCTTCCCTTCGAGTCAATCAGTTCTCTTTACAGAAATGTGTGGTAGGTCACTGTGTTGATCAGTCATTGTTTTCCAGAGTTGATTCTCTTTACTGCTGTTGTTTGTAATTTGTATCCCAATTTGCTGTTACTGTGTATATCATTCTCTGGGTTCTGCTCACTTCACTTTGTATCAGTTCATAGAAATCTTCCCAGGTTTTTCTGAAACCATCGCCTTCATCATTTGTTATAGCAAAATAGTATCCCATCACATGTTCCAGAGTTGAAATTCAAATCCACATCTCTGCATTCCAAATCCAAAACTGTATTTTGCTGCCTGCAGCTGTGAGGCTCATAACGGATAAATCAAAAGAATGTATTAGTAAAGTGCCAGGCTAGATACATGTTGGTTTAAAGATTCAAAACAAAACAAAGCTACAGTCTTTGCCTTCAAGTAGTTTACATTCTATAGAGGGAGACAACATGTGATAAATACAGGATTTTCTAAAAATCTTAGTATAATTTTAAGCTGGTCACTAATGAATTAATTTGTACTTTATGGGTTTCTGTGAAGGGAACTAGCAAGTATCTGTTATGTTCAAACGGACCCATGTCTATGTTTTCTTTAATTAGTCATTTCTAATTAAAGCAATGGGTTCTAATCTTAGTTCTAGCTTAGACACATCATGTAACTTGTTTGAGCCTCAAATTGTTCATCTAATAAAAAATTATTGGTTGATTGATCCATAATATGAAGATAGTCAGTTCTGCTCTGCCCATGTCTCTAGGTTGTTGTGAGTATGTAATGAAATAATCTATGTGAAAGCACTTTGGATCCATGATTTTATCAGTGTGAGTCCTCCCTCCATCTACTAATGTAAACTGCCACCCTATCCAAGCCTTAATAGAAAGCTTTGGTTGCCTTGGTAGAAAATATTCATTCCTTCATGGGCAATGATCTGGTGATTTGTCTTTCTACACTTAACTAGTCTTATCCCCTAGTAAGTGGCATGTGGTCTAGTATTTCCATACTCTGAATCTTTCCCATTTGAGGATAAAATATTGCATTTGGAATCAAAAGACTGGAGTACAAACCCTGGTTCTGCTATTTGCTGTCTGTGTATTCACAAGCAAATTGTCAAAACCTTTCTGGGCCTTAGTTTCCTCATCTGTAAAATGAAGAACCAAAACAGATAATTTCCATTGTAGCTCCTGACTCATTTGAATCTAATCTTTCTTGTTCTGAGACTGACTTTGTCTATTAGGAAGATGAGGGATGGAGGACACAGTAGGAAAATGGACCATTAATCATCAAGGGTTAGGGAGAGATAGGCAAAATCTAAAGATGGGAAAGTTTTTTTTTTCCCAGGCATGTCCATCTTCCCTTTCATTTACCTACTCTTTCTAGGTGTAATATAGACCCTGGAGTATGGTATTTGAACTAGGCCTTGAAGGGAGTTAAAATTTACATAATGGGGATATGGGACCATTATGATAAAATAAAATAAGATATAATATAAATTATATAATACAAGACCATATATTAAGAATATATTAATAGTTAATATACCATAACTTAATAATATATTATTAATATAAAATCAATAATAATATACTACACTATCATATAGTACAATATAATAATATATAATATAATGATATATTATTATAGATGTTATTTATATTTTCAAAAAAGGCTCTAAAAGATCAGTAATGCCTGAATACAAAAGTTTCTAATGTAGAATTTTAGATACTTCAATAAGGAGAAAGGGAAATATTCTAGGCATGGGAATATTTCTGGCATTCTTTAAGTCACACAGTATATATAGATCTTACACTTTAATTTTTTTATTGAGAACTTAAAACACCAAACAACATGAACATACACACACACATATACATACATAAATGGAAAGAGAATTATACTCAAAATCATGGATAATTTTAAAAACTACATTAAATTTAGTATGGTAGTAACAAAACTATATTTTTGTCTGTGTCCCCTTCTGTGCTTTTACTCTCAGTGTATTTTTTCTTTTTAACATTCATTTTTTAAAAAAAATTTGAGTTTCAAATTATCTCTCTCCTTCCCATCTCTTCCTCCCTCATTAAGAAGGTAAACAAGATGATATCAATTATATATGAGATATAATGAAAGACATTTCCATATTAGCTCTGTTGGGGGAAAAAAGCAAGAAAAATTAAAAAAGAGAAAAAAGTATGCTTTAATCTGTACTAGAGTCCATCAGTTCTCTCTCTAGAGGTGGATAGCAATTTTCATGATGGGTGAATTGTCTATGGATCACTGTCTTGATCAGAGTAGCCAAGTCATTCACAGCTGGTTATCATTACAGTATTATCATTACTGTGTACAATGTTTTCCTGGTTCTGCTCACTTTACTTTGCATTAGTTCATGTAAGTCTTTCAAGGTTTTTCTGAAACCATGCTGCTCATCATTGCTTATAGCACAATAGTGTTTCATCAGAAGCATATACCACAGCTTGTTTAGCCATTTTCCCAACTGATGGGCATCCCATTAGTATTCCATTCTTTGTCATCATAAAAAAAAAGTTGCTATAAAATTTTTTGTACAAATAAATTCTCTTCCATTTTCTCAGTCTATTTTTAATCTTTCATTGATGCTCCTTTTTCTTTTCTTTTCTTTTCTTTTCACATCAATATCACTACTCATTAATTACTCCCCTACCCCAATAGAAGTCCTTCCTTGGAAGCTGGATTTATTAGTCAAATACAAGAAATCAACACAGTTGTTCACTAACTTGAGCACCAAGATTTCTCAACAAAATTTTGTTTTCTTTTTGAGGATTTTAGCAATGAACTGAGGCATCATTGTTGACTTTTATTGAAGCTTTCTGCCACAGTTTATAAACTACACTTTATACAGTCATTCCACAATGGGTGGGAACGCATTTTATTTCTAGTTCTTTGCTAACACAAAAAGTGCTGCTGTAAATATTTTTGTACATGTGAGATCTTTCTCTCTCTTTAGAGTATATGTCCACAAACAGTGTGGCTGAGCTAAAAGGAATGCATAGTTTAGTGGCCTCTAGGGTATAGTTCCAAATAGTTTTACATAACATCAGATCAATTCACAATTCTATTGAAGAGCATTAGTGGCCTGTCCTTCCAAAGAACTTCTAAAACTTGCCATTTTCCTCTTGTGTTTTTTCCCCCAATCTTGTGGATATGAGATGGAATCCCACACTGTATTTAATGTGCATTGATATTAGTGATTTGGAATACTATTTTTATTTTTTTCCCATGTGACTAACAAAAGCTCATAATTCTTCACATTCTTAGACCATTTTATTTATTGGGAATAGGTCTTTTAAGTGCATTTATTTCTTATATATTTTGAATATCAATCTTTTATCAGAAATTTGCTGTTGAGGTTATTTTTTCCACAGCTAATGTCTCCTTTCTAATACAAATTATATTTGTTTTTCTTATGCAAAACTTTTTCACTTGGATGTAATGAAAATTATCTATTGTATTTTGTGATCTGTTTATTTTTATGATCATCTATATCTTGTATTATTAGTTAAAATTTTCTCTCTAGCCTTAACTGTAGCTTTCTTCCTCTCTCTTAATTTTTTATGATTTGATTTTTTTATATTTAGGTCATGTATCCATTTGGAGCTTATTCTAGTATATAATGTGAGATGTTGGTCTAAACCTATTTCTCTCAGATTTATTTCAAGTTTTCCCACAGTTTATGTCAAAGCCTAAGAGTTGGTGTCTTGGGTTTATCCAACAAAATGCTTTTATGTTTGATTGCCTCATGGTCTTGTGTGCCTAATTGGATACATTATTTTTTAACTAGCTGTAAATGGTTTTGATGCTATTGATTCATAGGCAGGTGTGTTTATCATCCCCATTTTCCAGATGAGGAAGCTGAGGCCAAGAGGTTATGTAACTTGCCCAGTGTCATACAACTTTTAAGTATATGAGGTAGAATTCAGTATATGAAACTTATGCCAAGCTACCTCTGTTAATGAACTCTCAACCAGTTAAGTAATTAACCTCTGGTAAGCAGCTGCTGCCTTGGGATATTTGAAGGGTTTTACTCCATCAAATGCCACCTCCTCCATGAAGCCATTACTGATTCTACCAGCTGATAGTACCTCCCCCAATTAACCTCTGTTGATTATGTATATATTTATATATTTACTTGGCATACTTTCTTATGTGGACAATACTGTCTCTCACAGACTTGAGGGCTGGGGTGGATTCATTTTTGTCTTTGTAGTCTCAGCACTTTGCATAGCACCTGCACACCAAAGCACTTGAGGATCGATTGATTTGTATATCCAGTGTTTAATGGAGCTTCTAAGGTTTTCAGAAACATTCTTCCACAAATCTCTTTTGGGAAATCAGCAGTCTTGAAGCGGAGAGCGGAGCAGGAGGGACCACCGCTCTGCAGCTCCAGAGTCCCAGGTATATCTGCTGCCAATGAGAGTGGAGGAGGTTGCGTAGGTCGAGCGATTAGCAGAACCTGCTCCCCATGGGGACTAAAATGATTTTTCCCCGAGTTCTTTTCCCTCATCCTATGAAAAAAAAAAAGCTTCGCTGAACTGCAGGTGGTGGAGTAATGACAGAGAAGGAACCAGGAGATTCATTTGAGCTGCTAATGAGCGGAGCTTTGTGAAGCAGTAACATAAAGCACACATGCCTCTGCAGCCCCAGTAGCCAGAGGCAGCCGGCTTGTCAGCTTCAGAACATCCAGCCAAGGCCCAGCCGGGAACTGAGGGGGAGGGCCAGGAATCCGGGCGAGACTTTGATACATTGGAAGTAACTGACAAGAAACCGTAATGTAGGAAATCGCAACAGCTGGGAGCACCTCCGAAGCAGCAGATGCGCATGTGGGCAAGGCTGGACAGTTTTAATCACATTTAGCATGCTTGTCATAAAATTGGGCTCATCAGAGTATGAATTCGTATTTTATGGCATTGTTTGTCAGAGCCCGTCCTCACCCAGCATAATACCCTGAGCGACGGCTAGAAAGGCAAATAATCTTTCTGATATTTCAGCAGTAAACAGCTCTTCCAGGGTTGTGGTTGTGCCGGGACTGGGTAGTCTGAAAAGGCAATCTTAACTAAGCTTTGGTCTGCGGGCAGAAACCAGGGAGTGTTTTCTACATAAAATGATGCATGGGCAGGGACGAACAAATAGAAGAATTCTCCACCATGGCACTTTGTAACAGGTTGGAACCAGGAGGGCGCGGGTGAGTGGCGGGGGAGGGCAGTGGGAAGAGAGGTGCTGAATTTCTAGCTCTGCTCGTCCTTGTCTGTGTGACCTCCAGGAAATCACTTGGCCTCTCTGGCTTTTGGTGTTTCTTACCTGTTAAAGGTGAAGTTTAACCGAGATAATGTCTTAAGTTCCTTTTGGGGGCAAATCCTGTAAACTCGAAATAAGGAAAGCAACCTGTGGACTAGGTCAGTGTTGGGTTTTTTAATAGTGAATTTGGTGCTTATAAGGAAAGGTGGTGGATGTACGTACAGCTGTGCAAAATGATATCCTCCCTTTAGCCACACTCTGAGTTGGGGGAGGCAAGTTTGCCGGCAGCCCTGTGTCAATCGTTCTCAGCTATGCCTTCTCTGGCCCAACCCTAAGTATAAGATTTTATGTCTTGCATGGTTTTTGTCAGAAAACCAAACCAGTTAGTAAAGATCTACCTGCATAACATGACACTAGCCTGGACAAGGCACAAAACCCAGGGTCCACTATATCTATGCTGCCCTCAAGGAGTTTGCAATCAAATTACCAAACGGAAAGCTAAGCGACAGTCATATCCTATGGATATATGAAAGATGCTGAAAATTTTAGAAACTTGCAGACTATTGAGTCAACCACTGTGCTAGGATCCAAGACACTTAGGATGTCAGCATTGGGAGGGACCTTAGAGATCATCTAGTTCAATTCCTAATTTTACAGAGAAAACTAAACCCCAGATGGATCAAGTGCTTGTTCAAGGCTATACAGCTAGTTAGGGCTGAGTAAGGGCTGAACTGAGGTCTAGTCCAGTACATCCCAGGACTTTATGCCTCGAATAAATGTAATTAGAAATATAGTGAAGGATCGTATATTTAAAGATGAGAGGAATCTTAGAGGTCATCTAGGCTAAATCTAAGATTATGCTGGCAAATATGTAACAATTGGCTTAAAAAAACCAAAACCCAAACTTACACTCAATGCACTTTTAAAAAATTTAAATATATTTAGTGTTTTGTTTTCTTCAATTATATCTAAAAATAATTTTTAACATTCACTTTTAAAATTCTGAGTTCGAAATTCTCTTCTTTCCTCCCTCCTCACCCTCCTCGTTGTGAAGGCAAGCAATTTGGTATAGGATATGCATGTGCAGTCATGCTAAACACATTTCCATATTAGTCATATTGTAAAAGAAAACAGACTAAAAAGAAAACCTGTAAAGAAAAATAAAGAATTTTTTTTCCCCAAAAGTATGTTTCATACTGTATTTAGACACTATCAGTTCTTTGCCTGGGGATGGATGACATTTTTCATCATAAATCCTTGAGAGTTATCTTAGACTGTTGTGTTGCTGAGAATAATGAAATCATTCACAGCTGATCATCTTGCAACATTACTGCTACTGTGTACAATGTTCTCTTGGTTTTACTCCTTAACTTTGCATCAGCTCACGTAAGTCTTTCCAGGTTTTTCTAAGAGCAATCTGCTTATTGTTTCTTATAGCACAGTAGTATTCTATCACTTGTTTAGCCATTCCCCAATTGTTGGGCATCCCCTGAATTTCCAATACTTTGCCAACACAAAAGAGCTGCTATAAATGTTTTTGTACATATGGATCCTTTTTTCGTTTTGTTTTTTAATCACTTTTGGGATATTGGCCTCGTGGTGGTATTGCTAGGTCAAAGGGTATGCATGGTTTTATAACCTTTGGGCATAGTTCCAGATTACTCTACAGAATGGTTAAATCTGTCCACAACTCTTCTAACAGTGTATTAATGTCTCAGTTTTCCCACATCCCCTACAGCCTTTGTTATTTTCCTTTTCTGTCCTATTAGCTGATCTAACAGGTGTGAGGTAATACATCAGGATTTTTGATTGTATTTCCACAGTACTCAAATTGTTTCTTTATAGCTGCTTGCAGTATTTTCTCCTTGATCTGGGAACTCTGAAATTTGGTCACAATATTCCTAGGAGTTTCTCTGTTCGGGTTTCTTTCAGGAGGTGATTGGTGAATTCTTTCAGTATTTATTTTGCCCTCTGATTCTAGAACATCAAGGCAGTTTTCCTTGATAATTTCATGGAAGATAACGTCTAGGCTCTTTTTTTGATCATGGCTTTCAGGCAGTCCTATAATTTTTAAATTATTTCCCCTGGATCTATTTTCCAGGTCAGTTGTTTTTCCAATGAGATGTTTCACACTATCTTCTATTTTTTCAAATTTTTGGTTTTGTTTACTAAGTGCTTGGTTTAACTTAAAGACATTCATTTCCCTGAACTCAATTCTCTCTTTCAACGAATTATTTTGTTCAGTGAGCTTTTGAACCTTCTCCTCCATTTGGGTAATTCTGCTTTTTAAAACCTCCTTCTCCTCGTTGACTTTTTGGACCTCTTTTTCCAATTGAGTTAGCCTCTTTTTAAAGCTGTTATTTTCCTCAACATTTTTTTGGTTCTCTTTTAGTAAGCTGCTAACTTGCTTTTTAAGGTCTTCTATTGCCTGATCCCAGTTTAAGTTCCCTTTGGAGGCAGAGACCTTGACTTCCTCTGACAGTATGCCTTGTTCTTCCTCATCTGAAAGGATGGGGGGAGACACCTGTTCCCCAAGAAAGCAACCTTCTATGGTCTTATTTTTTTTCCCTTTTTTGGGCATTTTCCTAGTCAGTTACTTGACTTCTGAGTTTCCTCTCCACACCCACCTCACCTCCAGTTCTGCCAAGCCAGCACTTGGGGTGATTCAAATGAGCTTCTCCCAAGTCTCAGGGGTTTTAGGTGGGGGCAGGGCTGCTATTGAGTGTGAGATTAAGATCAGCTGCTCAGGAGGGGGCAGGGCCACCACACAAGGTTCAGTTCCCTCAGGGGGTTTACCATGAGACCTTCAACAATGGATGTGGGCTACTGCCTGCTTTGGGAGCCCCATCTGCTGCTGCCTCTACTGCTGCCACCTGAGGAGGCCTGAGTTATAGGGACACCCCATTCCCCCTCTCAGCCAGCCAAAAAGACCCTCTTCACTGACCTTTGGTGCCTGTGGGTTGAGGGATTTGTGCTGCTGCTGGAGATTCTATCCCTGAAGCCTGCTCGGATCTGCTCCTTTCGGTGCTGCATGGCCAAGGCAGGGCTGGGCTCTGCTCAGTGTCCGGTGCATGACAAACCTTTCCTATTGGTTTTTCAGGTCTCTCTGGGACAGAAATCTTCTCCACTCCGTTGTTCTGTGGCTTGTGCTGCTCTAGAATTTGTTGAGTTCTTCTTTACAGGTAATTTATGGGCTGTGGGGTAAGAGCTAAGCGTATGTGCATCTTTCTACCCTGCTGCCATCTTGGCTCCTCCCCTCATCAGAATTTTTAAATTTGTGTTTTTCCAATCAATAGTGATTTAGAGCATTTTTTTCACATCGCTATAGATAGCTTTGATCACTTCATCTTAAAACTGACTGTTCATATCTTTTGATCATTCATCAACTGGAGAATGGTCTTTACACAATATGCTTTTAAACTTAAATCTGAATTATTAATATTTTCTCCATTACCTTAAGTCTAGACAGTCAACAAAACAATAAATCAGGCTCTGATTTGTGGCATCTGTTGATTTTGAAGTAGAAATTCTCACAGTGAAAATTTAACATTTCACTCAGAGTTGGTTCAAGCTGATTTTGGTGCCCCCCCCCCCTTCTCTCTCTCCAGCTCCCAGTCTTGTTGCTTAGGGTACCAAGGCCCAAATACATTAAGTGAATTGTCTAAGGTCATATAGGTAGTATGTAACAGAGGTAGGATTTGAACCTAGGTCTTTGACTTGAAAGCTTGTGTTCTTTCCCCTGTACCATACCAGGAATGTGAGGCAGTGGGAATAATAATGCATTAGGAATCCAGAAGACTTGCATTTAAATCCCAGTGAGGGTGTTGGTGTATGATCTTAAAGATTTCTTTCCAATTTAAAAATTTTATGATCTTATGACTCATAAAGAGACAGATTTTAAAGTATCAGATATTAACCTGTCTACAGTGGCCTGAGGCTCAAACACTTGCCAGAAGTTAAAAAAGTAGCAGAGACAATATTTGAACTCACATCTTCCCGAGACCAGATCCAGCATTCACTTCACGATATTACATTGCCTCTCTTGAGAACCAAAAATTAACTAAAGATTCACTTTCCATATGAGCAAAGGGGAAAAGTGAATAAGAAGCTGCAGAAGGAGAAAGAATTGGATTGTTTTTGAGTGGTTTTAAATATGTATATTCTGTAATAATTCAGACATTGAAAACCCTTTATTTCATGAAGTGTGATAAGAAATCCATGTAGAAATAGAGAAGGTTTTGGAAAAAGCCTTGTTTAAAAAAAGTCTTGCTTTTTCAGGATTTGCAAGTGGAATAGCTGTTGTCTCCATTCATTCCTGAACATCTGGACACAAGACAACCATCGAGAGGGAAAGGACAACTATTTGCTCTGTGAACATCAGACTACTGGAAATGGGATTGATGTACCCCCAAACCACAAAGTTGTGAAGTGATAGCAGGGCCAAGAGGATGCATGTGTGTGCCCTAGGCAAAGGTTGTAGCTTGGGCTTCTTGTGGGTTTCTGCCTGCTGGGGATTTTGAGCCTTCTCTATAACACATCAAAAAAAAGAAATATCCAGGTGCCATCGAATATGCAATAAACTATTTGTATGTAGTCTGCCTTTTAGAGCTCTGCCAGAAAGACTCAAAGATAGAACAAGGGGAAACAAAGAGAGGGCAATGTGAATGACAAGATGACCAAATATGTTGATGGGTCATGGATGGGAAGCATAGTTAATAGTCGAAGATATAGTCCTTTAGGGAAGTTTTGATTTGCTCATTGGCCAGCAGAGCTTAGGTTCAGGACGTGAAAGCTGTGCTATGGCCAAACTCCTTTCAGCATAGGTCACTATACTTCTCCATAACATGGAATCAAGCTAGATTTAAGAATTCTGTGAAGTGCAATATCTAATCTTAACCATTTTCAGGACTGAAGATGAAAAATGCTTCCTACCTTTTGGTCGAGGGGTAGGGGTGAAGAATGAGACACACGTTTTTAGACATAGCTAATGTGTGGATTTGTTTTCCTTGGAGATTTTTTATTTTAAGGGAGAAGTTTTTAAATATTGTGAGGAGTGAGGAAATAATGAGAGTGGAGCAGAAAAAACACCAAAAAACTGATCAGAGCGTCTATGGAGCATTCAAAAGAGTTTACAGAAAAGAACAGAAGGGAGCTTAGACAAAAGGAAATACTGATAAGCAGGACAGCTTTGGAGCTAATATATTGAATTAGTGATATGTTTTGAAAAATATGTTGAACATAATGGAGATATGATGCTTCATGTACAATCCTCTTTGTATTCTCTATATGTGGAAATACTCATAGTAGGTATTTAATTTCAGAAAAACTAAAAAACAATTCTCAAATTTTAAGCCCCTCAGGCATTCCTGCTCAACAGATATCATTCCACATAGGACTGCTGGATTGAAGTTCAGCTTATCATTCTCAAAGGCTCTGGATTTCTCTCCTTGTCCTGTGCATCTCAGGATACTCTATTACTGCTGGGTAACTGGGCAGTGCCATTGTAGACTCATCTACACAGCTCTTCTCCTTTCCTAAATAATTTTGCTTGTCCAATTCAGGGGGAGATTTCAGACTTTACCAGAATTCCTTGGGTCTTGACCTTGAATGGGCTGCTTATTTTGAAACAGACTTTTGCCTTCAAAATGTAAAAACAAGCAAGGGAGATGAAGAAGAGCAGAGAGGAATGGGCTGCCAGTGAGACCACTTGGAGATATTTTCCCTCCTTCCCTAGCTCTCTGGAAGAACTGAAATGGGCTCTCCTCTTATCCAACCCCTTTTCTCCCTTGCTTTACTCATTCCCTAATGAGAAATGAACTTGAGGAGGAAATGGCAAACCACTCCAGTATCCCTGCCACAACTGGGGTCACAAAGAGTCTGATACCACTGAAATGACCAAAAAAGTGAGAGTTGGATAGAGGGGAAGGTTGGCTCTACTTCTCCTGCCTCCTCTTTCTCCTCTTGTGGAGACGTATTGTGACCATTTAAAAAAACTGGTAGTTCTGTAAATAGCATTATTTTAAATGTTTCTTAGTGTATGTGACAATGTATTAAAATCTGGGTGGCCATTTGAATCTGTGCTCATTCTGCTTACTTGTAGGCTAGCAATGAGACTCAGAACAGATGGAGGACAAAATCTGGAAGAGGCACATGTAAAATACTGAAGTTGAAAATTCCCAAATTTGAATTTTTCATTGTAAACCAGCTGGGGACCTGAGCTTTATGTTCAATTGAGAGCAAAGTGCATTAAAGGGATAAAAAAGTATAATTCCATTTTTCTTCTTATTGTATCATGTCTCCTTCAGCAAATGGACCCCTCCATCATCCCCACTCACTAATCTTTGGTCTTTCCTAGTCTACTGGCTGTTTCTCTACTGCCTACAAACATGCCCATGTCTTCCCCATTCTCAAAATATTTCACTTGATCCATCCTTCCTCACTGCCTAGCTTCCTAATTCTCCCTTTTGTGACTAGGATTCTTGAGGCCGCCTAAGGCTGCCTATGATCAGGGTCTCCATTTCCTTTTCTGAACTCCCTCTAGTCTGCCTTCTGATTTCATCATTCAGCTGAAACTGCTCTCCAAAGTTATCTGCAATCTCTTGATTGCCAACTTCAAAAGCCTTTTCTCACTCCTTATCCTTCTTGACTTCTCATCAGCCTGTGACACTGTCCATTGCTTGCTTTTTCCTTCATATTCTCTTCTCTATAGGTTTTCCTGACACTATTCATTCCTGGTTCTCCCACTTCTCTGATTGCTCCATTCGTCTCCTTTGCTGGATATTCTTCTAGATCATGTCTATAATGTGTCACCCCAGGTTCTGCGTTGGGCCCTCTTTCCTCTGTCTATGTCATTTTCTCTTCAGCTCCTGTGGATTTGATTTTCATCTCTAAAGCAGGTGATTCTCGGATCTATTTATCCCACTTTAACCCTGCTCTGGAACATCATACTCACATCTCCAAATGCCCATTAGACATATTGAATTGGATGTCCACTAGACATCTTACACTTAACATGCTTAAAACTGAATCCATTATCTTTCCCCTAAAACCTCCCCCTTTGCAAACTTCCCTACTACTTACTGAGGACCCAACCATCCTCCTAGTCCCCTAGGCTTGAAACCTAAATGTCATCCTTGATGTATCACTATCTTCTCACTATCGCCCCACTCCAAGCCAAACTGTTGCTAAAGCCTGTTTATTTCACCTTTGAAATATGTATCCCTTCTCTCTCCTGATATTACTGTTACCCTGGTAGACCCTCATCTCACACCCTTATTGCAGTAGCCTGTTGGCTTGTCTGCCTGACACAAGTCTCTCTCCAGTCTGGCCTTCCTTCAGCTTCCTAAGTGATTTTCTTAAAGCTCAGGACTGACTATGCTACTCCTCTGCTTAACAATCATCAGTGGCTCCCCATCACCTCTAGGTTCAAATATAAAATCCCCTGGCATTCAAAATCCTTTATTATTTACCCCCTCCTTTCCAATCTTCTTACACCTTATTCTTCCCCCTTTTTACCTTCCCTATTCCTCTACATACATACTTTTATCCACTGACACCGGCAATATGTGATTCCCTTTAGACAAGATACTCCATCTTTTAGCTTTGGGAATTTTCACTGGCTGTCCCCCTTGTTCCTGCTCTCCTTCCTCATGTCCACCTCCTGGCTTCCTCCAAGTCCCAGCTACAATGCCATCTACGATAGCAAGGCTTTGCCAATCGCTTCTGATTCTGGTGCCTGGCCCTTGGCGATTGTTTCCCATGTATCCTGTTTATGGCTTATTTGCATATAGTTGTTTATATGTTGTCCCCTCATTAGACTGTGAACAGGGACTAGCTTTTGCTTTTCTTTTTTGTATCCCCATGATACAGGTACAATACCTGGCACATAGTAGGCACTTGAATGCTTATTGACTGACATCCCAAACTGGATGTCTCCTAGACATCTTAAACCCTATGTATCCAAAACTGACTTCATTTATCTTTTCCCCCAAATCCTCCTCTCTTCTTAACTTCCCTATTACCATTAAGGATACCACCATCGTCCCAGTCACTCAGGATCACAACCTAGATGTCACTCTCTACTACTCTTTCTTACCCACCCCTCCATGTCCAAGGCTACCTCTGTAACATCTCTGTTAGTCAGCTGTCAAATTGATCTACAGCTGATCATATCACTTGCTCCCTCTCCCACATTCAATATGTCTAGTGACTCCCTATTACCTCCATGATCAAATATAAAAATCCTCTATTTGACTTTTAAAGTCCTACATAATCTGGTCCATTACTACTGTACAATCTTCTTACACCTTACTCCCTTCTACCTGCTCTATGACAGAGTAACATCAGACTCCTTGTTGTTCTTTTCATGGGACACTCCATTTTCATACTCCATGCATTTCCATTGGCTATTCTTACATGACTGGAATATTCTGCTTCCTTATCTCCCAGCTTCCCTGACATCCTTCAGGTAAAGGCTAAGATCCTACCTTTTGCAAGAAGTCTTTCCTGATTCCCATTAATTCTAATACCTTTTCTCTAAGATTATCTCCAATTTATCCTGTATACGTCTATTTCACGTGGTTATTTGCCTGCTATCTCCTCTTTTTGGACTGTAAGCTTCTTGAGAACAAGGTCTATATTTTGCCTTTCATTGTATCCCCAGTATTTAGCAGAGTACCTGGCTCACAGTAAGCATGAAGAGAATGCTTAAGGGCAGCTAGGTGATTTGGTGGCTAGAACTCCAGGCCTGGAGTCAAGGACTTAAATTCTAAGCAGGCCTCAGACATTTAGCAGGGGTGTGACCCTGGGCAAGTCACTTAACCCTGTTAGACTCAGTTTCTCATCTGCAAAATGAGCTGGAGAAGGAAATGGCAAAGCACTCCAGTACCTTTGCTAAGAAAACCCAAATAGGGTCACAGAGAGTTAGACAGAACTTAAAAGACTCAAGGACAACAATTTGACTGATCTAGCTCAAGATCAGATGCCTCTTGAAGCTGGAGCTGATAAGTAAGCACCCTGTCTTCACAGAGTCAGGTATTTTGGTGGGCTGTGCATGAAAGGCAAACCATACCTCTGAGGGAGGGTGGAGCTGAAAGCAAGCCACACCTCCTCAAAGCGAGGGGAAAAGGGGGAGTTTCTCCTCTTCCTCCATCCCGTTCAGCACCATGACAGCACAAACTACTGTGCTCTGGATTGCTGCCTGTATGTATATTTACACAAAATAATATTTAAAAGGGACCGATGCTATTCTCCCACTTCTGCTTGTGAGTTCTAGGCAGCTGTCTGCCTAGCTTACTTCTAGTCCTGTCTTTGGATAATAGTGATGCTAGACTGTTACTCCTTTAGGCAGTGGAATTTGAAGCAGAGCCATGGAAGTAAAAACTTCTGGATTCCATTATCCATCCCCTGGAGCACCAAATCTATCTGGTTTCTGTTTTTATCTATGACACAAAGGGAGGGAAGAAGCAGTAACTTAGGGTATTTTCACTCTACTGACTCAGGATCTCAGTTATCTCATTTAACCTATCCACCCAGAAGGAGGAAAAGGATAAGATCCAAAGAGAATAAAGTATACCGTTGTGTACTGGAATCCCAGGGTTCAAGAGGTAGCAGGTGGAATGAAAACCATTGTTATAAAAACATTATTTTCCATGTAAAAGACAAATGACGTTTCATTTGTTCTTTTTTCTTAAAGTGCTGTATTTCTGAACTGATCATACTTTCATTCTCTTAGCCATTTAGCCTCGGTGCTATATCCCACTAAGAAACCAGGGGAGTTGAGGTTTGGGAGCAGCATAGCAAAAGCTATGGAAATAGCCTTAGGAACTGAACCTGTCTTGCTCCAGCTCTTTTGGCTCCCTACATGCATCAGATAAAAGCACAGAGACAGAAAACCTTATGGACCAGAATTTGGAAACTTAGTCCCTTTTGGTGTCGCAGAGCTGATTCCCCTGGAAAGAGAGAGCTAGAGATGACATGTGAAACCTCTTTGATTTGGAGCACAGTGGCTTTGAAAAGCTGTTGTTCCCAGGTGGCCCTCCCTGCGTTTCTCTGTACAGTCTTTGCCCATGGCAAAATGTGGTATTTTGGACTGTGTAGAGAGCTGTCCAAGGTCTTGGGTGTGAGGAACAAAACAGCAACAAAATAGCCATGCTGAATCTGTGTCTTAAGATCAACATCATTCACTCTTTGACAACACTTTCCCCATACTTTATTCTCTCCAGCATCCCTGTGCCCAAATCAAAGGATTCTGGCAGTCAGACCATGGGAATCTGACGTTAATTTTGCCTTCCTCTGAAGTTTTATAGAGTTACATGTTCTAGCATTTTTTTAATCAAACCATTTATCTTCTCAGGAGAATTATGAGTTCTTCATAGGTAAGTAGGGTGAGTAGGATAAGTCATGTGAGTATAGAACAATTCTGGACACACAAGCCTTAATAAGTATTTGTTGAATTGATCTTTGGCAAGAAGTGCCTTTTTAAGTTGCTTGACGTTATCCCTGACTCCTTGTCCTTTGAGAGATAACCTGGATAGTTAGCTTTGAACCCAGGGAGACTGGCATTCAAGTTCTGAGTCTGGCATGTGACTGTGGGAAAGTCACTTAACCTTTTAGTACTTTAGGCAACTCTCTAAGACTTGCAGAGAAGGTGCCAACTTGCAATTGAGGTTTCCTAGGCCAGTCTGTATCCCTATCCCACTTTCTCCTTTGCTTCAGTTTCTGATGAATAATTGATTCCTTCTTGCCAAGGTCAATACCTATCCATAGTGGGCTTCTATAACACCCAGTAAGTCCCAATTGCTCTAAACAGACCTTGAATGAAGAAATACCTCAATAGAAAAACAAAGCTGAAAGGGGAAAAATTCCAGAAAAAACAAAATTGTTGATCAGGGGACATGTAACTAAATTAAGAAGTCCCTGTTTAAACAATGCCTGAGTAACCCCTGGGTAGATGTGACATCAAGAATTTCAAAAAGGAGGGTAGTTGTTCTTCTGACCTGGCAAAATCATCAGAATTCCAATATGCTGCTGCCAGCAGGACCCAGGATAAGCTTCTGTGGAGGACACATTGAGGACAGGCAAGCCTGTACATTGATATTAACATCTAACTGAAAGTGTTATTAGGTTCATCCTGTAAGCTTAATCAATAATGTTCTTGTATCCTTTGAAGATCTTAGTAAAGGTAAAATTGGCACTATCATATTTTGAGTATGTTCATTTCTTGACAAATCCCAAATCTAAGGCTACTTTGGGCTAACATGACATATATGCTGGATTCCATTTCCTCTCGTTTCTCTGGCAGATTCTTCTTACAATTATTCCTCCTTTCTCTCTGATCTTCAATCTTTGCTGTCTGGTTTGTCTAACTGTTGGTGGACCTTAAGGCTCAGTTCTGGACCATTTTCTCTACAAGTTTTTCCTTGAATGACCTTATCAGCAACCTCGCATTTAATTTTCATCTCTATACAAAAGATTCTTTTGTCTATTTATCTAGCATCAGTCTCTCAGACTGAGACTCTCTTAGACTCCAGTTCTATATCACCAAGCACTGACATTCAGAAGTGGATATTTCATAGGCATCTCAAGCTAAACACTTCGAAAACAACACCCTTCATCTTCTCCTTTCAAACCCACCCTTCGTCCAAACTTCATTATTTTAGCTGAGGGCATCACCACCCTCGTTCTTAACATCAGTGTCATCCCTGTCTTCCCAACCTCACTCATCCCACATACCCATGTTGTTTCTACTTCTATATTTCTTTAATATGCCCCCTTCTCTTCATTCTTACAATTATCACTCTAGTTTAGATGCTTCTCCTTTTTCCCCTAGACTATTGAAAGAGTGTCTCTGCCTTAAGTCTTCCACTCCAATCCATTCTCCAAACACTTGCTAAAGTGATTTACCTACAGCACAGTTCTGACCATTTAATCCTCCTCCTCCTGCCCCCAAGTAAACTTAATTGTCTCTCTTTCATCATTGTTGTTGATGCTCAGATTTTTTAAAGTCATGTCCCATTCTTTGTGACCCCATTTGGAATTTTCTTGGCAAAGATGCTTGTGACTTATTTTCTTTTCCAACTCATTTTCACAGATGAGGAAACAGAGTTAAGTGACTGGCTCAGGGTGACACAACTACTAAGTATCTGAGGCTGGATTTGAACTTAGCTCTTCCTGGCCTCAGGCCTGGAGCTTTATTCCCTGCACTACCTGGCTGCCCAAGGATCACATGTAAACTCCCATTGGCTCATAACCTGGCTCCATAACTTACCTTTCTAGCCTTAGTATGCATTACTCCCTCCAATACTTTCTATGATCCAACCATATAACTTTTTTGCTGTTCCTTATGTTTGACACTCCATCTTTCATCTCTGTAGCTATGTAGTAGGTCTCAATAATACCTAGAATATACTTCTGTCTGTATTTTTATCCCCAGAATTTAGCACAATGCCTGGTATGTAGTAAGGTGCTTAATGTATCTATCCATCCATCTATCTATCTATCTATCTATCTATCTATCTATCTATCTATCTATCTGTCTGTCTGTCTGTCTGTCTGTCTGTCTGTCTGTCTGTCTGTCTGTCTGTCTGTCTATCTATCTATCTGTCCATCCATCCATCCATCCATCCATCCATCCATCCATCCATCCATCCATCCTCTTCTCTCATCTCATCTCTCTGTCTCTCTGTTTCTGTCTCTCTTTGTGTCTCTCTTTTCTCTTTATAACTCTTTGGTTCTCTCTCTGTATCTCTGTGTCTCTGTCTCTGGCTTTCTGTCTCTATCCTCCTCCCTCCCTCCCTCCAGTTCTCCCTCCTTTCTTGGACTTCCACACTCAGAGACCTCTTAAATTCTAATGCCCAACCAAAAATGGAATAAAATTAACTCCTTATTTCACACAAGACATTTTTGATTCGTTGACTCTTCAGCAAAATAAACAACTGGTTATTTTCTTCCCCAAAGCTTGTGGACCCTACTCCCTGCTTTCTGGAATCTCTTACATACATTGATGGACTTCCATCATTCACAGCCCTTCTTGGCTACTCTCACTGACTTTCCCTTCAGAAATGTCTATAAACCTTTCCATCTTCCATCCTGGAAGAATACCAGTCTCCTGATAGTAAACCTTGTGCTGCCTTATTTAGTTGTGGTTTTTTTTTCTTTGTGTGTCATCTTAATCTGTCCCCCATTTGCTGTTTTCCTCTAATCACTTCTTTGGGAACAAAAGCACTTGTTGTAACACATCTGAATCTTTTTTATGTTAACATCAGCAGTACTGTCAGGTACATTTTCATTAATAACCTTAGACTATCACTCAGTTTCTACTCAAAGATGGTGTGTTGGGTAAGAGAAAGGAAAATTAAAACCAAACCAAACAAAAAGAATCCTCAAATTCCTACAAAGAGAAACTGTAGCATAATTCTGCTAGAATGTAAAAAGAGTGAAATTCTCCCTCCTTGTCTCTTCCTCCTGGCTTCTCTGACTTACTTCAAGTCTCAGTTGAGATCCAGCTTTCTGTAGGAAGTTGGTTCCTCCCCTGCCAGTGCCTTCTCTTGGAGATTACCTCCAGTTTACCCGGTCTATACCTTATATGTACATGGTTGTTGGCATGTTGTTGCCTCTCACATTAGAATGTGAGCTCCTTGTTTTTGCCTTCCCTTGTATCCCTAGTGCTCAGCACAGTTCCTGGTATATAGTAAGCACTTAATTAATGCTTGTTGATTGACTAAGTGATAAAATCACTCATTTGAAAACTCATCTCTTATTTGAAACTGCAGCATATCATATCCAGGTGGGAATTCACTTCTACAGACCTCTGTTGGTGACCCAAAGTCCAAGATAAGTCAGAAGAATGGTGAATAATCTACAAGGTAGAAAATCTAATCACAGAAGATACTATCTCATGAACATTGTGAAGAGAACACGTTTAGACTCAGAGAGAAAAGGGAATTCAGGATGGGTATGAGGACAAGCGATGAGTTCCACCCAGAGGGAAAAAGGCAGATAATGGATCATCAGTGACAGCATTTAGGAAACTGTGGGATCTTGTGCTACTGCACAAGAGGAATGATAGAAATCCAGGAGGCTGTTAATGATTTTGGCATCAAAATTGCAACTCCTTTGTTCCTTTGCTACCACAAAAGTGCTGCTATCAATAATTTGGTGTATGAGGGGACTTTCTACTTCCTAATGACTTCTTTGGTTGCTATATCCCACAATGGTGTCCCTGGGTCAATGGCTATAGGCATTTTAGTTACTTCACTTGCATCATTTGAAATTGCCTTCCAAAATGAACTGGTTTAGAGTTAGAGGGTCTTTAGAGGGATCCTTTCCTGTTGCTCAACACTGGCTCTCCACTGGCTACAAAGACAGAGAATCAGAGGCCAAGGAAGCAGAAAAACTGGGAAGGTAGAGCCAGAGGAGCAGGACACAAGGGAAGTCCAGGGTGCAGGTGACCCACACTCTGTAAAATTGGTCTCTGAACATCAGTGAATGTGAGATCTTAGAGATCATCCATTCTAACTTCTTCATTTTCCAGATGAGGAAACTGAATCTTTGAAAAGGTCACTTTCTGTAGCTGAGGTCACAATGATAAGGTATTCAATTATAAGACTGGGAATCAGACACAGACAGACCTTCCAGGTCCAAGGCTCTTTCTACCATAGCACACTGAATGGCTTGCTAGAGCACAAGGCTTGGTTTAGTCAAAGATTATTGAAAATACAAATATAATAACGTTAGCATTTCTGTAATACTTTGAGGTTCACAAAGCTATTTATAAATATCACTGGTATATGATCGTTACTGGTATAGAATCACTGGTATATTATGGAATGCCACTGTGCTAAAAGAAATGATGAGATGACTGATTTTAGAAAAACATGGAAAGACTTGCAGGAAATATGAAAAGTGAAATGAGCAGAACCAAGAACATTTTATCTAGTAACAACAATATTGTTAGAAGGATAACTGTGAATGAATAAGTTGAATAGTCAAATGCAAAGGACCTATGAAAGAAGATGCTATGCACCTCCAGAGAAAGAATGGATAAATAGAAGTATGTATAGTATGGCTATACCTACACACACACACACACACACACACACACACACACACACACACATATATCTGTATCTAATGGTGATCTTATCTAGTATGGAGGGGAGACAGAGGGAGAAAAGAAATAAGGACACAGTGGAGAACAAAAGGAGACTCAGAAGGAAACACCGAAAAACAGGATAGTTTTGAAAATGATGCGTAGTATTTATTATATAGTTTTTCAAAAAAGTCAATGGTGTGAAATGGAGATGCCTGATTTCATATTGAATTCTCTTTTTGTATTATACTGTATGCACATACATTTTTTGTCTTTTTGTCTTTAAGTTCAAAATCAATAAAAAAATATTGTCACATTGGATCTTCACAACCCTGGGAGGCAGGAGCTATTACCATCACTATTTTATAGAAGCAGAAATTTAGACAGACTGAAATGAAATGACTTGCCCAAAGTCATACAACTATTAAATGTCTGAGGCCAGATTTGATTTCAGGTCTTCTGGATTCCATAGTCAGTATATATGGAGATGTGGCCAGTGGTACTTTGTACTAGCTATGCGAACTGTTGCAAGTTACTTCACGTAGTCATTAATTCTCTCCACAAAATGAGGGAATTGGACTAAATAAACTCACAAGCTTCTTCTAGTCTAATATCCCATGACTTTGAGTAATGAAGAGGTGACTGTCATAAAATCTCTCTACTCACTTCTTCATACCACATTCCTTTTTAGATTGAGAGTTCTGGGTTCTCGTTGCCACCTTTGTTTCTTACTGAGAGGATGATATTATCTATCTTTCTGTCTCCATCTATATCTGTCATCTCTATGCCTACATCTGTCTAGCTATGTATTTATCTATCCATCCATTTCTATGGATCTACTTTATCCGTTTATTCATTTGTTTATCTATTCATTCATGCATTTACTCATTGGCTTTGTTTTCAGTTTGGACCTGTGAAAACACCAGTGTAGAATTCTAAGAAACTATTTCTACCAACATGAATCATCAACTCATTTGCAATGATCTTCTTAGAGATTTGCCTGGGGGCAACTCTAAATCTAACATTTTAGGGACTTATAATTCCATGACAATCAGTCATTAATGAACTTGGAAAATGAGTTCTTTGAATAATAACAATAACTGATATTTATACAGGTTCAAAAAGCTATTTTCACATTTTCTCCTTTGATCTTTCCTAAAGTCATGTGAAATAGGCATTGCAAGTGTTGTTATCCCCCCTTTTACAGATAAGGAAAGTGAACCTCAGGGAGGTCAAACCACTTGCCCATGACTTTTTTGTTTCTCATCTTCATTATATCACAAATATACTGTGGCCAATTAATGAATTTTCATAGTTCAGAATACAAATTGTGGGTTTTATTTTCCCTGTCAAGAGTCTGGTGCCAGGAGATATCTTGTTATTTCTTCTGTAATTGTTTCTGAAGACCAAGGCTGGCTTTTAGATTAAATGGGAATCACCTCTGTGCTTTGAGGGGTATTGGTAAGGCATCCATCCAAGAATATTTCTCTACAACTGGCTCACCACAATGGCAAGGAACATGAGCCATTCCAAAGAAAAGCTTTGCTGACTTCATGATTTTGCCCAGGGCTATCCCTGCTGCTGACAGTGGGGCTGTATTTAGAAACTGCTGATTCGAGATAGAATGGTGCTAACTTGCATGATTCACTGGAATGGTTCACTCCTTTGGTGAGAGAGTTGAACCCATGAAGATGGTGCCTTAGAACACAGAACATAGAATGCTAGCACTAGGAGGGACCTCAGATATCATCTGGTTCAATTCTCTCATTTTCCAGTTGGTGGACACTGAGGCTTATAGAAGTTAAATGACCTAGCAGCACACAGTTAGCCAAGAGCACACCAGAAACTAAAATTCAGAACTTTTGATTAAAAGAGCCTCTCACTGATGTCACATATCTCTCTCTCAGACTTTTTTCAGTGAAACCTATGTGTAAACCTCTATATCTGACTGAGAGATATTTATCTTCCTGGTGTTCTGTCCCATGATCACTTTACCTTTTCATTCCTTCTTTCTCTTTCCACTGGGCTATACTCTTCCCAAGGCTGGGAGTCTGAACCTAAAAATAATAGTTTCATAATAAAAACCTATAGCCCAAATTTCACCCAGCCATCTTGTCACCAAGAAAGATCAGGTGGATAATTCAATGCAAATCTTTCCCCACCACACATGGCAAAAAACAAAACCAAAAAACTCAACCCAAACGACTCCAAATGTACTGATAGTGGTCCATAATATCATCTTCTTTTGCAATTCAATTCAACAAACACTTGTTAAATGTCTTCTGTAGAGAAGCAGATTGATGTCAGTAGATGGAATGATCATGCTAGAGTTGGAAAGTTCTGGGTCTGAATCCTTTTCTGACATTTGATCTCCCTAATTCTCAGTTTCCTCATTTATAGGGTGGAGAGGTATTGGACCAAATCATGTTTAAGGGCTCTTTTAGCTCTAAATCTATGATTCTATAACCATTCCGAGTCTCAGTTTCCTCAATTGTAAAATGTGGATAATAAATGCATATGATATCTACCCCTGTGGTGTGTTTATCATAAAGATCCAGTGAGATGTTTGTAAAGTTCTTTGCAAATATTAACATGCTACACAAAATATACAATCCTAAAAAAAATGCTCTTCTTAGTGGACAAGAAAATATCCTTGAAAATGAGAGATGGTGGGGTGGAGCCAAGATGGAGGACTAGAAAGACACACTTATGCAGGGTCCTCCCCACAGCCCATAAAATACCTGTAGAGAGGGATTCTCAACAAATTTTGGAGCTGCAGAAGTGGAGAACAACAGAGTGGAGGAGATTTCCAAGCCCACAGTGACCTGAAAGGCCCACGGAAACAACGGTTGCACTGGACACGGAGCCGAGTTTGGAGCCCAGCCCAGCCTTGGCTGAGCAGCATGGCTCAATGAGACTCTGGGAGGAGGACACCTCAGGGGCAGTATCTCTAGTCGCAGTAGTGGGTCCTCAGATCCCTTGGCCCACAGGCTCCAAGGTCAGTGACAGGGTTTTATCAACAGGCCAGGAAAGGAGAATGGCCTTCCCATAGCTCCAGCAGCAGGCAGCAGCCACAGAGCCTGCACAGCAACCTGTTCAGAAGCTCGATTGTTGGAGCATAAAAACCCCTGGGGGCATTGAAGAGCTGAGTCTTACCTCAGCCCTGGGTGGAGGCCCTGGCCCAGCCTGTCTTTGTCTCACACTGAATGGAGTCCCTGCCCATCCAGCTTATCTGAAAACCAGCCCCTAGTGCTGACTTGGGAAATGGAGTCCAGGTGGCTGTGGAGAGGTAACTGCTAAAATTCTGGGCATAAAAATCCCTCTCTGAGTCCAGACCAGTACACATTTGATTGTGCCACCTTGGAGGAACTGAGATCTCACAGATTCCCAGAGTATACCCTACTCTTGACAAAGGACCCAAAAGTCAAGTAACTGGTTGGGAAAATGCCCCAAAAAGGGAAAAAAAATAAGACCATAGAAGGTTACTTTATTTGGTGAACAGATATCTCCTCCCATCCTTTCAGATGAGGAAGAACAATGCTTACCATCAGGGAAAGACATAGAAGTCAAGGTTTCTGAATCCCAAACATTCAAAATAAATATTCAATGGGCTCAGGCCATGGAAGAGCTCAAAAAGGATTTTGAAAATCAAGTTAGAGAGGTGGAGGAAAAACTGGGAAGAGAAATGAGAGAGATGCAAGAAAAGCATGAAAATCAGGTCAACATGAAAATCAGCTAAAGGAGATCCAAAAAAATGCTGAAGAAAATAACAACTTGAAAAATAGGCTAATTCAATTGGCAAAAGAGGTTCAAAAAGCCAATGAGGAGAAGGATGCTTTAAAAAGTAGAATTAGCCAAATGGAAAAGGAGGTCCAAAAGCTCACTGAAGAAAATAGTTTTCAAAATTAGAATGGAACAGATGGAGGCTAATGACTTTATGAGAAACCAAGAAATCACAAAACAAAACCAAAAGAATGAAAAAAGGGAAGATAATGTGAAATATCTCATTGGAAAAACAACTAGAACCAGAGGGCAAAATAAATATTGAAAGAATCTACCTATTACCACTGGAAAGAGATCCAAAAAGAGAAACTCCTAGGAACATTGTGGCCAAATTCCAGAGTTCCCAGGTCAAGGAGAAAATATTGCAAGCAGCTAGAAAGAAACAATTCAAGTATTGTGGAAATACAATCAGGATAACACAAGATCTAGCAGCTTCTATATTAAGGGATCGAAGGGCATGGAATATGATATTCCAGAAGTCAAAGGAACTAGGACTAAAACCAAGAATCACCTACCCAGCAAAACTGAGTGTAATACTTCAGGGGAAAAAATGGTCTTTCAATGAAATAGAGGACTTTCAAGCATTCTTGATGAAAAGCCCAGAGCTGAAAAGAAAATTTGACTTTCAAACACAAGAATGAAAAGAAGCATGAAAAGGAAACAGCAAAGAGAAGTCATAAGGGACTTACTAAAGTGGAACTGTTTACATTCCTACATGGAAAGACAATATTTGTAACTCTTGAAACTTTTTTCAGTATCTGGGTAGTTGGTGGGATTACGCACACACACACACACACACACACACACACAGAGCACAGAGTGAATTGAATAGGATGGGATCATATCTTAAAAAAATGAAATCAAGCAGTGAGAGAGAAATATATTGGGAGGAGAAAGGGAGAAATGGAATGGGGCAAATTATCTCTCATAAAAGAGGCAAGCAAAAGACTTTTCAGTGGAGGGAAAAAGAGGGGAGGTGAGAGAAAAACATGAAGCTTACTCTCATCACATTCGACTAAAGGAAGGAATAAAATGCACACTCATTTTGGTATGAAAACCTATCTTACAATACAGGAAAGTGGGGAAGAAGGGGATAAGCAGGGTGGAGAGGATGATGGAAGGGAGGGCAGTGGGAGGAGGGAGCAATTTGAAGTCAACACTCTTGGGGAGGGACAGGATCCAAAGAGGGAATAGAAGCAATGGGGGGCAGGATAGGATGGAGGGAATTATAGTTTTACACAACACGACTATTATGGAAGTCTGTTGCAAAACTACACAGATATGGCCTATACTGAATTGCTTGCCTTCCCAAAGGGAATGGGTGGGGAGGGAGGGATGAAGAGAAGTTGGAAGTCAAAGTTGTAGGAACAACTGTCGAGTATTGTTCTTACCACTAGGAAATAAGAAATACAGGTAATGGGGTATAGAAAGTTATCTGGCCCTACAGGACAAAAAAGAAGATGGGGACAAGGGAAGGGAGGGATGATAGAAGAGAGGACAGATTGGTGATAGGGGCAATTAGAATGCTCGGTGTTTTGGGGTGGGGGGAGGGGAGAAATGGGGAGAAAATTTGGAACCCAAAATTTTGTGAAAATGAATGTTTAAAGTTAAATAAATAAATTCAGTTTAAAAAAAAGCTGATTATGCATGAAACTGCAAATCTATTATGTACAACTTACTATTCTTTTTAAATATACAATAAAGTATAATGTGAAAAAAATAAGAAAATGAGAGATGGTTTTCCTTATCTTAAAAATTATTTCTTTTATGAAATTCTAGAATAATTAGAGATTTAAACAGTTGACTTCCTTTTTACCTTTACCTCAGGCTCAGTTTAGCTGCTACCTCCTACATGAAACCTTTCCTGATTTCCTCTCATTCTCAGCTCTTGTGCTCTCTCCCTTCTGCAGTCAACTTGCATTTACTTATCTGTATATGAGTTGTATCTCCTGCAACTCCAAGTAGAAAGGAAGCTTCTTGAGGGCAGGGAATCTTTTCCTCTTTGGTTTGTTCAGTGTCTAGCAAAATGACTTTCACATACTAGGTCACCTGTCTTTTTCTCTAAGGAGCACTCTGAATCAGAAAATAATTAGAAAAATTAACACTTATCTAGTGCCTACTATATGCCAGGCACGGTGCCAAGTGCTTTGCATGTATAATCTTGTTTGATTCTCGCAACTACCCTGGGAAGTAGATGCTATTACAATCGTCATTTGGCAGTTGAGGAAACTGAGGCAAATAGAGGTCAAGTGAATTGCTCAGGGTCACAAAGCTAGTAAGTTTCAGAGGCTGGATTTGCCTTCATTTAGGTCTTCTTGACTCCAGGCCCTCTAGCCACTGTTATCCACTGAGCCACTTAGCTGACCCTCATCTCTTTAAAAGGTTTGATCCCCAAATGCTCAAACCACAAGATAATCCCCAAAGCTGGCACTACCTAATAAATCTCTGGCTAGGATCATGCTGGGTTAGTCAGGTAAGAAGCATTTTAATGTTTATTATGTGCCAGGGACTATGCAATGTGGGCATGGCCAGTGATTCCTTACTGACTGAGATTTAGTAGGATGAACTCTTTTCAGAGAAGTTTCTTAGAGAAAGAAAAAGAGAATTCACTTATTTTTTGTGCAGTGTCCTACCTTGATGGCATGGACAATTAGTTACTTGGACAATAAAAGTCCAGCTGTTGTTTGCTCAACAGCTCTTGATGTGTTTACCTACTGTGAGGAGTCTGAAGTACATGGTGGTACTATGAATTTGGGGAGATTGGGTAAGGACATTGTGGAAGATAGGAACTCACTGGAATTTTAATGAGTTGCCCGGAGAGCAGGAATGCTGATGGACCAACTGAATGCTTTACATATTTTTGTGTTGATTTATGGGATCTTGTGAGTCCTTTGCCTCCTCTGTATTTTCTGAATTGGAATTTTTTTAAAAAGCATTTATAAAGTGCCTACTAAATTGCTATGTACTGGGCATTGTGCTAAGTACTTTATAAATGTCTCATTTGATCATCACAACAGAAACTGAGGCAGATGGAAGGTAAGTGATTTGCCCAAGGTCAGACAGCTATTACGTATGTGAGGTCAGATTGGAACTCAAGTCTTCTTGACTCTGTCAAATGCTCTATTCACTGCCTTTTCTGGTGTCCCGTTCCTTATTTGCATCTGCTACCATGAGTGCTTGTATGGGAACTGGGGACTCGTTTACTTGTGTATGGTGAAAGCTAGACATAAGCTATACCCTGAATTTATTTTGGAGAGTTCCTGGATTAACTACAGATGAAGGCAATGAATGAGAGAGAAAATAGACCTTTCTTGAATCAGGCCCCCAGCTCCAAACATCGTTTGAGGAGCCTCTGGGCCATGAGTTTCAGTAATAATACTCAAATTTTTATATAGTAGCACTTGAAGGTTTACAACTCACTTCACAGCTACCACCTAAAAATAATTCATATAAGTATTGTTATCCTCCTTTTATTAGTGAGAAAACAGAAATTCAGAGAAATTAAATAATTTGCCCACTGTTACCAAGCTGAGAACTGAACATATCGTTCCTTGACCTAGAACTGAAGGTGATAATTATTCCCAGGTCCCCTGACTTTATTGCTCTTTTACTGTACCATAATAAAAATTCCAAATAGATCACAGGATCTTGAACTTAGCCTGAAGGCTCTAAATTAGGTAGATTTTTAATTGTAGTTTTGCAATTTTCCAATGGCCTATTTGTATTTTGAAACTGTGCATTTGAAAAAAACCCCAGCAATTTACAACATGTTTGCTGAACTAATTGTGAATAGGTCCAAGACGGGATGTTTACATTACAGATCCACTGGGAACTTTCTTAGGAAAATGGGTTTATAGCTGAGGTGATATTTAAAGAATCTTACAACAACTTGTGAGACCAGATTAATATTGCCTTTATCTTATCGATGGTGAAACTCATGAAATTGCCTTTTTTCTCCTCCACTGATTAAGCGAGTCTTTGATAACCAGAAACAAATGGAAGCTTCTTTTAATTGCGTGAGAATAATGAGATTGGCTGCATACACTGATTCGCTTTAAGGAAGTGTGGGGCCTTTTATTTCCATCTTTCAGTCTCTCCCTCCCCTTGGGAGCCATTTCATGCTCAGTGGGCATGGCAATAGAAAATAAAAACTAAAAGATGCAACAAACTTGCCTGGAATTCATTAACTTCAACAGCTGTGAGTGGTACCTGACTAAGGTGTTGACAGCCACAGCCAAAAAATAATGAATACACTCATCTACTCAAAGCCTGACGTTTCTATACTGAGCTTTCCTCCATCATTTCTGAGGGGATGCAACTAGATTTAAGAACATCACGCTTCGTGGACAAACCTGTGAGGACTGAAGAATGAAAAGAAATACCCCAAACCTAAATGGACAGCACAAATGCTTATACCTCTAATGGCAGTGGAAAGCCAGGAGTCAAAAGGAATCGGCAGATGTGGGCAGTGCAGTACAAAATAGGCCAGCACACACCTGTGTTAGAGTCCATAGGCTCAGAAGAGAGGAGAAAAAAAATAATCACAATGAAAAAATCCATTAGCACAGAGACCATGTCAACCTGACATCAGATTGACAGGGCCTTGGCAGGACTCTTGCTCCGAAATCTACTCTCTTCTGCTTGACACACTGCATATATCCTTCAGTCTTTATTGTTGCTCCTTGCACAAGAGATTCCATATCTCCTAACACAGGCATTTTCACTGGTTGTCCTCCATGCCTGAAAACTGCTTCCTCCTCAACTCTGCCTACTGGCTTTCCAGGCTTCCTTCAAGTACCAGCTGAAATACCACCTTCTACAGGAAACCTTTCCTCTTAATTCTAGTGCCTTCCCTCTGTGATTTCCTGTTTACCCCATATATATCTTGTTTCTACATAGTTGTTTACATGTTGGCTTCCCCATTAGACTGCAAACTCCTTGAAGGTAGGGACAGTCTTTTATTTATTTTTATATCCTCAATGCTTAGCATAGTGTCTTGCACACAGAAGGTACTTAATAAATGTTTATTGGTGGACTAGAGTAAATACTTTCTTCACTGGTACAGATCACAACTGTCCATAACTTGTGATTCTTGTCTACTTCCTTCTGTAAATCTTCCACAAAAGACCTACTTAACATGTTGGAGGTATTTCTCTAGGTGTTTTAATATTTTGTGAATACCAGTGTAGTCGTCTGTTAAGCCTTTGTTTTCACTGTTTTACTGATCTTTTTTCATATGTGTCCTTGATGTGATTTTTGTGCAGGAATGTGTTTGTAAATTAAATGACTAGGCACTCTGGAAAAAAAAAAAAGGTGTGCGTGACATACTTTTAATTTTTCTATGAGTCATATTCATATTAAGATAAGAAAAAATTTTGAAAAACCGTTTGTTGTGTGACAGGGTTAAAGTTGTCATGATTACATTATTTTCCATATAAAAACACAAAATCCAAGTTATAAGCAGTCAAGTCTGACAACAGGTCTTAACAGGCAAGTGTTGGAAAGTGAGCATGTCCCACTTTGTCAGGAAATCCAGATTGCAATGGCAATAATATGTGCATGTGATGATTTGTTTACAGTATGATGCTATATGGTTACATAATGCAATAGTGTGTTATCAAAATTTCAATGCAGGAAAAACCCCACAAATTTATAATTAATTACTAAGTTTAAGATGCATCATTTCAAAAAATGTTTCTTTTTTGAAATGATGCAAATTAAAAAAATTAAAAGCTTAAAGAAAACATTTCCCAGAAGGGACTGAGTAATTTTTTTAAAAGGGGACATAGGCCAAATAAGTTTGGGAACCTCTGGTCTAGACAATCAATAAAACAAATCAAGCCTTGATTTGTAGTGCTTCCTGATTTCCGAAGTGTAACTATTAACACACAATTTGAGCTGTTTCCAGTATGCCATTGCTTTCATGTCATGTTGTGTGTTCAAGTCAGTGTGTTCAAGCTTATTATGTACCTACTTATGGTACAAGAATATTCCATTATGTTCATATATCATTAAGTGATCAGAATCAGTAGCTCGACATATAACAACTACATTGTGAAAGTGAACAATTGTGAAAGATAAGAATCAGATCAAAGCAACGACCAATTGTGATTCCAGAGGACTGGTGCTGAAGAATGCTACCTATCTCCTAACACAAAGGGGATGGACTAAATACGCAGAATGAGACACACAGTTTTGAACGTGGACAATGTGGGCATTTGTTTTGTCTGACTATGCATATTCATCACAAGGGTTGTTCTTTTCTTTTTTCCAATGGGGAGATGGAAATGAGAGAAAATAAATGCTAGTAATTTGTTAAAAAGAAAGAAAAAAACAGTGATCAATTAGCATTTGAGTCTTCCTGATCATATTCCATTTGTAAGAGATATTGTACTACTCAAGCTGGCAAGGGGTAGCATCCCTTTTCTTCATGCCTCTCATCACACTATTTTATTCCCTGTGATCATTATGTCCAATTCTCTATTTTTATTGTGGCCTAAGGGACCTATTTTGAGTCCTTAGATAAAAGACCAGGCTAAGGAGAGAGGTGAACCCACCCTCTTTTAATTTGTACTGTTATCTTTACATTTTAAAATGCTGAAATTCAGAATAATTGACTCTCCTACCACAGGAAACATACCTCTGGACTGAAACAAATAAAGTCTGAGCCTGGAGCAAAATTATTCGAAAAGATCCAAGAGCTTCAATCCATGGCTTTTAATGTAGGTCATCTTGCTGCTGAGAAGGTCGTAATTACAGGCAAGCTAACAGCTTGGTCATATGTTTACCAGTTTGAATTTGGAAAACTATTATCAATGTAGCTTTGCTTTCTTATGTTTCTGCCTGTCTTTTTCTCTAGCTCTTTGCCTTTATCTCATATATATTGCCATTTCCTATACTCATTTTCCTTCTCCTATTGCCTCCTATTTTTTAAAAGTCTTCAGAATGAATTCTTTAGCCATTGGCAGATGTAATTGGAAACCTTGGAATTTACTGTCCTTTTCTGCAGCCTAGTCATAGGCTGAACCTCTTCAATGTAAGATGCTTGAGAGAAAAAGGTTTTCTCCAAAGGAGCTTCTGTGATCCCTAGGTAATTCCCTGGGTTGTCCTTTCCCTCAAATAGAGTCCTGAGGTTGGACAAAGAAAAATGTTTCACTTTCATAAGACCTCAGTCCAAGGTTTTAGTAAAAAAAAAACAAAACCAGCATGACTATATTGTTTCTTAAGTTTATTCCAATTAAATGAAGAGGTGGAGCCAAGATGATAGAGCACAGACAGCAACCCAGTTGAACTCTCCAAATGTTCACCTCCCAATAATTTTAATATAACTCCTCAAATCAAATTTTGGAGAGACAGAGCCAATAAAAGATTAAGGTGAGATATTTTCCCATTCCAAGACAATTTGGAGGTTGGCAGGAAAGATCTATGACATCAGGTAGAGGTTGGTCTGGAGTACTTGCTGCAGGGGGCACCAGTGGGGGGCTTTGGATGCAGCTGTGACAGCAGCAGCAACAGATTTGGGAGCTCTTAGCTCAGAAATGGTAAGGGGTCAGACAAATGATTATAAGGGACCCACTGCTGGCATTGCGGCTGATGTTGACTGACGACTCTTAAAAATAAGAATTGGACAAGTGAAAGCTAACGACTCCATGAGACATCAAGAAACACTGAAATGAAGTCAAAAGAATGAACAAACAGAAGAAAACATGAAATCTCTAATCAGAAAAACAACTGACCTAGAAAATAATAGATTGAGGAGAGAGAATTGAAGAATTATTGGACTACCTTGAAAGACATGATGGAAAAAAGGCCTAGACATCATATTTCAAAAAATTATAAAGGAAAATTTGCCCTGATATCTAAGATTCAGAGGGTAAAATAGAAATAGGAAGAATCCATCTATCACCTCCTGAAAGAGACTCAAAAATGAAACTCCCAGGAATTTTGTAGCTAAATTTCAATTTAATGAAGAGATGGGGAAAGTTGCAAATAATTGTAGTTTTTTAAAAGTAATTAGAAAAATAAAAACCTATTTCTCTCTTCTAACTACCCCACCCATTTTAAAAGAAAAAAAAGACAAAATTCTTGTAGCACATTTTTAGGAGCATGTCCAAAATAAGTCTCAATATGTCTGAATTTGCCCTGTCTCCATTACCTCATCTCAGGAGGGTGGTGTGTTTCATCAGGAGTCCTCTGACATTAGTTTGTCACTGCAGTGATCTCTTTATACATCTTTCTGTAGACAAGAAGAACCACTTAAAATTTGTGTGTGGAGGAGTGAAATGATCAGAGGATGGATTAGGAAGATGAATATTCATGTAGTAATGTTGAAAGTGGATGGGAAGTTGAGTCAATAGGGCTGGAAAAACTTTACTATTGCTAACATCTCAGTACTGTAGAATCCCTTACCACTTTCCCCTATAACTTGCCTTGGGGAACCACTGAAAGACTCACTATGGGACCCAAACGTACGCAGGTCTTCTTGTTAAATCCATTGAGGTCTACACTCCTGCATAAGCAGCAGAGGTATATACTGCAAATTCCCTTCAAAAAACAACTAGAATATAACTGTCATGTGGGGCCACAGTTCAATATAAGCAGGACTTTTTTAGTCTTCAGTGTCACTAACGTATAGGGGTCTTGTGAATTTAGGTAGAAAAGTTGTTGACAGCAGGACTAAAGATTTAAGGATCTGGGGTGGCTCTCATTTTTAGCCCTCATCTCTATTTCTCAGTGCTAGTCTGGTAGACTCAGTGTATAGCAAACCAGGGTTGAACTCTTTTCCTGAGCATCTAATATATATTTGATTATCTTTGTAGCAAAATGCAGGTCAAGTTCTTTGGCTATGCTCTGTTGTTTCTGAAACAATGAAATAGGCTTTCTTGACTTCTGGCCCCAAGTCCATTTGTCCTTCAAAATACATCCAAACTTCTTTGATGAGATCTAATTGGTTTGAGTCAGCCTTTCTTTTGCTCTCTCTGGGTAATACCTTCTGAAACAATTGTTAGACTATTTCTATTGTCATTATTAACTTTATCATAGAAATACATATTCGCATGCATAAATATATAAATAAAAATGAGATAAATTACATATAAAATAAAAGTATATAACCTAATTTTATATAATATAAATTTATATAATGTAAATTATCATTAAGAGCATTTTTTCCATTCTTTTCCACATTTCTTTCTTCTCTTCTTTTCCTTCCTTTCCCGTAGGCTGTGTACTGGCCTTTGGTGACCTCATCATCCCTTTAAAACTCTCCTTGATGATTGTACCAACCAACCAACCAATCGTTCAAAAGCATTTATCTTGTATGTATCTGCTATGGGCCAAACAATGTTGGGGATAAAAAGATATTACTGAAACAGTTCTTACACGCAGCATTCTCTCATGAGAGATTTACACATGTTAGTATGTACAAAATATATGCGAAATAAATTCAAGATAATTTTCTAGAGGAGGAACTAGGAGATGATATGTAAATTGTACTTTGAAGGAAACTAGACAGTCTAAGAGCTGGAGGTGAGGATGAAATACATTTCAAGTATAGCTGATGGTCAAAAGACAGAGGAAGGAGATGGAATGTCATATATGATGACCATTAAAAAGACTAATTTGGTTGAACTGAAGAGTTTGTGAAGGGGAGTATGTATAATAAGGCTAGAAAGGTAGCCTGGAGCCTAGTTGTGATGGAGGGGGAGCAGAATGAAAAAAAAATCCATTTATGAAGTGCCTACTTTGTTCCAAGAACTGTACTAGGTGCTTTACAAATGCCAAATAGAGGAGCTCAAATTTGATCTTATAGGTAATAGTCACTGGAACTCATTTAGTAGGGGAATGACACTCAGACCCATGCCTAAGCAGTATCACTGGTGAATCAGAGAATAGAGAGCCTTAAATCAGGAAGACCAATAGTCTAGGCAAGAGATGATGAGTGCCTGGACTAGTGTGGTTGCTGGGAGAAGGAGACAGATGTGACATGTTGTAGAGGTAGAAATAATATGACTCATAGATATGCATAGCAAGGGAGAAAGAGGAGGGGAAATGACTGAGATTGACCCTTCCCAAATTGAGAGAGAGCACACAATTTGATTTCTTCCCTAGATATCCTTTCCTGGTGTATGCTATTAGGATGTGTCCTGTCTGGAGGAAATACTGAAAAAAGTAAGGTGATTAAAAAAAACAACAACAAGGGGAAGGGGGAGATTTTTGAATGGGAATGGTACCACATATTGATAGGACACTGGTTGTTTTGTCCTTTTTCAAAGAGGACCAATGCCATGGGGTGATGGCTTGACCTGTGCATTTAAGTGAGGCAGAGGGGTTGAATTTAGCAAAAAGAAGAGCTAATTTGTAACAGAAGCTTAAGCAAAGAAGGAGGGATCTTGGGCTGGTGAGGAGGGGTAGAGGAGAACAGGAAGGTCCAGTGAGAGTGAAGGTTTTCCTCTGAGAAGGATAAAACAGGACACAGTGTAGGTGACCTGAGAAAAGAGGTCTGAATTAGTTTCTGTGGGCATTGTGATACAGAGTAGATCTAAGAGGAATAAAAGGGTTATTTTATAGCAATGAGGATGCAGATGAAAGTAGATAACAAGGTTGCAGCAAGTTAAGTGCAGCTAGGATTGGGGTTTGGCAGACGATCACTAATGACTGGACAAAGCAGGGAAGAGATTTATGGGTACTGAAAAGTCAATGATAGTGAAGGTAGTTCAGCTACTGTGAATTGCCCCACTTACTCACCTCTCTCCCATCCATCCTTCACACTAGTACCTTAGTAATCTTCCTAACTTATTCCTATGATCACTTCATTACTTTATACAAAAACCTCAAGTGGTTCTCTCTCGCCCATTGAATAAAATGTAAGCTCATGATCTGCTGTGCCACAGCCTGTTGTCTTGACTTACATCTTGCCACTGCACTCCAAAGACTGGAGGAGAGAGTGAGGCTTATGATTTAGCACAGCTCTGCCTCACTTCAATCCAATTCATTCACAAGGCAAGACATCATCCATGTTGTCATCGGTACTTTCCAGAATGAAGGATAAAGTACAACAAGCTCATGATTCAGACATTTAAGAACCTTCATAATTCATTTTGATCTACTTGTCCAGCTTTATTTCACGGCATTCCTCTATATTCCAGTCAATCTGAACTATTTTCTGTCTCTTGTTCTGGAGTCAACCACACTCATCTCCACATCTTTGATTATACTGTCACCTGTGCCTGGGATTGACTCTCATCTCCATCATCATCTATTAATATTCCTTTCTTTTTTTAAACGTACTTTCACATTAGTCATGTTGTATAGAAGAAGTAGAACAAATGGGAGAAACCATGAGAAAGAAAAAACTAAACTAAACCAAAAAAAGAGAGCAAATTGTATGTTTCAATCTGCATTCAGATATTACTTTCTTTCTTCTACGCTCAATTCATATGTCACCTCTTTCAGGAATTCCTCCCTTAATCTGTCATTTCCACTTTCACATCCCTTATATATGTTCTCTTCTTTCTACTCACATGGGTACCACAAAAATACCACCCTAGGCCCTCGTCCTCTCTGGTCTAGATTATAGCCGGAGTCTCCTAACTGGTTCTCCCCAACCCAAATCCCTCCCAATTTCAATCCATCGTCTACTCAGCAGACAAAATGATTTCCTCAAAGCTCAGGTCTAATTGCGTCGTTCATCTACTCAATCAACTCCATTGGTTCTCTTTTGCTTCCAGAATCAAACGTAAAGTCCTCTGGTTGGTATTTAAAGTTCTTTGCTACCTGGCACTTCTTGTTTTTCCAGTCTTCTCAAGTGCTTTAGTACTATTCAGGACCTCTATGATAGAGCTTCACTGGCCTGCTTGCTCTGTCTCACGCACAACAGCCTGTCTCTCAACTCCATGCCTTTGCAATGAGCATCCCTTATATCTAGAATTCCCTCTTGCCTCATTTCTGTCTCTTGGCTTCCCTGAATTTCTTCAAGGCTTAGCTTAAATCCCACTTTATGCAGGAAAGCTTTTCTGGTTCTCCTGATGCCAGTGCCTTTCCACTGAGCTTACCTTCTATTGACATGGCATGTATATCTTATATCTGTATAGTTATTTGAATGTCATCTCCCCCATCAGAGTGGGATTAGGAACAGTGTTTTTGTTTTTTGGTGGATATCTCAAGCTTAATTCAGTACGTAGCACGTAGTAAGATCTTAATCAGTGCATTGTTGTTGGGGTTGAGGATTGGTGGAACAGGTCTAGAAAAGAATTTGGAACTAAACTAGGAAAATCATTAAACTGTTTGTGCCCTTTGACCCAGTGATACCTCTGCTGGGGGTAGGCTCCAAGAAAGTCAGAGACAAAGGAGGAAGTTTCCATGTTTGCAAACATATTTATAGCAGCATTCTTACAGTGGCAAAAACCAGAACAAAACAAAACTGGGAACCCAGTGGGTACCTATTATCTGGGGAATAGGGAAACAAACTGTGCTCTGTTACTGTAATGGGACATTATGGAGCATAAGCACATGCCCAATATTAAGAATGCCTTTCAGTTGGAATACTGAGCCCAAAGGAATAAGGATAGGACCTGGATCTGTGATTTTATGGGTAGAGGGAACTCTGGGTGAGGAAACTCCCTTTACCAATGCAGGCCGGCACTTTTTCTTTTTCAGCTTAGACTTTTACAAAGTTATATAGGGCCCTAAGAGGTTAAGGAACTTGTCAGGGTCACAGCCAGTTTGTGTCAGAGGCAGGTCTTTAACCAAAGTCTCTCTGGCTCTGAGGGCAGAATTCCATACACTATGGTGCAATGTCTCATCAAGAAATGATGAATATGAAAAATTTTAAAAAGTCAGAATGATATATATGAAGTCACAATAATGTAAAGGAAAACAACGTCGAAAAATTGATTAATGCGGTGACCAAGCTTTATTTTGGAGTATTGTTAGTATAACATACCCTTTCCAGTACAGATGGTAGATTATTTGTGTGGAATGAGTCCTCAGTTGTTAGACAGGGTCAATGTATTCATTGTTTTTAATTAGCTATGCTTCGTTGTTTCAAGGGAGAATTTTATTGGGCAGGACAAGAATATAGGAAGTCACTTGGAAATGACATTTCACATTTATTAAATTTTTTAAATGTAAATTATTAAATTAAATAAAATAATTCATAGTTATTAAAAATAAAGAAGGTTTAACACTTAAGATAGACAATTAAAAATGAAACAAAAGTATCAGAGATATAGTTATATGGAATGAGCTTTTGAGGTTGGGGATTTATTGTGTTTTAGATAGATGAGAGACTAAAGGTCAATAGAATGTTTCTATGAAGAAAGAGAGGAAGTTGAATCCAATGGTAGTAAGTTCAAGTAAACATAACGCTGTTGACAGAGAAGGAGGAAGAGCACTGCTTTCTTTTTTTGGTGACATTTCAATTTTTTTTTTGTATTTTGAAAAGAATATATAAAAATAAAAAATGCAACAACATGGAAAATGTCCAGATTCACTCTCATCCACATCTTTGTCCAGCTCTTGTTCTGTAGCATCCCTTTTCTTGCTGCTGTTTCTTCTCAAATTTGGCCATTACCAGCAGTTTGAGGTTGGGCTGGTTTGCATCTTCTGGAAAGATACAGTCTTAGTACTCTTTCCAGCCAGCATCACACCCATCTCCTGCCTGTACTTTTCTTTTTCTTGAACTTTCCCTGGCATGTCCATTCTCTCCTTGAGATTCTGTTCCAAATTCATTTTCAAATTTTCTCCAGGATTTTGTAACATGAGTATTCCTTCCTTCTCTTCACAATTTCTCATAGTTTTGTTGGCTTCCTCATAAATTTGTCTGCATTTAAACTCTATTTCCTGCAGACAACTCAGATTGGGCAAAACTGATCCATACCTTGATGCACGTTCATTGTGGAAATCTTCGGTAGACTTCCTGTTTTTTCAGACTTTTTGTTGTTCAATTTCAAAATCAATGTGGGATTTCCAAAGTGCCTATGCTATATCTAAGCACATCTAATGACCCACTAATATATTGTCTGGGCTATCTTAATATCTTCAAGAATTTTCTCTAACTCAGCAAATTTGATCCATGGTGTGCAATTTTCTGATGCAAATTCCAGGAACTTTTCATAAAGTTTTTGGCACTGGTCAAATTCTTGAAGCTGAAGCTTCAGTTCAGTATAGACTTTAAATGATTTGCTTTTGAGATACTTGCCAATAGAAGTTCCCAGAGCTCTTCTGGCAAATGGCACATTTTCCTATCTTATTTCAAACTGGGCACACGGTGGCCAGATTTTGGCAAACAAAGTTTTTGTGAGGAATCAATGCCAAACAATTTGGATATACCAATCTGGTCTTCTCTGCACCCTTTGCCTCCAGCTCTTCATAAAATGCGTAGTTGATTCAGGACAAGGTAGGAAACCCGTGACCTCGAGATTACATGTGGCCTTCTAGGTCAGCCTTCTGACTGAGTCCAAGTTTTACAGAACAAATCCTTTCATTGAGGGGATTTGTTCTGTGAAATTTGGATTCAGTCAAAGGGCACATTTGAGGACCTAGAGGGCTACATGTGGTCTTGAGGTTGCAGGTTCCCCACCCCTGATCCAGAGGAACATTTACCACTTCCAGTGCTTTATACAGCTCTCACACAGTATTTGATTCCACAATTATGATGAATCATAAAAAACTAGGCATCATAATTGTGTGGAAAAGTCTTTACCACCTCTTCATATTTCATTTGCTCACAATGACGTCCACAATGTATCCCCAAATTTCTTTGCAAAGATTGTGTAATTTTTAAAGAGTTCTTATGCTTCCTGCTTTGAAATCCTATCCAGGGCATATTTGTAGATCATTTGCACCCTTTTAAATTCTTTCTGACTTTTTTTGAAACTTGGCAAAGGCCACGTAGAGATTTTCATCCATATTCTCATCTCCAAAGAATTCCACAACTCTTTCGTGTACTTCCTTGCATAAGCAAAGTGGTTACATTTTCCTTCAAAGTGAGCATACTTGATCTTGCTCTTCACATCAGGGTTCACCAGGCCACATTCTTCTTAAATGCAACATGGTTTATCCACCCCATTCTATGTCTCTTCAAGTTGATGTAGGAGTGGCAGGCTTGCTCTTCAAGTTGCTATTCCATTCAGAGATCAAATACTTGCCAATCTCTAACAATGTGTTCCAATATCTCCTATGCAGTATACTGCATTACTCCATGTACTCCATTTCACTGCATAAGCGTTACAGATTTAATGGCAAACTTTTTGCAAGATAGGGGGATGTGACTATTATGTGAAGCTTAAAAAAATTATTCCAGTGTTCCTTTAAAATAATTTATTACTAAACTGTCTTTGGTGCAAGATTACGTTGCATGGAATCTCGTGAATATACGTTAAAATTGAATACTGACATCGCACCTGCCTTGAGAATTCTAGGTCTGTGGCTTGTAACGTGCAAAAGATAAATACGTACCCTAAGCCACTGGTGAATACATTGCTGCCCTGTTGACCTTTCAAGCTGGCCTGGTGAACAGAATTATGCCTTGTGACAATTAGTGATGAAAGGTTATCAATCAATTTTGGACTGAAAAAAAAAAGCGTGGCAATGATTACATGGTGAAATGCAGTAAATGTATTTGTACCAGAACGGGTCGACCCAAGCAAGAATCATAACAGCCTTATCTCAGATACTTCCAGGGTGGTTTACCTGCCAATTCTTTGTTGCCATTTTTGTATGTTTTAGTCAGAGAGCGATATTTTGATAGCTGGCATTTAAACCATGCTCCTATATGAACCAGGAGCTTTGAATTCATTGTAGACTCGTCATTACTAATCACAACTGTGTTCTTTATATTGTCCTCAAAAGTCTTTTCCTTAGTTTACAATCATTTAATTCTTATCCATGATTTTCTGTCAAGGAGGGGGTGGAATTCCGAAGTTCAAGGGTTTTCTTTCTCCTCTCTTGAAAGCTCTGCTGCAATCTCTACTAGAGCAGAGGTTTGATTTTCACCTTGGCCACTCGGGAGATCTATTGCTTTTCTGCCAGGGTGGAGGCCTCTAGTAGAGGGACCAGTGACCCCCTTTCAGGGTCCAATGGACAGGTAGTACCCTCCCTCTCAGTTCTCTGGAACTCCCCAGACTCAAGAAGCAGCTCAAGAAGACTCAGAAGACTCCAAGTAGGAACCGAACTCACCGGGATGCGACCTTTCACCCTTCCCTACCACAGAATGGAGGGGACACTGTTTCAATAGTAACTGGTGCTGTCTAGGGAGTTCCAGGGAAGAGATTTGTGGCTGGGTTGAGTCAAGTAAGATAGATTCAGCTCGAGGCAGCAGAGGGTATACATGTATTCCCAGGGTGGTGTACTCTCTGTGATTTAGGGACAAGGGATTTGGGTGTCAGGAAGAAGCTTTATGGATAATCCAAACAAATGTTCCTTGCTCTGAAACCTGGAAAGACACTTGTTCTACAGACTCCAGGAGAAGAGGAAAAGCACTGACCCCTCACTGCTCCAAGCACCGCTTTCTAACGCATGCCAGTGGTGTTGGACTGTTGGGATCCTAGGAACAACAATAGAGTGGCCTAGTTGAAGCATGAAATCCAAATATACAGTTGTTCATTCATTTTCAGTCCTGTCTCACCCCATTTGGGGTTTTGTTGGCAGAGATACTAGAGAGGTTTGCTATTTTCTTCTCCAATTCATTTTACAGATGAAGAAACTGAGGCAAACAGGGTTAAGTGACTTGTGTCAGGGTCACACAGCTGGTAAGTGTCTGAGGCCAGATTTGAACTCTGGAAAAGGAGTCTTCCCAACTCCAGGGCCAGCTATCCCTCCACATACAGAGATCGATTGGCAAAGGGAACTACAAAGAAAGAAGACGCTTGAGGACACATTTTAGGGGAAATGATGACATAAAACAAAATTGGGGGGGGGGAGGTTTGGCAAGGCACAAAAATGAAGCAACTATGCATTCTTTTTTTGGTAATACAATCTGACATCTTGCATGATGTTTAATTCTAACTTTTTTTAATTTAGAAGGTCTCTCTGGCTTACCACTTAGTGGACATGGGGTTTCTTTCTTTTTTTTTTTTATTGTTTTCTAGAACAGTAAGACTATAATATGGCCAGAAGAAAACTGAGATAGTAACAGAGGACTGGTAGTGATTACTGCTTGGGGGATTAATATTTGTGTGTGTTTATTTTAATGAAGAAATTGGAGCATTGATGACAACTACCTTCTGTTTTAGTCTCCCCATTTAAAACTTAGATAGGAAAGTTCAGTGACTATGGACTTCTTAATTTTCTCATTTAGATGATTGTCACCTCCTAAGGTGGAAATTAGAAAGTAAAGGGTTAGTAGTCACTTTTTCTCCATTCTAGGTGACAGGTAGAATATCTGTTTTTGTTCCTTGGAAATTATTTTACTCACTGTCTCTAAAAGGAGAAAGGAAAAGAAAAGACAACTCTTGCATTTTGAAGGTGGGATAGTCAAAACTTGGAGGGCAGAGGGGAATAAGGAGGAGGAAAAGGTGGCATTGTGGGGAAAAGTCCTAAATAGAGAGTAATAGAACTTCTGTTCTCATCTCAGTTCTGTCGCTAGTTGTGTGACTTTTGGAAAGTCATTGAACATATCTGGCCCTATTTTTCCTCATATATGAAAGGATTATAGAAGGACAATTCATACACCTTAGACAAGGGTTGAAAATTGGACTTCTATGTGCTTACAATTTTGCTTCTTCATCCTTGAGCCCGTCATATAGTGCAGCAGGTAGAGTGCTGGGCCTGGAGCCAGATGATCTAAACTGAAATTAGATCTTAGACACTTATTAGATGCATGACCCATACCAAGTCACTTAACCTTTGTTTGCTTTACTATCCTCGTGTTTAAAGCAAGGATCACCTGGATCCCAGAGTGGTTGTGAGGATCAACTGAAATAATATTCGTAAAGGGCTTTGCAGACCTTAAACCATATATAGGCTAGGCTGTCACCACCACCATCATCATCATCAGTTACTTTTGATTCCAGGACCACCTCTCTCCATTGATCATTTGTGTTCTCATTCTCTCTCTCTCTCTCTCTCTCTCTCTCTCTCTCTCTCTCTCTCTCTCTCTCTCTCTCTCTTTCTCTTTCTCTCTCATATTCAATCTATTCCTTTCTACTGGCTCTTTCCTTATTACCCACAAACATTCTCAGATACTCCTTTCCCAAACCAAAAGACACAATATGGTACAGTAGGAAAAGCACTAGATCTCCAATTGGAGAACATAAGGTTCAAATCCTGCCCCTGATGTTTACTGCCTTTGTGGTCTTTGAGCAAGTCACAAAACCTCCCTGAGCTGCAGTTTCCTCACCTGTAAAGTGAAGGAATTAAAATAACTATATGACCTCTGAGGTACCTTTCAGTTATGGAACTATGATCCTCTGATCTTATAAAAACAAAACAAAAATAAATAAAAATTCTTCACTTAGCTCTACCGGGTCCTCAAGCCATCACTCTTTTCTTTTTGCCTTCATGACCTATGTTTTGGAAAGTCATCTCCATTCATTGCTTCCACTTTTGTACAACTTCTCTATTCTTTGCACTCAGTGACCAAATTCAATGGCCTTGTCTTCCTAATCTTCATCCCCTTTTCTTTGCTTGAACATTTGTTGACCATCTATCTCCTCATTTTTGATACTCTTTCTCCTCTTGACTTTCAGAATATTTCTTTCTCCCTTCCTTTTCCTACTACCTGAACATATCTCAGTCTACAGTTTATATTTGTCACCGTTTTCTCTAAATATATGTCTCCTGAAAACAAAACAAACAAGCCCTTCACACCAAAGTTGTTAAGGTCAAGTCTCATACCAGTATGTTCTTCAGGTTTGTTGCTGGGGCTAAATGGGGCATTTGCAAGTCATTGGACAGTTAACAAAAGGTTTACTTTGCCCTAAAACACCAAGTATATGCAAAAAGAATACAGTAACACCTTCTTTCTCTGGATATAGCCCCCTTCTCTTCTACATAGTAATTATGGGAAGCTGGGCAATGTATGGTAACTAACGTGCTCTTTAGAAATCTGGCAGATCAGAATGGCCACAAGGGTGATACTTTTATGCCAACTAGTGACCAGGAAGTTCTTTCAAGGGAGGCAAGAGCCAATCATGCTTCAGGGATAGCCTTGTTGTCAGTTAGGGGAGGATAATTTTTATAGCAGAGAAGTGGGATGCCCTGGTACTATCAAAATTACATTTAGTTGTTTTTCAGTCATGTCCAACTCTATGTAACCCCATTTGGGGTTTTCTTGGCAAAGATACTGAGGTGGTTTGCTATTTCCTTCTCCAGCTCATTTTACAGATGAGGAAACTGAGGAAAACAGGGTCAAGTGACTTACCCAGGGTTACAGAGCTAGTAAATGTGTCAGGCCAAATTTGAACTCAGGAAGATGAATTTTTTTGACTCCAACCTTGGTACTCTATCCACTGTGCCACCTAGCTGCCCCTTGTCAAAATATTAAACTATAAAAAACAAATTAATGTTTTATAGATACAGGAGGAAAAGAATTTCAGAATAAAAATTTTAAGTATTTCTTTTTGTTCATATTTTTCCTTTGCTGTTCATATTTGTCCTCCAAATAACTAAATGTATATCTTCCTATTTCCTATTTTAGACTGTCTTCTCAAAATGCTCTCTCTCCCTTATTGCTCTTGTGTACTCTCCTAGCTTCAACAAACGGCACTGAAGTTCTGCAGATGGCTACCGTATTTATATATCAATCAACCCCAATGTCTCTTTTGGCCTCTATGTTTGCATTTTCAACTGATGAGTGGAGATCATTTTGATATCTTATCATGTCACTACTTCAGATTCAACATGGGGAAAACTGACATCTTATAGCCTTATGGTTTTAGAGCTGGAAGGAGTCTCATTTTAAAAATGAGAAAATTAAGTAATACTCAGGTGAATAACTTGCCCAAGGAAGTAATTGACAGAGGCAGGGTTTGAATTTAAGTCCTCTGCCTCCAAATAGAATGTTCTTCTATGACAACATGCAGCTTCTAGTCTCCTAAAATGCCATTTCCCAATTTCCCTGTTTCTGTTGAAGGCATTTTTCCAGCCTCCACCTGACTTTCCCCTTCACTATCTTTTCCGTATCCAATTAGTTATTACATATTGTTCTCTAACTTCTCTCCTCTTCACTCAATTCTGATACCACCTTAATTCAAGGTTTCACAGCTTCTTAATTAAAAAAATTTTTTTTACAATTACGAATTTGACAAAAATAAAAATATATTATAATTTCCATATAAAAAAGAATAGAAAAGAGGATTATATGTGAAACTATGAATCTCTATTATAAGTGACCTTTAAACAATTTAAATAATTGTATTTTTTAATTTTTTCAAGCTATGGAATAAAACAAGTATTTCCATAACATAGTATAATAAAAAAGGTGATTATACATAAAATTGTAAATCTATTATGTTCAGTTTGCTATTCCTTTTAAATACATAATAAAGTCATGTAAATTTTTTTCCCTCTCCACTGCCCTAGAGAGGGCTACCATTAGATGCAAATATGTATATGTCTGTAAAATCATTCTATACATGCTTCCATGTCAGGCCTAGAGGCCTAAGGGCTACCCGAGTCTTACCTTACCTATCGCAGGTCTTCGGCTGGCCAAACCGGATAAACGTATGAGAGAAGAGACTTTCCAGAGTCGAACAAGGGTTAGGCTTTATTCAGGGTCTTGGTTACATGTGCAGGGGGAACTCTTCCTGAGGAGAGAGGAATCTCCCAAGGAGGCAAAGATCTTACAGTAAGAGAATGGAAGCGGAAGTGGGAGAGGGAGAGAGGGGAGAGGGAAGAGAGAAGAGAGGAGAGAGGGAAGAGGGGCCTTCTGTCCTCTAAGGGCCCCTCAGCGCTAAGAGCGCCTTCAGGCTTTCCTGACCCTACTTAAGCTCTCCCGCTGCATAGTTTGCACCTGAATACCGTGCCTGTTAGACAACAAGAGGTGTGCTCAGACCCTGGGGCCAATCTCCAGGGCGGGAATGCTCTCTCCCAGCAGTTTCCCACGGGAAGAGGCAGAAATGCACGAGATAGCCCAGTCTCACACCTCAATTCCCTGCTGTTCCCTGGGGGGCCTCATGAGAACTCTAAGGTTTAGAAGTCCTCACCTTTACCTGCCCGAGACTGTCCACATGGAACTGAGCTTACACCCCCAACACTTCCATTTATCAGTTCTTTCTCTGGAGGAAGATATTGCTTTTCTTCATATGTCTTTTGTAGTTGGTTTGTAGTTAATTTATAATAGTCAAAATGACATTCATTCAAAGCTGTTCTTAAAACAATATTGCTGTTACTATATATAATGTTCTCTCACTTCTGTTCATTTCACCCTTAGTTATTTCATGCCAGTCTATTTGTGTTTTTCTAAGATCATCAAACTCATTTGTTACAGCACACTATATTCCATCACAACCATATACCACAACTAGTTCAACCATTCCTCAATTAACGGGCATCCCCCAGTTTCCAGTTCTTTGCCTCCACAAAGAGAACTGCTATAAATATTTTAGAACATATAGGTTCTCCTTTACCCTTACTCATCTTTGGAAATAGGCTTAGTGGTATCGGTTTGATATTTAAAAATAGTATAAAACAAATTTAACACAATAGTTCTCAAATTTGCCTTTTTTATGCCTCCCTATGAACTTTCGTCTGCTCTCTTCTATGGATTTTAAAATGTCTTATTGATATTCTCTTTTTCTTTGATTTTTGTCATCACCATTCTTGCTCCATCTTTCTCTTTCACAATTCCTCTCTCCCTCCATAGCAGCATTACCTTCTAACAAGTAAGCATTAACACGTAAGTAAAACAAATGCCCACTTGGGTGTGTCTGAAAATGTACATCTTATTCTGCCCCCTATTCCATTACTTTTCTGTCAAGGGTTAGAAAGCATGTTTCATCATCAGTCTTCTGGAGTCATGCCTGGTTCTTACCATGGTCAGAGTTAAGTCTTTCAGGGTTGTTTTCCTTTATACTCTTCTACCTGTATAAATTGCCTTCCTGGTTTTGTTCACTTTAACTCTGCATCAGTTCATGCAAGTTTTCCCAGCTTTCTATGAGTCTGTCCCTTTTGTCAAAAGGGATGGCAATAAGCTTTCTTCCAGGCTCTTTGCTGCTCAATATTCCCTCTCTTCTCTCCCCTCTCTTTCCTTCCTGTGGCTGGAGAAAGTCAGCATCTGACTCCTCTTTTGGCATGTGTGTGGTATTCAGATCAAGTCCTTTCACTGGGTGTAATAAGCAGAAACTCCTCATACCAAGACTTAAGTCTATGAAGTTGCTTGTGCTCGTTGTCGTACATGGTGCAGGCTGGGGATACTGAATGGGAATGCCAAATATTCAATTCTTCAGTGTTATGTCATGAAGTTCTTACCCTGTGCCATGTATCTTGTGGATTCAGCTTTAATGCTTCTATATGTGGTGCCTTATTTCATTCTTTATTTTTATAGGGTTTGGGGTTGAAGAGATCTGAGTGAAACAACTTTATTCTCTTGCTGCTCCTGAGCTCCTTTCTATCTGTTATAATAGAATCCATTTCATTTTTGTGATTTTATATGGTACTTGTCATGTTCAATCCCTGACTCTTCTCTACATCCCTCCTCATTCTCTTCTTGAGCAAAGTCTTCATAGAATTATCGATTAACGTTGGAAGGGTCTAAGAGGTAATCTAACACTACTCCTCATTTTATAGATGAAGAACTGTGATAATTGTAATTGTTGAAATATATTATATGATGTTGTAGTTACAAGTGATAGGATTCCAATATAGAGTCCCTTAGGCTAAGGAGTCCTAAAGATCATAAACACATCAGCAATTACAAATAACCTATAATTTTCTAGCATCCTGACTCATTCTGACCCTGGGTCAAATATGTAAAACAGAGTTGTCAAACTGACCCAAGCGCAGGGGAACCAGATTAAAATGTGATTGAGAGATATTTAACAAAATAAATAAAAATACAATGCAACATAAATAATGTTAATTTGTGGTTTTTTACATCAATATTCAGTCTTAAGAGATCTGTTTCTGTCTGAGTTTGATACCACTGATGTAGAAAATTGAGGCTCCAGACTGGACTAGGCTCCTGGACTATAGCAGTTTCAAGCCAATGCCCATTTCTGGGATCACCAATTATGAGTTCAGACTCTCACCCAATTTCTGGTCCCTATTAGGAAACTCCCTTACTTGATTCTGGTATCGATAAGCAAACCAGCTGAAGTTCCCCAACACATCTGGTTCTGATTAGGAGTGCTTCTTCCCATATCTGGTATTGATTACCTGTTCTCAACCAAGCCCATCTTTAAGATATAAAACTTCACTGTCCAGACTTCACTCAATGCGTGTTCCCACTGAGACATTTCCCACAGTACACATCTCCCTCACATGAGTGACCCTAATCCTGTGTGTGGTTGTATCTATGTATGCATGTGTATATGTTCGCATGTATACATGTTTCTATTTTTGCCTGCTTGCTCCTCTGCATAATAATAAAACTCTTGTTTTAGTTTTCCAAGTACCAATTATCTGTAAGTTCCCTAACTAAGCCTTTGCTCTAACTTGAGCCACTAGGCCAAATAAAGCAAGGACTAAGATCTCTAGTGATGAAATGACTTGACCAAAGTCAAACAGGCAGCAAATAGAAGAATTGGAATTTGAAGTCAGCCTCTCTGATATCCAATGCAGAGTTCTTGGTACTGTGGAACTTTTCATCTATCTTGTTTTTTACTACATGTGTTTGAACCTAGTTTCCCAGGGGTTAGAGTCTAAATTCCAGTTACTAGACGAGAAAGGCCAGAGTGAAGGAGGAATAGTTAAATATTTCCCTGTCTACTGTTGCATTGAAGTAACCAAGCATTAAATTATATGTTTATTTATTTGGAAAAAAATCTTTGCAAATTTTGCATTGTATTTCTTCACCTCCTCATCCTCTACAACAGATGTAAGCTGAAATTATTTTCACGATGATCTCTTTAAAGGTGTTTATCATGAAAACTCTCATATGAGATCACCAAGCTTCCCCTGAGATGTTTCTTGTTACCTTCAGATGCATGATAAAATCAGTTCCTCCAAACCTTTTATTTGTCTCTGAAAAGAAAACATTTGAGATACCCCTCCATTTAACTGCAACTTCTTTTCATCTTCTGATTTCGTTTATAATGAGAATGTACAGATTATTCATAAATCACTTCTTCCATTGATAAGTCTATTCATTGATCCCTGGACAAAGAACTGATATTTGGAATATGAACTTCCAAAATTAATATTTTTAGACAACCTAAAAGCTGTTTGCTTGATTCTTAGGACCCTGATGGTTTCCTTTTTTCCTTTCTCTCTTTCCTTCCTTTCCCCTATTTTCCTTCTTCTCTCCTTCCACCCTCCTCACCTTCCTTCCTTCCTTCCTTCCTTCCTTCCTTCCTTCCTTCCTTCCTTCCTTCCTTCCTTCCTTCCTTCCTTCCTTCCTTCCTTTTTAATGGGTAGCCATGGCCAAAAAAAATCAGTAGCCAATCAATCAATCGATCTATGATTTATTATGAACCTAAGTGTCAGGCACTGTGCTAGGCACTGGAAAAACAAGTACAAAGAATGAAACAATCCCCCCTCTCAATGGTCTCACTTTTTAATGAGGAAGAAACAAATATCTGTAAAATATATGCAGCACAGATATAAGGGAAATAAATACAAATATATAGAAAGCAGTTCAATACAATGTCAGTTTGGCTTCACTGAAGAATCAGGAGAGATAAGCCCTGAAAGATAGACTGAGGCTAAGTTGCATGAGGCTTTAAGAGCTAAACAGAGAAACTTGTATTTTATCTTACAGGCAATAGGAAACCACTGAAGATGGTTGAGTTATGGGACTAGCTTTATGTCTAAGGAAACTTTTGTAGCACTATGTAAGATGGACTGAAGTAGGAAGAGGCTCAAGGGAGGAAGACCGATGAGGAAGTTGTAATCATTTAGTCAAGAAGTTATAATCATTACAATGATCCATGACAACTCTAAAGGACATATGATGAAAAATGCTTTCCACCTCCAGAGAGAAAACTCATGCACTATGAGTGCAGATGGAAGCATATTTTTTTCTCTTTCTTTATTTTTCTTGTTGTTTTTTTTGGCAACATGGCTAATATGGAAATGTGTTTTGAATGACTTCATATGTATAATGGGTGTCATATTTCTTGCCTTCTCAATGGGTAAGGTCAAGGGAGGGAGAGAATTTGAGACTGAAAATAATTTTTTATACTAAAAAAAATCCTGGCAAGAGGTGAGGAACACCTGAATTTAAGTAGTATCTATGTGAGTAGAGAGAAGACATTATATGTGAGAATAGTTGTGAAAGCAGAAATGGTTTATTAATAGATTGGATATAAGGGATGAGGGAAGATGAGGAGCCCAGGAAAATACTGGGATTATGACCCCAAGGCACTGGAAAGAAGGTGATGCCTTTGATAGAAGTAGGGATGTTTAGGAGAGGAGAGAATTTAGAGGGAAAGATAAAAAGTTCAGTTTTAGGAATATTTAAGATGTCCCCACCCAATGGGTAATTAATGATAATTGATCTCCTGAAAGCATATATTGCACATATAAAATCTTCCCTGTGTGGTAGAACCTGCCAAAATCTTTGTTCTGCTGAAAAATCCCTCAAGAATACAGGATGATTTCCACATTACAGTGAGAAATGGAAGTAGAATATGCTGGATTATGTAAATAGATGCTTAATGAGTATTTTAAGAATTGATTTGAATTGGACTGTATGTTGAAAAAGGCTTTGAGCTCTTGCCATGATGAAAGTAACTTGATATCCCAAAATAAATACCAACCTACCATGTAGAGTGGAATTTTCTAGCATTCGAAGTAAGCTTTGCACACATTTTTCTACCACAGACAATAACTTTATAGTTGCAAAATCTGCTGAAAACTGCTCCTTTTATTGTTGGTGGATTATAAAAAAAGGCATTTGATGTGGTAAAGTAAAATTCAGCCTGATTCGCTCTTCCCCAAGATGCCTTGTGTATATGGTAAGAGCCTACAAAATCCTGCTAATGCAAACACAAAAAATAATGCTGTTCAGTGAACCTGTAATTATTAACAACAAGTCAGTCACAAAACAGGGAAATGCTTGCTTGCCAATGGTGCTTGCTGCTGTCATGAGTGATATCTTGTTCAGGCTCCAAATGTAAGCGGGGTTACTTGTAGATGTTAACATCTCCGAGGTTCCCATTGGCAGATGTTACCGTACAGAGTACATCAAGCTTAAGAACAGGATGTCCTCATCGAAAGCCTTAATTATTGAAATGAGATTGACCTAATAATCTATATAGAAAAAATTAAATAGAAGAAAAATGCTCATTGCCCAAATGATGACAAAGAGCTGGTCCATTGAGTTACAGCATCAGGCCATGTATTTGAAATAGTCTCTGTGGAATGTGAATAAGTTGGTCCCAGGAGTGAATAGGAGGAAGAAAGCAGACTGGATTGCATTTGAGAAGTGGGCAGTGTTTTTAATGATTCCAAGCTGTTCTCCAGTCCAGCAAAAAAAAAGACTAAACAACTTTAACTTTCTTCTAAATGTTAGTGTTTTCCCATGATACTGGTGTCTTGGGACACCACAATACCTAGAAAATCAATGTTGAAGGCATCTCTACCTCCTCTAAAAGGAATGGGGAGACATATGGTGAGGGCACATAGGCTGTAATCTATTTCCAGTGATGATCTATGTGCAATAATTGGCCTAAAGGATATCCTTGGGATTATTATCAGTAAACGTAAAGGTTATATCCTGAGCAAGGGATAGTACTTTGAGACAACTGGACAATCACCTTGGTGTGGTTAGATCATAGCCTTTATATGTGGAAGTGTTTTGGGCTAGGCATGACTCTTGCTAGTCTGATGGCTCAGGGTTGGAAATGGAATGAAATCGAATAATTGTGGAATGGCTAACAATTAACAACATAGAGGCAACTAGGTGGTGCAGTGGATAGAGCAATAGACTTGGAGTCAGGAAGACCTAAATTCAAAAGTAGCCTCATGTATTTACTAGCTGGGTGACCTTGGGCAAGTCATTTAACAAACCTCTGTTTGCCTCAGTTTCCTCATTTGTAAAATGAAGATAATAATACCACTTATACAAATTCTAAGAATAAAATGAGATATTTGCAAAGTGCTATACTAACCTTAAAGTATTCTATAAATGCTAGCTTTTTAACAAAAAACAGTTTACTTCACAATAACATGCAAAGTATATCCAGCTAGGATACAGTACTAGATCAAATCGATACAGCTCCTATGGCCGGCTACTATGGTTTATTGGGTCAGAAGAGTGTTCTGGCTTGAATGATACCTGGGATTCCATCAAGCCTAAGGAGTGCTGATGCTTCATGGGCAGGGTTTTTTATACTTTAAGTAACTGGGAAGTTATATCAGGGGTTGAAACCACTCTAAACCAATTAAGTCCCAAGGAAGCTCTCTTTGCCTTTTTAGGGAGAAACTAGCTTAGCCTATAACCCAGTTGCTCCTACTATAGGAAAAAAATATTCCTATTAGTGACATTCATTGAAATGTAAAGACATTCATAGAGTGTAAAAACGTATTTACTGTTTAACAGGTTAAGAAGATTTTCTTGGTGCACCCTACTGTGTGTTGCCCCTTAGACAGCTATTTACTTTACCAAACCCTGGTCTTGGCTCTGTCCAGGAATGTTTTTTTACCGAAATCTTTATTCTGGGAAGATCTGAGGCTAAATCTGAGCTGTCTGAACTAAGAATCCTATGTTCTTCCTCTTGTTTCATACATATCCATGGATAAACGGATACTATAATAATCTTAGGGAAAATCCTTTAGGTAAAATGATATTACCTTCACTGAACTTGAGTACGTCAATATTCAGAACTAGTGCTAGTTTACTTTAGAAAGAAGTTTTCCACAAATTATTTTTTTCTAATTGCTTTAAAAGATACACAGATATTGTTTATATTTATATATGTGTATATATGTATACATATAAAACTCATGTTGTTATGTCATACTATTATCAGGTGCGAATGTATCAGAAAGAAAATTCTGAAATGAAATAATTATGCAATAATAATTACTTATAAATTTCTTTTAATCATTAATTCAATAAAATAAACTACCTAAAGAGATGGAGACTGGAAACAAGTTGGATGCTAAAAGGACCATCAAAGAGAATGAAGGAGAATGTAGGGATAATGGATAAGGAAGTGAGCAGGACATTATTGATAGTTACCCCAGCATGTTAGCAGCTCCTTCAGTAGAAAGTATAAAATATGTTTGAGAAAGAACAGCTGGTAGGAACCTAGAGGGCATTTAGCTCAACCTCCTCATTTGACAGATTTGGAAGATTAGAATCTGAGAGAGGGAAATGGCTTGTCCAGCTAGGTCGTAGGTGGCATAGGCAAGGTTTGAACCCAGGCTCTTTGTTCCCAAATCAGAAATTAGCTTAAAACAGTCAACCCACAAGCATTTATTAAGTGCCTACTATGTGTGGGGCACTGTAGGTACAAAGATAAAATTGAAGAATTATGCCCACAATTCAGTATATACAAAATTAATGTTTTTTTTAGGTGAGGTATTACCAAAGTAATAATAATAATGATAGCTAATATTTTTAGAGTCTTTTTAAGGTCTATGAAGCACTTTATAAATATTAACTTCTATTTCTTATACCAACTTTAGCAGGTAGATATTATTATTATCCCCATTTTACAGAATGGGAGGCAGACAGAAGCTAAGTGACTTGCCTGGAGTCACACAGCTAATAAGTGTATGAGACTGGATTTGAACTCAGATCTTCTTGACTCCAGGCCCAGCACTCTATTTGTTGTACCTCCTAACTTCTCATTGTGCATCTCATATAAGAGGGAGCATTTTTGCTGAGCTTTAAAGGAAACTAGGAATTCTAAGAGGTAAAGGAGGGGAGGGAGCTCATTCCAAGCATGAGGGATAGCTTGTGTAAAGACACAGACACTGGAGATGGAATATGACCATCTGAGTTGACAGAAGAAACTGGGTGACCGATGTGATGGAGTCGACATGGATATGCACAGTGAGGGAAAAAAGCTTGTCATTTAAATTTCTTTAGAGAAATGTTTTTAGAGGTGACCACTGGATTTTTTTGAAAGAAAACTGAAGATTGATGAAGTGATACCTGAAAGTGAGCTGAGTTTCTTTGAAAAAGGCTTCATTTGAATTGACGGGTTTGTTGTGGTTACAACTAGTGAGTTTTAAAATGACAGCTTAATTTGTAGTAATGTAACATCCTATATACAACCATAGTATATCCCATATAAAGTTACTCTGACCAATGTAATATGTTCATTAATACATTATAACTAAACCTCATGGTAAAATTATGAAACCCTACTGTAATGTCGTTTAGCAAATGATCCATTTATAGCATTAATCTTATGAAAGTAACTGCCCCTTGGCATACTGCTTTACCCTATTTTTCCAGGATATGCTTTCTAGAGGGGGGAGGGATCAGCTGGTTGTAGGAATTAGACTTTGATATATAACAGGTGAGAAGGAATTTATAAGCTTTTAAGAATGTTTCATGCATAATACCTAAGCCGGGAATCAAAGAAGCAACTGTTAAGTCATCAAAAAGTCAAAGGCAAATTCAAGACCCAACAGATCCAATGGGTTAGGCAGGAACTAAGTTTTGGAATAATAGGTTCAAATCAAGGTGAATCCACACAAAAAAAGAATCAGGGAAACAACTCAGAAGCACGAGAGGGATTTCAACTAATGAATATTTGCTTCATGCAGGAAATTGGTTTGATACAGGATCATTTCATTTTTAAGGTGGTCCTACGTTAGCTACTACTTTTCCTCCATGCCGTATACACACATTAGGCTGAAGATGATGCATCCATAGGCTTAGATATCATTGAGAACATAAACATTATATAAATTTAACCACGCTTTAGATGATGCTCCCCTATGTCTAACAGGGTTATGAAAGATGAGCCCCCAAATGTGGCATAGGTTTGTAGAGTTGTCCAGCGTCATTTGAGGGCACTTCTAAACCTTCTACTTGACTCATGATCACGTTCATTCATTCATTCATTCGTCCATCCATCCCTCCTTCCTTCTACTTGTTGATTTCTAACCTATCTTTTAAAGACCACTCCAAATCTGTGAAGCCTTCTTTGATCTTTCCCTACTAAGTAATAATCTTTCCCACCACGGATTTTGGACATGATATTTGGCTTCTTCTGTTCTTATGCATTCATCATGTATTAATTTGCCTTATATCTACCACTCTAATAGACTGCCTGTCTTTGAGGGCAGGAAAAATATCTTACTGAGATTGATCAGTGAATTCAAGGATTTGGACGTTCTCTACAATTGTGAGGTTCAAATGAAATAATGGATGTAAAACACTTTAAGAACCTTCAAGCTCCATAGAAATGGCTATTATTATTATTATCATTTTTAGCCTCTAGTCTCCAGGCCTCCAGTCTGATAACAGTCTTATTACTTGAACACTCTACCACATTTCTGCTAAGCCCAAGCAATATTTATAGAATAATTTAAGAGTGTGCTGGTAAATGGTTAACAACTGGGCTCTGGAGAAAAATATATGCAAACACTTGTAAGTTTAATCTGTATTATTAATGCTTTCTTCAGTTCAGACAATCAGCTAAACAATAAATCAAACCCTGATTTATACTGATAACTGATTTCTCAGGTATAAATGCTCTCACTGAAAATTTAACAATCCACAAGCTGGTTAGAGCTGGCTCCAATGCACCTTTCCCTACAATGATATAGATCATAATCCAGCCATGCTTTCCTGTCCTGTGCTACTCTTGTCTGTTTTTCCTGTATGTTTTTGTAACACCAACATGATATCCACAGCACCTACAGCAGCATGAATATGCCAGTGCAATTCTGAATCGTGAAATACAACAGATTCTCTTCATGGAAGACAGAACCAAAACATTTATTCAAATCCATCATAGTAACAAAGGAATCTGTACACAATAAAATATAGAGGGCAACACCATCTCCAAGCCTTTCCTCTCAAACTTCCCACAAACCAACTCCCTTAAACAAATCACAAACAAGCTCTCTCACTCATGCTAGACAGCTGCCTTTCCCATCTCTGATTGCTCTCTGACAAGTTTTCTCTCAGCTCTTCTCTAGCTCAACCTCTTCTTATTCTACACCCTTCCATTCCATGTGACTTAGACTCAGGTGATTCAGACTTCCATGTGATTTAAGCAGATGGATGGGAAAGATTTTCCCATTAAGAAGTGAAATTACATTAACAAAAAGCAAAAACGTATTATCTGTACAGTTTTCCACAGCAGGTGCACCTAATATCCTGGAGGCATTCCTGGCTTTCTCATGACACTGAGAGGATATAATTAGGGAGTATTCAGCATTTTCTAGCCACTCATACATTTCCTCGAAGATATTTTTTTGTTCTTCAAAGTTCTTGATTTGTTACAGCCTGCTCACAACTACCATATGTGTTTCCATAGTTTCCTGTGTGATACTCATTTTCATGTTCTTTGTAGACTGTTGTGTTCCAGGTCCCAGAGAAGCCACAGGGAGGTAGAATACTAGTATTAAAAAGATAAGCCTTTGCTTCTGGATTTGAATTCAGTTGCAAGAAGACTTGTGGTTGCTAAAGGAGATTTTCAATGTTACGAAAGCAATCCAATCTGATGAACTAGATTTCGTCTATCCAATTGCATATGATATTCTGGGTAATAGAGTTTCCTCGGACAGTTGGTCTTGCCTGAGTAGATGGTAGTTATCCATCTTTGTAGGAAGTTTTGCAGCGCTCCAGAGATTGATTCAACTTGTTTAATGTCCTTCACAAATAGGAGGATCTGGACCTCATCATCTACAGGGAATCCCTTTTTATGTGATATCTAAGAGAAGCAGCATGTCATAAAGGACAGAGAGCTAGCCAGAAAGAAAATCATCTCAAGTTGTTAGACAAAAAGTGGGACACTGGGACTAAACTGTGCAACCGTAATTGGCTGACCCCCACAGAATATGTCCCTAGTATAGTAAAGTAGTTTCTTGAACTCTTAAGTGACTGCTTAGAGGCAATGTCACCAATGATTTGCTCACAGGGAACGAGTTAAAAAAAATTGCAGGACTATTTTCTCAAGCTCCCGGGCTAAAAAGGACAGACCTTGCATTCTTTTTACCTGCTCTGGTGGTGGCATAAGACAAAAGCAATGGTGAATGGAGGGAACCCTTGATTTGGGGGGAACTCCAATATTTGCTCATAGACTTTGATGATAATACCTGCTGACATATCTCCCTTTATTTATAGATGAGGAAACTCAGGTTGCAGTAGTTACATGAATGACTTCCAAGAGCCCACAGAATAGGTCTGTTGTGAAATCTGAACCTGGAAGTTTGATCCCCTTATTTCCCAGTTCACTTGTCTTTTCAGTGAACTTTTCTTTTCTCTTAGGGAAGTTAGTAGTATGTCTTCCATGGGTAGAATTTTATTATTGTATTGTCACTGTAGAAATAGTTGGAACATCTCTCTATTAACACACCCCAAGTGTGTGTGTGTGTGTGTGTGTGTGTGAGTGAGAGAGAGAGAGAGAGAGAGAGAGACAGAGAGAGAGAGACAGAGACAGAGACAGAGACAGAGACAGAGAGACAGAGAGACAGAGACTTACTTTTTTATGGACTTTCAGAAACTATACCCTTTAACCTTCTTTTCTCCTGATTCTTGGGAGAGTTAATCCTCTCAACTTTGGAACTTCTACCCAGGAGTTGAGCTGTCTGATTGCTGAGTGCCAACTTGACTAACTCACTGTATTTAGCAAGTCCCAGACCATGCTCTACATTCCATCCAGCTATAATCTGACAAGAAAATATTTCTACTCATCTTTTAAGGTTCCTTTCAAGGTGAAGCCTTCTTCTGGTCCTGCCAGTTTCCCTTTCAGATCTCACATATTTTGTCATATATCTATATGTATATATACATATTATACATATATATATACACACATATATCTCACAATGTTATTTTGTATTATTGTTTGTGCTAGTCCCCTACTAGACTCCACAAAAGCAAGGACTTTGTCTTATTTAAACTTTATACCTCACTCAAAACTTAGAACCTGCTCTATACCTAACAGGCACTTGATAAATGTTAAAAATTATTGTTGAATTGGACTTAATGGCTGTCAATGTCAGTGACACAGACATTATTAGCTTTAGTAGGGTCAACTAGCCCAAGTAATCAAACTAGGTGGTATAGCAGATAAAGAGTTTAAAGACCTGTGTTCAAATTCTGTCTCACTCTTACTGTGTGAACCTGCAGAAGTCACTTAATCTCTCTCAGTTTCACTTTCCTTATTTGTACCCTCACTTGTAGGGGACGCAACTATATCACAGGATTGCTATGATGATAGGATCAAATGAGATTTATCTCTGTCTTTTATCTCTCATCTATCTATTACCTATCTAACATCTATCAATCTATCATTTGTCTATTATCTATCATCTATTTATGTATCTATGATCCATCATCCATCCAATTATCAATCTATCGATCATCTATCTACTTTGCTTAGTCCTTAAGTCACCATACAGATGTGAACTATTATGATTATGATGACAGCAAAATTTGGAGCAGAAATAGCCTGAGTCTGTATCTTATTGAAGTGCCACCTAATCTGTAGGACCTGGAGACGTAGAGATTAACTAGTGTCTTTGATGATGATAACACAACTCTTCAATAATATACATTATGCAAAGAGAGGTACACTTTTGGTATATCACCTTGTTGAAAAGCATATAACATTTCTTTGGCTTCAGATTTCTAAGTAAAGAAAAAGAATTTCACTTTTAAGGAAAATTTCCTTAACTATGATTATTTTATTTTGTTCTTTTGTTCTGTCTCTCTCTCTCTCTCTCTCTCTCTCTCTCTCTCTCTCTCTCTTCTGTCCTCCAATACAATTCCTTTTTTTGGATCAGGTGTTTAACAGTTAGTGGGCATATAGATTTTCCTTTTGAACATAAGGGGTGAGATTTTGTAGGGACTCACATTTAATTATGGAGAGAGAGATACTTTTTTAAAAATGTGGAACCCAAATGGATGTTTAAGGACACAGTAATGGTGCCACGCTTTCCAAACTTATGAAGGAAGGGTATAAATTTGGCAGGATATGTGATCTGCATATACTTTGTATGAAGGCAGGGAGCTGGCATAAGGGTAAGGGCCATCTGCTCCCTTTTCCCTTTCTTGCTGAAGTGAACGTTTAAGAGTTCCAGTTTGGTGAGTGTGCTCTCTTCTCTCTGCACCTATAGGAAAGTGGACATGTGCTGAAATGAAGTAATTGGCCACCATTTTATTTGTTTTGCTTGTTCCTTACTTTGATTATATATCTTGTGGAAACCACACACACACACACACACACACACACACACACACACACCCCTAAAGACTGGTTTGGTGTCTAGCCTTTATATGTTCAAAGGCACATGTTTTAACATGACTTTTTCCTTTTCACCTTCCTTTCCTTTTTCTGAGTTCATTGTTTTTAGAAACTCTCTTCTCTGTGCTGCCAGGGTGGGTGGAGTCCCCTCTGAGGTTTAGAGTCTCTCAAAGAGAAAAGCCCGAAGCAGAATCCACCAGCCTAGACACTCTGGATTAACTTAAGCCATCCTGCATTGGCCTTTTGGTGAAACTGAAGCTTTCCCAGCCTGAGAAGCCAGCAGGACATCCTGTTTGAGTTTAGAAATCACCCCCTACCCCCTCTGTCCCATTTCCCTTCTCTCTCTTTCCATCTCCACCCTGTTCTCCCCCCAACTACCAATAAAACAAAGAAACCTGAGAAATAATCTCTTACAGAGGAGGCTTCTCAGGCAGTGATTGTCATGCTGGCAGAGAGCCAGGTTTTAGTGTGGCACAAAAATGGACCCAGGAGGGGAGCTACTGGAAGGCAGTCAGAGAGCCCCTGAAAAGGGAAGTCATTAAACTACCAGGAACAACAAAACTCTCATTTATCCAGCTTTCATTTTTTTAAACGATAAATGAAAAGCCTACGAAGTAGTCTTTCAGGCTTGTAATAAAACTCCAGACCTGTTTGCTCATACGTTGCTGAAGTGAAGAAGTGTGTTGGTGCACATCAGTAGGGGTGTGTGTGTGCGTGTGTGTGTATATGTGTGTGTGTATAAGCTGCTTCATAATTGGACTTGTAAAATCATCCCAGGTCACAAGCTTCCAGAAGAACCATAGGAGAGGCTGTGCTACAGCAGCTTTCAGTTTACAAGTGTTTTTGTCCTGGGGATTGTTTTTCGAAAGGGAAGCTTTAATTTGTCACTACTTGGAAAGAGTAAAAATGACCACAAGGGAAGGAGGCTATTCATTTAGGGTGCTTGGGGCTGGGGGTGGGGAAAGCACAAATTTTTCAGAAGGAGAAAAAGTGGAAGTAAAGGCAAACAGCTATAAAAACGGGAGTGAAAAAAACAACAAAAACGAGGCAGGGCTCCTTTGGTCTGCAGGAAGTAGAGGATAATAAGCCTCATTTTAAAGTTTACCAAATAAAAAAGAAAGTGCCTTTGGGTGATTGAAGAAAGCTCTTGGCACCTAATCCAATAAAAATGAAGTTTTCCCCTTTGGAAGGGACTGGTGGGAGATGCGATAGTCTTTCACACTTTTCTTTCAAAGGATAAGGTCTAGGACTGAGTGGGCTATGTGGTTTGCATATATGTCTTAATGGTAATTGGCCTAGCTGACAGGAGCAGATCGACAGTGAGGGAGCAATTAAGCAAATGAATGAAGCAAGAAGTTAAGTGTTTTGGCAGAAGACAAAGAACTTCATTAGGTAATGTTTACTTTTTCTAGTAGCTAAATTCTATGTTTTTAATTAGCACCAGGATGTTTTCTCTCCAGCCATTTGGAGAACTATACCAACTTTTCTTTGATATAATGTGCTGCTACTTTGGGGTGAAGGGCAAATGGGAAAAGGAAAAAGAGAGAGAGAGGGAGAGAGAGACGGAGAGGGAAAGAGAGAGGGAGAGAGAGAAGAAAATGGAAACCAAAATAGAAAAAAATAAAGAAGTGAAATAAAATCTTTATTCTATTGCAGGAAGATAAACTTCCTTGGTTCTGATGGGCTTATATGAGTCAACTGTCTTGGGAGCTAATTCTAGCCAGATTCAGTACACTTATTTTGCAGAAACCCAGGCCATGGGTTTACTCATTTTCACACTGCCGGCAATATAAACCAGGAGACAGTATGGCATGAGAGACAAAGGGAAAGAAAATAAAGTACTTAATAAGATACCTTTGTTCATTAAAAAAAAAAAAGATTGTTTTTATCATTCATCTCCCAATCATACTCCTTTCTCTCATAGAACTTTTCCTTGTAACAAAGCAGTTAATAGTAGTCATGTCATTTTTCTGTGTAGCTTGGTAGATACAATATTCTATCATTCCTATTTAAATATTCTTATTTTATGAATGGGATTTCTCTCTCTATTTCTTCTGGCTGCTGATTCCTTCCACTTTGTTAAAATGGCTAATTCTTTCTATTAACTTTTAGTTGACTCTCTAGGGTTCTTTAAGTAAGTTATATCATTTGCCGAAAGCAATAGTTTTGTTTCTTCTTTGACTATGTTTATTTCCTCAATTTCATTTCCTTTTCTTTTGTTCTATAACTAGCATACCTAGTACTATGTTACATAAGAATCATGATAATGCTTAGGCTCTATTCCAAAGTTTTGTTTTGTTGTTCTACTGCTGCTATATTTATTGGTGAATTTATCAATTATTTCTACAATCTATTCTTTAACCCAAAGGTTCTTTGGTATTAAGTATTTAGTCTCTGACTAATTTTTAATCCTTTCCTTAAAGGCCTTTTATTGAATATCATTTTTACTGTATTTACTTGGAAAAGGGTCTGTTTACTAGTTTTGCTTTTTTCCACTAGTTTGTGAGGTTTTTATGCTAATACAGGTTCAATTTTTGTAAAGGCACCACACATAGTTGAGAATAAGTATACTCCCTTCTATTTCCATTCAGTAATCACCAGAGGTCTATCTGGTGATTTCTAAATTCTATTTAGACAATAGTCAGGATCTTTCTAAAATTCTATTCAGATCCTTAATTTCCTTCTTATTTATCTATTGACTAGATTTGTTTTAGTTTGAGAAGTGTACATTAAAGTCCAACACTCATAGTTTTTGCTACCTATAGTCCAATTGACTTTTAAATGTAAGTATTTAAATATTATTCTGTTTGGTACATATATGTGGTCCATGAGGTCATGAAGACTGGACAACTGATCAGCAATAATATATATGTATGTATGTGTGCATATATGTATAATATTGAGAGTAACTCATTGTCTATGGTGCCTTAAAGCACAATGTGTAGTTTCACTGTTTGTCTCTTTTAATTTAGTCTATTTTTATTATTGTCTTGTCTGATACCATGATTACTTCCCTTACATTTTTTTGTTTCACCTGGAAACATGATAGTTCATGCTCTAGTCCTTTATTTTAACTCTGTGTGAATCATTGTATTTTTAAATGTCTTTTAAAAAACATTTTGTTGGATCTTCTTTCTAATCAATTCTGCTACCTTCATTGGTTTTATAGGTGTGTTTCTCCCACTTACAGGTATTCATTGTATACATCCATCCAGCCTATCTTTTCGTACATTTTCCTTTCCTTGCACCCACCCCTCAGTTTAAGGAGAAGAAGAAAGAGTTAAGAGAGGGTATGATTTGGCTCTAGTGATCTACATTTGATGCAGTCTGATTCCATTTCACTATTACTCTTTTCTTCCCCTTGCCCAGTTTCTGATCACAGGTTCTTACACTTTCTTTCTTTCCTTTTATTCTTTCCTTTACACTGTATTTACTCTCTGATGATAGATTTTAATTATGACTAATCTCTTCCTGTCAATCTACCTTCCTTTTTTCCTTATTCATGACTATTGCCCCCTTGAATTGAGTATTTCTACATTGAACTATGTATGTATATGTATGTGTGTTTATGTGTGTATTTGGTCTTCATTTTTCTAGTTCAGAGGAAAGTGAGGTTCATTTATAACCAGCTCCCACTGCTCTCTTTCTCTACGTTGATACAGTCTTCTTATGCAGATGGATTAGTTGAGATAGTCAGTTCTACGCCCTTCCTTCTTCTTTTCTTGAATATTTCTTTTTTGTTCTTTTCTCTTAAGATTATTCAAATATAACAAAAGTCTTCCCAGGTCCTCTGTTTTATTTATTCCCTTTGTGAAACTTAAACATATTAGTATTCTGAAGGAACACTCTTTTTTCTTCTTCTTCTTCTTTTTTTTTTTTTTATTAAACTTTTAACATTTATTTTCACACAATTTTGGATTACAAATTTTCTCCCCTTTTTCCCCCTTCCCCCCCCCCAGACCCAAGCTTTCTAATTGCCCCTGTGACCTATCTGCTCTCTCCTCTAAACTCCCTCCCTGCCCTTGTCTCCGTCTTCTCTTTTGTCCTGTAGGGCAGGATAGCTTTCTTGACCCCTTAACCTGTATTTCTTGTTACCCAGTGGTAAGAACATTACATTTGGTCCTAACACTTTGAGTTCCGACTTCTTTAGCTCCCTCCCTCTCTATCCCTTCCCCTTGGAAGACAGGCAGTTCAATATAGGCCATATCTGTTTAGTTTTGCAAATGATTTCCATACTAGTTGTGTTGTATAGGCCTAACTATATTTCCCTCCGTCCTGTTCCCCATTACTTCTATTTTCTTATGGTCCTTTCCCTCCCCATGAGTGTCGACCTCATATTGCATTCTCCTCCCCATGCCCTCCCCTCTATTCTCCCCCCCATCCTGCTTGTGCCCCTGTTCCCCACTCTCCTGTATTATGAGATAGGTTTTCCTATCAAAATGAGTGTGCATTATATTCTTTCCTTTAGTGGAATGTGATGAGAGTAGACCTTGTGTTTTTCTCTTGCCTCCCCTCTTTATCCCACCACTAATAAGTCTTTTGCTTGCCTCTTTTATGAGAGATAATTTGCCCCATTCAACTTCTCCCTTTCTCCTCCCAACATTTCTCTCTCACTGCTTGATTTCGTTTTTTTGTTTTTTTTTTTTAGTATATGATCCCATCCTCTTCAATTCACTCTGTGCACTCTGTCTCTATGTATGTGTACGTGTGTGCATGTGTGTGTGTGTGTACTCCCACCCAGTGCCCAGATACTGAAATGTTTCAAGAGTTATAAATATTGTCTTTCCATGTAGGAATGTAAACAGTTCAACTTTAGTAAGTCCCTTATGATTTCTCTTTGCTGTTCGCCTTTTCATGGTTCTCTTCATTCTTGTGTTAGAAAGTCAAATTTTCTTTCCAGCTCTGGTCTTTTCATCAGGAAAATTTGAAAGTCTTCTATTTCATTGAAAGACCATTTTTTCTCCTGAAGTATTATAGTCAGTTTTGCTGGGTAGGTGATTCTTGGCTTCAGTCCTAGTTCCTTTGACTTCTGGAATATCCTATTCCATTCCCTTCTATCCCTCAATGTAGAAGGTGCCAGGTCTTGTACTATCCTGATTGTATTTCCACAATACTTGAATTGTTTCTTTCTAGCTGCTTGCAATATTTTCTCTTTCACCTGGGAATTCTGGAATTTGGCCACAATGCTCCTAGGAGTTTCTCTTTTTGGATCTCTTTCATGCGGTGTTCTGTGGATTCCTTGAATATTTATTTTGCCTTCTGCTTCTAGAATCTCAGGGCAGTTTTCCTTGATAATTTCATGGAAGATGATGTCTAGGCTCTTCTTTTGATCATGGTTTTCAGGTAGTCCCAGAATTTTTACATTGTCTCTCCTGATTCTATTTTCCAGGTCAGTTGTTTTTCCAATAAGATATTTCACATTATCTTCCATTTTTCGAATCTGCGTGGTATGTTCTGAGATATCTGTCTTTCTCGAAAAGTCCAAAGCTTCCATCTGTACCATTCCAGATTTGAAAGATCTATTTTCTTCAGTGAGCTTTTGAATCTCCTTTTCCATTTGGTTAATTCTGCTTTTGAAAGCATTCTTCTCTTCATTGGCCCCTTGCACCTCCCTTGCAAGCTGAGTTAGGCTAGTTCTCAAGGTGCCAATTTCTTCAAGATTTTTTTGGTTCTCCTTTAGCAGGGAGCTGATCTGTTTTTCATGCTTCTCCCTTATCCCTCTCATTTCCCTTCCCAGTCTTTCCTCCACCTCTCTAACTTGATTTTCAAAATTCCTCTTGAGCTCTTCCATGGCCTGAGCCCATTGGGTGGGCTGGGACACAGAGTCCTCGATTTCTGTGTCTTTGCCTGATGGCAAGCCTTGTTCCTCCCCATCAGAAAGGAAGGGAGGAAGTGATTTTTCTGCGATTAAGTACCCTTCAATAGTTTTATTTCTTTTCCCTTTTCTTGGCATTTTCTCTCCCTAGTGGCCTGACCTCTGAATGTTCTCCTCACACCCACCTCGCCTCCTGGTCCTCCCAGCCAGTGTTTGGGGACTGAGATTCAAATGCTGCTTCCCGCCTTAGGATTTTTGGCGGGGGCAGGGCTGTTATTCAGTGTTAAATTAGGATCAGGTGCTGAGGTCAGGGGCAGGGCCTCCTCTCTGGCTCAATTCCCTCAGGGGGTTTATGCACAGACCTTCCACAATGGATCCAGGCTCCCGCTCGCTTGGGGAGCCCCCGTCCGCAGCCGCCTCTCAGCCCCCACCTCCCGGGGGGGCCCCGAGCCTTGGGGGCACCTCACTCCCCTCTCAACCCGCCAAAGAGACTCTCTCATCTACCCCTGTCAGTCACCTCTTGGTGGGGGGGCCCGTGCTGCCACTGAAGATCCCGCCTCCAGAGCCCTTTCAGATCTGTGCCTCTCGGAGCTGTGGCCGCCGCCGCTGCCGCAGGTCCGGGCTGGGCACTGTGTCTGCAGCGCGACGGACCTTTTGTGAGAGGTTTGCTGGTTCCTCTGTGGGTGGGGAGACCCACGTGGCTGCTAGAGATCCTGTCCCGTAGCCCTCTCGGATCTTTTTCTCACGGTGTTGCTGCCGCGGTATGGTTGCTCTCTGCTACCCGCCCTGGCACCCAGTCCACAGTGCGAAGGACCCCCTGTGAGAAGTTCTCTCCGGAACAGAAATCTCCCTCGCTCCAATATTCCGTGGTCTCTGGGTGCAGAATTTGCCCTGGGTTAGTCCCCTCTGCCGTTCTGTGGTTTGTGGGTTCGGAGCTATGTGTATATGCGTCTTTCTACTTCGCCATCTTGGCTCCGCCCCCTTTTTTCTTCTTCTTAAAATATAAAGACTTCCTGACTATATATTTGTTCCAGTTGCTCAAATGTATTTACCTTTCTAGGTTTCTCTTAATTTTTGCATTTTCATTTGAAGTGTCTACTTATCTCCAATCTTTTCATCAGAAATACTGGAAAGTTCTCAATTTCGTTAAAGATCCATTTTTTCCTTGTAGGATTATTCTCTGCTTTTCTGGCTATCTTATTTGTTTTTTATTGAAATCTTTTCTCTTTTGCTTTCTGCAATATTAGATTCCAAGCTCTCCTTTTCTTTAAAGTATTATCTGCCAGGTCTTTGTATGGTCCTGACTATGTTCCTTGATACTCGAATCCTTTTTTTTTTTTTTTCTGGCTACTTGCAGCACTTTTTTTCTTTGGATTTTGACTTTGATATTCCTGGGAGTTTTAATTTGGAGGTTTCTTTCAAGAAATGACTGGTGAGTTATTTCTATTTTCACTTTGCCCTCTTGTTCTCATTGGCCTGGGTATTTCATTCTTGCCTTCTTGAAATATTTAAACTTTTTTATGGTTGAAGTTTTCAGATTATCTAGTGATTCTTAGATGAACTCTTCTTAACCTGTTTTCCACCTAAGTTATTTCTTATAGGACATACACCATACATCTTTTTGATATTTTTTCAGTCTTTTGATACTTTTCCAGTATTTATTGTTGTATGTTAGAGTCATTGATCTCTGTGTGGTCTAAAAAGTCCATCTGAGTAAGATTTTTAAAAAAACCTCCCATACTAAGCTGTTTATTATCTTTTCAGTTCTTTTATTGTTCTCATTTCCTTCCCTATACTTTCCTCTAGAGTTCCTATTTAATTTTTATGATCATTTAAAAACTTTGACTTTATTTCTTCTAGGAATTCCAATAGAACTTATGGTGATTTTTTTTTTTTTTTTTTAGAAAATTTGTTTGTAGATAGTGATGTATTATTCTCTTCTTCTGAAATTGTGTGTTGAGCCTTCCTGACTCTATTTTTTGTTACTATTTTCTTGTGTTTATTCATTTTTCCAGCTTCATTTCCTGAACTGAGATGTTATATTTAGTATGTTGCTCTATCAATTCTAGAAGGAATAGCAAGGTCTTTTTTGAGAGGGAGGTGGGGTACTGATGTATATTGTCTGGTGTCTAAGAAGTGAGAAATATGTTCTTTATGGACCTCAGGGTGGGTGTAGTCAGTGCAGGAGCCGAGTTGGTCTGCAGGGCAGGAGGTAGGGAAGTCTGTGACAGAGTGACCTGATATAGGATGTGTCCTTATGCGGTTCTAGCCTTTGTGGTTCTAGCCTTGTAGGTTTCTGACTCAGGTTTGGGTTCAGAGTGACACAATTAAGTTCTCCACATTTTTTCAGCTAGACCTTGGTCTGGGACCCCATCTCTTTACCCTCAGGGTCTGCACGCTTCCCATGGTTGCTTCCGTTCTTTGAGTTGGAAGGTTTCTGCATACTGTACTCCTGGGGCTAGATTTTTTCTAACTGGACACCTCTCCTAATGTCTAAAGGCTTCTAGTTATATCTAGATTGGCAAACTGGACTTACTGCAATTTCTTTTTTGATTTCTTGTTCCAATACTCTTTTTCAATATATAGGAAGTATGGTTAAGCAAATGAAACCCAATTGTTGACCATGTCAATGCATGTCTGGTCCCACACCTGCAGCTTACTTCTGATGTTCAAACTCATCTCGACATTAAACAAAGTTCTTATGTTCTGAAAATTTTTTTTAAACTTATGCTATTGCGGTCATTTCATAAATGATTTTGGTGATTCTGCTTATTTCACTGTGTCAGTTCATACAAGTTTTCCTTAGTTTTTCTGAATTCTTCACATTCATTGTTTCTTATGGGGCAATTACATTCTACTATGTTCATATGCTACAATTCAGTCAGTCGATAAGCATTTATTAAGTACTTACTATGTGCCAAAAGCTGTTCTAAGTGCTGAGGTTGCAAAAAAAGGCAAAAGATAGTTCCTGCTCTCAAGGAGCTCACGTTCATTATACTAATTCATTATATCTACATGCCACAAACCATTTAAAAAAATACCAACTGATATCATGAATTTCTCTGGTTTCATTCTTTTATTGACATAGTTTCATTAAGACTCACAACTCTATTATGCTATAAGGAGCTGGTATCATCGACTTTCTTTAAGTGATGGGAAAATAGGCAGAGTGGTATTTGATCAAAACTCTTGTTGTAGGATTGCGTGTGTGTGTTCATCCTTCGTTGCTGAAGAAGACCATGCCATCAGAGAAATAATGACTTGACTTTGTTTTGAATGAGGGAGGGCTGTGCAGGTCACCAGCCTCACTTCTCCTTCAGAGCCATCTGAATCCAGTGACCAGATATTAATCAGGATGACTAGAGATGACCCAGAATGAGGCTGTTGGGGTTAAGTGACTTACCCAAGGTCACACAGCTAGTGAGTATCATGTGTCTGAGGTAAGATTTGAACTCAGGTCCTCCTGACTCCTGCACTGGTGCTTTATCCACTGCACTATCTAGCTGCCCCTGTAGAGTTGGTAGTACATGTTGGACACATGACTTTTAGTTTAGCTATTTGATAGACATATATTTGCTACAATGTGACATCAAAGGCCACGAAGGGCTAGAGTAGTGGTTCTGTAGTCCATGTAGAGTTCTTGGGGTCAGAATATGTTGAAATAGGGATGGAGAGGTTGCTGGGATTTTGATCCAAGGTGCTGAAATTTGTTGGGTGCCAATGGCACTTCTGTAGTATAGAAACAATTGAGCTCAGCACCTCCTTGGCAGTATTAGTTACTAAGAATAGAAAACTCTAGGAACTTTCTTCCTGTAGTAGCCACATCCCAAGTGAACTCTGATAACTCCGCCTACCCTCACCCCTCTGCTATTCTGGGCCAGTCTTAGCTTACACAAGTCCAAGCTTGAAATTAGAATGCAATGAGTTACCCATAGACCATAAAGTTCAATACGACAACTGTAGTTATGGAATTAAAAAATACAATACCTAATTAAATTAAAATAAAATAAAATCCTGCTTTCCTTATGTTCTTCCCATGGGTATGATTCATGCTTTAACCCATTTGTGTTACCAGGAGGGCACTGGATTTGCTTTAACCATGAGGGAAGAGAAAGGTTTTTTTGTTTATTTCTTTGTTTTGTTTTATCTTGCTGAGGCACTTGGTTCTGATTCTGGCCCTTGCCCTCTTCAGTGAAATTAAGAAATCTTACCCGTGACTGTGTGACTGCTAGGTACCCTAGTGGCAGCATTGGCCATTATTCATGAATTTAAAGGGGAGAAAGGAGTTTCTATTGCTGAAGCACAGGGTTAAGATCCTTGGCCTTCGCCTTTGGGTCCTGAATCACAGTACCATGTTCATCATGATACTGGGGTGACTGCCCAGGCTCCTCATCTCAGCCTTGGTCAGAAATGTTTAGATCTAGCAAGGAATCACAAGGTTGCCCAGCCAAGTCCTTGGGTTTTAGGTCCTGAAACATCACACCATGCTTATCAGGCTACAGAAAGAATGAAAGGGGGATTGGGGCAAGGAAAACAGCAGACCCCAGGAAAGACCCGTACAAGGAATTAGACAATCCCTGAGAAACAGAAAAGGAGATCTCTGGACATCTGCTGAGAGTAGGAGACAATCAGCTTTCTCCAGAAACCAATTTTTGCCATTTGCCCCTAGATATGGTTTGGATTACTTGCTCTTGGTTGTAATTCCTCATTACAACCCTGGAAGACATGTATAGATGAAACTGTGGATTTTTGAAGAGTTAAAGTAAAGCACAGACAGAGTCTTTTTCTAAGTACAAGAACAACAAAAATGACATCACACTCATTCCTGCCCTTGAGAACCTTATGTGAGACAGGTGTTAACAGGTGCATAATTAAGTATAATGCAAATCACAGCAGCCCAGCTGAGTCATAGCTAACTTTTAACCAAAACAAAACCAAAACAAAACAAAACAAAAAAAACTGATCTCATCCTTCTTTCCATCCCCATGCTTCTGCTGTCAGTGAGGATGATAAAATTAAAGGAGCTGAGGGAAGTTCTTTTGTCAGTGAATATCAAAATTTTTCCTTATTTTAGCTTACATTTTTTGTATTATAATTTTTAAAAATTTTCAGTTTGTGAATCAAAACAAGTATTTCCATAACACAGTACAATAAAAATTGAAACTGCAAATCTACCACGTGCAACTCACTTTAAATATGCGACAGTTATTCTGTAAATTTCTTTTTTCTTTTTTTCTTTCCTTCCCCCACCCTAGAGATTACACACAAATAGATATATTATATATACATATATACACACATACATAAATACAAGCACATATATGCATATATGTATATGTGTATGTAAAATTATTCTATAGATACTTCTTTTGTGGGGGGGATACTTAAATTTATTTAACTTTTCAACATTCATTTCCACAAAATTTTGGGTTCCAAATTTTCTTCCCATTTGTCCCCTCCCCCCACCCCAAAACTCTGAGCATTCTATTGCTCCTATCACCAGTCTGCTCTCTCTTCTAACATCCATCCCTTCCCTTATCCCCCATCTTCTCTTTTGTCCTGTAGGGCAAGATAACTTTTTATAACCCATTACCTGTATTTCTAATTCCTAGTTGCAAGAACAGTACTCAACAGTTGTTCCTAACACTTTGAGTTCCAACTTCTCCCCATCCCTCCCTCCCCACCCACTCTCTTTGGGAAGGCAGGCAATTCAATATAGACCATATCTGTGTAGTTTTGCAAATGACTTCCATAATAGTTGTGTTGTGTAAGACTAACTATATTTCCCTCCCTCCTATCCTGCCCCCCATTGCTTCTATTCCCTCTTTGGATCCTGACCCTCCCCAAGAGTGTTGACTTCAAATTGCTCCCTCCTCCCATTGCCCTCCCTTCCATCATCCCCCTCACCGTGCTTATCCCCTTCTCCCCCACTTTCCTGTATTGTAAGATAGGTTTTCATACCAAAATGAGTGTGCATTTTATTCCTTCCTTTAGTCTATGAGAGTAAGCTTCATGTTTTTTCTCTCACTTCTCCTCTTTTCCCCTCCACTGCCTCTTTTGAGAGATAATTTGCCCCCCTCCATTTCTCCCTTTTTCCTCCCAATATATTTCTCTCTCACTGCTTAATTCAATTCAACCTCTCTCTCTCTCTCTCTCTCTCTCTCTCTCTATCTCTCTCTCTCTCTCTCTCTCTCTCTCTCTCTCTCCCTCTGTGTATGTGTAATCCCACCAACTACCCAGATACTGAAAAAAGTTTCAAGAGTTACAAATATTGTCTTTACATGTAGGAATGTAAACAGTTCCACTTTAGTAAAGTCCCTTATGATTTCTTTTTGCTGTTTACCCTTTCATGCTTCTCTTCATTCTTGTGTTTGAAGGTCAAATTTTCTTTTCAGCTCTGGTCTTTTCATCAAGAATGCTTGAAAGTCCTCTATTTCATTGAAAGACCAATTTTTCCCCTGAAGTATTATAGTCAGTTTTTCTGGGTAGGTGATTCTTGGTTTTAGTCCTAGTTCCTTTGACTTCTGGAATATCATATTCCATGCCCTTTGATCCCTTAATGTAGAAACTGCTAGATCTTGTGTTATCCTGATTGTATTTCCACAATACTTGAATTGTTTCTTTCTAGCTGTTTGCAATATTTTCTCCTTGACCTGGGAACTCTGGAATTTGGCCACAATGTTCCTAGGAGTTTCTCTTTTTGGATCTCTTTCCAGTTGTAATAGGTGGATTCTTTCAATATTTATTTTGCCCTCTGGTTCTAGAATCTCAGGGCAGTTTTCCTTGATAATTTCATGAAAGATGATGTCTAGGTTCTTTTTCTGATCATGGCTTTCAGGTAGTCCCATAATTTTTAAATTGTCTCTCCTGGATCAGTTTTCCAGGTCAGTTGTTTTTCCAATGAGATATTTCACATTATATTCCATTTTTTCATTCTTTTGGTTTTGTTTTGTGATTTCTTGGTTTCTCATAAAGTCATTAGCCTCCATCTGTTCCATTGAAAGAACTATTTTCTTCAGTGAGCTTTTGAACCTCCTTTTCCATTTGGCTAATTCTGTTTTTTTAAGGCATTCTTCTCCTCATTGGCTTTTTGAACCTCTTTTGCCAATTGAATTAGCCTATTTTTCAAGGTGTTATTTTCTTCAGCATTTTTTTGGATCTCCTTTAGCTGATTTTCATGTTGACCTGATTTTCATGCTTTTCTTGCATCTCTCTCATTTCTCTTCCCAGTTTTTCTTCTACCTCTCTTACTTGATTTTCAAAATCCTTTTTGAGCTCTTCCATGGCCTAAGCCCATTGAATATTTATTTTGAATGTTTGGGATTCAGAAACCTTGACTTTTATTTCTTTCCCTGATGGTAAGCATTGTTTTTCCTCATCTGCAAGGATGGGGGAGATGTCTGTTCACCAAGAAAGTAACCTTTTATTTTCTTATTTTTTTCCCCTTTTTTTGGGTATTTTCCCAACCAGTTTCTTGACTTTGGGGTCCTTTGTCAAGAGTAGGGTATACTCTGGGAATCTGTAAGATATCAGTTCCTCCAAGCTGGCACAATCAAAGGTGTACTGGTCTGGGCACTGGGAAGAATTTTTGTGCCCAGAATCTTAGCAGAGTTTCCTCTCCACAGGCACCTGACCTCCAGTTCCACCAAGCTAGCACTGGGGGGGTGGGATTCAGTCAGACCGTGGGGGTAGGGCCACCATTCTGTGGCAGACAAAGACCAGCCCCCTCAGTGCCCCCAGGGGTTTTTACAATCCAGCAATGGCCTCAGGCTGCTGTAGGGGCTGGCTTGAGATCTGCTGCCTCCTGCCCAGTGTGGCCTCTGTGGGGCACTGCCTGTGAGGCAGGAGCTACGGGAAGGCCTTTCTCCCTTCCCAGCCCCCATCACTGACCTTTGTCGCTTGTGGGTTGAGGGATCTGAGAACTTGCTGCTGGTGGGACTGAGGATTCCACAACTGGAGATTCTGCCCCCAAGGGCTGTTCACCAGCTGTGGGCCCGTGGCCAAGGCTGGGCTGGGCTCCATGTCTGGTGCAACCGATGTTTCCCATGGGCCTTTCAGGTCACCCTGGGCTGGAAATCTCCTCCACTCTGTTGTTCTCCCCTTCTGCTGCTCCAAAATTTGTTGAGGGTCCCTCTCTACAGGTATTTTATGGGCTGTGTGGGGAGACCCTGCATATGTGTGTCTTTCTACTCCACCCTCTTGGCTCCTCCCTATAAATACTTCTATTTAACAGTTCTTTCTTTGAATGCAGGTTGCATCTTTCTTCAAATGTCCTTTATTTTTAATTTGTGTCTTTATACTTAGTTGCTCAGTCATTCTTAAAATTATATTTCTGTTACTATATACAATGTTCTTGGTTCTGTTCACTTTGTTCTTTGTTGTGCAAATCTTTCCATGACTTTCTAAGATCATTGAGCTCATCATTTTTTAAAACATAGTAATATTCCATCAAAAATATATACCACAACTTCCCCAGTTGATCGGGATCCTTGAAGTTTCCAGTTCTTTGCCACAACAAAGAGAGCTACTATAAACATCCCATTTGCATTCAAAATCAGAATGACTAGTTTTGAATTTCCTTCTATCTTATTTTTATTCACTAATTCTAAGATTTCAGAGATGGAACAATCTTCTGAGTCCTACCTAGTGCCCCCTTGAGCTGTTATTTCCATATTTGGCTTCCCTTGCTATTTCTCCCTGGGTTTCTGGTCTTTTGCTCTGACTTGGTAATCAGACACTTTGATTTCCTTTGGCCATGGGGATTCTTCACATCTTATATGAATCCTCAAATCCTTTAGTCAGATTACTACAGCAAAGCTCTGTCCTTTGTACCACACAGTACAACATTCATAATCTCTGAGTCTTCTTTGGTTCCTTACACATCTAATCAATTGTCAATTTTTGCTGATTCTTCCTTCATAGAATCTCTCTCACATTTGCCCTCTTTTCTTCATTCATACATCCATGACCCTAGTTTATGCCCTCATTACCTGTACTATTGTAATAGTTTCCTAAATGGTTTCCCTGCCTCAAATCTCTCCCTTCTCCTCTACATCCTTCACATAGCTGCCAAAGCAAAGGCTAACTACATTCCTCTTTGGATCAATAGCCTTTAGTGACTCCCTATTGCCCCTAAAGTGAAATACAAACTCTTTTCTTTGACATTTAAAGTCCTTAATAATCTGAGTGTAATCTACCTTTCTAGCCTTATGTATTACTCTTGTATTACAGGACATCCCAAAGGTTTAGTGCAATTTTAAGCCTTAGATTTTTGGATTTTCCTGTATAAACTCTGAATATCCTCATCTCAACTCGTTCTCATTTTCAAGCTGATTTCCCAGAGGGCAACTAGCTATAGCCTCTGGGGTTCCTATCCAAATTTTCACTCTCACTAGGAAGTTAGATGTCCTAACTAAGGCTCTATCTTTCCCTCAGGATTCAACTTCTGAGATATTGAGAGTATCTTTCTAATGTCATTGGCTAAAGACAGTACAGTTATACCCCTTCCTCCCATCACAGGGGTTAAGGGTGTGGCACCCTGTCATCTGGAAAATCCACATAAAATTTTTTGGCCTTCCCTTCATACAGAGAAGGTCTGATTTTTTTTTCTTTTATGGGGTGTTTACATTATCTTATTATAAAAATTGGATTAAGTATTTGGTCATAGGCTATGTGTAGGTCAATGTTAAATAAAAATATAGTATGAAAAGAAATACAACATAAGTAATAACTTTTTACTTCTACTTTAAAAAAAGACATTGTGTATATTTATGGTATTAAATGATAAAATATTGATATTATATATTACTATACATACATTTTATGCATTTCTGAGTTTCTAAATTTTGTCTCTTTTGTCTCCTGGCCTTTGTGTGTCATCTATGGCTTCTGCAAAACTCCCTCAAAATTCTCATTTAATTTCTTACGGTGACTCATGATATACTGAAACTACAATGGGGAAAGTCATGATGTGGAAGAAGGGATAACTGCATTCTGGAGTGTTCTTTCTAATATAAATTCGCAGTTACAGTTAATATCTCCCTCATATCATTGATAGTATACATTGATTGTACCTCAGTATCATTTAACTAATGAACATCAATTAGATTTATAAAAAGATGTTTACTGAGAATATATAGCAAGAATGGAATGAACACATTTTCCTGAACCAGGAACACACTCTCCTCTATACCACTTTGGGCCTAAGGAGAGCAAGCTCAAACTTAAGTGGTTGCTACAAAGTGTTCACCCCCATCAAACTCAGTTTTGAATATGGCCCAGCCAATGGATGAGTGATTCTCTTGGTTTCTATGATCAAAAAGGTTGCTCTTCACTGAGTTTGGCTTCTGGCAAACTCTGGTATGGATTCTAGTTCCTGGACATTTGCTGTCTCACAAAGGTTGAATTCTAGTTCTTTCCTTGAATGGGTGTATCTCACTCAAAGTGAGAATCTGATAAGACCTTAACCTAAAATGGCCAACGTCCCGTATTGCATCTGGGGCCACCTCCATCTCCATCAGGTCACTGGACCCAAATGGCTCTGGAGGAGAAAGTAAGGGTGGTGACCTTGCACAGCCCTCCCTCCCTCAAATCAAAGTCAAGAGTAAGTCATGTCATCACCTTAATGTCATGGTCCTCTTTGAGAACAAAGGACAAACACAACAACAATCTTTGCCAAGAGGCAAAGTAAAGGGGCATCAAGTTCACAGCCCAGGTTAGCCTGAATGGGGAGGTAGACAGCTGGCAACAGAAGGCTGTTGTCACCCCACTTCTACCTCTCTCTCCTCATGCTGAGGCTTAAAGTAGTCCTTATACTGATCATCACCAGGAAGGAGAGAGATGATTACCTGTAGGTATCTTTCACATGTCCTGACTCAGTAGCCAAGCCAAAAGTCTTTTCTTCGCCACACACAGTAATGGATAGGAAACAGTCACAGAATGCTTGTGTATGCTCCAAAGTCCACAGAGGAGAATGCCTCCCATGGAGCTGCACATGCTCATGAAGATGGGGTTTTCATTGGTCAATCCTTCATTATACTTCCCCTCACACATGTCAGAGTCTAACCAAAGTGGCCTTCTTGCTATTTCTCACACACAGTGTTCCATTTTCCATCTCTAAGCCTTTACAAAGCCTGCCTCCTGTACCTGCGATATAGTTCCTTCCTACCTATGCCTCTTAGAATCTCTAGGTTCCTTCAAAGCTCAGCTAAAAGCACTCTTCCACATGAGACCACAAGTGACTTGTGTCTTCTGTCTCCAATTGTTTTGTATTTATTTTGCTCATATTTTGTGCTTAGGCTTATATGGACATGCCTCACTCTACAGGGTGTAGGCTTTTGAGGACCGGGATTGTTTCATTAATGTCCTTGGATCCCTAGCCCCTAGCACAGATTCTGGCCCATAGTGGGTGTTTAATAAATGCTTCTTGAGTAACTGATTGGCATGATGAATGACTAGGATAAGAAGATAAAAGGTGAAATGCTTTGGTCTCAAAGGTCAAACATCTTCCCCTGGTTTTTCATCATTGCTTTGACAATTCACATTTCTTGGTCTGGCACTCTCTACAATCTGACTTTGGGCTGGCTTTTCACTGCTTTCCCACCTTCATGCCTTTGCTCACGGTATTCCTTGTGCTTCTAATGCCCTTCCTGCCACCTCTTAACCTGTTGGATTCCACACAACCATGTGTGAAGTCTCCCCTAGTTCTGCCTGCTGGTAAGCTCCCTTTCTCCCCAGACCTCACCCAGCACTTTGTTTGGTTCCCACAGTTTGAATGTCTCTTTCTGCTTCCTCCGGCTTTTCTGACTGCATACCATCCCTCCTTGCCCATGTGTGATCTGCTTTGCCTCTGCTTGCATACACATGGCTTGTGTCCCCCCCCCCCCCCCCCCCCATCTCGCCCTCCCCATTCTATATGTTCTCATTGATTTGGGTCACGGTTAGCTTTAACTGTGCTTGATTAAGTGCAGGACCAAACAGGCACATGCTGATAATTAAGAAATCACAGGTACATACCTTTCCAATAGCATAACAGCACAGCGCAGCCGGAAAGAGGGCTTGTGCCAGTGTCTTGACAAGTCTAATGCTGCAGTTCCTTGTGCAAATAGTTCCATCCATTGAAAATGAAAAAAAAATCCTGCCTTTCAGGGTTAAAGAAGACTATTTTTGCACAGTGGGAGACATATAATTATTCATTGGACAAGGAACTTTTAATTCAATTATTTGGATTTCGGGGCATATTTGTATGATGGTGTTGAAGCTTGGCTTTATTGATTGAGTGAACTGATCGCTAATCCTCTCAAATGTGATAATGATGACAAATACGATTATTTTGCCTCCTTTCCATTTTTAGTAAGTTTTATTGATGCCTTTTGTTTGACATCATTTTCCCTTAAACCACCTCAGGCAGTCAACCTATAAGCATTTATTAAATGCCACACTTGCTACAAAACCAAAAAAGCAACAATCTCTTATTTCAAAGAGCTTATTTTGGTAAGAAGAGCTAACATGTAAATGTGAGTATATTTATAAGTGTATGCATGTATATGCATATGTATATATTTATGTATACGTACACATACATACAGTATGTATGTATTTACGTGAATGTGAATATATGTATATGCATGTATACTATATGTATGTATGTATATGTATGTATACTATATGTACATATATACATGCACATGAATGTGTATTACATGTATATACATGTGCATATGCATATATGTATATGGTGAGTTCATACAAAGTAGATACAAAGTAAATGTAAGGTAATTTGGGGGTGGAAGTCCCTAGAAATGGTTGAGGTGAGGAAAGGACCCATGTAGGAGGTACAGGTTGAGATGAGACTCAAAGGAAGCCGGTCTCCTACAAACCTTCCTTTGTAATAAAGGAAAGAAATATTTAAGCAAAAACAGTCAAGCCTAGTGATTTTGTCTGATAAAACAAGTGGATGTCATTTTCTGTATATGCAGTCAGTTGTGTCTCCACTGAAAAAAGTGAAGTGTGTTTCACCAGCATTTCTCTGGGCCTGAGATGGGTCATTATAATCATCCAGAATCTTACTGGCTTTTATTGCTATATTTGTTTACAGATTTTCTCATATTATACTGAATTCCTCATATTCGTAATTTCTCAAGGCACAATAATATTAATTTCACAATTTATTCAGACATCTCTTGACTGAAGACCACCCACTTTATTTTCAGTTTTTTTGCTTCCATAAAGAGTACTGCTATTAATAATTTGGCATGTTAGAAGGACTTTCTTTGACCACCTTGGGGCATATTCTATTAGGTCCAAGGTCAGTAGAAGGTTTTATCCAATGATTCCAAATTGTTTCTCAGAATGAATGAAATAATCCACAACTCCCTCCACTGTCTATGTGTGCTACCTTTCAACAACATTTCCAGCATTTACTCTTTCTACTTTTTAACTTCTTTGTCACTTTGAGAGATATTAGGTAAAAATTTAGAGTCTTTTGAATTTGCATTTCTCTTACAATAAGAGATTTGAAGCAATCTTTCATACAGTTGTTGATAAATTATATTTTTTTTTTTGAAAACGATTCATTCTTAGGTACTTGTTTGAGAAAGTCAAAAATGCAGAAGTAATTTCATCATCTGAATGCATTGTTATGTTAGTAAAAATTTAATTTTACAGTTTTGTGTAGCTAGTTCCTTAGTGATATTGTTCTTTAATTTTCTTTTGTTTTATTTTTGTTAGAGTTAGCAATTGAAATCATATTTATCTCAGAAAGAAAAAAAAGTTAGATGTATTAAGCACCGATGTCCCAGTCATTGTGCTGAGTTTTACAATTATTATCACATTTGATCCTCCCAACCACTTTGGGAGGTAAGTACTATGATTATTCTTATTTTATAGTTGAGGAAACTGAGGCAGATAGAGGCTAAGCAACTTGCCCAAGGTTACAAAGCTAGCAAGTATCAGAGGCTGGATTTGAACTTAGGTGTTCCTGACTCAAGGATGAATGTTCTATAAATTTTACCCATAGCTGGAATCAGGTGGCCTCCATAACTTTCCCAAGTTTTTCTTTCTGTATTTAGAAACGGTATAGATAATACAAAATTACTTGTTCTTTAAAAGTTTGGTGACTTCCTTTAATAAACTGTTTAATTTCTCCTCCCAAGATGGATTTCTTTAGCATTTTTATTAATTGTGGCATTTTATATTGTTGTAACTACTTATGTATTTCTTTTACATGCACAAGTGTATTAACATTGAACAATATGAAGCAGTTTCATTTGAGTAATTTGAGTTTTCTTCCTCCATTAAAAGGTTAGATTTGCTAACCATTCATCAAATACAGTTATTGATGTTATTTATAATGTCATATTTGGACAGTTTTCCGTTTTATTAATCTATTCCTTGATCTTAGATTTTTTTTCTATTTTCTGTAGGATTGATTTATCCCTTTTCTAAGGCCCAGATCTTCACATTTCTTAGAAGTCTCTTCGTATTGATGCAAAGGAGTTGATTTTTCACAGACCTAATTAGCAAAAAAAGAGCTGGAGTTCATTTGAGGTTTGTTCATTTTTTTTCTTTTATTTTAAGATTTTGGTGTTTAAATTTTCATCTTTCTATTATGTTAATCCGAGTCTCATAGTTTCGCAAACATTCTTGCTGGCATAGAATGGAATAAAATAGTTCTAACAATTTTAAAAGTTTTATTTTAATTGGTGGTGATTTTCCTCTTTCAATTTGCTGATTTGATTTCCCTTTTTTAAAAAAAAAACCAGCTTATTTAATGGTTTGTCTATTTTATTAGTTTAAAAACTCCTACATATATGTATGTCTAATAATGTATGTACATGCAGACAGGTATGTCCAATGCATATATGTACACACATATAATTATGTCATATGTGTACCTAAATATAGGCATGTTCAATAATGCATGTACATTCTGGTATAGCCTTCCAGAATTCTTCAGTTTTTTCCATGTTTAGAATTAGTCTAGATAATATAGGAATTACTTGTTCTTTAAAACTTTGGTGTCTTTTTAATACAGCTTTTAGTAAACTGTATAATTTTCTCCTTCCAAGATTGATCTCTTTAGGTTATCCACTTTTGTTAATTGTGGCATTTTATATAGCACAGGCTCTGCGGACTTACTCAACTTGCAGAATGAGTTCCCAACTTCTCTCCTTGGGGTTCTCTTGGTATAATCCTTAGAGCCTGAGTTTTTTCCCTTAATAAAATTGCTCTTCAGCCTCATCTTCCGTGCTCCTCAATGTCATTTAACCAGTTACTGTCTCTCCAGTATCAAAGAACACATTTGTTGCTTATCCATGCTCTGGTTAAGTTGTCCTGGCTTCCTTGGAAAGGTCATACATATTCTTCAGGGATTTTTAGTCTTTTTTGTGTGTCATGAAACCCTATAGCTGGTGAAACTTAGAGATCCCTTCTCAGAATAATGTTTAGAAATGCATAAAATAAAATACATAAAATATAAATTAGATTGAAATAAAATGAATAAAATACTTCCCTCCCTTCTTCTATCCCCTCATCTATCTGTCCCTCTATCTGTCCATCCATCTATCCATCTATCTTTCAGTTGCCTTCTAACTACATAATTTTGGGCACGTCACTCAATGTCCCTTAGTTTTGTTTTTTTCATCCATAAAATAAGAGGATTGTACTAAAAGGTCTTTAAATTCCTTTCCAGCTTTATGCTTACAAGCTCCACTGCACTATTGTCTCAGACTGGTCTAATATTAGAGGAGAAAGGGAATAATGTAGTGTCTCCTATGTGTTAAGTGCTTTATACATAATATCTTCTTTGATCCTTATAAGTCCTTAAGAGGCAGGAAGAGTTCCTCTGTCATACTCATGGTCTTAGAGTTGCTTTGTGCATTTTCTGAGGCTATGATCTCTGGACTGGGCACAGCCCTTGCAGAAAGGGAAATGGAATGATCTGACCACAGATGACCATGACCTTGAAAACCAGTGGCATCAAAGATTCCTTCCCATTTCTAATTCAATTCAACTTAACACATATTTATTAAATTCCTGTTAGATGTCACATCCTCTGCTAGGCATGGAAGGACAGTTCTTATCCTCAAGGAGTTTATACTCACTGGTGAGAAACAATAGGAAAACAGATAAGTAGATACAAAAATACATGAAAAATAAATGAAAAACCACTACACTCACAATGATCAACTGTGAATGACTTAGCTATTCTCAGCAATACAATGACCCAAGACAATTTCAAAGGACTCATGATGGAAAATGCTATCCATGTCCAAAGAAAGAACCGATGGAGTCTGAATGCAGTTGGAAGCACACTATTTTTCACGTAATTTTTTCATGTTTTTTTTTCCTTTGGGTTTGTATCTTCTTTCATTCTGTGATTAATGTGGAAATATGTTTTGTATGATTGCACATGTATAACCTATATCAAATTGCTTGCCATCTTAGTGAGTGGGGAAGTGAGAGGAGGGAGAAAATTTGGAACTCAAAGTTTTTTTCTTTTCTTTTTTTTTGGTAATTAAAAAAACTTATTTTAAACTTAAACACTTAATTAGAAAAGGGAAAAAAAATAAACATTGCCAAATACACAGCAGAGCACAGGAGAGGATTCATTATAAAAAATAAATTCCCATTTCAAGAAAATCTATATAATAAATACTACTCCTAGTTTTCAAAGCTGCCTAGCTTTCCTTTGATATCTTGTAGGTTTTCTTTTGACCTTTTGAACTGTGTTATTGTTTTTTCCAATTCAGTAAGATAATATTTAAAAGTAATTTAATTGGGATGGTATTAAATAGATTAGTTAGGTAGATTTGTCTTTTTTTAAAAGTATTGGTTTGACCTGCCCATGAACAACACATATTCCTTCAATGGGAAGTGGAGAGGAAGAGGAAAAATGAAGTAAAAGTTCTGCTTTTGTCATAAATACCTGAAAGTCTTTCAGTTTGTTGTGTCCATTTTTTCCCATTTAGGATTATGCTTAATTTTGCTGGGTAAGTTACTCTTGGTCATATCCCAGCTGTTTTGCTCTATGAAATACAGTATTCCAAGAACTACAGTCCTTTAATGTGGTAGCTGCTAGGTCTTGTGTAATCCTTGTTGTAGCTTCGTGAGATTTAAATTTTTTTTCTTGCTGCTTCCAATATTTTCTCCTTAACCTGGGAGCTTTGAAACTTGGGTTTCAAATATTCATGATATTCCTGTTAAGTTTTCCTCCTGGGATCTCTTTCAGGTGGTGACTGGTGGATTTTTTTTCTATTTATGTTTTGCTTTCCTGTTCTACAACTTGAGGGTAATTTTTCTTGACAATTTCTTATGATATTGTATCAAAATTTTTTTATTTTAATTTTCAGGTAGTTTGACAATTTTTATATTATTTCTCCTTGATCTTTTCTCCAGCTCAATTGTTTTTCTGATGAGATGTTTCACATTCTCTTCTATTTTTCATTCCTTAGATTTTGTTTTATTATTTTTTGCTTTCTTAGAATGTCATTACCTTTTTCTTGTCCAATTCTGGTTTTCAAGATATTATTTTCTTTCTTAAATTTTCAATTTTTTATTTCAAGTTGTTTGACTTTCTTTTCATGATTTTTTTGGATGGCTTTTATTTTTTTTTCTATTTTTTTCCTTGATCTCTCTTGTTTTATTTTTAAAGATCTTTTTAAGTTCTTCCAAGAACTCTTTTCATGCTTGGGATCATTTGACAATTCCCACTGAAAAAGGAGTGGCTTTTTAGTCCCATTATCCTGCTCTGAATATCAATCCCGATCTTCTCTGTCCCCATAGTAGGTATCTATGGTTGAGTTCTTTCTCCTTTGCTAACTAATTTTTATTTTATTTTGTTTTTAGTAGCTATTAGTGTAATGATGTTCTAGTCCTGAGATATAGGTAATGATGCCCTAAGTCTCAGGTCCTTCTTAGTGTTATTTTCTAAGGTCTGTTCAAGGGCCCAGCTTATCCTCCTCCACTCCTGAGCCATAGCGAGTGTCCTCATCCATGCTGTTCCACAAATGATTTTACTCCCATCGATCCTTGTGACAGCTGCAAACTACAGCTCTGTCCTCACTGCCTTGGAACTGAAACCAGGAACTCTACTCTCCTGCAAGTGCCCACAGCCAGCAGGGTCCCTGCCCATCTGTGACTGCACTTACCAGTTGTGTGTTACCTCCTTCTCCATGCAGCCATAGCTAGGACAAATCTGGTTAGCACAGCTGTGCTTGGCATCCCTTAACTGTAGAAAGTCCTTCAATCTTCTACTCAGCTCTCAAACCTCCACACATTGTCAATGAGATGAAAGTTTCTAAGGCTAAGGCTACCTCTTAACCCCGCTGTCCCCAAGGGAGTCAGGTTTGACCTCTGCTCCTGGAGGTTGAGTCTTTCCTGGAATCTTCTCAAATTGTCTTAGGAGGACAATTGCTTTACCCTAACTTTTGTTTCCTCTACTCTATGTTCCTTCTGAGGTGATATTCTGTCTTTTTTTTGTGGAGAAAATTTGGAGAGCAGAAAGTTTTCTAACCTACTTTGCAATCTTCCCAGAATCCTCTTCCTGAACCCAAATTTTAAAAATATGGTAAAAACTTGTCTTTACATGTAATTGGGAATATGTAAAATATTATTAAAAAACAAACTGTGCCCCCTGAAGTTGAGACAGGAGACAGTTTTAGAAACACAAACGTCTCCTTATGCTTCCAGGGTCAGGCCTTCACATCACTTCCTAGACTTTTCCCATCCATGTCTTCTCTACCGGGACAATCAACTCCTCTTCCTTACTGCTTATGACCCAAATGTCATCTGTGGGTCCCTCTACTCAGATAAGCAGGTTTTTGACTTATTTTGTAAGGCTCAGGCCTCTGCACTACTTTCTGGACTGCTCCTGATATCCCACCAACTCTCCCAGGTGCCATTGATGCATTATCTTCCCCTATTAGAACATAAACTCCTTGATGGGAGAGAATGTCTTGTACACCCATATTTATATTCCCATCACTTAGCACATAGTTGGTTCTATTTTTCTGTTCAGTAGTTTTTCAGTTGTATCCTACCCTTTGTGGTCCCGTTTGGATTTTTCTTGGCGAAGATACTGTGATTATTTGCCATTTCATTCTTCAGTTCCTTTTATAGATGAGGAAACTGAGGCAAACAGGATTAAATGACTTTGCCCAGGGTCATATACCTAGTATCTGAGGCCAGATTTGACCTCTGGAAGATGAGTTTGCTCTATCCACTGAACCACCTTGCTGCTACGTAGCAGTAACTAAGTAAGCACTAACAAATGCTAATAAATCTCTAGTAAATAGTAATTAATACTCTAGCTGTTTATCCAGCTGATCTCAAGGTTCATCCTTTTCTTAAAGTTCTATCAGTCACTTACTATAATATAGAAGCTTGGGAAGGAACAGTCAGATGTGTATCATTCTTATATCCCCTCTCCCTCAAAATGTTACAGATCCTTGAAGACGAGCAATATACTATTTTAAAAGCTTTGTATCTCCAGCCTCTAAAAACAGTGAGGTATTTAGTTTTTTCAGTTTCAGAATCACAGAACAATGGAATTGTGCAATTTGAGAACTGGAAAGGAAAGTCATGCTGGCATATCTGACAAGTGGTCATTTTGCCTTTGTTCGAAGATCTCTAGTTGACCAGGATTGGCTTAGAATGGTGGAAAGAGCTCTGTCTCTGGAGTAAGAGGGACTGAATTTAAATCCCATCCCTTCAATCCCTGCTCCACCCCCCACTTTCCCAATTTCTCTACCTCTTCACCAGAAGCCTTCTCTGTTACCTCCTGTCATGGAAGAAGAATTTCTATTAATTTATCATGGCTAATACTTTCAACTAAACTTATGATCCCAACTCCTTCATGCTTCCTTAGGACCTTGCTACAATAGGTGTAGGGGTATACAGAGCATTCAAGGAAGACTAGCACCTTTGAGGTGAGGACTTGCTGAACCCTTTTCAGGGCTGCTCACCTACCTTTCCCGTCTGCTTGTCACCCACTCTCACCTGTGGCTCCAAAAACTGTATCATGCATAGTGACCCCACACCAGCAGATGGCTAAACCAGGTTGAGGCTAAACAGGCCTCAAGCCTACTGGTGAGTTAGAGGGATGTCTCCCCCAAGTATGTGAAGGCCTCCCCTGGTGGAATGGGTGGATAAGAACAATTTGTATCGATGTTCATGAAGGTGGCTGAAGCAGGTGCTAAAGGTCTCAGAGTTTGGTCAGATACCAAAGACCCTAAGATCATTCTGTTGTATCCTAGATTATTGTCAGTTGTCTTGACCATCTTTTGTCTTCGTATCCCCAGCACTTAGTACAGTACTGGCACACAGCAGGCTCTTAATAAATGTTTTCTGACTGACTTGTCTTAAACATGCTGAACTGAACCATGGTCTCTAAAGGAGAGGCTAAGGGAAGCCTCAAGCATTCTATGTCGCAGTCTTGCACTAGAACATTAGTCTCTAAGGCAAGAAGAAGGGAGTAAGGGTCAAAAGTGCTAAGATGGAAGAGACAAGGAGCCTGTTAGCTAAATGAGGGTCCAGCACACATGAAGAGCCAGGAGGGCAAGAATATTCACAGAACATTGAACCCAGACAACTTTTCAAGTCAAGTGGAGCTGATCTGCAAATGATTATCAGTGAGTACTAACAGAAACTGGTTCTTACTTATTCTTTTGGATCTCTTCTGGTATCTAACATTGTGCTACACATAGTAGGTGCTTAATACATTTTTATTTAATGGAATGGAACTGAAAATTTGTCAGCATTTAGACAGATGTAGGTCATGGGAATTTCAAATGAAAATGAGATAAGCAAGGTTATATTGTTTAACTTAGAAATGCAACTAATATAGACTGTGTCCTAGACTAGTATCAACTCTTCTGACTAGAGGATTCAGTTACCATTAAAAGTGACATGCTAACATGGTTGCATTCTGGTGAAGTTGAGACTACAAATAAAAAAGCTAAAAATAACATTTTTAGAAAAGAACAATAAGTTAAAAAATCAACAACCTTTGCCCCAGACCAGCAAAGTGAGAGCTAAGCAAACAAATCCACAAACCCACGCTTTTTCTGGGCTAGTTATGGAGGTGCTAGGAATCACAGGTAACTTTCTTTTCCACATCTGTTGGGTAACAAAGGGTGAATGGCATGGGTCATCAAAGAATGTCTTGTTTTATGTTTGGAAAGGCTTGATGGTCCAGAAAGTAGAGATTTCTCCCCATGGCTGGGCCATTTAGGGCCCAGAAGAAAGCGATGTTGCAGAGGAATAAGCAGAATCCCTGGCGATCATGTTTAAATGTTTTAGGGACCCAGGAGTTAAATTCAAATGAGTGAACATGTTATTCACTGTGTGCAAGGCACCATGCTAACAAGGAGAGACAGAGAGTCCCAGAATCTCAATTTGAAGGGATCCCAGAGATCACTTAGTTCAAACCAGTCTTGAGAAAGAACTCTTTTTTAATACATCTCCAGTAAATGGTCATCAAAGCTGTAACTGAAGATCTTCCATGAGGGGGAATCTATTACCTCTTGAGGCAAATATGACATAGACCCTGCTCTTAAGGAGTTTACAATTTTAAATGGTGGAAGGGAGCATGTGCACAAATAACTGATGTATGAGGAAATATGATAACCCAAAGAGATGTCTAGGCATCATGCTATAAGAAAGTCTAGTAGAAAGGCTGTCATGTAGCATTAGTATAACATTTTATATTTCTTTATATTCCTTTACTCCTCTTCCCTTTATGGAATAATACTACTCATAGTGATCTGCCACTCGTTTGTAAGATTTTACAAATAAGTTTCTATTCTCTCCAGTTAATTTTTGAACTTCCTTTTCCATTTGCTCAACTTTCCTTTTCAGAGTGATGTTCTCATCAGTGAATTCTTTTTTATAATTTTAAAATCATTGGCCAGTTTTTCTTCTATTTCCTTCTTCAGCTGTTCCAGGAGAGCTGCTTGAGCTTGCGAGAAGTTCATAGTCCCTTCTGAAGTTTCAGATGGAAGTACAGTCTCAGCTCTGACCTCTTTGGTGTTTGTGTTTTGGTCCTTACCCCATAGAAAGATTCTATGGTTTTTTCACCCTTCATCTGCCTTTTCCTGTTCATGATGTTGACTGAGTGTTGTAGCTTCTGGTTCTTTCAGTCAGAAGCTACAGAACTTTGTGTTGAGCTGATGAGTGAAAAAGGTTTTTTATTTTTTGTTTCCCGGATCAACCCTGGGATTAGTTTGTTAAGTGTGTGGGAGGAGTGGTCTGGTCACAGGAGATCTCCTCAGCTGAACTGAGGCAAAGGCAAGCTCAGGGTATGGTGATCCCAGCTTCCCTATTGTCTTCCCGTTTCCCCTGGAGGGCTGAGGCATGCCTAGATGCTAATGTGTGTTCCCACCCCTCCTGGGGCTCCTCTCCTGGTGCTGAGGCTTGCCTGGGTCCTAGTGCGAGTTTTCTCTGCCATGGGTCCTCTGTCCTTCTGGTTTGCCTCTGCCACAGTAGGAGGAATCCCCCTTAGATATTTTCCTACCCTCAGGTGTTATGAGACTATTTGCCCCCTTCTGCTGTTCCTGCTGATCCAGGATTTTTCTGGGGAAATATTTTATGGTTCTTCCACTGTCATGGGGGGAGGAGAGAGCATTTACTGATCACTCCGCCATCCTGGCTCCTGGAAGTTCAAATAGGTGACTTACCGAAGTTTAATCTTCAGGCTGAAGGTCTCAGGAGCTGCTGCACTGATATCTGTCTCTCAGCGGCTCTCACCAGCTTGGTTTGGCTTGTCTCCCGCTCTGCCAGTTCCACCTGCAGCTCTCAGGTTTCTCCGGTCCCTTCCGCTCTGCTCAGCTGACCATGCTGAGCTGTGCACTAGGGGCTTACCCCCGCGGAACAGATCCCTCCCGTGGACCTTCCAGTCTAACCTGGGCTCCGAATCCATCACAGTCTGTCTCCCACTGGATTCTTCACCTCCAAAATTTGGTCAGATTCTCCTTTCAGAGGTATCCGAAGGAGTTTGTCCAAGAGCTTAGGTGAGTCGTTGCTCTCACTCCTCCATCTTGGCTCCGCCCCGATAAGTTTCTATTCTAACAGCTTTGTTAGAGACAACCTTTGGAAGCCATCTCTTTCCATTTGGCAAATGTCAGATATTTGCTGACTAAGGCGCATTTTAGGCTCTTTACTGTAACAATTAATTTTCATTGGTTAAACTTCCAGATGAAATTATTAAAGTCTGTGTCTATGTCATTTTTGTTCTCCATTTTCCCTTTTTGATTTTCAGGTACTTGTTTAAATAATTTAGATTTAAGTAATTTTTACTGTATACCATACCTTTTACTTTTCTTTCTTTTTGTGTTTTATTAATTCTGTTCTTATAATAGATGAGTCAATAGTCTGAATGAATAAAGATAACTGACTTTGGGATATCTCCCATATCAAAAAAAAGTTTTTTTTTCTTTATGTTAAAAATAGAATCTAATTTGTACTTTATGATCCTTCCTTCCTTCCTTCCTACCTTCCTTCCTTCCTGTCTAGCACTTAGTGATTCTTTCCCCTCTTTTTTCATAGAAAGAATTCCAGATCATAAAGATGTGAGACTTGGCTGTAATCTAAAGGTCTTTAACCTCTCAAATTCCTTCTTCTTGACTGACATCTCTTTCCACCCCCGCTTTTTTTCCACCTTAGCATTGAAGTCACCAAGAATGTGATGGAAAGAGTCTTATGAAGCTTCTTCATATCCTCTTCTACCTCTTTTATCTTCAGCTACGAATGTTGCTGCATAGACTGTAATTATTTTCATGTTGTTCTTTTTGCAAGTAGTTGTCATTAATGTTTCAATCTGTCACGAGCAAATATCCAAATGAAATAATGTTTCTTGTTGGCCCTCTAGGTGAACAAAATAGACTCCACTTGGCCAACTTTTCTCCTTTGCCTCTCCAAGAAGAATTTGTGAGTCATTCTTCCATTTAGCTACAACCTCCTTCTTTCTCCTGATTCTTGTAGCAAAAATAACAAGATTGTTCCAATTCCAAAAGCTTGAGGATGAAATGTGGCACTCACCTCCTTCCAGAAAGGCAATTATCTTAAAATGCAAAAAAAAGACATCCCTTTTTAGACATGGACAATACAAGGATTTGTTTCTGCTGGAATATACATAATCATTCACTGATATGATTTAACTCTTCCAACAATATACTTTTTGGTCTACTTGTTGGTCACTGAATAAGGATGTCACTTTTAGAGTACTGATTTGTGATTCTTAACCCTCTTTGCTCTCTTTCCCGTCACTTCGCCACCATCACAGCAGAAGGAGAAAGGGAGATCTTGAAGACTTGAGAGCTATTTAAAATTTATTTTTGTTTTGAATTTTTTACAGCTCCAAAAATTCATTACTAGGTGTGGAATTAGGATGGTCCTTGGAAAACAGATTCAGTCTGTTCCTGATTTTATGTAAAGTCTTTCTACCATGGTAGAACCTGGAGAGCTTATGTTTTCTTTTTACTTGGAAGGTGTAAAAGAAAAAGCTCATAAAATTATCAGCTTTTCTTTATATTATCAACAAAATCCATCATGAAAAGATGGAAAATAACCTCACCTACAAAATAATACAAAGGTTTAAATTTAGTATATACTTTACAAAGAAAGGTTGTACATAATAAAAGATTTGCAATTTCCTCTTTTTCTATTCTACTATGTAAATGAAGAGGGCAGCTAGGTGCCACAGTGTATAGAGCACTGGACTTGGAAACAGGAAGATACAACTTCATGAGTTCAAATCCAGCCTTGGACAGTTACTAGCTGTGTGACCCTGAGCAAGTCACTTCACCCTGTTTGCCTCAGTTTCCTCCTCTGTAAAGTGAGCTGGAAAAAGAAATGCAAATCACTCCAGTATCTTTGCCAAGAAAACCCCAAATGGGGTTACAAAGAGTTGGACATGACTAAAATAATGCAACAATAACCCTGTCTTCATTATGTCATCTGCTCCCATGGTTCACATTCCATCTATTTGATGATGAATCTCTTTCTTAAATTCTAGCTGTCTCTACATTGCCAATGTCTGCTAGATATCTGACCTGATTGGTGTTTTAAATTTAATACATTAAAAAACTGGGATCATCATATTACTCTACAAGCCAGATTTTTATTGGTCACCACCATCCTCCCTGTTGAGGAGATTCATAATTGCAGAGTTGTTCTTGACTCTTCCTCCTCCCTTATTCCCAATATTCTATGTTTTGAAATTTGATGGATTCACTCTATTATCACCTCTCACACCTATCTCTTCTTAACTCACAAGGCAATTACCCTTGCCCAAGATCTCATCACTCTCATCTGGATTATTGTGATAGATTATTAAGTATTCTACCTTCCTTCTTCCTCACCTTTTTATAATCATTCTTTACATGACCACCAAAATAATCTTCTAAAGTCACAAGACTAACCGTGTGACTTTCTTAACTAACAACCATCAGTTTCTCTTATTCATTTTTAGGATAAAAGATAAATGCCTGCCATTTAAAACCTACCATAATCTAGCTCCATCTACCTTTCTAGCCTTATTTCACATTCTATCTCTTCCTTTAACTCTTCACTCCAATCAAAATTCTCAGTAGTTCATCTCCTGCTTCCATATATTCACACAAGCCATCCCATATGCCTGGAATGCACTCTCTCCTCACTTCTAGCCTTTCAAATCTTTATATTACTTTAAGGATTACTTTAGATGCCATCTTGAGTGCCAGTGGAGTAGATAGGGCACTAAACTAGGATTCACAAAGACCTGGGTTTCCATTCTATCCCAGACACTGTAAACCTAGGCAGGTCACTTAATCTCTCTGTCCTCAGTTTCCTCATCTGTAAAATGAAGGGTCTGGACTTGCTGGCCTCTAAATTTCACTCCAGTCCTAAATCTCTGATCACATCATAGTATATCCTTATTCAGAAAACTCTACTTAAATTCTTGAGTTCTTAGGGGCCTCTCTCCCTCCTTCCCTCTTCCTAAAGCTCTCTATCTGGACCATTTTATTTTGGATCAAAGTCTTCTTCCTCAGTCACTTACATGAAATGTCTTCCTTATTAGAATATAAGCTCCGTGAGGGCAGGGGTTGTCTTTGCTTTTGCATTTATATTCCTAGCACTTAGCACCATGCTTGGCAAATAGGAAATGCTCAATACATTTTTTTATTTATTCATTCCCTCTATACCTAGTATTTACAGACCTGGATTTATGTAAAAGCTCATCCAATAGAATATCAGTTCCTTGAGAAAAGGGATTTTTCCTTTTATCTTTTTATCTTCAGGGCCTAACACAATTCCTTCCACATATTAAGTGCTAAATAAGTTTCTTGAAAATATGGGAGGTTATTACCTAAAATCACTCAGCAAGGGAAAGAGGTTTAGGCAGGAGGCAAATATTTCTTAAATGTCTACTGTGTGCTAGGCTCTGTGCTAAGCACTTTATAATATCACCTCATTTGAGAGCATCAGAGTCTTTCTTATATGCTTTGAGATCCCAGAGCAGGCTCTAACATAGTTCTCTGTGAAGAAAGTCTGACTTTGTCCCAGGTGTACATTACACAAATATGGGAATTTCTGATTCTCTAATTCTGATTAATCTAAATTAATATTAATCAATTAATTAAATTAATATTAATCTAAATTCTGAATCTGCTAATATGATTTCTGCTGTTTTAGAGCAGTTTTTTCTCCCCCCTTCTTACTCCATGGTTTTAATCCTACTGTAATTGTCATCTTTAGCCTAGTTGAATATAAAGCAAACTGCTCCCCACCCCCAACGCTCCCCAGCTTGTTGGAGAGCTAAATAGGTTTCAACTTTGCCACAGATGGTCCCTCTTCCTGCTGCCAGATTTTCATCAACAACTGGCAAAGCGAGTGATATGGCAAATTGTGGGGGCCTGAGCGACTGGCTTCTCTCCAGGAAAGGGGGACAGGGAAAGAAGTATGGGAGAAAGGCAGAAAGAGAGGAGCACAGGAAAGGAAGAAAGGAGAAATGGAAAGCGAGGAGGGGAACAGATGCATATGAGAAAACCTGGGGGAAAGGAGATAATATTTAGTATTTCAACAATGGACAGAATAATCCTTCATTCTTCAATATCAAGGACAAAGGTATTTCTAATAGCTTTTTCCTTTCTCTTTTTCTTGAAAACACATTGGTTTAGGGAGAGGGAAATAAATCAGATAAAGATTCTCTCCCACCTCCCCACCCCCATCCTAACATTTCTCTTCCCATCCCTTCAAGTCCTCAGATTCTATCCCTTGAAAACATGGTCATTAGAAAGAGCATGAAAAATGGGATGGAGCATTTGTGAGGTCACCATTGCTCGAGGTGCACACATCAGTGGCTGACTAGAATGGGTAGAAAGAGAAAATCAGCAAGAAAAAAAAAAACACAGCAAGGCCTCTAATCTTTGGGAAGTCAGCCAGAACTCACTTCTAGACAACCAATTTGGATTGGCTGGAGGTGTGTGTGTGTGTGTGTGTGTGTGTGTGTGTGTGTTTCTGTTTTTCCCAGAGCACCTTCATATGAAAATGTGTCTCTCTCAATCTAGCAGGGATTCAGCAATTGAAGTGTTCTCCTTTCCCAGTGAATTATTGAGAAAAATTAGAAAAAATTCAGGGTTGCTCACAACCTTCATAGGCCAAATGGTGACCAAAGAACTGCTTTTTGGATCTTGTTTTAAGTTTTAAAAGCTTTTGCAGAATTCTACAGAAAGGGTGATAACTGCTTATTTTGCAGCTCTTTGTAGTTCTTTTCTCCTTTTTTCTCCTCATTTTTTTTTGTCATGGCTGTTGTTAACCCAGGCTCTGTTAAGCCCCTTGTGTGCAGCAACTGTAGATTCCACTCTAGGGGCTTTCCCTTTGAAGCCAGAATGCTTTTGTTCTTCACCTAACTCAATACCATTTTCCACGAACTCATTGGTATTCAGTTCTGGTCAGAGCCTGCCACCTAGAATTCAGTATGGGGAGTTTGGCAGCAGGGAAAGCATTGACTACAATGCTGGAGGTGGGATTTTGTGGGCTTCTGTGTGAGGAGAGTACGGCAAAGTACACAATGGGAAACTGTAAATACTGGCTTGGGTCAAGCGATAGTCTATAGGCCTCAGAGGATAACTTCACCCCAACAAGTGTTTCAGGGCAGGGGGAAATCATTGTAGACATTTTCAGGTAAAAGTAGGGATAATATATTACTAGAGTAATGTAAAAGTGGGAAAAAATCTAACAAAAGACAATTGTGGCAGATTTCTTTTATATATAATATTTTTATTAGGAACAGAACTGGTTAGGGGAGTTCTGGGATGTAATATACTAAGTATGGGACTGGGGATTTTAGAGACTTGGGTTTTCATCTTAGTTCTATCTAAAAGCAAAGTTAATTACTCTAAATATTGCCCTGAAAAAAGGACAATTTCTAATGTATTTATATACATACATACATACATATATATATATATAAGTTCTTCTAGCAATGATGTAGAATGCTGTTGTCTCCAATGAATTGAACCTGAGGAAAACCCCCAAGCAATGGAGAGGTGAATGGTGGATATGAGTAAACATAAAAATATTATTAGCCAAGAATTATGAAAGCAAATCATTGTAAAGAATGTTGTTGGAGAGATGTATGAGGTATGTCAGTCACGTAGCTATAGATAACTGATGAAAGTCCATACCTTCTGTTGGTCAATGATTAATTAGACCTCAATCCATTTCTGATCCAGGAGCAGGCATAGCTCAGCAGGAGAAAGTTACAATTGGAACTATTGGAGGGAGTAATTCCATTTGTCATAATTCCATTGATGAATCTGAGGGGAATTCCAGTTTTATATATATAGTTTCTTAACAAAGAGCTTTTCTCCTTCATTAGTGATGCCATCTTATCAAATTTGTCTTCCCCTGGTCACCTCATGATCACTGCTGACCGTGGCTGATCAATAACAAAGTCATAGGAGTTATACTTGAAAGCCCAATTCACACTGGCCCAGAAAGGCTAATGCTTCTTCCCTCTGTCTCCCAAAAGTCTCCAGAAAGAGGTTGGAGAAAGAAAACATCATCACCAGTTAGGAAAATCAAGGAAGTCTTTATGAAATAAAGGGACTGATCCTTAAAGAAGGCATGGAATGTTAACAGAAAAACCCCAGGAATGGAGTGGGGAGGTAAGGTAAATTTGCCTTTAGAAAATGGAAAGAGCAAAGAAAGATGCAGAGGTAGGAAAATGTCACTATATATAGCTAGGGGGAACAGTGGATGGAATGCTGGTCCTGGAGTTAGGAAGACCTGAGTTTACATCCCGCCTCAGATACTTACTAGCTGTTTGACCCTGGGCAAGTCACTTAACCCTGTTTGCCTCAGTTTTCCCTTCCATAAAACTGCTGGAGAAAGAAATAGCAAGCTACTCCATTATCTTTGCCAAGAAAACCCCAAATGGGGTCAGGAAGAGTCAGACACAACTGACAATACAACAGGAGTAATCTCTTTGAGCTGGTGAGTGGTGCTCGTAGAGATGCATAGTATAAAGAAAGGGTTGAATGATTGGATTAGATGATCTACAGGATACTGGGCAGGTGTAAATTCTGTGATTGTAAAAAAGTAAATAACAGTCATTTTGGAGAGGGACTTGGATGCTAGACTAAGGAATCTGAATTTTATTTGGAAGCCAATGAACAACTTTGATCTGATGACATGCCTAACATGTTATGTGGAGCTTTTATTGTAATGGCTTTCTGGAGAGAAAGAGAAGAAACCCTAGCCTTTCTTAGCCAGCGTGAACTGGCCTTTAAAACATAACTCCTATAACTTTGCCATTGACCATATACAAGGTTGTTTTTCAGTTGTATCCAACTTTTCATGACCTCATTGGGGGTTTTCTTGGAAAAGATACTGGAGAGACTTGCCATTTCCATCTCCAGATTATTTTACAGATGAGGAACTGAGGCAAACAGGGTTAAGTGACTTGCTCAGGGTCATACTAAATGTCTGAGGCTGGATTTGAACTCTGGAAGATGAGTCTTCCTGACATCAGACCCAACACTCTATCCACTGCACTACCCAGCTATTCCATCATTAGGTGACTTAGATGAAGATGAACTTGATAAGGTAGCATCAATAATGGAAAGGAAAAGTTCTTTTTAAAGAAACTATTTGTGCTAATACTGCCTAAATGAACTTATTTATCCAATGCCATAACAATCAAACTACCAAAGGAATACATTTTAGAGCTAGAAAAGTGACAAAGTTCATTGAGAAGACCAAAAGGTCAAGAATATCAAGGAGATTAATGAAAACAGGAAGGGAGCCTAGTAGTAGTACAAAGTCATTGTCATCAAAATAGTTCAATACTGAGTAAGAAATAGAGAGGTTGATCAGAGGGATAGATTATGAAGGAGATATTTAGAAGCAAATGAACCCAGAAACCAGTGTTTGATAAATCCAAGGATCCCAACTACTAGAACAAGAATTCACTATCTGACAAAAACCGTTGGAAAATTTGGAAAAGAGTCTAACAGAAACTAGGTATAGACCAACACTTTACTGTACCAAGATAAGGTCCAAATGTATATGTGATTTAGAGTGTGACATAATAAGCAAATTAGAGGAGCATGGAAGAAATTACATATTAGATTTATGGATGAGTGAGAGTCTATGACCAAACAAGGGATAGAGATGATCACAGAAGGGTAAAATGGACAATTTAGATGACAAATAATTTTAAAGTTGTGGCCCAAATAAAACCAAATGCAGCTAAAATTAGAAGAGGTGAAGGAAATTGGGGAAAAAATTTTGCAGTTCAATTTCTCTGATAAAGTTTTCACTTCTAAAATATATAGGGAACTGAGTCAAATTTATAAGAATAAGAGCCATTTCCTAATTGATAAATGGTAAGAGGATATGACTAAATAGTTTTCATAAGGAGAAATACAAGTTAGCAATAGCCAAATTTTTAAAAACTATTAATTAGAAAAATGAAGGAAAAAACAATGATGAGGTTCTACCTCAAACCCACTAGAGTGGCAAAGTAAATCAACAGATGCTGAACGCTGTTTTTTTGGTGGAACCATGAACTGATCTAGCCATTTTGGAAAGCAATTTGGAACTATGTCCAAAAATCTTTTGAACTGTATGAATCCAGCAATGCCGATGATGCAAAGTCTCTGTTTGACAGATTTAGTAACTGATCGGCTTGATGTCCAACCACAATTGCAAAGGACTCATGATGAAATGTGCTACCCGCTTCTAGGTAGAGAACTTATGGACTCAGTGCAGATTGAAGCACATTTTCCTCCCTCCTTCCCTCCCTCTCTCCCTCCCTTCCTTCCTCCTTTCCTTTCTTTTTTCCTTCCCTCTCTCTCTCTCATTTGCTTTGCTTAACTACATACACATGCACACACACGTGCATATATAAAAATAAAATTTGTTTTTCTTGCCTTCTCAATGTGAGAGAGGGGTAGATGGAAAGGAGAGAATAAACTAAAAGTTGTATTAAAAAGAAACTTTCTGTTTTGAAGCTCAGCTTCCACAAATCTTTTGATATATGGAAAGCAGAGATTCTTTTTTTGTGTGATGGATTCCTTTAGCAGTCTGATGAAGCCTATGGATCCCTTCTAAATAAAATATTATATATATTTATATATAATACATAGATAATATAATACATAGATAAAATACATAGAAGACATCAATAATACTAAAATACAGTTATCAAAATATAACAAAAACAAATTCAGAGATCCTACATTAAGAGCTATTTATATAAAGGAAGGGGTTCAATTATCATCTCTACAAAGATGATTTTCATATCTGTTTATCTAGCCCTAGTCTCCTATCATCAAAAACCTTTCAGACATATAGAACCAAATGTCCTGAAGATTTCTCAATCTCAACATATCCAAAATGGAACTAATTTTCTTTTCTCCAAAACCTTTGCCTCTTCCAAATTTCCTTATTACTGTCTTAGGACATTACTATCCTTCAAGTCAGGGGCAGCTATATGGTGCATTGGACAGGGTGTCAGGCCTGGAGATTCATCTTTCTGAATTCCAATGTTACTTCACACCCTTACTATGTGACCCTGGACAAATCACTTCACCCTGTTGGCCTCAGTTCCTCATCTGTAAAATGAGCTGGAAAAGGAAACGGCAAACCACTCCCATATCTCTTCCAAAAAAAAAAAACTGAAATGGGGTCATGAAGAGTTAGATATGACTGGAAAATGACTGAACAGCAACAAAATCCTTCAAATCACCAGGCTTATGATCTCAGTATTATCCTTGACTCCTCACTTGCACTAACCCCACATGATCAATCTGCTGCCAAGTCTCATTGTTCTATCCCCACAACATGTTTCATATAAGTTCCCTTCTTTCTACTCATATAACTTGTCTTCTGTTGCAGACTCTAATCAAGCACGGACCATTGCAAGAGCTTTCTGTTTGGTCTCCTTACTTGAAGTTTCTCCTCATTCTAGTCTGTCTTTCACTCAGCTACTGAAATGATCATCCTAAAATTTAGGTCCAACTCTGTCAATCTCTCTCCCCTCAACTCAATAAGCTCCTATTTCTTTCTATTGCTTCGAGAGTAAAATAGAAAATGCTCTTGGTTTTTAAAGCCCATCACAACCTGGTCCTTTCCTGTTGAGTGGGATAGACTTAGTGAAGACTCCTCAGATTGTAATTTTTCTCCCAGGGGTGAGGTAAGGCCTAAAGGCTCAAGGTTACAATATTTTTAGAATAGAATAGTTCCATATAAGGATATAAAACTGTGTAGTGTATTAGGGTCTCAATGATTGGACAAAACTTACGTAATTCCTCGATGTCTTCATTTCAAAAGGGATTGGTTAGATTTCGTGTCTAGAATGTAAGACCATATTCTCAGCTAATGAGGATAATGGTCAGTGGGGGGAGGAGGGACTTGCGTTAGGGTCTATATAAATCACTGTCCTGTTCTTTGTCTTCAGCTTTCCTACTCCTACAGGTGAGCCCCGCTTCTCGAGAATTGAATAAATCACTTTTCTGTCATCACTTTGAGAGGCCTCTGAGTAATTAATTTATGTAGGGACCTGAGCCATCCCACACACTGTCTTTTTATACTTCATTCCACAATGTAGCTACTCCAGCTTTATTTCATTTATCTAAGGTAACACTGTGTTACAATGTTGCCTTTCACTGGGTATTTTCTCTAGGACTAAAATACCTTCCTTCTTCACCTCTATGGGTCACCTGGACTCAGCTCAAATCCCACCTTCTCTGCAAGAGGCCTTTTCCAATTTCCTCTCTGCACCACATCCCACCCCTCCCTCCCCAAGCCCCACCTTTCCTCTGAAGTTATCTCCCATTTATACTCTGTAGACTTGAAGGAAGTCTGTCTACCAGACAGATTACTTCTCTCCAGATTTCTGGGTAAGATTTCAAGATAGCAGAGTGGCAGGCATAATGGTATTTTGGACTTGGGGTCAGAAAATCCCACCTCTCCCATATCCCTTTGTGAGACTCTGTTAAGGTGCTTTGCAACTCCTGACCTCCACGTCTATATAAGTAAAATGATAGGGAATAGACAAAATGCTATCTAAGATTACATCACCTTCAGCTTCTATTTTGATGATTTGGTGAACTGTGTCACTCCCAAAAGAGAATTTGATCTCTCAAGCTATAGATATCTGTGAGTAAAGCGTTGCACTGGTATATATAGACAGTGAGGGGAAAGAAGTAGGAAGAGAAATATTAAACAAGGAAACAAAACAAACCAGGAAATCTTTTGGTCATGACTACAGAACAGAAGCCTTGTTCAACAACGTGCCAGATATCCTGATTGTATAAAAGGCTGCCACTTTATTTTCCATCTATGCAGATGGATTTGTATTTATCACTGTCTTTTGAGAAGCCCTCTGAATCGGTCCATCAACCAACAAGCAAATGCTAGGTCCTAGAGATACAAAGATTAAAAATGAAATAGTCATCACCCTCAAGAATCTTACAATGTATTTGGCAAGACAACACATACTTAAATTATGTAATACACATATGATACATTAAGCAATGTCACATATAACATACATATATATATACACACATGTATATATATATATGAATTCAATAATATACACTGAACATGCAATTGGTAGATCTGAGTTAAAGTCTGGTCTCAGAAACTTATTATCTGTGTGGTAACAGGCAAGTCATTTAAAATCTTTGTCTGCCTCAGTTTCCTTAACTACAAAATGGGGTCATCATAGCACCCATCTCTCACAATTGTTGTGAGCATCCAATGAGATATTATTTGTAAAACTCTAGCACAGGTCCTGACACAAAGAAGGAATTAATAGATGTGTGTTCCTTTGTCCCCATGATATATTACAAAAACTTTAAATACAATAAACGCAAGGTGATGTGGGGGAGGGAAGATTCATCAGGGTTCAAAAAAGGCCTCAGGTAGAAGGTAGAATTTAAGCTAGTCTTTGAAGGGAGCTGGGGCTTCTACTAATTGGAAATAAAAAGGCGTGAAAAAAGTCTATGCAAAACACAGAGAGGAAGTATCATGTGTAAAGATGAACAAAGAGTCCAGTTAAGTATGACCTTAGTTGTGCATGAAGGATAATGATGTATAATTGTTCTGGAAAGGTAGGTGGGAACTGGGTTGAGAAGGACTTTAAATACCAGTCAAAGGCATTAGTGTTTCATCCTAGTAACAGGGAGCCATTAGAATTCATTGAGTAGAGGAATGACATGTTCAAACCTCTACCAAAGTTATTTTGGCAGCCATGTGGAGGATACATTAGAGAAAGGAAAGATTTGAGACAGGAAATGACCATTTATTAGATGACTAAAGAGGTTGGAGTCTCAATTTGTTGCCACAGAAGGGACAGAATTAAAGCCATAACCTCATCAACACTATACCCCATAACATTATTTTTGATCTCGTTAACACTATACTCTGAGTTGATACTAGAAAAAACAGTATCACTTCACTTTATCATAACGATGTCATTTTGGTCCTCTTTGAAAATGAAGGACAACAACCAACCAGGGAAAACAGCAATTGTGATGGTGCTCAGAGGAGGATAGGGTAAGTCTTACAGGCTCTGCCCCAGCCTTGTTATATTAAGTGAAACACCATGATAACTTTCATGGATATAGGCGCTGGCAGTCAGGCATACCATAGGAGATTAGAGGAATTTTCTCATCCTAACCAGGATGGAGAGTTTCAGTTGTAGGGAAGCAAAGCAATTCAAAGGACATAATTGACTTAATTTTGCCAGCTGGCTGAGTACAGCTGTTGGTGTGATTCGCAAAAGAGCTACACTATCCCTGAGGCTGTAGACTAGCTTCTCAGTAAGATGTATAACCTCTTCCTTTCTGAGAAAAGTCCATGTAGTAGATGCAATTCAATGGAGAACTAGGAAATGGCAGAAACTCATCAGAGAATTAACAAATGGAAGTAGCACAATTAGTTACTCAGCTGACTGAACTAATGGCAGCAGAATAAAGAAAGAAAAAAAAGAAAATAGCTTCATAAATGACTCCAGTAATTTATAGGGTTGTGATGAACCTCAAAAGAGATTAAACAAGGTGTCCCAAGAGCTTAAAAGTGCAATAAGACTTTTGATACATCCTGTATTATAAATTATTTTGTGAACTTCATAGCACTCTATGAATGCCAACAATTATTATCATTATTCATACTTATAATATATAAATACATAACTATATAAAATATGGAGACAGAGTAGATGCCTCAGTTGATAGTGTTGGGCCTTGAGTCAAGAAGACCCAAATTCAAATCTGACCTCAGATTCTTAGTAGAGCATTTAGGGTTAGGGTTAGTATGTGACCCTTTGGCAAGTCACTTAACCTGTTTGCCTTAATCCACTGGAGAAGGAAATAGCAAACCACTCCAATATCTTTGCCAAGAAAACCCCACGAAAAGTATAATATGTGGGGTCACAAAGACTCAGACACGACTGAATTGACTGAACAACATATAAAATATATAAATAAATATGATGAGCAATAGTTGCACTTTTATTAGTAACTATAATAATAATAGATGATCCAATTAAGGCAGGTCTATTTATCCCCATTCATGCTTGTATTCTTTCAGAATTCTTGACATAACATTGACAATCATATTAAAATTATTTTTTAAATGTCCATACCCATTTCTCAGATTAAGGAAGGTATGAGATAACTTCATAGGGTCATAGATTTAAAACTGAAAAGACCATATGATCCAATTCTATATTTTACATGTGTGGAACTGACACACAGAGAAACTAAATGACTTGTTCGAGGTCAGAATATTAGTGAATTGAAGAGTTATGGCTCAAACCAAAGTTCTCTAACTCCAAACTCAGTAATAATCATTTCTGAGAATTTCCTTACTGTAAGTTCCTTTCATGTCAAATATGTGGGTCAAAGAAAAAGACCTCTTCTGTACTCTGTAATGAAATAAGGACCTTTAGATCCCATGCTTCTCTCAGACTTGGTTTCTTTATCTGTAAACACCTATTTACAGAATTGTTGTGAGGATCAAGTTAGATTACACATGTGAAAGGCTTTGCAAGCCTTAAAATACTAAATAAATGCCAACAGTGATGAGGATGATGTTAATGATGATGTCATCAAGGCTTGGGCCAATAGGAATTAAGAACATAACCTAGGGTTTAAGCCCATTTTGCTTCCCTGAGGCATTGAGCAATCATACTTCACCACTGAGGAGAGTGTTGTGAAAATGGACTTGAGCCCTGCCTGGGTTGTGAGAAACAGTATATAAAATAGCCAAGGTACTACCAACTGTACTTTGTGCTCCTACCAGTACCTTCTACATGGACTTCTCAATGCCTCTGTGTAAGGGAAGGTATTTTAAATTTTTAAACATCATCCAGTGCCCATAGACAGTTTGATTTCAGAAAACTCATGAGTAGCTTCTTATCTAGGATTTTTGATGTTATTTCTTCCTGAATTCCAAACACTATCAAGTTCTCTGAAGTTTATATATGGAGTATTTTTTTTAAAGACACTGCCACATTAAAAGATATAGAATATCTGATGTGGTTTTCTTTAAGGGGCAGATTTTAAAGAATGCAGAGTATGTATGCTTTTTCACACACACTCAGAGTCCCAGCGGGCTGCACCTGGTAAAAAGAACGGGCAGGCAGATGCTTCCTCCCACCTCTCATTGCAAATTGTGCTGCCAATAGATACAATGCTTCAAAGAAGTAGAAAAACTGGAAAACTAATTAAAAAGGGAAACAAGCTCTGGAAAAAAATGACCTAGAAGAGGAGAAGAAAATCAGACAGAAGAAAACACTAATAGAAGACAAGTAAACTTGGGAGTGGAGGAGGAATAGAGTTTCCTGAGAAGAAAATCAAGCTTATCATGCAGCAAGGTATATTCTGAGGTACATGGAAGGCCACCAAGAGATACGCTTCTGAATAGCAAGGGAGAAATTGAAATCTTTAAGAACAGCATCATGACACTCAAGCTATTGAGGAAACCATGTCATTCCCTTTCCATTCCTTTACTGTACATCCATTAGAGTTTTGACCATAGGCTATTAGTCAGAACCTGCTAAAGATGTTCCTGGAACAGGAGGAAATTTGGGTTTCCCACAGAGATGCTTGAAGGAAATAACTTTCATTCAGCATTATAAGCAAAAAATGTTAGGGATAGGGTAGAGAGAGTGCCACTATGCTCTCATTCCTCATGGAAATTTAGTGGGTCCTTAAAAACTGCCATTACATACAGGAGAAGAGAGAGGGTTTTAGCTTTATTTCTGTTACTTTAATATGGAGTGCTGTTATTTGCTCTTCCTTTTAAAACTGAAAATTAACAATACAAATATTTGGTATTTAGCCAAGTTGTTGCAAGAAGATGCCTTACCATCTGACTATCCAGTACTTCTGATCATGATGCTGAATATAAGTCTTCAGGTCCTGTGAGATAAGGGTTCATGTAATACTGAACTGTATCCTATCTCTTAATATGAAAAATCAATTCATTAAAAAGCGTTTCCTTATCATCTACTATGTGCCATCCACTGTGTCAGGTGCTAGGGATTAAAACAATAAATATAATACACTCCATCACCAAACTAGGTGGCACAGTGGACAGTGATGAATTTTGTCAGAATGACAGAAAGACCTGAATTCACATCCTGCTTCAGATACTTACTAGCTGTTGAACTGCTTTGTGACTGTGAGACTATTTTATGTTGCCTATTTATGGTATTGTTGAAGTTAAAAGTGCATCACTTCACACAAAAGACTCTGTTATAGCAGCAGTATTGGTCAAGACCAGATCTCCAAATGTGTCTGAGAACAGTTTTCCAATTTACGTCCAAGAAGTGATCTCAAATCTGGGTTATAACAAGAGCTCAGAATCTAAATTGTCATTTGCTACTTGGAAGAGTATATTGGAGGAAAATGTTTACTGGTGGTCACAGCTGATTGGAGGGAAAGATTTGCTGGTGGTCAGAAAGTTTATGTTGTTCTCTTTCCCTTTACTGCTATATACTGCCTAAGAGGCAGAAATTCTTCAAAGGCCAGCCAAGGGAGCCGCCTGGAAAAAATTTGCAGCACCCAGGCTTAGTGGATCTGCCTTTGGCGAAAAGATTATAATGGCGCTTCAGATCCCAGACAAGTGAGCAGACCTGGAAAACTTCTGTCATTCTCCAAGCTAAGGGTTCTGACTTGCATTGGTAGAGGGCGTTTCTCCCTGACAACTCCCTTTGCCAGTCAGTCAGTCTTTTAGTCAACTGGCATTTATTAAGCATCTACCATGTGCCAGAAAGGTCCAGTCCCTGATGTTTTTAGCACCTCCAAATTTAGCATGCACCAAGCATTTTATTAAAACAATAGTATCCATGTTTCAAGTGCAGGAATTGCCTCCAAGAGAACAGTCAGTTGGACATCAAAAATGACAGATCCATTTCCTGGAGCTGAAACCATGTGATTTGCAGGAATCTGCTTCCTCAACTGTACTGTTTACAAATTAGTAGAATGTTAAAATCATGGAATGTTCAAGTTGGATTGGTTCAAGGAAACAGAAGGGCAGGAAAGTTGGAAGAAGAAATTGGAAAAGCAAATCTTCAGATTAGTATATACCAAAATCTCCAGGCTCAGGAGACTGCACTGAGAATGTGAAAAAGGACAGTGACTACAAATGATCATTTTTATTCATTATATTATTTATGATGCTATATATTATACCATATTATGGTATTACTATTATATTATACTATATATTATATATACTATATACAATAAATATTATATTTATAGTATTCATATAATACTTAAGGTTTTCAAATCACTCTGCATTTATTATCTCACTTTGATCTTCACAATAACTGAGATTGGTGCTATTATTATCCCCATTTTACAAATGAGGGAAATGAGACCAAGAATAGCTAAGTGACTTGTCCAAGGATCATGTAGCCAGGATCATGTATTTGTGAGGTAGGATCTGAACTCGTGTCTTCCTAATTCCTCATGCTTGCATTGTCTACTACACCATCAAACTGCAAGTAAGCCAGGAATAGGAAACAAATATTGTCAGCCAATAAATATTTATTGAACATTTACTATTTTTCAGGCACTATACTAAACACTTGGATAAAAAAAAAGTTAAAAAGAATCCCTTCTCTCAAGGAGTTTACATTCTAATGGAGGAGATGATACACAATTCAAATACAGAGTAGGTGTATCAAATGGCACTAGTGTACGTGATGGGGGTGTGGGACCAGGAAAGGACTCATGAAGATGAATGCCTAGGAAGCCCAGGATTCAGAGAAATGTCCAGGCACTGAGGAAAACCAGCACAGAGACACAGAGAGGGGAGACGAAACATTCAAGGAACAGCAAGTAATACATGGAGGGGAACAGAATGTAAGATGACTGGAAAGGTAGGAATGGACCAGATGGTTAAAGGCTTCAGATTGCAAAGGACATTATACTTGATCCTATAGGTTATAGAGAGCCACTAGAGTTGCTGTGGATAGAGTTCTGGGTCTGGAGCTAGCAAGACTCAACTCCATGAGTTCAAATCTAGCTTCAGACAATTATGCGGCTATGTGACCCTGGATAAGTCACTTAACCCTATTTTCCTCAATCTGTAAAATGAGCCGGAGAAAGAAATGGCAAATCACTCCAATATCTCTGCCAAGAACACCCCAAATTGTGTCATGAAGAGCCAGACATGATTAAAAAAGGATTGAACAACAAAAACAAAGAGGTTACTGAGCAGAGAGAGGGGTGACATGAGGTAAGACTTATCCTATAGGTAAGTCACTTTGGCAGCTTTGTGAAGAATATATTGAATTGGGAAGAGAGTAGAGGCATGGTGACCAATCAGAGGGATATTGTAATCATCCTGGTGAGATGTGATAAAGGACTGAACCAGTGTGTTCGTTTTGTGAAAGATGAGAAGGGGGCAAAGAGGAGAGATGTAGAAGAAATTACAATGGGATATGGTGGTACATGCTCCCATGGAGGTGAGGCTACTGGATCATTTGAGCTTAGGAGTTCTGAGATTCAGGAGGGCCAATCAGATAGTATCAGATGTCTGCGCTAAGTCCCTGCACTAATATGAGGTGGTGGGAGGTTTTGCCTAAGGAAAGATGAACTGGCCCAAGTTAGAAACAGATTAAGTCAAAGTTTTTGTACAAATGAGGAAGGAAGGAAGGGAGTAAGAGAGGAAGAGAGGAAGAGAGGGAGGGAGGGAGGGAGGGAGGAAGGGAGGGAGGGAGGGAGGGAGGAAGGGAGGAAGGGAGGGAGGAAGGGAGGAAGGGAGGAAGGGAGGAAGGGAGGAAGGGAGGAAGGGAGGAAGGGAGGAAGGGAGGAAGGAAGGAAGGGAGGAAGGAAGGAAGGGAGGAAGGGAGGAAGGAAGGAAGGAAGGAAGGAAGGAAGGAAGGAAGGAAGGAAGGAAGGAAGGAAGGAAGGAAGGAAAATGTAAGATTTGGCAACTGATATATTATTTGTGTGATATGAGTGAGACAGATGACCCTGAACTGAGGAACAGAGTTGACTGGAACAATGGTGGTGCCCTCAACATTCATAGGGAAATTCAAAAGAGGGAAGAATATTGGGGGGAAAATAATGAGTTCAGTTTTGGACATGTTGAATTTGAGATGTCTATAGGATGTTCAGGGAAACTAGGTGGCATAGTGAATAGAACATTGGGTTTGGAACCAGGAAGACTCATCTTTCTGAGCTCAAATATGACTTCAGACACTAGCTGTGACCTTGGGCAAGTCACTTAATCCAGTTTGCCTTGGTTTCCTCATCTGTAAAATGAGCTGGAGAAGGAAATGGCAAACCACTGCAGTATCTTTGCCAAGAAAACCTCATATGGTGTCACAAAGCATCAGAACAACAACAGCAACACCATATGTGCAGCTAGAAATACCAACTAATGGACCACAGAGAGGTAGCATATCACTTAGTATTTCAAAGGGCTTTGGCATCTCATTCCTTCCTTTCAGAGATAAGGAAATATGTCTAGAGAACTGAAATGACTTATTGAAGGGGGCTTAATTAATGACTCATTAATTCTCAGATCATCCTTATAGAGGCAGAAAGTTGTAAAATAAGATGGGAATACATTATGTTCTAGTATAAAAAATGTCTTTACTGGGAAGTCAATCTCCCCATCCCCCAATAATTTGTTTTAAGTTCTACCTCTTTCTTTTGCTAGTTATATGATCTTAAGCAAATGACCTAATTTTTTTGGCCTCTATTTCTTATAATCTAATATGAGAGGGTTAGACTAGAATTCAATGGTGGGAAATCTGTGGCCTCAAGGTCACATGTGGTACTCTAGGTTCTCAAATGTGACCCTTTGACTAAATCCAAACTTCACAGAGCAAATCCCCTTAAGTTTTGTTCTACAAAATTTGGTCTCAGTCAATACCCAAGGATCTAGAAGGCCACATAAGGTCTCAAGGTCATGGGCTCCCCATTTCTGGACTTGTGTTGTGTTAGTCCTTCTTTGCTGAAGAAGACCATGCCATCAGAGAAACGATGACATGACTTGCACTTGACTTTGTTTTGAGGGAGGGAGGGCTGTGCAAGGTCACCAGCCTCACTTCTCTCCTCCTGAGTCATCTGGATCCAGTGACCAGATATTCGTCAGGATGACTGGAGACAGCTCAGGATGCAGTGGGGGATCTTGGCCCCTTTAGGGCAAGGCCTATTCAGTACTCACTTAGGTGAGGCCTGTTTAAGAAATAGTTATTGGATGGCCCCTTTAATGAGGAAAAGATAATAACTAAATCAGACTGGGAGGGAAATAGCAAAAGTTACTATTGATAATCACTCTTAAGCCAGGAGGCTCCTGAAAAACAGCCCCTTACCAGTTAGCTAGGTAACTCAGCTCCTCCTCTCCTGTCTGTCTCCCACTTCCCTTCCTTCTCCTATCCAAAGGAAGGTAAATTTGAATGGCCAGAGGATGCCCAGTTAACTTGGGGTTTACTGGCTAGATCCTTTCCTTTCCTTTCTCCTTTCCTTGCCTTTCCTTTCTTTTCCCAAAACCTTAAATCTACTGCACTATGAAGCCTATAGATTGTACCAGACTAGACCCCTGCCCAAGCTCCACTTACGGGCTATTTTCCAGGCCTTCCTGGCTTAAGAGTGATTTCTGGATTAGATGGTCTCTAAACTCCTTCTCAACTCTTAAAGTTTGTGAATTTACATGTTATGGTACCCAATCCTGATTATCTGTCCTATAGGTTTTGGAAGGATTACATACTGATGTTTCTTGGAAGAATATTTGAAAAAGAACATTGGGGAAAAAATTAGAGGGAAAGAGAAAATGGTCGCCATAATAAATGGGCTCCAAGAGCTATGAGTTTTACTCCCTTCTTGCTATGAGGTAGCAATTATTCTCCTCATCCCCACGTGCTGTGCTTGAGGTTAGATTGCAGTAATCCTCTGAGACTTGCCCCTCCCAAATGGGAAGTTGCCAGCAAGGAGCAAGCAAGAGAAAGAGAGAGACAGAGACAGAGAGAGAGACAGAGACAGAGAGAGAGACAGAGAGAGAGAGACAGAGACAGAGAGAGAGAGACAGAGAGAGACAGAGAGAGAGAGACAGAGAGAGAGAGACAGAGAGAGACAGAGAGAGAGAGACAGAGAGAGAGAGAGACAGAGAGAGAGAGAGACAGAGAGACAGAGACAGACAGAGAGAGACAGAGAGAAAGAGAGAGACAGAGAGAGAGAGAGGCAGAGAGAGGCAGAGAGAGAGAGAGACAGAGAGACAGAGAGACAGAGAGAGAGAGAGACAGAGAGAGAGAGAGACAGAGAGAGAGAGAGAAAGAGAGAGAGAGAGACAGAGAGAGAGAGACAGAGAGAGAGAGAGAGACAGAGAGAGAGAGAGACAGAGAGAGAGAGAGACAGAGAGAGAGAGAGACAGAGAGAGAGAGAGACAGAGAGAGAGAGAGAGAGACAGAGAGAGAGAGAGGATTCCAGAACTAGGAAGTAATGGGAAGAGATTAAAAATTGGAGGAAGGAATTTTCTCACTTCAGTTTAGCAACATTTAGAGGAGTTTTATTTTCCTCCCTGTGAAGCAGATTACTGAAGTCATTTCATCTTGGCCTGTGCAGGCAAGAGGTTTATTATGCTCACATCAAGTACCTACTATGTTCAAGGCATTATGCTAATGGGAACAGAAAAGCAAAAAATATGACAGCCCTTGTTCTCAAGGGGCTTATATTTTGCTGGAAATGAGAAACCATACACACACACACACACACACACACACACACACACACACACACACACACACACACACACACTGCAATGTAAATACAAAGTCATTTTGGTCAAGGGAGCCCTAAAAAACTGGGAGATCAGGAAAGCTTCATATAGTAGGTTAACCTGAGCTGACCCCAAAATCAGATTGGGCCCTCCTTTGGAAGGGACTTGGGACTGTTAGTGCAGCAGTCTCCCTGCACTCTGGTGAGTACCACTTTCCATGGAGATATATGTATCATTCCCCAGACTTGGAACACCAACCTGTGGATTGGAATCCACTCAGAAAGGAAAGACATCTGACTTTGCTAGATAGGCAATGCCCCAACAAGAGAGTGACCCTTGTAAACTTTCATTCCTCACAGAGATCTATAAAAACTTTCAGCCTTAGGGGATGACTGAGAGTTTTGAACTACACAGAAAGACAAAAACCCTGAGAGCTGGGAGATGGCACCTAAGTGACTAACTCCCCTTCTCCCCTCCCTTCCCCTCCCTCCTCTCTTCTCTTTTCTTCTCATAGGATATCACATTTTTAACCTGTGAGTGCCCTGTCCAAAGGAACGTAAATTTTGATTTCTGAAACCTTTTGCTTCTCTAAGGACCATGCCTTAAATCCAAATCACACTGGCTCTTATTGATTAGCCAACAACAGGTCCCAGGCTGAACCCTACTTCTTCAAGCTAGATTGGCTCAGAGTCAAGGTAAATAGCAATTGTTTCTGTTTCGGCCAGAAACCTTGAAGGTCTTCCCCTCCCAGACTGATTTTTTTTTTTTTGTCTAGGCAAAGAGGCTGTTCTTTGCCTCATTTCTTACTTAGCCTTAATCACTGAATGGGTGTTGCCTCATTCAAACTGAAACCTGTTAAAGTCCTTGACTGAAAAAGGCAAAGGTCTCCCACAGCACTGGGGCCATCTCCTGTCATCCTGATCTGTATCTCACTACTGGACCCTGATGGCTCTGGAGGAGAAAGTGAGGCTGGTGACTCTGCACAGCCCTGCCTCACTTAAATCTAAGTCACTGTGCATGTCATGGCATCACCTTGCTCATGTCACGGTTCTCTTCAAGAAATAGGATTAACAACTAACTATGCCCACGCGAATAATAGGATCCTGCCTTTGTTCTGCAGGTCTAGGGAGCAAGGAGCAAAAGCCCTCGATACTTGAAGATTTGGTGGATTGATGATGATTTGGGATGGTGAGTGGTTTACTTTTTCATGCTGCCTAAGTCTGATGCTTTTTGATATTATTATACTTTTCCTAATCTAATTAAATCGTTTCCCTTTGGTTATTCTATGAAGTCTAAGTGAATTTTAATGCGTACGTATGCATAGAAGTAGTTTCCAGGGGCTGAGCCAAGCAGAGTATATAGAATTGAACATCTGAGAAAAGTCTCAGGGAGTAATAGGGGAAGGAACAGTAAAGGGACCTGCCAAAACCACTAGCTCACATACATTTCCTAAGTGAGACACAGAGAAATTAAAGTAACTTGGCCAGTCACATAGAATATGTCCCAAGAAATGAATCTTGGAAATTTGATTCCCAGATTACTTCTCTCTTCTTAGATCAACCCAGTTTGTTATGGATTATTTATTCATGATTCCTTAGTTAATTTTACCAGTATTCAATGTAAGAAATAATCTTTTTTTTTTTTACTTCAAATGATCCATTATTTAATCAATGCAGATTTTCCCTCCGTCAATGCAATTGTAATGCTTTCATTTAAAAAAATGTTTTCATTACGTACTTAGCAAATATCAACAAGCACAACCATTTTGATGTAAAAAGAATAGGAAAAGAACTATAAATTTCTATTACACATAATTTATTAAATTTAATATGGTAATAAAATTATCTTGCTTGTATCCTCTTCTACATTTTGTTTCATTGCTTCTTGGTTTGTTTCCTTCTTTCTTTACCTTTCTTTCTTTTTTTCTTTCTTTTCTTTCCTTCCTTTTTTCCTTCTTTCTTTCCTCTTTTTCTTTTCATTTTCAATGAGAAAAACTTCTGGAAAGGATGGGTAAAGAGATAAAGAGATGGACGACTTCATTTTCTAAGATTAGCGCAGAGGATAAGATGATGGATGGAGATGTAGAAATGCTTTGATGGGTGCAATAAAACAGAAGAATGATCTTGATTTTCACAGTTAAGTAGGAAATAAGGTTCTTTTCATACAGAGAGGGTAAAAAGTGGCATTAAGGGCTTGAAAAGAAAGTTTGAAACAGTCACTTGGGAGAATATGTTAGATAGTCAATCAGGAAATGAAAAAAAGAGATTTTCTGTGTAACAGTGGGGGCCTTGGATGACATGAATTTGTAGTGTATTCAAGTGGCATGGCTACATGACTTCCTCCAATGGTCTTCAGTCGTAGAGGAGGAGCATAGAAGGCAATTATTGGGTGGGTAGGGGTGAGCTAGGGCTGAGGATAGACAGAGCATGGGTGATAGAAGGATGAGGAGTCAAAATGGAAAAATAGTGCCCTGTTCAAGCTATTAAATATAGGGGGGTCAAGGCTATGAAGGAGGTAAGGAAAGAGGCCAGAGCAGGGGTGATTGATCAAGAACAGAAAGGTGAAGAAGGACTGGAGGTTGTCGTCAGGATGCAGGATAAAGGTAAAATTGTGTGATTTGTAAGTCAGGCTTCCTCCTTTGGAATAGATCGTTTACCTTACTCGCCAAATCAGAATGACATCTCATCAGTCCCCCAGTTGAAATCCATCTTTCAAAGAGAATATCCAAAAGAATATGAGGTGGGCTCTGCAGGCAATTGTTAAAAGGGAAATTCTAAAAATGTCAAGAATAACCAAAAATCGGATGTCCAGACTCTGTTTGAAAAAGCGGTTCTTAAAGCCTGAGTCTCACCCTGGCTCTCAGCAGCTCTCAGCAACACATTGGCAGCAGCCTGTTGCTAGACAGAGCTCTACCTCCCTACTCAAAACCTTCAATACTTCCCATGCCTACATCAGAAAATATACACTCTTAGACTTCTCCCAAATTATCTCTCAAGCCCAAACTCACTTCTTATTTCTACATGAACTTTCCATTCCAGCATAACAGAACTACTTATATTATTCTTCATGTCTGAAATGACCTTATTTAATGACCCTGCAGAAAGACCCTATTTAATTTTATCAATCCCTCAAATCCCACTAATAATACTACTTTTAAAAAAGTTATTTTTTGTTTCTAACATTAATTTTTTAAAATTTTGAGTTCCCAATTCCCTTCCTCTCCCCATTTCCTGCCCCACTCATTAAGAAGGCAAGTGATATAATGTCGATTATACATGGAAACTCTTGCAAAACATTTCCATCCACTAATAATGATGAGGAGCAACAAAAATGGCAGCAGTGAGCCTTTGTAGGATTCTTTAAAGTTTGCAAAGTACTTTACGCATGTTATGTCATTTAATCCTCCATTTCCAAGCAGCCTTCTCTGACGCCATCAATCCACAGTAATCTCTCCCTCCTCTGAATTTTTATACCATTTATAGTCTACTTTTTTTTGGCTCAAAGCCCGTTTGTACCATGGTTTATATTTTTACATGTATAATAAGTCTTATCTCTCAAAGTAGACTCAGCTCCCTATGGGGGAGTGGCTATGGTTTCTACCATAGTATCTTACATGTATGTAGGTGCCACGCAAATATTAGTTGAGAGCTTATTCATTTGATTATATACAAAAGGGTAAAATAATTTTTCCAGCTCTTGGGTCATATGACTAAAGCCAAGCACAACTGTTTAACTTCTCAGGGAATGGAAAACGGAGTTAATGGTGAATTATGATCAGTAGTAAAAAGGATTATATATATATTATATATATATATATACACATAAATACACATATATCTGTATGTATATATATATATGTATCCACTTTGAGGCAGCTAAGTGGTTCGGTGGCTATTGTACTTGGAATAGAGTTAGGAAGACCTGAGTTCAAATCTGGTCTCAGATACTCACTAGCTATCACTTAACCTTGTTTGCCTCAGTTTCCTTATATGTAAAATGAGCTGGAGAAGGAAATGACAAATCACCCCAGTATCTTTGGCATGGAAGCCCCATATAGGATCACAAAAAGTCCAACATGACTGAAGAACATGACTAAACCACTGAACAACAACTTCCTGACTTCCGACTCTATTAGCTGTACCTCCTAGCTGCCTCTAGAATTGAATACATATCTACAGATTAGATGCTTAATTAGCCCTGTATGAACCCAGGCAAATCACTTAACCTCTGTCTGCCTCAGTTTCCTCAGCTGTGAAGCCCAACACCTATGAAGTGAAACAGCACCTACCTTCCAGAGTTACTGTGAGGATCCAATGAGATAGTATTTCTAATATACTTAGCGCAGTGACATGGTAGGTGAAGTATAAATACTTATTTTCCCCCATTTTCTTGTTTCTCTCTGGAGCTCCAGTCCCACATGGCCAAGTACCTTTGGAGCATTTCCAACTATATTTCTTTTAGACATCTGAAACTCAGTGTGTCAAAATAAAACTTACTATCTTTGCCTCTGACCTCATTCGTCTTTCCAACTTCCCTCTTTCTTTTGAGAGAACTGCCATCTTCCAAGCTACCCAGGTTCCACATCTCTGACATCAGATTCCCCTCCACTTCCATGAAGACCACCCTAGTCTAGGCCATCATCACCTTTCCTCTGGACTATTACAATAGTCAACTAATTGCTTTCTCTTCCTTAATCCTCTCCTCAATACAATTTTTCCTCCACACAGCTGCCAAAGTGATTTTCTAAAGCATGAGCATATTACTCCCCTACTTATTAAACTCCAGTGGCTCCCTGTACTCTGCAGGATACCTATATAAATGCTTTAATTTGGCTTTTAAAGCCTTTCCCTAGCATTCTGGTTCTCGCCTACCTTTCCAGACTAATTACAAATTGTTCTCCTTCATGGACTCTACATTTCAATTGAACTGGACAGCTTGGTTCTGGTACATAGCATTTCATCCCTTGCCTTTTCATTGACTATCTCCCATGTATGGAGTACACACTCTCCTGTTCTCTTATCTTGAAGAATTCCTCATTCCTTAGTTCAGCTAAGCTTAGTTCAGCCACAGTCTACTTGAGGCCTTTCCTGATCCCTCCCAGATTTCCTCCCTATTTCAGATACTAATAGTCCCCCTGAAATGATTATACATTCGTTTGTATGTGTACATGTTGTTTCCACAAAGAGAACTTATACTCCTTGAGGGTAGGAATAGCTTTAGATTGTGTCTGTTTCCATCCCCAGTGCCTAGTACAGGCCTGGCATACAGTTGGCACTTAATTGAATTATGATGTTCCTTCATATTAATATAAGAAGATTCTCCTGTTTAAGTCTATAATGTGCCACACAAAAGTGAATTTACGCCAACCTATGAGAGGCTGTCTACTCTTGCAGTGCTCTGAGATTTGTTTGAAAGGCAGGCTAGTCTCAATGCCCATTGGGTTCCTGGGCAAGGGGAGTTAATATCTAGGCGATGGAGAGACAGGGTATGTGTTATCCCCAAAGCTTCTTTTTGAGCATCCAGCCATGAGAATATCAAATAATTCCTCTTTTGTCTATGGGCTGGATTTTGTAGCTATCAGGATGAGTCCTTTGGCCCTGTCCCTGGGCTGCTTGTTAAACTGTATGGAATAAGTCGTCATAGAAAGCAGTGAGGGGAGGGAGAAGATTAAAGGAGGAGTATAATCGGTGTGAAGCAATGGTCCTGTGTCTAAAGAAGCACATGATCTAAGGAAAGGAAGAGGGTCCCTTTAAAACCAGACTGCACACAATGCCAATGATCCCACATGCAGCTGCCACTGGCAGGCAGCCACTTGCCTCCAAAAAGAATAAAATCAAAGCAATAATTCCCGCTTAACTCTGAAGCTTAGTGACTTCAAACAAGGAGAAAGAAAAAGTGACAATATTCCCTCCCCCCCCCCCCCAATTCCCCAGCGAATGCTTCCCTCTCACTATTTTGTGCCGATGACCTCATAATCTACAGCTTTTTCTTCTAGATGTCGCATTCTCTCCAGAGTATCACATCTGGTCCTGGGTATTCCTACCTAGGGCTACAACATCTGTAGTAAACTACTTGGGTGAACTGCAGGGGTTCCCAATCTGGGGCTCATGAACTTGTTTAAAAAAAAAATGTCTTTTTTTGGTAACTATAGGACAATAGAATGTTCCTTTGTAATCCTAATTATTTTGTTTTATACACATAAAAACATATTCTGACGGGGGTTCTGCTGGCTTTACCACATTGCCAGTGGAATCCATGACACAAAAGAAGGTGAAGCAAACCTGATGTAAAGAAAGAGGAACAGCATTAGAATCATGGGATCACAGGATCGTTGAGTGGGATAGCAATGGGGTCTTAGAAGTAATTTTGTCCAGTGCTCTCAATACGCAGATGAGCAAATGAATGCCCAAAGAAGTGTAGCCACTTGGCCAAAATCACAGTGGTAGTAGGTGGCAAAGACAGAATTAAAATACAGGTCCTCTGACTTTAAATATAGTGCTTTTTCTGATGAACCGTTTTAGTGAGGTGGGTTTGAATTCTGGCTCTTCTATGTATTAATTGTATGACCACAGGCATGTTACTTAACCCCTCTGTACCTTAGTTTCCTCATCAGGAGGGTGTTGAATTAAATGAACTCTAAATTTCTCTCAGTTTTAAATTCCATGTTCTTTTGAGATTGCAACAAATATTTCTCAGCCAATCCCATGACTTTGCTAACGTCTACAGCAAATAAAGTACAGGAAAATGAGCCATACTTGCTGCTACTATCTTAGTACAAAGAGCACTGGAAATGGAATCAGGAACCCTGGATTCAAGTTCCATTCCTGCCTTTTACTAACCTCCACTTACTAATTCCAAAGTCATTTTCCCTTTTTAGTTTGTTTGCTGTTTAGTCATTTTTTCAGTCCTGTCTGGCTCTTTGTGAGCTCTTTTTGAGTTTTCTTGGTAAAGATACAGGAGTAGTTTGCTTTTCTTCTCCAGCTCATTTTACAGATGAGGAATCTGAGGCAAACTGGGTTAAGTGATGTGCCTAGGGTCACACAGCTAGTAAGTGTCTGAGGCCAGATTTGAACTAAAGTCTTCCTGACTCCAGACTCATTCTGTTTACTCACCTGTAAAAGTGCTTTGTGAATATCAATAGGTGAATGATAGTTTTTAACATAGTATTGAACCCTTTCATGTAGGTAAAAATCAATGCATTTTAGAGAGGTATCATAGGATAATAGAAAGGCTGGTGCACTTTGATTTACTAGATGTAAGTTCAAATCTCAGCTCTGAAACGACCTCTGTGACTTTGACCACAACATATTGTGTGTTGTTCTAAGTCTTAGTTTCCTTATCTGTAAAATAATCAATAAACATTAAGCATTATGTGTCAGGAATTGTGCTAAGCACTGAAGTTACAAAGAAAAGCAAAAGATTGTAATCTTAAGAAATTCAGAGAGACATAGAAACAACTATGTACAAACAAGACGTAGGCAGGAAAAATTGGAAATAATCAGTAGAAGAAAAATAATCAGTAAAGGCTTCTTGTAGAAGGTAGACTTTTAGTTTTTGAGATTTGAAGGAAGCCAAGAGGCAGACACAAGGGGGGACAGTATTTCAGGCACAGGGGGCAGCTAGTAAAAGGCCCTGAATCTAGAGATTCAGTATCTTGTTCAAGCAACGGCAACGAAGCCATTGTCACTGGATTGCAGAGTATGGGGGATGGGACTGGGGTAGAAGGAAGAGGGAGGTGTGAATGGAAAGAGTGGAAAGGTAAGAGAAGGCTAGGTTATCCAGGGCTTCAAAGGTCCTCCCAACAGAGGGTTTTATATTTGATTGTGGAGGTGACAGGGTATCACTGGAGTTTATGGAATGGGAAAGAGTGACATGTCTGGATCTATGCTTTTCTGAAGATTAATTTGACAGCTGAGTGAAGGATGGACTGAATACTTGTTCTCTCTACCTTGAAGAATTGTGAGGAAAGCATTTTTCTGAATTAATAAATACGGGAATAGTTGTACTTTTAAATGAGAACTCTGGAGGTTTCCAATGTCCTTTGAGCTGTTAGCAATCTCACCTGGATTGGTATTGCAAGTGATAAGGAATTTGTTTCTGTTTCTATAAGTAGTTAAGTAACTGTAAAATAAAATATTTAGCTCTCCTTGAGTCTACGAAGAAATCAAGGAACTCTGTTTTCCAATAGATTTCTATTTGCCTTATGTAAGAGAATGAACAATGGATAATGAGACCTGTGTTCTGATGACTCTGGGGAATTTGGTTTAACTCTCTGGTTCTCATGTTCCTTATTTTCAAGTAAAGAATAATACTGACTCATTAAAAGTACTGCCTTGTTAAGTAGTGGGTTCCCCATTACCAAGGGTCTTCAAATAGAGGTTCATGTAGGGGACTTTTCTTTAGGCACTGGTGTTGGCTGAGCTGAGCTTTGAAATCTCTTTCAACTCTTGAGATGCTATGATTCTATGAGTTGATCTTGGGCTATTGGCAAGTTCCAGACTCTTGAGATTTGGAGTAACCTGATCTTGTGAGTGTGCATTGTGTTGAGTTAACTGTTCCCTACCATAAGTAAATGAAGCATCATTCTATGAATGGTGAATAATTGTTGTCTGTACTTTGTTTTTGAAGAGGACCAATGATATCATGGGGTGATATCTTGACTTGTGCATGAATTGGAGTAAAGTGAGGCAGAGTTGCACCAAGTCATTAGCTTTTCTCTCTCTTCCAGAGTCATCAAAGTCTATTGGCAAAGCAAAAGTCAAGACAACCTACAATGGCTGAGAATGCAGTGGATGGCCATAGTGTCTTCGATTTCTGACTAAACTCTAAGTGTTCCCTAACACCTGCTTCAGCTGCCTTCCTGGCTATCAGAATAAATTCTTCTCATTCATCCATTCTGCTGGGGTAAGTCTTCACATATTTGGGGTAGACACTACCTAACTCACCAGTGGATTTGAGGCTCATCAGTTACCCTCAATCTCATTTAGCGCCCATCTGCAGAAATGGTTTATTGGATATGGCTGCTGTACATCCTACAGTTTTTTGGAGACACAGGTGAGAGTTGAGTATCAGGTGGGTATCAACAGTGGATGAACATCCCTGGAAAGGTGAGGTAAACCCTCACACCAGAGGTGCTAGTCCTCCTGGACACCCGTATACAACTACAAGTAGAACTTTTTCTCTAAAGGACAGTACTAACATCTACACCATACATATAAGTGTGTATATATTTAATAATGCACACGCACCTATGAATAACTAGAAAGCCAAGCTGTCATTAAGTTGTTCAGTCCTGGCCAACTCTTTTTGACCCTGTGGACAATAGTGTCTATGAGGTTTTCTTGGAGGAGATACTACAGTGGTTGACATTTCCTCCTCTAGTGGATTAAGACAAACAGAGGTTTGTCCAAGGACACACAGTTAGGAAGGGTACGAGGCTTAATTTGACACAACTAGCACGTATTTGAGGCAGGCTTTGGACCCAGTCATCCACTCAGATTTTAAATAATTCTTTCCAAAGCGTTCGTTTAACCATATCCCACTCAACCCTCCCCCTCCTTCCTCCTCCCCCACCACCATTCAAATCCCCTACAGTGGATACTTATTGCCACCAGTATCAAATTAATCTATTTGGCTTTTATAATGTTGTTGTTCAGGCATTTTTTCAGTTGTATCCAATTCTTTGTTGGAAAAAAACCGTTCAGGGTTTTCAACAGAGATACTAGAGTGTTCTGCCATTTACTTCTCCAGATCATTTTACAGATGAGGCCCAAAGGGTTAAGTGACTTGCCCGGGTTACACAGCTGGTAAGTGTCTGAGGCCAGATTGGAACTTAGGTCATCCTGACTTCTTAGGTGACTTTCTGACACCCCCTACTCTGCCGCCTTAGCTTTTATAGTCCTCTGTTTTCTGACCCCTTCACACCTTTCCAGTCTTCTTACTTCTTACATCCTTTTGTCCCTCTAAACACTCCTCCATTTTGTGATCCAATGACAATGACCTTGCTGTTTCCCTAATAAGACACTCTTCAGGAGAGGGAAACTTGTGGCCTTCTAGGCCCTTGGGAGAAGCCTTTTTCTCTGAGTGAAAATTTTGTAGAACAAATCCTTTTATTAAGGCGATCTGTTCTGTGAAGTTTGGACTGAGTCAAAGGGCTGCACTTGAGGACCTGGAGGGCTACATGTGACCTTGAGGAGGCAGGTTTCCCATCCCTGCTGGCTCTATTCATGTTCATTGGCTCTCTGTCATGCCTGGAATTCTGTTCTTCCTCATTTCCGAGTCCTAGTTTCCCTGGATTCCTTTAAGTCTCAGGTAAAATCCCACCTTCTGTAACAAGCCTTTCTTGATCCCTTTTAATGTTGGTGCCTTCTCTCTGTTGATTACCTCTAATTTATACTTAGTTGTTTGCAGCTGTCTTCCCCTATCAGTCTCAGCTTCTTAAGGACAGGGTCTGTCTTTTGCCTTTCTTTGGATCCCCAGCACTTATCACAATTTCTGCAATATAGTAGGCATTTAATAAGTACTCGTTGATTGACTGGCATTGATGACTACTGTAATGACTGTTACCTAGAAGGGCATTTATTGGTACAAACTATCTCTGTGATCAGTGTGCCTAGCAGCATCAGTACAGCCATCGCTGTCTGTATTTCTTCCAGAGCTGTCCATCACCTTCCTGTCTAAAGGTGAACTGCTCACCGCTCCCTCACCACAAAATCTTTTCTCCTACAAATGCTGTTGGTTATAACATGTGACTCTGGCAGCGACAGGAGAGAGACAAGGTGCAAGAAGGAGAAACTCTGGGACAGCTGTTAAAGGGATGAGTCTTCTAAACACTCCAAGCGTAAGCAACGTCTGCTGTGAAACCTGTCCCATACATGTTGAAAAAGATGGCAGACATTTACGTTATCTGGGTTCCATCAAAGAACCTGATCCCCCTGAAAGGTATATCATGTAGCTACTTTGAATGCATTCAAGAGACAACAGTGCATATCACAAATTGTATTTATGCAGCACACATGTACAAGTATCACTAGCAGGAAGAATTTAAAAGTGTGGGCTGCATGAACAGTTTGTGAAAAAATTCATAACTGCCAGATTTTAAAAGTTCACATTCATTGCACATAATTTAAAATCTTATGATGTATACTTTATGCTTTGGCAGCTGTTGCTTGAGAAAATATGGGGAGAGACATTAGCACGAACCCTGCAGGCACAGTGATGAGGAGCAAAGTTGTAAAATGGACCTGGTGCACTGGGGAACTGACTAACTCTGAAAAGGGGGTGTAGAATTACCAAAATTTGTGAAACCGGGCATGTTCTACAAATTTCCATAAATACCCAGTGAGACTTTATCTGTGTATGCCTACGTTAGAATCAGGAAAATGTCAGGTTTTCCCAGTGGTGTAAGACAGCCAGTTAGGAAGTGCCATACATAGAGGATAACCATAGCAAAGAATGTATAAAACTTGGCCTCAAATGCAGTTATGCAAACCCTTCCAGGAAGCATATTGAAAAGTTGCTTTTGAATTCATCATGGAATAAGTTTAGTTGTTAGATCATCCATCCACCCCCCCAATACCATCATTATGAGGAAACTTTTAGCGCCTTGCAAGGATGTCTTTTCACCTTCCTAGAAGGTCTCATATTGTGATTTTGTAGAGGGTGACAGAGCTGGGTGTTGATGGAACTAGAACGAGGATCAGTACATGATACAGAGCACCTTAAACATCTTCATAGCTTGCTTAACTACTGCCTACTCATGAGGGAAGCTTTTTTTTTGACAAGCTCTGTAATCATTTACAAGAGTACTCCAATATCAATTCTGTGATTTTCGTTAACTAGATGAGCTAACTGACCAGTTAATTACCAGCAAGAGAGCATGAATGGCATTAGTTGACTCCAAATAGTACAGTTTTAAGACTTGGGATGGAAAGACTATTCTGAAAGTCAAGGAGATTATAGTGAGTTTTGCAAATATGCTTTATTATTATACAGACAGTGAGCTTGTACAAATAATTGTATAGCAGAATGGCAGCGTGAATGATCAGAGACATTGACTGACAGAAAAAAGCTGTTGAAAAGTATACAACTTGTGATCTATGAGAAATGGATCATAACTGTGACTTTCAAAACATTCCTTTATGGCTACTGAAACTTTGGATGTGCAATGAGTGGTAACGTCCATTTTCATGTGTCTATTACCATGTGTGTGATTGGGATTCAATGTCTTTTTTTGGAAAAAAAAATTAGAATTTGGCAATAATACTCCTGAGTCCTGGGTTCCTGAAAACATCGTTTGGTGCTTTAACTTTTGGAAGATATTATGTGGCAAAAATTGGCCCGTATTGCTATTTTCCAAACATATTTTTTATGGTCTCCCCTTGACATTTAATGACAATGAGCTTCCCCATCAATCATGTTACTGTAGCGATTGTAGATGATGTAACGGACGAAGCCTGTAATAATGATGAACTCAAAAAAAGTTTTCACCAAATATATCCACCACCAGAATTTCAAATTTCAGCATTGTTTATAAATGATCCACATATCTCATATATAATATTTATCATATATAACCTATCTATCTATTTCTTATTCTGCTAGAGCAAAAGGACCTATTAAGATATCTATCTATAATCAATCGAACTATCTGTCTTCATTTATCATCTATTTAGATTCTTCATTATCATCAGCATTATTGTATATGCTGCCAGGGTAAGAGGAGCTGCAGCTTTCCTGAACACCAGACACATGGTTCTTTTTAAAGATTCCCATGACAAATGACAAATCAAGATACTAGAGTTCAACAAATATATTCCATTTGGTCACATATTTTCTGGAAAGTTTCCAAAACGCCACAAAGAAACTCTACAGCTATTGGTATATTTAAATTCGTCCACATTTGAGGAATACTGTTTGGGAATTGGCACATTTGCACCAAACTGGCTGGTTGTATCAACTTCCAGGGAACATTGAGTCAACCTCTTGAGGTCCAAGGGCTAGGTCTATTTCATTGTTCTCACAAAAGTTCATTTGCAGTCAACTTATCTCAGGGAATATGATGAAAACTGAACTCCTGGTATAACTGCCCCCACAACAGAGAAAAGCCATATTGCCCAATAATTCTAATGAGTTGCTTTCAGCTATTGCTGTCAAGCCATCATCACTGCTGCAGAATTTTTTTCAAAGTAGGCTCAGGCTTATAAAAAGCTTGGGTAATAAGTGCATTACCCTTAAAACTGTCATTGAAAAATGATATAGTTCTCTGGGACCTCTGCTAGCTTAGCTGTCCTTTTGGTTGTTAAATTTCAATCAACTTACTAATAAAATGTGTAGTCAAACTGTACTGGCTTTCCATCCCTCCAGATGCAGCAGCTTAGTAGCAAACCTACTGCTGGTGAGGGAAATATGGTCACCAGGTGGATGTTGACATTAAAGATGTAATAGTATGGGTTAGATTTGGGTGAGAAGATAAGCCTCTATGTTTCACAGATACTGGAGTTATACCTGCAATAGTAAATAAGAAAAAAAGATATAAAATGATTTCTGCCTGAGTATGGAATGCTGGCATCACCAAATCCAGATGCTCCAGAATGGGACACTGTTAACCACGGAGTCTTGGATAGCATGAACTGAAAAAAAAATACAGAATTGCTTTTGAACAAATTGTGACAGTCCCAAAGTGCATCATCATGAGCATATTCAGAGCCATTGGTATATAGGCGATTGCTACATAGGGTTCCAACATAGTTTATCTTGTGTACCTTGCTGCATAGATCGGTAAAGGCTGGTCAGTTTTTATGAGAATGCTTCTTGGGAGGACTACCCACAAGACATATCTAAGCTGTTTTAAGGTCATGTCATTCCAATGTTACAGTTGTGGCAAATCAGCATCACTAAGTGTCTTTCGCAGCATCCCTGAAGAGAAAGTGAGTGGCATCTACACCTAACCTCTGAACAAAATTCAAGAGGAAATATTGGCTGACACTACAAATTTCTTTTCTTCATATAAGACTCATGATTTGGGTGCTGAGAAAACAGATGTAGGAGGTAAAGGATGAGGGGGACAGAATGATTTTGGATTTCATTTTTTCAAAGAATTTAATTTATGGAACAAGTATTTCCACAACACAGTGCAATAAAAAAGATAATTGCTCATGAAACAGCAAATCTATTATGCACAATTTGCTATTCCTTTCAAATATACAACAAAATTATTATGTAATTTCCTTTTTTCTTCTCCTCCCCCCCAAGATGGTTACCATTAGACACAAATAGGCATACATATATGTAAACTTATTCTATACATACTTCTATTAATCAGTCTTTCTCTGGATGCAGATAGCATCTTTCTTCATATATCCTTTATAGTTATTTTGGGTATTTATAATAGACAAAATAAGTGATTCTTAAAACAATATTGCTGTTCCTATAGATGTTTTCTTAGTTTTTGCTCATTTCGCTCTTCATTATTTCATGCAAGTCTTTCCATATTTTCCTAAGATCATGGAGCTCATCATTTCTTATAGCCCAGCAGTATTCTATCACAATCATACACCATAATTTGTTCAGCCATCCCCCAACTGATGGGCATCCCCACAATTTACTGATCTTTGCCACCATAAGAGATCTGCTATAAACATTTTAGAACATATAAGTTCTTTTCCTTTTTGAAACTTTTTTGTTTGAAGTCAAAGGGTAGAGGTATTTTGATATAATTATTTCATAGTTCCAGATGGCTCTCCAAAATGGTTGAATTGGTTCATACCAACAATGAATGAGTATCCCAATTTTTCCACACCCTCTCTAACATTTGGCAGGGTTTCCTTCTATCATTTGAGTCAATAATCTGGTAGGTATAGAATGATAACTAAAGGTTGTTTCAATCTGCTTTTCTCTAATCAATGATGATTTAATCTATTTTTATAGCCTCCAGAGAGAAAAAATATGCCAAGACACAAATCATTTCTAGTTGTTGGAAGCACTTTATTATTATTGCAAATGAGGTTCTTGCCAAAAGATGGGTCTATGAAGGGTTTATGGCTGCTGAGCTGTTAGTCTAGCACATACTCATCCTTTACAATTCTCAAAAGCCATCTTGCCATTTTGGCCCGCCTCTTCAGGATCCATGTTTACAATTCAGTTAGAGGATAAGTCCTTATGGCAATGGAATAGGTAAAACATAATAGTAATCACAGGTAACAAATCAAGCTTTCTTAGAACTCTCTATTCTGAAACATAATAATTGTAGAATTTTTCTCAAGGTCATGAGAGTTTTAAGAAAGCATGGATTTTCTACTGAGTGTTCAGATATATATATATTTATAAATTATATTTTTATAACATATGTATATATATATGTATATATATATATAAATCCCCCTTTCTGTTTTCAACTAGGTAAATGGTAAGCCAATGCTCTCTAGGTTTGGTATTAGAAGGGCTTTGATCACTATCCCCACAATTCTCCAGAATAACTGTCTTCTGGGAAGATGTAAGTCATTCAGTCAATAAGGGCCTACTATGTGCCAGACACTTTGCTTAGCACTAACAGAGCAAATAAAAGATAGCATAATTATGAGGGATTGAGAAAGCCTTCCTGTCGAAGGAGGGATCTTAGCTGGGGCTTGAAAGAAGCCACGAGGAAGAGATAAGGAGAGAGAGCATTCCCCACATGGGGGATATAGCCAGGGAAAATGCCTAGAGCCAGATGGAGATGGTCACAGAGTAAAACATACAAGAACCTGCTTCATGTGTAGTATTGCTTCAATAAAAAAGATTAGAAGTTGTTAGATGACCATGGTTATGTGCGTGTTGCATCTCAGGTTAATCTCTACAACACTGTCAAATCCTCCCTACATAATCATGTTAACACTGTTAAGTGAGGGCTTTGGCAAAGTATGTCTCTGCCTTCAGGCTCAAGCATTCTTGTCCAGGAAAACAAATTGAAAGGGAGAAAAATATAACATTGGCAGGATTCTGCATGGTTCACTAGGAATTCACAATCATTCATGTGCTTCTCAGAGGTCTGTACAGGTTTATATACTTTCCAAAATAGTTTCTGGCCTCAAAATCAAGGGCAAGCCTGTTGACTACCCACATACAGAGCCAGGTAATTAATGTTATAATGTTTGAAGTTGAATAGGGTTTTCAGGAACAACATTTCCACTAAAGAACATCATTATCCATACACCTTAGAATGTCTTTCTTAGGTAGCTGCCCTGGGAAAAGATTCTCTTGATTATAGACCTGACTGCCTTTTGGGATGCTGAGTATTCTAATCCACATGCAGTTCACAAGATACTTAGAACTGAATATAAGCAAGGCTTCATCATACCCTAGATATATACTAGATGTTGCTCAGACTCTTGAAAAAGACAAGATGAGAGTTTATTCAGATGTCTGAGCAAAAGGAAAAAGACTACTCCCTTTTTGTTACCAACCATGCCCTTTCCCCTCCAATTAGATGGAACCTACTGGATGGCTTAGTGGATAGAGTGCAAGTCCTGGAATTAGGAAGACTCATCTTATGGAGTTCAAATCCAACCTTGGACACTTCCTAGTTGTGTGACCCTCGGCAAGTCACTCAACCCTGTTGTCCTCAGTTTCTTCATCTGTAAAATGATCTAGAGAAGGAAATAGCAAACGCTCTAGCATCTCTGCCAAGAAAACCCTGAATGGGGTCACAAAGAATCAGATTGAAGCTACTGAAAAGCAACTCTCAAGTTGTTGCTCTCAGCCTCACCCCTACAGAGCCCTCTGTGCATGAGTCTAGGCCAGAGATAGCAATGAAAAGCCAGTATGACTCAATAGACCCCCTAGCAGACAGCAACTCCAATAGGTTCACTTTTGAAAGGGAAAAACAAACCTGGATACAATTTTGTACCCTACTTTAAGACATTTATATGAAATACTGTAAAAGATATATGTATCATAAGATTACTACTTGTTTAGTTCAGGAGAGTCCTGATGATTTCTTAAACAAAAAGAGGACTCAGACCTCCTCCTTTTTCCCCTTTACCTTCTTACTACTGTTATTCCTCTTTATTTTGCAAATTCTCATTCATAAATAATACTGCACACACACTGAAACATTTGTGATCAGTAACTTCTTCATTTGGCATTCAAATTAATTAAGCAACCTTTAAAAAAAATAACATTTGTATTTAACTTATATGCTCTTCAACCTGAAGAAAGTGGAGTAAGGGTAAGCAAAAAAAATCATTTATTGCTGTAATTGTTCAGTCTTATGGAAAGATCCAATAATATGCCTCTCCCGCCTGCCTCAGCTATTCCACCTGTCCATAATGGGTGATGGCAGTGGTCATAGGGAGGCCCTGTTGCTCTCAACATTTTCCACACTAATCACCACAATCACCTCTCTCACCTCTAATCCCTCTTTCCAGCCCTATTCTAAGTTCATTCTTACCTACTCAACTCCCAATCAAATTACACGTTCTGTGTCTTCTCTCAATCGTTTGTCCCAGTGCATGTATCCCCCTTAACAGAGCCTCTCCTGAGGTAACAAGAAAGCATTGCTGTCCTTTCAATACTATATCTTCCAGAAACTCACATAACACATTCAGATATCAGGGACCTTTCTTTCCTGAAGGAAATTTGTCTCCAGTGCACTGAAGGATATGCAACTGAGACCATTGGGTTGCTTCATCCACCATTAGATAGAAGATGTTCTTCTTCCTTTTCAGCTTGATTTCTATATCCATTCCATTTAGCAGTAACTTTTCTTGAAAAGACAAGTCATTGTACAGATGCGTCTTCTTTTTGCTACCTTTTATCAGACATTCTTGGTTTACAAATAGCCTCATTATCTCCCTCTCTTTTTAGTACTTCATGATATCCTGGTATGTCCCAGTAAAATATCCCTCCCTAATCCAGGGAAAAAGCATCACTAGTGTGTCATTTCAGTAGTAAATCCAATAAAATCATCCAATAAAATCTGACCAAAGGTAGCAGCACTGTTCCTTTGGCTGAAGAGATAGTTACTGAGGGTCAACTGAGTGAAAACTGAAATAACAGAATAATTGGCCAACAACACATTTGTTCCCCTATCCAGATCCACCTCATCTTCATGAGGATATAGCTGATTTAAGGTAAGGTTTTGTTCAAATTGAAACAAACCTTGTAATCGATAATTATGTCAAATTCTGGGAAAGACAAGGGTATATTTGGATAGGGTGGCCAATAGGGGGGCTTGAACATTAAGTACTTTATTCAGCGCAAGTGGGAGCAGTTAGTAGCTAAAACAGATTTCATTGAAACATTCATCAAAGCAGCAGTGGATGCAAACTATCACTATTTTTGCTGTTGTTTAAAAGGTTAAGCTATGAAGCACAAATTTATTTTTTTCCTTTTTGTAAATTTAGTTTTAGATTATGACATTCATTTCCACAAAATTTTGAGTTCTAATTTTTCTCCCCATCTCTCCCCTGCTCCCACCCCATAACACCTTGCATTCTGATTACTTCTTCCCTCAATGAGCGCTCCCTTCTATCACACCCTCCCCCTTCCCTTATCCCCCCATTTTCTTTCTTTTCTTGTAGGGCAAGATAGATTTCTATACCCCATTACCTGTATTTCTTATTTTCCAGTTATATGCAATAACAATTCTCAACATTCTTTTCTAATACTTTGAATTCCAAATTCTCTCCCTTCCTCCCTCCCCACCCATCCTCACTGAGAAGGCAAGCAATTCAATACAGGCTACATATGTGTCATTTTGTAAAAGACTTCCCTAAGAGTCATGTTGTGTAAGACTATATTTCCCTCCCTCTTACCCTGTCCTCCCCTTTATTCTATTCTCTCATTTGATCTTGTCCCTTCCCAAAAGTATTTACTTCTAGTTACTCCCTTCCCCCATTTGCCCTCCCTTCTATCATCCCCCTCATCCCATTTGTCCCCTTCTCCCCTACTTTCCTGTAGTGGAAAATAGATTTTCATGCCAAATTGAGTGAGCACATTATTCCCTCCTTAGGCCATATGTGAAGAGAGTAAGTTTCACTTTTCCACTCTCACATCCTCCCTTTTCTCCTCCATTGAAAAAGATTTTTCTTATCTCTTTTATGAGTGATAATATATCCCATTCCATTTCTCTCTGTCTCCTCCCAATATATTCTTCTCTCACCCCTTAATTTTATTTTTTATAGATATCTTCTGATATCTTGAATCTTCTGATTCAACTCAACCTGTGCTCTGTGTGTGTGTGTGTGTGTGTATGTGTTTGTATAATCCCTCCATCTATCCAAATCCTGAGAAAAGTCTCAAGAGTTACAAATATTATCTTTCCCTGTAGGAATGTAAACTGTTCAGCTTTAGAAAGTCCTTTATGATTTTTTTCTTGTTTACCTTTTCATGCTTCTCTTAACTCTTGTGTTTGAAACTCAAATTTTCTCTTCAGTTCTGGTCTTTTCATCAAGAATGCTTGAAAGTCCTCTATATCATCTAATGACCATTTTTCCCCTTGAAGTATTATACTCAGTTTTGCTAAGTAGATGGTTCTTGGTTTTAATCAAGCACAAATTTATTAAGCACCTATTATGCACCTGGCACTGTGCTAGGAATTGGCGATAGAAGAGGCAAAGAATGCCATGACCCATATTCAAAAGAAGCTTACTCATGGCTAATGTGGAAATTTGTTTTGCATGACTTCATATTTGTAATGCACTTTTTATTTCTTGCCTTCTTGGTGGGTGACAGGGAGGATGGGGGTGAGGGGGAATCTGGAACGGAAAATAAAATAAAACTGAACAACAAAAAAGAAAAATGCTTACATTGTAAGGTACAAAGCCATCTGATACTCTAGATTTTCTTGTATCCAATAAGAGTTCTCCTCTATGGCTTTCTTTTAAAGGGCTTAGGTAGCCCAAAGTATTTGATGAATTTGCAGTTTTCTGTTTCCAAGGACAGTCTTGCATTAGTTCAGAGCTCATTTGTTTTTCACGTTTCTTAAGAGTGAATGTATTCATTGCCATTTCTTATTTCTAAAGTGGTACTTCCAGTGACAATGTCCCATGTTTGAGGCGGGGAGAGGTGGAATTTATCTCCACAAGTCCTATCATCCATGACCATTGCTGCTACAAGGGACATGCCACGTACACAGTGAAGTTAGATATGGTATCTTGGGAAAAGGTGCACCTAGGAAATATTATGTGTCAGCTAATAAATAAGCATTTCTTAATTCGTTATTATATACTGGGCAATATGCTAAGTACTAGGGATACAAAGAAAGACAAAAACATGGTATCTGTTCTCATGATTTCACACTCTAATGGGGAAGATAACATGAAAAAATTGTAAATATGAGTGGAATAGTGAATCAATTAGGGAGATGTATGAGGATTTCTTTCTACATATCTATATATAGATATAGGTTCACATAGTTATATCTATACACACATGTACACGGATAATATTTATTCATCTCAGAATAGAACACTGTAAATGGAAGGTAAACTCCAAAGGAAGGCACTAGCAATGAGGGATGAGAGGATCCCAGGAAAGACCTGTTGAACAAGGTAGGATTTGTGTGTGTGTTGGTCCTTCATTGCCGAAGAAGGCTATGCCATCAGAGAAATGATGACATGACTTGAACTTGACTTTGTTTTGATTGAGGGTAGGATTTGAGTTGAATCTTCAAGGAAGTTAGGAAAGCCAGGAGATGGAGGGAAGAAGAGAGCATTCCAAACAAAGGGGACAGATGATGAAAAGGTACGAAATTCAAAGATGGTGTGTGGGGGGAAACGTCAAGAAAACCAGAGTCGTTGGATTGTAGAGTATATAGAAAAGAGTAAGTTGTAATAAGACTGGATAGGTAGGAAGGGATGGTTGTGAAAAGTTTTAAAAGTGGAAGAATTTTATATTTGGCCCTGAGGTAATAGGAAGCCACTGGAGTGTAGCGAATAGTTAAGAGGTCAGACCTCTGCTTTAGTAAGATCACTTTGGCAGCTGAATAGATGATAGATTGGAATGAGGAAAGACTTGGAGAAGTCACCTAGGTGGTTATTACACATATATAGCTTACACAGTCCTAAACAATAAAATCCCTTAATAAAAGGATTTGTTCTGTGAGTTTGGACTCAGTCAAAGAGCTGCACTTAAGGACCTAGAGAGCCGCAGGTTCCCCACCCATGTAGGTGATGGGCAATGAGGGTCTGCACCAAGGTGGTGGCTGTGTTAGTGGAGAGAAGGGGGATTAGAGTAAAAGAAAGAAAGGAGGGAGGGAATGAAAGAGGGCAACATGTATTTATTAAGGGCCTACTATGTGCCAGCTGCTATTATAAGGACTTTGCAAATATGTCATTGGATCCTCACAACAACCCTGACAGATGGGTACTATTATCTTCCCTATTTTATAGATGAGGAAACTGAGTCAAACAGAGGTTAAGTGACTTGCCTGGGTCACATAGGTAGTAAGCATCCTAGGCTGGATTTGAACTCAAGTCATAGTAACTTTAGACCCAGCACTCTATCTGCTACCATTTAGCTTTTTCTGAGGAGAGAGGTTGTGAAGGTAGAAACAATAAGGTTTGACAACAGATTAGATATCTGGGGTGTATGAAGGGGGACATTAAAGAAGACATGAAGGTTGTGAGACAAGGTGATTGGGAGAATGATGGTCCTCTCAATGGTAGTAGAAAAGTTGGAAAGGATAGATTTAGGTAGAAAGATAATGAGTTCTGTTTTAGTCATGTTAGACTGAGATGCCTGTAGGATAATATAGTTCAACATATCCAAGAAAGTTGTTGCTATGGAACTGAAGCTCAAGAGAGAGAGTAGGTCTGAATAAATAGATCCATAAATCATTACATGGAGACAATAATGGAACCCATGAGAGCTGATGAAATCAACAAATGAGACAGTAGTGACTAAGGAGAAGAGGAGAGCGGAGGAGAGGAGAGAAGAGAGAAGACATTATAGATTGTTAGGGAACACATATTTAGTGAACATTACCTGGATGAAAATTCAGCAAAGGTGACTGAGAAAGAATGGTCACACAGGCAGGAAAAGAATTTGGAAAGAGCAGAGTGAAAAAATAAAACACTTAGAGAAGAAAGAATATCAAGGAGGAGGAGGTGATTAATAGTGTCAAAGGCTGCAGAGAGGTTAAGAAGGATGCCTGAGAAAAGGCCAATCAGATTTGGTAATTGAGAGATCATCGATAATTTTGGAGAGAGTCGTTTCAGTTAAAGGATGAAACCACACTGCAGAGAGTTTAGAAGAAAGTAAGGAGACCTGAAGCGGGGTCACTGATTATAGAAAACTTTCTTTAAGGAGTTTAGCCATGAAAGGGAGGAGAAATATGGGATGATAACTAGCAGAGATGGTCAGATCAAGAGAGAGTTGTCTTTTTTTAAATGAAGGAAACTTACATGAGTATGCTTGAGGCATCAAGGAAGCAGCTGACAGGGTAAAGGTTCTTAAGTGGATATGATAGAGAAGGCAGTTTGCTGGAAACAGGATGGAGTGGGATCAAGGGTACATGTGGGGGCTTGTTTTGGCAAGAAGGGTTACCTCTTTATGTTGAAGGACGTAGTAGTGAAGACATCTGAGTGATGCGACATGAAGAGGTTGGATGAAGAAGGAGTTCTTGGTGAATGGCTTCAGTATTTCTGTTAAGTATGAGGTAAAGTTTTCAGTTGAGAAGGGGGCAGGGATAAGGAGCCATGGAGAATTTGAGGAGGGCTCAAAAGCCACTCTAATGAGTGGATTAGGGAAGATCCAAGGATATTTCTCTCTCTCTCTCTCTCCATATATATATACCTAAGTATAGATATATCTTAATATATACACATATATACACAGACAATATTTATTTATTCATCTCAGACTAAAATGATGCCATCCCTAGGAACCATGGAGATTTCATGCTTTGATCTAGCTATTAAATCTTTTTAGGTACCTCCCCTTCTTCTGCCCAGGAAAACACTCTTGTTCTACCCTGACCTCTGATTTGGAGAATTTTTTTCTGTTCTGTAAAATAGTGTCCTTACCTGGATTTATTTTCTGTAATTTCTCTGTTTAAAAAGTATCTATGATCTGTTTCCTATCATAGCCTGTCAACTTATAAACAGGCAGTTATCCACTAGTCATCACATCTGGCACTATAAAAATCTCACTTGTGAAAGTCTGCTTATATCCCTCCCTGTCCAGATTTCCCCTTTATGTTAGACACCCTCATGTGGTCACCTTTTGCATAGACAGAATTATTGATTTTTATTTTGAGAATTCCACTGGAGTTTTTAAAACCTCTAAAGAATATGCAGAAGTGGGATCTCTAGGTTGCTTGTGTGTCATCGAAGGGTAGGAAAGGTTTGACTATCTAAGAAGACCTGAAGTACATTAATATGTTGAAATGTGTTACAAGCTCTAAAGCAATTCCCCCTCTTTTATTTCAACAAACAGTTGAAATACTCAATTACCCCCACCTTCATAACAAAATCGTGAATGCTATGTCAATTTTAAAATTTTCTATTGAAATTTTTTATTGATATCTTTTATTTTTACATTCCCTTCTTTTCCCAACATATCCTTCTTTTTCCTTACCCAGAAAGCCATCCCTTACAACAGAGAATAAAAGAAAAAAAAAAACAGTTCGGCAAAACCAACTAAAACATCAACGAAATCCAATATTATATGTAGTGTTCCGTTCTTATAGTCCCCTACCTCTGTGAAGATGGGAAGGAGCTGCCTTCTCATGTCTCTTCTTTGGGATCATGCTTGGCCAGTTTTCAAAGTTTCCTGACAAATGTTTAAAATTTGTTTCCTGTGGTTTGTCTGGACCTATTGACATATACTATCTTAGTAAGCATTGACTGAAAGGCACAGTATACCTCCCAACCTGATTTATCAAAAGATACTTTGAAATGACTTCAACTGATAACAAACTTACAAAGAATGAAAAAATAATTTTTTTCCTAAAAGAAGTATTTATTAGGCACTTATTTTGTACTGGGAACTGTGCCAAGCAAGTCAGTCCTTGCCTTCAAGAAGCTTATATTCTCATAGGAAAAGATAAAAAACATATAGGGGAATGACGAATAGGGAATGGTATTTCCATCAAGCAACAAAGGGAAAATGAGTGGAGTAACAGAACAATTGATTGACATACTTTGACATACAAGAAAATTGATTTTTAGGATTTCTACTGTTGATTTGATTCCTGTTTCAAGACTCATAACTGAAAATTCAGGAGGGGTCAAGGTATTAAGTAAAGCAGCATGGCATGAATCCAGGGAGCAGAAGTGTGGTGAATCTGGATCAGGCTCAAAATGGTAACATTTCGCTAAACAGGAGCCCAGGGTAGGCGGTGGAATGTTGGATTTTCAGTGGAAGTTGAAGCTCAGGCAGGAGCTGGGCATGAATATGGTCTAGGTTGGGCTTGAAATGGTGACATCTCATCAGTCAGAAGCTTAGGGTCCTATCATGCTCAGAAAACTGACATCCCCAAAAGATCTGCCTGGTATTGAATATACACATTTGGAGGGATAGCTTTAGTTGCTCCGGAAACTAATTCTGAATGTAAGCATCTTCCTCGCTCAGCTAATCTAAAACCTGCCCCAGTCACTTTCTCCCCACCCTGCTTTAAGGTCTTTTGAAAAAGAGATAATTGATAAATATTCATGCTGATCTTCTATCCCTAGAATATGATATATCTCCTTCAACAGAGCATCTGTCCCAGACATAACTACTTGTAGAACCCCCTCTGACAAGTTTTCATAGACTGGCTACCCAGGAGAGTGGCTTCTATTCTCAGGTTACAGAGTAACCTCTGTGTGTTCACTCCTAACACGGGAACTCACAAGTTCCTACTGGTGGGCTGCCCATTAAAAAATTAGCCATTAGTTATACTTAACTTAATAAAGACGTTTTCTAAGAAAGCAAAGTATGAACAAGAGTTGCAAAACATTCTCCACATAATTCTGAGGAATACCCTATCACAAAAATGTACAACGTCTGTGGCAATCGTAGGTAAGAATCTGAAGCGCAATGGAAGCAAGATACTCAAGTAGGGAACATATATGGCTACTGCAATTCTCAGCTGTGGAACCAGCAGCACTTTGATGTCCCTTCTCTTACAAAAGCAAGACTCTTGTACAGTGTTTCTGCTAAGTGGATTGCTTGTCGGGATTTCCCCAGCTCTGCTCTTCTGTTCTCTATTATCAGGGCCAATTCTTGTCTTGAATAGATTTCCGTGTCTTTTCATCTAGCACAAGGTACAGTCTTTGGGATTGCTTCTGCCGTCGGATGGTTGCTTCTCTGTATCCATGTCTGCCCAGAATATGTATGCGTGTATGAATCTGTGTGTAAACTCCCTCAACTGTGCCTTACATTCTCTCAAACTTGCTCCGATGGTATGTCTTCTGGGCAAGCAGGTGAATTGCTAGATACCATGTCTAATGAGTGAGAAGGGAGGTGAGAAAATCCCTTCAACCTCCATGAAGGGAGGTGGTGCAGGGTTTTCCCCTGACTTCTGGCTTTTTCTTTAGCTAGCTCAATTTTTCCAACTCTCAAATATACTAACTTTTAAGGGTTACCTGGGGCAAGCCCATTTTCTGCCAGCCAATGGGAAACTACCCTTCTAATTCAATAAAGAGCTTAACACTTTCTAAAGTGTTAATAACTTGTTAAAGAATTAACTCCTCTTTAATTCCTGAAGTGTTAAAACCTCATCAAGCTTGGGATTATATCCTGAGCCTGGGCAGTGGGGGAATAGGGAGGTCAAATTTCCCATTCTTACATAATTGAATTGTCAGGATCACTATATGTATATACATATATATGTATCTGTGTGTGTGTATATATATATATGTATGTATATGTATACTGACTACACACACACACAGATAGAGATATTAAAACAAGACTTTTAAAAATATTATTTATAAAGGGAGAGCTTCAGTAATCAGTTGTAGTTGGTGAGTGCCAACAGGTCACCCGTGCATGCTGGAAAGCAGAGTGTGTTGTTAAATCCCTTCTTGTAACTGTGTGTAGCCTATTCCATAAGTCATTCTAGACCTCTCACACCTGTGTAGGTGATTGTGGAATTAGTTAACAGGATTTGAGAAAAGCTGCTTATCCATATACAATCATCCACAGCCTTGGCTAACTCACAGCAAGCAAAGATTTTAAAAACTTTCTTCTGCAGACTCATTCCTTTCCTCGGTCTCTTCTAGAGAGCATAATGTATCTAGGCTTCTGAATCATATGGCCCTCTAGATTGTGCACTTGAAGACAGGGCCTGTTTAGGAATTCTTTATGATACTCTGTGGGACAGATAGGTGGCACAGTGAATAGAGTGCCCGGCCGAGAGTCAGATAGACTCCTCTTCCTGAATTTAAATCTGGACTCAGATGCTTTCTAGCTGTGGGACACCGGGCAAGTCACTTCACTCTGTTTACCTCAGTTTCCTTATCTATAAAATGAGCTGGAGAAAGAGAGGGCGAACCATTCCAGTATCATTGCCAAGAAAACACCAAATGGAGTCACGAAGAGTCAGGCATGACAGGAACGACTGAACTACACAATCCAGTAAACAGTCTGTACAATGATCTAGTTCTTACTGCCATTTATAGCAGTTCTGCCTTGATCAGGACAGCATTTCAGTCAGATGAAATGTTCCATTTTCTGGGTCTGCCATAGATATCTTCAGCCTTAAGGGGCATTAGTATAATTTCCTGAGGTTCAAGAGAAGGTCACTTCCTATAATTGTGTTTGGATGCTTGGGGAGTGTGCGTGTGTGCCTTACCCAAATTGTTATTTCTGGATTTGCATGCGACTGTAACAGTTTCTGTTGACAATCCCTTTCTTACCACAAAAACACCATTCATTCTGACTATCTTCCACACGACTCTTCATTCAACTGAAGGAAACGGCTCCAAAACAGCATGGTGATGCGTGTAAAGAGATGGGTTTGGCATCAAAGGACCTCAGTTTGCATTCTTGTTCTGCCACTTTTCTCCCACGTCATTTCAGGTGACACATTCACTCTTTCTAGGCTTTGGCTTTTTCCTCTCTAAAATAAGAGGATTCGGACTAGATGACCTTTGAGGTAGGTCCTTTCCAATTCCAAATCTACAATTCTATGTCCATGTGGTTTATATAAAAGATTTTTACCAACAGAAAATTTTAGCAACAAAAAAGGAATAATTTCTTCCCCCAAAAAAGGAATAACTTCTTTAGTTTACCTGCATTGGGTGTAGTTTTCATTCCTTAGCTGTGGTCATAAAAGTTAATTTCATGAGCTCAAACTCCCTCTTAAATGACTGCTTTGGTTAAAGCAAATCTTGCCACTTCAGCTTCAACCTTCTTTTGAGAAACATTGGGAGGAATGGTCAGAGTCCAGATGGTGAGCAGTTCAACTGAAGGGATAGCGGAAATGAGGGTTTTTTGAAGAGAAATTGAATTTATCTTCACTAGGGTATTGTGATCATAGAGCCCCCTTGGTCTATTGCGTTTCTTCAACCCATAGAAGGAAACTGCAGGAAGTAAGGAATGGTGTCAAATTCAAACAAAACTGGACTGACTAATCTGTATGTAAGGCTGTCTGGGGGATGTATATTGACCTAATTTTAAAATGTATCATTATCTATATTTAGTTGTGCTTTAAAAAAATTTAGTTAAATATTTTCCAATTAATTTTTTTTTTTTTTGAGGCAGAGATAAGTAACTTGCCCCGGGTCACACAGCTAGTAAGTGTCTGAGGTCAAATTTGAACTCAGCTCCTCCTGACTCCAGGGCCAGTGCTCTGCGCCCCCTAATTATGTTTTAATTTAGTGCAGGCTGTGCTCAGGGGGGTCTGGTATTTTACAGCTGTGATTAAAAAAAAGGACCAGTAAAAGAGTCAAAGAAATGTACAAGTTCACTTCTTTCAAACTTTGAATTGGTCCATTTGCCTTGCAATAAGAGTTTGCCTCTTGTAGACTTTGACCACTATAAAGGAATTATAAAGAAGTGTATGCCTTTCTTTGCTCTTTTTAGGTGTGTAATGATAGAGTAGCTAGTCGTTAACTGGCTTAAGTATCAATCATGCCCCCTGATGGTCTTAAAAAGTTCTGAGGAGTCAGTTACCTTTCACAGTTGGGATTCATTTCTGCAAGTTGAGAAAAGAACTAGCTATGAAAGAAGAGCCCAGCAGCTGAGAAATAATGATTCCTTAAGGCCCTTTCCCTCACTCCTTTTCCAAAATGCTGGGAGTGAGGGGTGGTATTTATCTCTGATTCCTGGTTAGCAGTGATATCATGCAATGGAGCCATTTGTAGGAGACAATGCTCCATGCAAAGAGCAGGCCATGCAAGTCCAGGTATAGAGTTAGGCTGATTTGTAGAGAGGAGAAGATTCAGAGATTTCAAGTGGAATGACCTAGGGGTGTTGGACTCAGAGAAAGCAGCATGAGAATAAGAAAAAGTCACAGAGACCCTTAAATAGTAGAAAAGTGCCAGTTTGTCTTGGCTGGTTATGCATCTTCCCTAGGTTTGTGGCTGCTATATTTACTAGAGTTCTTTATGTGTTTGATTACTTCCTGCCCTGTTGTGGGAGAGTACATTCTATGTGTATAAGAAAGATATTTTGTAATTCTGCTCTTTTTTTGCATGTCATTTCAATAAATACCTTAATCTTTTGTGCCCTCTGGCTTACTAAAGTACAGGAAAACACATCATGGGGGCTCATGAGCTTAAGAGTATGGGCATACAGAATATCTTGAACTCACAGAAGCCATTCTCTTGGGGGACCAAACTGAGTTGGACAGGTAGGCCAGAAGGGGGTGTTAGAAAAGTAGTCTGCCAAAAGAGTTAAAGGACAGGTCATGAATGTGTAAATTTATTGAAAGTTTCCTGAAAGAGATAGGGATGGAGTTTTAGGGAGGAAACTGCTTTGATAGGTGTAGCATCCTTTCCATTGGTCTCAAACATTCCGTGACTTTTGCTGTTGGTCTCAGTAAGAGGAAAACTGATACCAGGCCTACTTTGCTGAAACTTAATTCAGTACTCAGATGAGGAAGAAAGCCAGCCAGGAAAACCTGTAGAGCATATGGGAACTGGTTTTAAATATGGAGAAAACAGGCCTTGAGGGAAGTGGCAACAATAGATGATGTCCCCTAATTGGACAAGATCTGGAGGGGAGCATCTATGACATCACAGGATGGGCAAATTTTAGAGTGAGGCCAACGATATTATTGGATAAATGGGACATGAAGGATGGGAGCAATGAGTCCATAGAGTGGCTAGTGTTCGAGAATAAAAGATGTTTGCTGCCATGTCTTATTACTTTGACAGGTAGTAGAGCTTCTTAATACTGCAGTGAAAACATGGACTTTCCCAGAGTCCTTCATGCTTTACTGTAGTGCTGAGGCTCTCTGACATTTCACTCTCTACTAACACTGTGTAATTTATATTTAGTTCAGAGGAGGAGCTGAGCTCCTTCCCTCCGTGCCTGCTGCTAACAAAACCATCCATCAACTTACATGTAATGTCAAGTGGATTTCATCATCCATTTAGAGATAATGTTGCTTCAAAAAAATTTCTCATAAACCAACACTAATGAAAATTTCTGAAGTGTGTACAAGAGGGTAAATACTTGTGTTATTTATAGGCTTTGATTAAATGGTGAGATAAAAGCAACACAGGGAAGATAATGCCCATCAATTCTTTTCATCATTCCCTACCCCCTTTGAATGGTTTTATACTCCAGACATGTGGGTGGGCATCAGCTTTCCCCTTTCCCCATTCTGACCTCACAATTTACTTCTCCTTATCTACTTAATGAAGTTGTCATACTCAATGTTAATTAGTAAATCCCAGAGTAATTTCACAAATGACAGGGAACTTTGTCTTTAACAGGGAAAAAAGAGCACAAACGAATAACACCTTTTATTTCTTCTTTTAGTGAGCACTAAGTGGTCGCTTGAAGGGTGATTACAGTGTACGCAGAGGATTTGTTTAGAGTCCATGGGCATCAAGAAGTGTTACCAAAGACTCCTGGCCATTTGTGGAGCATCTCAAGGAGTAGAGAGAGTGGTAGACTTGGAGGTAAAAAGACTTAGCTTCAAATCCTAACTGTTAACTAGAATGAATCACTGAATCTCTCCAAGACTCTGTTTCCTACTCTCTCAAATGAGGATAACAATTTTTGTAGTTCTTACCATGTAGGGTTTTATTTTGATAAATTTGATAGATAATTAAATGAAATAATATCAACTATAAGGATGACAACAATAGTACTTATGTAGCACCTTGGGCAACGAGGGGGTGCAATGGATAGAGTGTAGGCTTGGAGTCAGGAAGGCTTGAGTTCTAATCCAGCCTCAGACAGGTACAGTTGTGTAACCCTGGGCAAGTCACTTAACCCTGCTTGCCTTAGTTTCCTCATCTCTAAAATGGGCTAGAGAAGGAGATGGCAAACCACTCTAATATCTTTGCCTAGAAAACCCCAAATGGGATTAAGAAGAGTTGGACACCACTGAGATGACTGAACAACCTTGAAAATATGCAAAGGACTTTATCTGTATGTAATCTTATTTAATCCTCACAACAGCCCTGTGACACAGGTACTATAATTTTCTCCATTTAACAGCTGAGGAATCAAGCTCTAGTGACTATTCCTCTTCCCTCAAGGATCAAACATAAAATCCTCTGTTTATCATTCAAAGCCCTTCACAACCTGGCCTCTTCCTAACTTTGCTGTCTGCTTACACCTTACTCCCCCCTTCACACATTCTGTGATCCAGGGACACTGGCCTACTTGCTGTGCCCCAAACATGGCACCCCATCTCCTGATACCTGGCGTTTTCCTGATTGTCTCCTAGTCCTGGAACGCTCTCCCCCTTCTCATCTCCATCTTTTGGCTCTCCTGACTTCTTTAAATCCTAGCTAACTCCCATCTTCTACAAGAAACCTTTGCTGATCCCCTCTAATGGTAACACCTTCCTTCTGTTGGTTATCTGTAGCTTATCCTATAGATCTTATTTGTACATAGTTCATTTCATGCTCTTTGAGAGCAGGGACTGTCTTTTGTCTTTCTTTTTATCCCCAGTTCCTACCACAGTGTCTGGCACATAGTAGGCATTTAATAACTGCTTATTGACTGAGAGATGTTTAAGTAGCTTGCCCGATATCTCACAGCTAAGGAAATGTCTGAGGTAGGATTTGGACTCAGATCTTACTGACTCCAAGTTCAGCATTCTTTCCACTGTGCCATGTACCGTGTGTATGTATGTATACACACATACACATATAAATATGTTTGTAAAGGGGTCCTTCTTTCAAATTTATAATTTTGTTGATTGAAAGTAGGCATGGATAAAGGCAAATATAAGACTTGTACATTTAAGAAACACTAAGAAAACAGGGCAGCTAGGTTGTGCACTGGATAGAGTACTGGCCCTGGAGTCAGGAGGAGTTGAGTTCAAATTCAGCTTCAGATACTTACTAACTGTGTGACCTTGGGCTTAACCTCAATTGCCTTCACAAAAATTAAGAAAAGAAGGAAGGAAGAAAGGAAGAAGGAAAACAGTTTTTAGAGCTAAGGTATATTCAGGATAAAGAAGACTACAGTGTCCTATTACTCAGCATTTAAGTTTCATATGACTGATGGGAGAATTTTAGCTGGGAAGCTCTGAACCCCAGTACTGTTTTGTGATTATTAGACAAACACACATTGCCTTCATAGTATGAGTGTGGCATCTGCAGCTAGGTGGTATGGTGGATTGGGCACCAGGGCAGGAGACCCGAATTCATATTTAACCTCAGATAAGTCACTCAACCTCTCTCAGTTTCGGTTTCCTTATCTGTAAAAGGGGGATAATATTAGTATCTTCCTCCCAGGCTTATTGGAAAGATAAAATGAGATAATAATTATGAAGTGCTTAGCACAATACTTGGCACATAGTAATTGCTATATAAGTGATAATAATAACTATTATTACCTGATGTGGCACCTATATCCACTCGTCTCCCTCTGAGTCAGCTTCATCCTAATGTGCATTGATGCTGACAAATCTGGATGGGGGGGGTTCCTGAAAGGGAGGCCAGCTATAGCCATGACCATCCAGACTCTTGGAGGCTTAGGGGTAAGCCCTGGTACGAGGGGGTACACACCAACTACTGTCTACTGTAGCATCTAAGCAATCACTAGGATGCTTCTCAATTACATTGATCAGTCTTAGTGACACCATTGGCTCAAACACAATTTACTAAATGAGAAGGCAAAAAGAAACATAATCAAAACAAAGCACTTACTCATTAGAAGACAAAAGCAGAAATAATGAAAATACAAGGAAAGTTAGGCTGTCCAGTGGATGGAGTGCCAGGCCTGGAGTCAGAAAGACTCATCTTTCTGAGCTCAAATCTGGCCTCAGACACTTATTAGCTGCATGACCCTGGGCAAGTCACATAACCTTCTTTGCTTCAGTTTCTTCATCTATAAAATGAGCCTGAGAAGGAAGTGGCAAACCACTCTACTATCTTTGCCAAAAAACCAAACCAAACCAAACCCAAAAGTGGTCATGAAGAGTAAGAAATGAATGAAAAAGTGATTTACCAACAATATAGTGGGGTCCACCAATAGACTTGAGTAATATTCTCCCACTCATGCACACTATGTCTAAGGGTGGGAGGAGAAAGGTGAGTACACACTTACAAAATTGAGATGCATGAGTAAGGAAACTCATAAGCCCAGTCATTGTTCTTGATAACAGACTTGAATCTTGGTGGTCTCTTTTAGGAAACAGCCTAGGACTCCTCTGTCCTAACTGCTCTACTGGTGGACCACGTTACTTCTCTGCTACTTTGAGGATGATGAAACAGCGATACTACATGCTTTCAAAGGAACAGCATGTCCGTGCCTGGTATCTACAATTTTCCAAGCCTTCTCCCTTGCCTGAGCACTAAAGCAGTTTTAAGACATTTTAGTGACAAGCAGTTCCCTTAAGTCGGAGGACTACATAGCTCCTTAGATCTCCCTTTGACCTCAGAGGAGTTTCTCCAGCTCAAGTCAGAGAGGATTAGAAAGGACAGTGCAATCAAACCTCCATCTTTTTGGCTTGGTAAAGGCACTAAAGGGCCGTACAGACTAGTCAGCCAACTCTTCATACAGCAGGATTCTGTCTTCGCCAATGAGCTTTTATGAGGCACGATCTGTCTTTTCATCCAAACAGCATAGTGAATGAGTCTAGCTGGCTTCAGTCAGCTCTCACAGCTGATTCAGTCTGAAGCGTTGATGGGTTGCGCTTCCATTTCTGTGGCCTATTTCTTTATTCTGGTAACTTCTGGATCTTCTCAATCTTCTAATTTCTGAATTCTTATTTCCTCTCTGACCTCTTGTTCCTCAAATGAAGGCCCTTTCATGAATAGTGACCCATTTTTAACCCAAGTTAAGAAATCCCAAATTCATTGTTATATCAAATAAAATAGACATACAATTTTCCCATAGTCCCCAAACAGTCCCCAACATAGACCTTGGACTTACGATTTCTCACTTCTTTCTTCAGATTTTGAAAATGCAGTTGGTCCTTCCACATCATGGGAGTTATAAACTTCGAGCCCCTGTGATCTGGAAAATCCACATAAAAATTTTTGACTGTCCCTTTGTACCAGAGAAAAGTCTGAATTTTTCCTTTTTCTTTTATGGGGTGTTTACAGTACCTTACTGTAAAATTTGGATTAAGTATTTTGTCATAGTCTCTGTGTTGTCTGCAGTCTTTTGCGTGTAATTCGTGTCTTCTACAAAACTGCCCCCAAATTTCCATTTAATTTTTCCTGCTGACCTGCAATATATGGAAACCGTGATATGGAAAGTCATGATGTGAAAGGGATAGCTGGAGTCATATATAAATGAGGAGATGAACATAATTACTTAACAGCTATTTTTATGGCTGCCTCTAAACTGCTTTCCAGATTTAGTACATTTATCTAAGGGGCTACAGAGCTGTTTCAGGCTGCTTTTCTCATACCAATGTGCTTTGTATAAATGTGCTTTGTTGTCAGTAACTAAAATATCTACATATGGAGGGGAAGTAACCCAGTTATGGCTTGTCCAACAGAAATGAGTATTTGATGAACCACAGTGAACTCAGAGTGAAGTCTATCACTGAAAGAACCCAGGAAGTTATAAGAAGAAATCTTGAAAATTCATGGAAGAAAGGTTTTGTTTTGTTTCTGCCCTGCTACCTGATCAGTCTGAGAGATCTGACCGGAAAAGGAAAGGATCGACCTTTTGTTCTATACTATCACCTGTGGCCTGGAAGAGTTTATTGGCCAAAGTGAGGTTTTACTTTTCTTAGTAATTGTCCATTTTTCTTCATGCCTGGAAGTTGGAAAACAAGCTGAGCCCAGCCAGGAGGGCAGAAGTAGAACATCTGTACAAGTCCAAGAACAGGGGCTTCCACTTTCTCCAAAATAATATGGCATTATCCATTGACAGTAAGACAAATTGCCCAGCAGAGGAGTACATTACCCCAAAGAGAAAAGGCAGCACTTCGAGGAGGAGTGGCCTGGGTTATAAAGGGTTACACATCAAGGTCTTCAATTCCAGAGTTCTGAGTTTACCTTAGGACATGTCTTCCTCTATACATGCCTCTTCTTCTCCACAGATACTGTGCAGATTGGTGAGAGAGCATGCCCTGGGTTTATTGGTGGAATGTTATCTTACATTTATTTTTATATTGTCTTCTGTTTGGAAAATGCTTTGAGATTTAAATGAGGAGAAGGTGGAGCCAAGATGAGGGAGTAGAGAGCACTTAGCCAAGTCTCCCAGGTTCTCTTCTAAACAACTATTAAACAATGTTTCACATCAAATTCTGGAGTGACAGAACCAAAAACATGTCAAGTGAAACAATTTTTCAGGCCAAGGTAACTTAGGCTGTGAACAGGAAAGGTCTGTTTTATCAATGGTGATCCCTGGGAACATGCACAGGGAGTGCAGTCAGGCCATACCTTGGGGAAAGCTGCTTTGGTGGCAGCAGCTTCATGAGCTCTCAACTCACAGACAAGGGCACTGGTTGGAAGGAGATTGCTGGGAGCCTTTGTTAGTGCTGCTTTCAGAATTCTAGTTCATTGTTCATACACAGCTCCAAGTCACAACCCCAGGGTCAAAAGGAATGACTGCACTTGCAGTCACAGGGTCCTTTCTCACAGTTCAGGGGTTAAGATGAGTGCTTGTGGTAACTCACAGGGGAGTAGAAACCCTGACCTCAATTCCAAGACAGAAGGGAGCATTAGAAATAGTGTAGAAAAGTGGGGTACCTGGGCATAGTCCTAGAGTCGGAAAGAGTACTAGCACTGGTGACTACAGGGAAATAAGGTTCCTTCCTGGCTAAAGATCAGAGCATAGGCCAGGAGAGCAGTAACTATACCTCTCTTAGAGCATACCACCTTGTAAGAATCAAAAACCTAGAGAACCCCAGAGTTAGCTCTGAAAACAGCAGCAAGACAGGCCTGAAGCTTAGGACAGAGATCCCTCCACCTGGGGGAGGGGGTAGGAAGAGCCCAATTTTAACATAAAGTTTAATATCAAGAAGTGGGCTGGAAAAGTGAGCAAACAATAACAAAAAAGAACCTAACCACAGAAAGTTACTATGGTGAAAGGAAAGATCAAGATACAAACTCAGATGACAATTAAGTCAAAACAGCTACATGCAGAGCTATAATTGGTCCCCCTGCCCAAATAATTCCTGGAAGTGCTCAAAAATCAAATAAGAAAAATTGAGGAAAAATTTGGGAAAAAAATTAGAGTGATGCAAGAAAATTCTGAAAAAGAGTCAAAAGTTTGTTTTTTTTAAAGGGTTCAAAAATATTGAAGAAAATAACAGAATTGGCCAAATTGTAAAAGAGGCACAAAAATCAAATTGAAGAAGAGAATGCTGTAAAAAACCAGAATTTGCCAAGTGGAAAAAGAAGTATGCAATTTCACTGAAGAAAAGAACTTAAGAAATAGAATTGACCAAATGGAAAGGGAGGTACAAAAGCTCACTGAAGAAAATGATAACTTAACAATTAGAATTGGACAAGTGGAAACTGATAATTCCATAAAACATCAAGAAACAATAAAACAAAATCAAAAGAATGATACAATGGAAGAAAATGTGAAATATCTCATTGGAAAAACAACTGACTTGGAAAGTAGAACAAAGAGAGAGAATTTAAGAATTATTAGACTACGTGAATGCCATGATTCAAAAATAGCCTAGACATGTTGCAAAAAATTACTAAGGAAAACTACCCTGACATCCTAGAATCAGAGGGTAAAATTAGAAGTGAAAAAATCCACCAATCACCTCCTGAAAGAAATCTCCAAATGAAAACTCCCAGGAATATTATAATCAAATTCCAGAGCTTCCAGGTGAAGGAGAATTTATTTATGCTCATCATATTTATGATGAGCAGCTAGAAAGAAGCAATTCAAATATCACAGAGCCACAGCCAGGATTACAAAAGATTTAGCAGTTTTTCCACGTTAAAGAATCAGAGGACTTGGAACATGATATTCCAGAAGGCAAAGGAGCTAAGATTACAATTGATGATAAATGATCCAGGAAAACTTAGTGAATCCTTTGGAAGGAAAATAGACATTTAATTAAATAGAGGCTTTCAAACATTCCTGATGAAAAGACCAAACCTGAATAGAAAATCTGACTTTCAAACACAAGACTCAAGACAAGCAAAAAACAATAAACAGGAAAGAGAAATAATAAATGAATAAATAAGGTGAAAATGTTTATATTCCTAAATAGGACAATGACAATCATAACTCCTAAGAATTTTATCATTATTAGGGGAGTTTGAAGGAGAATACGTAGAGGGTACAGGTGTGAGATGATGATGGAATGATATCTAAAAAATAAAATTAAGGGTGAGAAAGAGGGATGCACTAAGAGAAGGAGACAGGGAAAGGAGGAACAGGGGAAATTCTCTCACATAAAAGAGGCATGAAAGGAAGAGTTTTTAGAACAGAGGGGAAGATGGGAGGGATGTCAGGCAGTGCTTGAACCTTACTTTCATTAGAATTGGCTCACAAAGGGCAATTCCCTCCCCCATGAATTTAGTTGGACATAAAAATCTGTCTTACCCTACAGGAAGTATAAAGGAAAGGGGACAAGAGAAGTGGAGGGGGCTGATAGAAGGGCAGATTAAGGGAAATAGTGATCAGAAGCAAAATAGACTTTTGAGGAGGGAGGGAGGGAGGGAGGGAGAGAGAGAGAGAGAGAGAGAGAGAGAGAGAGAGAGAGAGAGAGAGAGAGAGAGAGAAGGAGGGAGGGAGAAGCAGAGAAAAATAAGATGGAGGGAAACACAATAACAATAACTGTGAATGTCAATGGGATGAACTCATCAATAAAATGTAAGTGGATAGCAGAATGGATTAAAATTCAGAATCCAACTATTCATTGTTAACAAGAAACACACTTGAAACAGAGAGACACACATAGAATAAAAATAAGGGGCTGGAACATAATCTATTAAGCTTCAGCTGATGTTACACAATAGCAGGAGTAGCAGTCATGATCTTAGACAAAACAAAAGCAAAAATAGACCTGATTAAAATAAATAAGCAGGTAAACTACATTTTGCTAAAAGTTACCCTATGATGTACTATCAATAGCATACATACAGCAAACGACACAGCAGCCAAATTCCTAAAGGAAAAGTTAAATGAGTTAAGGAGATGAACGGTAAAAGTATACAAATGGGAGATCTTAAATTTCTCCTTTCAGAACTAGATAAATCTAACTATAAAATAAGCAAGAATGAAGTTAAGGAGATTAATAGAATTTTAGAAAAGTTATAAATGATAGATCTCTGGAGAAAACTGAATAGGAATAGAAAGGAGTATACCTTATTCTCATCTGTATCTGGCACTTTCCCAAAATCAGCCAAGTATTAAGACATAAAAACCTCATAATCAAAGGCAGAAAAACAGAAATATTAATTGCATTCTTTTCAGACCATAATTCAACAAAAATTATATTCAAAGGGTCATAGAAACATAGATTAAAAATTAATTGAAAGCTAAATAATCTAATGAATGAGTAGGTCAAAGAACAAATCATAGAAACAATTTTATTAGAAATCATAGAAATAATTTAAGTAAAGAGAATGACAACCATGAGGCAATGAACCAAAATTTATGGGGGTGTAGCCAAAACAGTATTCAAGGTAAAATTTACATCTTTAAATGCTTATTTCAATAAAATACAGAAATAGCAAATCAATGAATTGGACTTGCAACTAAATAACAAAAAAAGAACAAATTTTAAAAACCCCAATTTAGCATCAACTTGGAAATATGAATCAAAAGAGATTAATAAAATTGAAAGTAAGACAATATTTAACCAGTGAATAAAACTGGGCATTGGTTTTATGAAAAAAAATCAATAAAATAGATAAACCATTTGATTTTAAAAAAAGGAAAAAGAAACCCAAATTACCAGTATCAAAAAAACATGAATTCACTACCAATAATGATAAAATTAAAGGAACTATTAGGAATTATTTTGTTCAATTATATGCTAATAAATCTGACAATATAAGTGAAATGGATGAATATTTACAAAAATTTAAATTGTCCAGATTAGCAGAAAAGAAAGTAGAATTCATAAATAGCCCTGCCTTAGAAAAAGAAACTGAACAAGCCATCAATGAGCTCTCTAAGAAAAGTCCCCAGGACCAAATGGATTCACAAGCAAATTCTACCTGATATTTAGAATGAATTCCAATACTATATAATCTATTTGGAAAAACAGCCAAAGAAGGAGTCCTAACCAAATTCCTTTTACAACACAAATATGGTGCTGATACTTAAACCAGGAAGAGCAAAAACTTAGAAAGAAAGCTATAGACCAATTTCCCTAATGAATATTGATGCAGAAATTTTAAATAAAACACTAACAAGGAAATTACAGTAATATATCACAAGGAGCATACACTATGATCAGGTGGAATTTATACCAGGAATTCAGGGCTGGTTCAATATTAGGAAAATTTTCAACACAATTGACCACATCAATTACAAAAATACAATAACAACAAAAAAATCATATGCTTATCTCAATAGATGTAGAAAAGCTTTTTGACAAGACTCACCCCTATTTAAAGAAAAAAAAATATTAGAAAGCATAGGATTAAATGGAGCTTTCCTTAAATTTTTAAGTTGTATCCATCTAAAACCACCAACAAACATTATTTGAAATGGGACTAGAAGATTTTCCAGGAAGATTAGAAGTGAAACAAAGATGCATGTCATCACCACTATTACTCAGTATTGTACTAGAAATGCTAGCTGTAGAAATGAGGGAAAAAAAGAAATTGAAAAATTCAAATAGGCAACGAGGAAACAAAATCAACACACTTTGCAGATGATATGAAAAATCCTAGAGAATCAACTAAAAAACTAGTTGAAATAATTAACTTCAGGAAAGTTGCAGGATATAAAATAAACCCACATAAATCATCAGCATATCTATCCATTTCAAATAATTGTAGAGAATATAAAATATTTGAGAAGTCTACCTGCCAAAATAAATCTAGGAACTATATGAACACAATTATAAAACACTTTTTACATAAAGCCAGACCTAATCATCTGGAGAAATGTTAATTTCTCTTGGGCCAGCTGAGCCAATGTAATAAAAATAATTCTACCAAAATTTATTGACTTAGTCCTATAGCAGCCAAATTACCCAAAACCATGTTTTATTGAGCTAGAAAAAATAATAACAAAATTCTTCTGAAGGACAAAAGGTCAAGAACATCAAGGGAATCAATGAAAAAAATATAAAGGTTCCCCAATTGATAAATGGTCAAAGGATATGAACAGGCAATTTTCAGAGGAAGAAATTAAAGATATCTATAATCATATGAAAAAATGCTCTAAATCACTATTGATTAGAGAGATGCAAATCAAAACAACTCTGAGGTACCACATCACACCTATAAGATTGGCAAACATGACAGAACAAGAAAATGATAAATGCTGGAGAGGATGTGGGAGAGTTGGAACACTAATTCATTGTTGGTGGAGCTGCGAGGGCATCCAACCATTCTGGAGAGCAATTTGGAACTATGCCCAAAGGGCTACAAAAATGTGCATACCCTTTGACCCAGCAATATCACTACTAAGACTATATCCCCAAGAGATCATAAAAATGGGAAAGGGTCCCACATGTACAAAAATATTTATAGCAGCACTCTATGTAGTTGCCAAAAACTGGAAGTCAAGGGGATGTCCATCAGTTGGGGAATGGCTGAATAAATTATGGTATATGAATGTAATGGAGTACTATTGTGCCATAAGAAATGATGAACAAGAAGACTTCAGAGAGGCCTGGAAGGACTTATATGACCTGATGCTGAGTGAAAGGAGCAGAACCAGGAGAACTTTGTGCACAGCAACGACCACAGTGTGCAAGAGTGTTTTCTGGTAGACTTGGAATTTTGTAATAACGCAAAGACTTCTTATAAAAAAAAAAAATCCCAAAGGTGGTCCTCAAGGCAAAATGCCTTCCACACTCAGAGAAAGAAATATGGAAGTCATTCACAAAATGTAGCAGATCATGTTTGTGTATGTGTATGTGTTTGTGTATCATGTTTTGATTTGTTATATGATTTCTTTCATTTATTTTAGTCTGACTACATAGCATGACTATAGTGAAAATATACTCAATAGGAAAGTATATGTAGAACCTATACAGAATTGTATGCAGTCGTGGGGAGGGAGGGGGGTAGGAGGAGGTAGGTGTGGGGGGGATAAAATCTCAATTGTATGGCAGTGATTGTTAAACATTAAAAAATAATAATAAAAAAATATATAAAGGAAGGTAACTGCAGTACCAGAATTCAAACGATATTATGACATGGTAATAATCAAAACAATATGGTACTTGCTAAGAAACAGAGTGGTTGATCAGGTGAATAGATTAGGCAAATAATACACAGGAGTAAATGATCATAATACTTTAGTGTTTGATAAGCCCAAATATACAAAATTGTGGGAGAAGAAATTATTATTTGACAAAAAATGCTGAGAAAACTGGAAATCAGTGTGGTAGAAACTAGGTATAGACCAACATCTCTCACTGTATAATGAGATACTGCCCAAGTGAATTTAGGCATAAAAGGTGATATTATAGGCAAATTAGGTGAACATGGAATATTTTACTTGCCAGATTTATGGATAAGGGAAGAATTTATGACCAAACAAGAGATAGAGAGCATTATATGATGCAAAATGGGTAATTGTGATGAAATCAAATTAAAATATTTTGCATAAATAGAACCAATGCAGATGGGAAGCAGGAAGCTTGGGAAAATTTTTTACAGCAAGTTTGTCTGATGAAGACCCCATTTCTCAAGTAATAGAGAACTGTGTCAAACTTATACATCAATTTATACATATAGTCATTCCCCAACTGATAAGTGGTCAAAAGATATGAATCGACAGTTTTCACAAGAAGAAATCAAAACTATCTATGGTCATATAAAAATGCTCTAAATTACCTTTGAATAGAGAAATATACACTAAAACAACTCTGAGGTGCCACCCAACACCTGTCACATTGACTAATATGACAGAAAAGAAAGATGACCAATGTTATCTGGAAAAATTGGGATGCTAATGTGCTGTTGGTGGAACTGTGAACTCATCCAACCATTATGGAAAACAGTTTTGAACTATGCCCAAATTGCTATAAAACTGTGCATACCCTTCACCCTAGCAATACAGCTAAATAAGTTTGGACCCCAAAGGGATCAAAGAAAAAGGATCTATATGTAAAAAAATATTATAGCAGCTCTTTTTGTGGTGACAAATAATTGGAAATTGCCCATCAATTGGGGAGTGACTGAATAAGTTGTGGTACATGATTGTGATGGAACACTATTGTGCTATATGAAAAAGAAGAATGCTTTCAGAAGAATCTGGGAAGACTTACATGAACTGATGCAAATGAGCAGAAGCAGGAGAACATCATACATAGTGATAGCATATTCTTGTACAATGACCAATTGTGAATGACTTTGCTATACTCAGAAGTACGATGACCCAAAACAGTTCCAAAGGTCTTATGGCAAAAAATTCTATCTACCGCCAGAGAAAGAACTGATGGAATCTGAATGCAGATTGAAGAATACTTCTTAAAAACTTTATTATTTTGAGATTTTTTGAGGGGATTGTATTCTCTTTTGAAACATGGATAATATGGAAATATTTTGCATGATTGTACATGTAAAACCTATATAAAATTGTTTGTATTGTCAAGGAATGGGTAGTGGAGAAAGGGAGGAAAAGATTTTGAAACTCAAAATTTTAAAAAATGGATGCTAAAAATGTTTGTTTACATATAATTGAGAAAAATAAATAAAATCTAATGTAAAAACAAAACATATTAAGTAAAATAAAACAATTTTTTTAAAAAAGAGTCAGTGGGGTCAACTAGCTGATTTATTAAGTGGAAAACACACCAATGGGGAATCAGGAAGTAGAGTATACAGCAGTAAGACTGTAATCCTCCCTTTCCTTCCCCCTACCTTGCAAGCCCCTGGAACTCTGAAAGCCCTTAAAGAACTCCACTTTACATCTGCTGCTCTGCCTGGTTTTTCCACAGAACAAGAGGCCCCTCCCAGGATAAGCTCATCACTTCTAAAATTCACTGCCATGCTGCTAACTCAGTCTTTGACACCAACTCCTTCAGTCTCCTCTCCCCTCTGAATAGAGGGCTGAAATGGGGTGGGGGCACTAAACTGCTCACAATGCCTTCCTTTAGAGATGGCAGAAACTTTCTCTTGTGTGGTCTCTCCCTTTAGATTGTAAGCTCCTTGAAAGCAGAGACTTTCTTTTTATAAATTGTATCCCTATTACTTAACACAGTGCTTTGCACACAGTAGGCACTTAATAAATGTTGATTGGATTTATTGGATTGGATTAGAATTTGTTTTGGCAGTTATTTCCTCTGTGACCAAAACCTGCTTTGCCAATATGATGAGTGAACCAACCAAGAAGCAAGAATTTGATAAGAGAAAAGTGCATGGGAGCTACTACATATGTAAATCACTTTGTAAAGTATAAAGTGCTAAACAAATAAAGCCTAGTATTATTCATGGAAAATGTGTTCCCTTGAAACAAAGAAACTGAATGACAAACACCTCCCACCATAGTCCCACTGTTTAAATCATCAATGATGATAAGGTTTCTCAGAAAGCACAGAAGCAACCTATATATATTTTTTGGTAGTATAATTACAGATTGAATATCTTGTGAAAATAGCCATAATAAGGTATACTTTGACAGTTGGGGCATTGCTGAAAGAATCCCCAAATTAGCGTGGGTATGTTTAATAATTTTTATCTAATTCCCTATCAATAGCCTTATAAGTCTTTTATTCTCACAGGCTTGAGATTTGTGTATAATCTTTAATACTTCTCTTCTCCTTCATCCTTATATCTATATAATCAAGTCCTGTCCATTCTTCCTTTAGAAAGGGCTTCATCTCTTTCACTACTTCTCTATATTCTCCAAGTATAGGATCCTGCCACTTCTTTGATCCAAGACCTCATCTTTAACATTTGAATTAATAACAGCTAGTAAAAATAGCTAACATTTATATAGAACTTACTATGTGCCAGGTACTATGCTAAGCACGTTAAAATTATTACCTCATTTGATCCTTACAATAACCCTGGTATTTAGTCACTAGAATATAAATACTTCATCAGCTACCAGCTAATATTTCTTACTCTGGTTCTTCCTCTCCCTTCAATCTATCCCTGTATGTTGCTATCAGATTAATCTTCATTCATAGTAATCCCATAATCAAAAGCTTCAATGACATTCACTTTTCCTTTTATGTCATATCTAAACTCCTTTCTGGTACAATTAACTTAAAACATGTAATGATATGCTCTACATCCTTGCAGAAATTTTTAGATTTTTGTGTCGTTAATCCCTTTGGCAATCTAGTGAAGTATATGGGACCTTCCTTAGAATAAAGTTCTTAAATGAACAAAATGCATGAGATTGCAAATGAAACCAATTTTATTGAAATATAGTTATCAAAATATTTTTTTAAAAAATAAGTTCATGGATCCAAAGTTAAGAACCCTCTATTCTAATCCAACAATGTGGAAACTTTAGAGCACGAGTTTTTTGGCAGTGACTGTGATATAGGGATTGGTATGTGTAATGATAAGTCTTCAAATTTGTCTTAGAGTAGAATAATCAGGAATTGTTAAGCCAGAGCTAATTGTTTATACAAAGGTTTGGCATCAAATTTCACTTTTCCCTTTGTGGTTGTGAGGAGAGAGAATTTCTTTGAACTCATCCCAAGAGTCAGGTGAGGGAGAAGTGTCATCCCTGTCTCCCATCCAGCCATGGGAGTCTTATCTCTTTGTGTTTATTCTTTTTGGATCTTAGGTGAATGAATATTCCCCCAAGAGGAGAGTATCCTGATTACCTGGGAGATTCAGTTCCACCAGTGGTTTGTACTTTGAGTTTGAGTCCACTCAAGGAGGGGGCAGTTTCGAAGGAATGTTTCATGTTGAATATATTTTTATGTCAAGCTATACTTTTCTCAGAGTAAGTATCTTTCTTAAAAAAACCTACTGAAGCCAGTTGGTTAATGGGGAACACACACCAGTGGGGGCTCATAAGCAACAATACTAGAAACATCCAGTCCCTTAGGGCTATTTCTAGAACTCTGAGGGAAGTAGTATGTAACCATTCTCTGGGAATTTGTGAATCCACATATTCCAGTGTTAATATCAAGTTGGGAGAGTGCCTCAGAAGGGGTACAACAGTGATTTTCAAGTCCCTTTGTAATATAGATTCACCCAACTAATCCAACTTTATTTCTTATTATTCCTTAACAACATCTCTTCCAATATAAGAAACGCATTGTGATTATTCTTACATAATGAGTAATCTTCCCACTCATTTGCTAATTTAAATTGTTCAAGGTTCAGTCACATATAGTATAGTGACTAGGGTGTTGATCCTTGGGCCAAGTAGATCTGGGTTCCAGTCATGCCTTTTACACATCCTGGTTGGGTGAGGCTGGATACTTAGCCTGTCTTTCATACAATTATGCATGCTTCACATGGCCTCCAGAAATTCACCAGAATTCCAGAGATTTCCCTCTGTGAGGAAGGATTGCCATCTGACCTGCCATGGGTGTATGTACCTAGTAATTCTCCTCTGTCCTGTATTTCTCCTCTGCTTCTTGCTCTGAGAACAATAATCTGATAAATAGTAACATTATTGGGAAGGGCATGGTAATCTACTGTTCTACGTTCTTACTCACAATATTGGTGATAAAATGCACCAAAACTCTGTTCCTTTGTCACTCTTTTCCTCTTTGGGAGTTTGCAGAACAGTCCATATATTTTTTTTTTTATTTATTTATTTAACTTTTAACATTCATTTTCACAAAATTTTGGGTGCCAAATTTTCTCCCCATTTGTTCCCTCCCCCCACTCCAAAACACCGAGCATTCCAATTGCCCCATCACCAATCTGCCCTCTCTTCTATCATCCCTCCCCCTTCCCTTGTCCCCATCTTCTCTTTTGTCCTGTAGGGCCAGATAACTTTCTGTACCCCTGTATTTCTTATTTCCTAGTAGCGAGAACAGTAGTCAACAGTTGATCCTAAAACTTTAAGTTCCAACTTCTCTTCATCCTTCCCTCCCCACCCATTCCTTTTGGAAGGCAAGCAATTCAATATAGGCCATATCTGTGTAGTTTTGCAAATGACTTCCATGATAGTCATGTTGTGTAAGACTAACTATATTTCCCTCCATCCTAAGAACAGTCCATATTGACTAGAACAGACAGGGTATGAGGGGAATGTGAAATAACTCTGAAAGGTACACTGGACATAAATTCTAAAGGATTTAAATTAATTTAAATTTTTATTTATTATTTACTATTTATTATTTTAAAATTTTTCATATTGTTTATTATCTATATATTTTATATTATATTAATGTTTATTATTAAATTAAATTAAAAACTGCCAATATGCAGTTTGCATTTTAATCTAGAGGCAACAGGGAGTTCTCGAGCAGGGGAGTCATACAGTAAAACTTACGCTTAAGGAAATTTATATTGACAGCCACTTGGAGGATGCATTACTGAGAAAAGAGATGGAAGCTGGGAGTTAAATCAGGAGGTTGTTGCAATAGCTGAAGTGAGAGATGATGAAGGCCTAAACTAGAGTGGTGTACAAGAAATGGAATAACTACTGAAATTTGGGAAGGTTGAGGTGGAAGATAATAAATTCTTTCTCAAATGTTGACTGTGAGATGGCAATGGGATATCCAGTTAGGAATGTCCAATGTAGGTGGAGAGATTAGTGCTGGATATAGAAATCTGTAAGTGACTTCTATAAAGATAGTAATGGGAGCTGAGGAGATCATGAATAGAGACAGTATACAGGGAAAAGAAAAAAAGAATTCAGAAGAGTATGTCTTGGGGTAGATACCCACAAAGTAGGGGGTATCACATGGGTAATGATCCTGCAAAGGAAATTGAGGAGTGGTCAGATGGGGGGTGGGGAGGGAGAGAGAGGGAAAGAGAGGGAGAGGGGATGTAGAGAGAGGGAGGGAGATGGAGTGGAGAGAGAGGGAGGGAGGGAGATGGAGTGGGGAGAGAGAGGGAGGGAGGGAGATGGAGTGGAGAGAGAGGGAGATGGAGTGGAGAGAGAGGGAGATGGAGTGGAGAGAGAGGGAGATGGAGTGGAGAGAGAGGGAGGGAGGGAGATGGAGTGGAGAGAGAGGGAGGGAGATGGAGTGGAGAGAGAGGGAGAGGAGGGAGAGGGTAGAATTACAAAAATTCTATGAGGAAAGAGTATCTAGGTAATTAACAGTGTCAAATGTTGCAGAAAAGTAAAGGATGAAGACTGAGAAAATGACATTAGATCTGGCACAATTAAGAGATAATTGATAAATTTACAGAGAGCAATTTTGTTGAATGGTGAAGTCAGAGGTAGAGAAGTGAATGTGTGTGGTGCCAGAGGGAGTTGGTAGGTAATAATAATGATGCAAAAAAAGTAGAAAAGAAAAAATGAAGAGTGTCAAAGAAACATTAAACAACACTTAGAGAGCAGAAGGAAGTTTAGAAAGGAGCGTAGACAATAGTTCAATTTTGTTACTATCATGTTAAGTTTAATTTGTATTTTTTAAAATTGTAAAAAAAAATAGAGGGTCACAATTTCATATAAAAATTACAAGTGGCAGGAAAGAAGGGAAGTGGACATAAGCGTGGACTTTTTTCTTGAAGGTATATATGAAAGGGAGGATTATATATACGTATACATTTATCTTCTCTCTGTATATATACATGTATATACGTATTATGTATAATATGTACATATATGTAATAGCTTAAGAAGATAGCAAGGTCAAGTGAAGGACTTATCAAGGCCGGGAAGAAGAACTGATCATGTTTGGAAGCAACATGGAAGTATGTAGTGGGTAGAAAGAGATAGAAGATTAGAGAAAAGATAGCAATTGAATGGTTAAATTACTGGAGAAAATGGGAAGGGATGGGATCAAGATGTAAATCAAAGAGTTAGCCTTTGGAAGAATGGCCACCTTTTCATCAGAGCTTGGCATAAAAGGGGAGCAAATGGTGGGTGGTATTGAAGGACTGAGACATGGGGTAGTAGAGAAGAGAAAGCTCACAGTGGGTGGCCTATGTTTTTTCAGTAGAGAAATCTGCTCCTTTCCTGGAAGGGGAGAAGGGGACATGGTAATATGGGAGGCCTGAGGAGAGAAAGAGAGAAGGTTTGAAACAGGTGCTGTGGGACATGCAGACAGGCATTTAGGGAAGAAAAATAGGATTTCTGGGTAATATTGAAAGCCCAGTTAAGTTAACATAAATTGTTGTATGACTTCTTTCTGAAGTGTCTAACAGCTTGTGAATAGCTCTCAAGGACAGAGCAAAAGGCGTTGCTACTTAAGGTTGGTGTTAGAAGACATGAGTGGGGATAGGAAGGAACTGAAGAACAAAAGGTACCACATAACGAAAATAGACACCAATAGGGTCAATATTGTGAGAACAGTAAGGGCAGAGTGGGGGTGGGAGGGAGGGAGGGATAGAGAGATGGAGAGAGAGAGAGAGAGAGAGAGCGTGTGTGCGTGCAATGGGGAGAATGACTGGAGGTAGCAATGAAAAGGAAAATGGGGATAATAATAGCATCTATTTCACAAGTTTGTTGGGACAGTTCAGTGGGATAGTGTCAAGTATTTTGCAAACTCTGAAGTACTACATAAATGTTAGTGGCTGTTAGTGGTTATTATTATTATCAGTAGTGGTGGTGGTGGCAGCGGCAGCAGCAGTAACTGTGGCAGTAAAAAAAAATATATATATATATTCTCTCATACCTTTCCCCTCATCCCTAAGAGAGAGGGAATGTCACAGCTTGAAACCAAGCTGCTTAGGGAAAGCTTCCATTCGAGTGGCTTTGACACTTGTCCCTGTGTGGTTTCACTGGTTAATCAAGAGAAGCCCTCTCAGGGAAGATTTGCAGAGAATGGAAAAAATAAAGAATGAGAAGGCTGTGCTTAGTTTAGAAACTAGGTCAACCTGCAAATGTTAAGAGCTTTGCTGTCTTTTTTATAGAAGTGCCCTGTTCAAAGCCATGAATGTAAGAATAGAAGGAGTGGTGAGGGTTTGTGCTGTTGTGTAGAAATAAGACTTCTTGCCATCAGTTCTGCTAATTTCCTCCTTTAGTTCTCTGGCTCACTTAATGAAATCAGGGCAGATTCATTCCCATCACCTTTAGTGAGACCCAAAGGCTGCTGGTACGTTATGTCTCTTCAGAAAGTGGGCACACTATTCCCATTGCATTGTTATTTCCAGTTCTGTTGAAGTTCTTATGTCTAGGGTGTGTGTGCGTTCATGTGTAGAGTGAGCTAGGGGGAAGAGAAGGATATAAGCAATTTTATTATGCTTAGTATATGCTAGACACTATTCTAAGAGCTTTACAAATATCTTATTTGATCTTCATTACAACCTTAGGTTATTATCCTCCTTTACAGTTGAGGAAACTGAGGCAAACAGAGGTTAAGTGACTTGCCCAGAGTCAGATGGCTGGTTAAGTATGGGTGTCTGGATCTGAACTCAAGTCTTCCTGGCCCAGCACACCAGGCAGTTTTTTTTATTTCTATTTATTTGGATAGAGTTTGCTTATTGTCATATATGCCTTTATTGTTCATTTTTATGTTTTCAAACATCTTTGTTACCTTTTTACCTGTTATCTTTTCAGGTTTCTGGATTTGTGATTCACGGTTTGATCAATCTAATTCAAGTTGGGCAAACCCATAATCTCATAAAGAATACACCGGATCTGTCACTTTTCTACTCTTTCCTAGTGAACTGGTTAATCAGAGGCTGTTATTTGTGCTGAGAAAAATATAATAGGTTTGGGATGGATGTTCAAGGCAAGTCTGTCTCTGGCCAATACACCGTTAATTCAGGTTCAAGGTTGGGATGAAAGGAGACATTCCTGGGTCGTTCAACAGTTAACAAAAGGAGCTTTACTTAACAAAGGATAATCAACAAGTATACTCTCTAGCATTTAGTTTGAATAGATCCAGTCCCCCTCATCTCCAAATGGAAACACATTTGGTCAGCAGGGGAGGGTGTGGTGACTTGCAAGATCTAGAGACATTTGTCAAGTCTGAAGGGCCCCAAACCCATGTGGCTGAACCTTTTTATCCCCCTTAGGTGATCAGAAAGTCATGTAAATATGGCCAGAGACTGCCAGGAAATTGCATTGAGGTTGAAATTCTGGGGACAGCTTTGTTAACTTTTAGGGGAAAAACTAGCTTAATCCATTTTTTCAGGAGAAGGAAGGAGTCCTGGTATATATTAGTGTCTTATTTCATACCACCCCATAGTGACAAGATCCTAAGGATTTTCTATATCTTCTACTATTTAAATGTTTTTAGGGATTTTATTGAACAATCTTACTAGCATAGGAAAGAGGGAAGGGGGAGTGGAGAAAAAAAATGAAGACTTAACAACAATGATAATTTTTTAACCAAACTCTACCTTCCACCCCCAAGGAATCACTATAAAGAAAAACGAGAAAGTATATGAAAAAAAACAAAGCTAGAAATCTTTGCCTTTTTCTCTCCTCCCTTGAATCAATGCTCTGATCTCAATCTAGTCCATGTGGTGGGTGAGGCCACACCTTAGTAGTTGACATTTCCTGACCAAAGGTCACTATGAGCATCTGTAGCAAAGTGGCTAAGAGGTCCTAAACATCTTGCATGCAAGCTGTCCTAGGACCTAAATTGATACCAAGGCTCTTCCTATATCACCACTTACTCAGCGCGCTCCTTGACTCACCAACAAAACCTCCCCCCTTCCTGGGAGCCCTATCAGGGGCATGATATGATGTCTTCACCCCCTTAGAGGCCTCTATGGGGAGGCTGCCCTCTTCTGTAGGGGTTAAATAAGGATTCTCACAAACTTTCATCAAGAATTACCACCAAGTCATCTAGATCTCCTTTCCTTCAAGTAAATATACTTTTGCAGTAGGCATATAAGGATAATTTTACCTCCCTGTATTGTTAACAAACAAGGCACCTCTCAACAGTTGTAGCCCTTAGTTCAACCAGCATTATGGGAAGGAGTTGTCTGAACCATCCCAGAGGAAAAGAAGCCTGACACCTGAGGGAGACTTGGGTTATTTCTCTAGGATGTACAATGTCTTCTGAAGGACCAAGGACCTTGAGACTAAGGTAACTTTGTGCTGAGGAAAGAACAAGGAACTGACAATGGCCCCAAACAATTGATTCTTATAAGTTTTCCAGGGTCCAAAAAAATTGCTGAAGCAGAGCACTCTTCCCTTTCCTCTAATGGTGCTGATTTATCACAGACATGGTTTCTGAGTAGATACTTGACCTAGATGGTAAAATAAACCAGGATGCCGCCGTTGATTAGCAAGGTGCCAAATCTTTTTTATTTTTGATTTGGGGTACAAGGTCCATTTTGTCAGTTGGTTGAAGGCTACTTGGAGTAAGTGGGTTCTCCATCTGGCACAAAGATTCCAGCTGGGCAGAAATAGTTGCCTTATTCTTAGTTATGGAGATCATATAGTGCCATGACCAGCACAACATGACATTATTATCCCAAAGTTCAGATTGGCAATGGACCTACTCCCCAATCTCTACTTCTCTTGTAAGAGCTTAACTTATTTTAAAAAAATTCAGTGGAGCTCTGATGGCTACTTATAAGTTCTACAATCAACTGTATGCATTAAAATGCATTGACAAAATCCCTTCCTTGTGCCCAGTTTCAAAGGGGAGAGCCTTTGATTGTCCAGTCCTGCGTTCTCCAGACACCAGTTACTTGACCAGACCCCTAACCACTGCTCAGGAATTAGCCTAATTGAAAAATCTTCTCCGCCCTATCCCTGAAGCTTCTCTGACACATGGCCAGGAGTTCAATCCCCTAGGAAGACTAGCCAGGGCCTTCATCCCCTAGGGCAAGAATTAACAAACTACGGTTCAGAGAGCTAAATCCACGTATGTCCCATGAGCTAAGGACTTCTACATTTTTAAATAAAGTTTTTCTTGAAAAAACCATTCTTAGTTGAAGTTAAACAAAAACAGGTGGCCAAAACAGGAAGTAGCAGGATTTTGCCCTTGGGGCCTACTTTGGCATCCTCTCTGGAGCGTTCTCTGTTACTAGATGAGAGGTTGTTAGGGTCTGCATATGCCTTTCTTATAGCAAATGGATTCATCAGTAAACCTGGCAAAACAGCATTCCTTGGGAGCCAGATCCTTATAGACGTGGGCCCGTTGGACTAGAAGAGGAGATAGAGCTCCAGGGCTTGGACTGGAGGGCCTCACTCTCTAGCAGTCACAACCTATTTGTGAAGGGCACTCACATCAGAGGGATCCAGATAAGACCATCTTATATCCACTCGATCCATAATAAACAATTCTGGACAAAGACTATGACCGATACGATCAGATAGGTAGTGGCTAAGGCCTAGTGTCATACAATTATGTTTCAAAAGTGGTACAGTGAATGGCTGCCCTGGGAAATTTGTAGCTTAGGAAGCGTAACAGTCACTTATTCTAATCACTCCCTTGGTGTTTTCTTCATTCAGTCTGATCTTTATGGACAGAGACCTCCCTAAACACTGGCCCTTCATGGACATCAGGGTCCAATGGGAGAGACTATTGGGCAGCCTGATTTATATCTACCAGGACTGCCTGTTCTTTATTCCACTTGAAAGGAGAAGACACGAAGGTCATCTGTAAGTGGGTGATACCCAAGTGAGCAATATTTTTCTTTAAAACCTGGAGTCCAATAAGTCTCTGGATTTCCTTCTTAGACTGTGGGAAAGCGAGCATCAATGGCTTATTCTAGACTCTGCTTGATATGGGGCAGAGAGATGGAGTGTCTTTTGTGGAACAGTCTGGAAGCCAATGTCATGGGACTGAAGAATACATTTTAGAGTAAGGTATAAGAAGACTGGAAGGGTAGGAGGGGGCTAGGTTATGAAGGGCTTTGAATGCCAAATAGAACATTCTATATTTGAATCTGGGGGTGATAGGAAGCCACTGGAGTTTATTGAATGGGGGAGCAACTTAATCAGACTTGTGCCTTAAGAAAATCACTCTAGTGGCTGAAGGGAGAATGAATTGGAGCAGGGAGACACTTGAGGCAGACAGATATGCCAGTAGACTATTGCAATAATCCAGGTGTGAGGGGATGAGTGCCTGTAGAGTGGTGGCCATGTCAGAGGAGAGAAGTTTGAAAAGGCAGAATTTAGAGGAGCTGGTAACATCTTAGATATGGGGGGTGGGGTGGGGAGGGATGTGAGAAATAGTGAGGAATCCAGGATGACTCCTAGGTTGTGAGCCTGAGGGATTGGAACTATGGTGTTGTCTTCTACATTTATAGGAAAGGTGATGAGAGGGGAGGAATGATAACATGTTTTGGACATGTTTAGTTTAAGATGTCTACTGGACACTCAGTTTGAGATCTTTGATATTTATTTTGGTTGGTGACCACAGGTAAGCCTATTAATCTCTCTGAACCCCAGTTTTCTAATCTGGGGGTGATAATACCTCTTAAATCTACCTCCTAGGAATTGAGATCTAGACCTCCAATGGACCTTGGAGGCCACTGAGTCCCATTCCTTTGTATGAGGCCCATGGAAGTTATGCATCTTTGAATACGTAGAACCAATGATCTTTCTACCACAGTGCTCGAACTCAGAAGAGAAATCAAGGCTAGCCATGGAGACCTGGGAGAAATCTGAAGAGTGTTTGGGGGTTACTGAGGAAGAAGAGGACCCTCTGGAAGCTCCCAAAAGAAGGGCATGGGTGAGGGACCCCAGGGGACCCAAGAGGGAAGAGGAGGAATTACATGGAGCAGGGTGGGACACCAGGAGCATGTAGGGAGAAAATATTTAAAGGAAGATGACCAGGTAAGGAAAGGCTATTGGTATTGAATGACCAAAGGGGAGGGCACGAGTCGGATTCCAAAGGAAGGAGGAAAGCACAGGTAGAAGGGAAGTGGAGGCAGAGTGTGGGGAGCAAGATGACAGAGAAAAGTCAAGGCAATGCTTTTTTAGGATCAGAGAAACAGCCATGGCATGATAATAGGTTGATGGGAAGGGACCACTGTGGACAGGGATGGAGGAGGCTTATGGGTGACAGCTGGGTCAGCCTTGAGCGAGGGAAGAGGAAATGGAGTTTTTCTAAAATAAACAAGCTTTTATCTGGCAAGCAGTGTATTCCAATGCAAAGAGAATGGACCTGGGTCCTAAACCTACTTCTAATGGTTACTACCTTTGGGACCATGGGCAAGTCACTTACTTCCTTGGTCCTCAGTTTTCTCATCTGTAAATTGGACAGTGTTGAACTCAAGAGCCTCTGACGTTCTTCTAGCATGAGATCTGTAATCCTATGAATTAGTCTTTGCCCTCTGGGAATGCACAATCCAATTATAATATGAGGAAGTATTTATTACTCACCTACTATGGTGCTCACGGGACCATCTGCAGTCATCCTGATCTGTATCTGGCCACTGGACCCAGATGATGACTCTGGGGGAGAGAGTGAGGCTGGCAACTTTGGCTAGCCCTTCCTCACTTACATCCAATTCACTTGTATCTCATGGCATCACAATGAATGAATGAATGAATGAATGAATGAATGAATGAATGAATGAAGGTTCTTGTGAAACACATGAGAAAATATGTGTAAAGTGTTTTATAAGATTTAAAGTACTATAACATGTCAGATATTATGGAAGGCATGACAACTGTATACGTGATTTCACCAATGTTGCTTTTACCTGGAGTGAAAGAAGATGAGTTCAAATCTGACCCCAGATCCTATCTGTGTGATCCAGGGCGAATCATTTGACCTCTATCTGCTTCAATTTCCTCCACTGTCAAATGAGGATAATAATAACCCCCACCTCCCAGGGTTGTTGTGAGAATCCAGTGAGAAAATATTTGTAAAGCACTTAGAACAATGCCTGACACATAGCAGGTGCTTAGTGAACGCTTTCCCCCCCCTGTTCTTCCTTGTCTTGACTGTCCATTCTAAGCTGTTCCTTTAATCCCTGCCTATACATTAAAGGCAAGCTCAAATATTATTTGTCCCAGAAAGTCTTCTGAGTAGCACAGCCCTCCCTCATCAGACTCCCCATTTTTCTGAGTTCTCTGAAAATAACACTATAAAAAAAAATCCTAGATTCCATATGACTTTATACTGTTACACATATTGTTATGTATAGGTTTCATTCTCTTGTTAATGATTTCATTCTTTACTTCATTATTCATTTTTATTTATTATTATATGCATCCCTTCATTATTTAGATACATATATACATTCCTTTTTTGCTCATTATTGTCTTTGTTGTTGAGTTGTATTCAATCATTTCCAACTCTTTGTGGCCTGATTTTGGGCTGTGTGTGTTTTTTGGGAGTTTTTTTGGCAGAGATGCTGGAATGGTTCGCCATTTCCTTCTCCAGTTCATTTTAAAGATGAGGAAACTGAGGCAAACAAGGTGAAGTGACTTGCCCAGGGTCACACAGCTAGTAAGTGTCTGAGGTCAGATTTGAACTTAGGGAGGTAAGTCTTCCTGACTCCAGGCCCGTTTATGCCACATCACTGGCTTGCTGCCCTCATTTTAACCTCTTATTATGTCCTCTGTGCTTAGCACAGTGCCTGGTTCATAGTAGGAGCTTAATACATTTTTTTTTCCTGTTAAGTCTTATCCTCCTCCTCCTCCTCAAGCAAACTCAGAATCCTAGAAGGTAAGAATTCTGCTTTATAATTCTTAACACCCTAAGGTGTCTGGTGTTAGGCCAAGCACACCATAGGTATCAAAAAAATACTTGCTGACTTTTTGAAAAAGCAGGAAGAAATCGCTTTCATAAACTATAGTTTTCACTCCTCATTAGAAGATCATACAGATTAGCTTGTTTCTTCATTTTCACAGATTTAAAGCTTGAAGGGATGTTACATGCTATATATTTCAACCCCCCTGATTTACAGACAGTGAAGCTGAAGTAAACAGAAGTTAAATGAGACTTGACCAAGGTCATGCCGATAGTAAGCTGGGGTTCGAACTCATCTGTAATATACTGTAGTACGCTTCACCAATCTTGGACAGCAAAACAAAGCATGTTTGTTAGTTTTTTAAAAAATCTTTCAATTTCTCTTTTTTATTCTTGCCAAAATGTCAAGAAGTAGTTCACTTTTACATTTTCAATACTTGTTCTGGAAACTGATTTTCAAAAACAAAAAAATATATAGAAATTTGAGAAGTAGGAAATTTAGGGTTGGTTTGCTAATCACTAACACTGGCAGAACTTATGGGTAAGGGTGTAAACTTTCTGTATTTTCTTGAAATAATATTCATGATTTCTACTATACTTAAATTCTCTTCTCATCCCCAGTGATATATAATATTACTGTGTGACTTTAAGACTTTTCAAATACATATTTACTTTATCCCTTTCTCCAATTATTATTTTTCCCCAAATACTCAAACAAACCACACATACTTGACTTGGACTCTTTTTTCTGGGACTTGAGGGTGGGAGTGGAAATATTACATTTACCGTGACAGACAGTTGGGAAGGAAAGTAAGAATATAGGAAGACAGCTATCAAGAGCACATCTTGCTTTGTAATTTCAGCAGAAAAAGAAATGGTGCCAAGAGCAGAAAGTAAATTGAAAATCCCAGAAACCATTCTGTCATTTGTCTAAAGTTGATAGATTCCATTTAAAAAAAAATTCCCTCATACTTTGTAACTGCCCTTTCCTTGGTTCATAAAAATCAGACTTTGCTCTTCACTTCTTTGTTGACTTTCTTTTCATCCTCAGCCAATAGCCTACAACTATTTTACCCCCTTTAGATCATCCCCCCAAGCAGATTCTTTGCCATTCTTTCCCACTGTCTACACTGAACTCATTTCACTCTCTCCTGGCATCTGCTGGTATACTCTCATGGCAACCATTTACTATTTCCAAATGCTCATGAACCACCCCCTGCTTCTTGATGATGCTTCCTGATTATTTTTTTATTCATTGAATAAATAGCAGCTTCCTCTTGTGCTAAAATAAGAACCAAGTCTTCTAAATGCATTTAATCCAATACCTCGCCTTGTACAACAACCTGCAGAGAAGTGCCTGATAATCAATTTGCCAACAAGTACTTACTGTTGAACATCTAAAAAGTCTTTAGGTTCCCAGAAGTCCTCAGACTCTTTACTTATACTCACAGAATAATCCCTTGGAAGGGACCTTTGTGTTCATCCTTTGTTGCCAAAAAAGACCATGCCATCAGGGAAATGTTGGCATGACTTGGATTTGACTTTGTTTTGAGTGAAGGAGGGCTGTGCAGGTCACCAACCTCACTTCTCCTCTGGAGCCATCTGAATCCAGATGACTGGAGACAACCCAGAATGCAATGGGAGACCTTGGGTCCTTTAGGCCAAGGTCTTTGCAGGTCCTTGCTTAGGGTGAGGCAACGCCCATTCATTGAATAGGGCCTGTTTAAGAAGTAGCCAGGGCATAGCCCCTTTAATGAGGTCAAGAAAAAGAAAGACTTCAGGCTGGGTGGGAAACAGCAACAGTTACTATTGATAATCAGTCTAAAACTAGGAGGGTCCAGAGGAGCCTGTAGGCAGGGGCCCATTGGAGTTCCAGTTTCAGAATGCAGTAAGTTTAAGGTTTCAGGACAGGACAGGACAGGAGCCAGTAAAACCCAAGTCAACTAGGCAGCTTTCAGCCTTTCAAATTTACCTTCCTTTGGAGAGGAGAAGGAAGGGGAGGGGGAGGCAGATAATTGAGGAGGAGTTGAGTTACCCGACTAGCTGGGTTGGAAAGGACCATATATGGCTTCTAAGTCCAAAGCTTCTTAACCTGTTGTGTGTTATGGACTCCTTTGGCAATTTGATGAGGCCTATGGACCTCTTCTCAGGATCATGTTTTTAAATAATTGGAGAAATGTAAAATTTCAGTTAGAGATTAACGAAAATAAAGATGTCATATTTTCCCCCATCCAAGTTCAGGGACTAGAAATCCCTGATCTAATCTACCTCCTGCATTCTCATTTTATAGATGAGGAAACATTTGTGTGTTTGAAAAACCAAACCAAATATTAGTCTCATTGCTTGTTTTCTCTGGATTTGTTGTAGGGTTTCGATGTTGGCATACTGCTCATAGAGATTTGGTGAGGCAATGAAATGGTTTTTCTCAGGTGTTCCAGTTTATTCTTGATGAGAAGGGAAGATGAGATGAGGGAAGAGGGGAAAGAAGGCAAACAAGACTCACAATAAAGGATCAAGTAAATAATTAGGAATAGTGTGATTGGATTGGAGAAGAGAGACAAGAGAAGACTGGTCAGGACTTAATTGAGACTTGAGTAATCTTTTCTTCAGAGGGTCAGCCCAGGGCTAGTTGGTAAAGCCATTGGGATGAGTAGCATGAAACAGGATATGTGGAGACAGACCAGATTTTCCTTCAGTGATTCTTTACCTCCCAGAGAAGGGGTAGAATGAATCATACCACACAGATATTCAGAATAGATCTGGTACTCTATAGTGCTGGCCATAGTGGGCACTTAATCAATGTGTGGTGATTGACTGGAATCCAAATTCCATGTGGAGACCTCCAGTGTTGGGGAAATCATATTCTTCTGTGGTGGGAGGGGATCAGGAAACATCATTCCACTTTGTATACCTTTGTTAGGAAAGATTTCTTTTTATCAAACCAAAATCTTCTTTTTTGCGACTTTTCCCCCTTGGACCTTCTAGGGCCTACTAGAAACAAGTTAAATATTCTTCTACTTGACAGCCTTTCAAATATTTGGAGATAGTTATTATGTCTCCTATGAATTTTTTTCTTCTGGAGTTCCATCAAATAATCTTTGATGTAAGAAAGTAAGAAAGAAAGAAAGTAAGCTCACTTTCTTCTGGACACATTCCATTTTCCTTTAAAATTTTAACAACCCACCATCCAAAAGAGAATATTTCTACATACAAAGTAGAACAGAAAAAAAAAGAGGATTATATATAAGAATATAATTGTTTTTTAAAAGATATAGAATATGTTTACCATGTTACTTTCAAGGCTATCCTTCTTGTCTGTGTTTCCTTCTGAACTTCCTTCTGTTTTCTATGGCGGACAGCCAACGTCCCCACGTGATTCGATGAAGTGGTGAACAAAGAAAGACATGGCAGGTAGGAGAAGATAGGACAACTCCACCTGATTGAGCTGAGGGGTCCGAGTTTAAAAAGACAAAAACTGCAAGTCTATGTGACAATTTACTCATCTCCCCTCCTAGTAATTTGGCCAGTTTTATTGTCTCAAAGAATATTAACCTAGAGGGCATCCATCTATTTTACATATCCCTCATACTCTGTAGTTCTCTTGTTTATCTCACCGAGACAGCAACTTCAAGGGGGTAAGAAGAGCAATACTGGGGGGCGGAGCCAAGATGGCGGAGTGAAAGCAACGACTCACCTAAGCTCCTGGAAAAACTCCTCTGGATATATCTGGGGGGAGAGTCTGACCAGACTTTGGAGGTGTAGAATCCAGTGGGAGACGGACTTTGACAGATTCGGAGCCCAGGCTGGACTGGAAGGTCCACGGGAGGGATCTGTTCCGCGGGGGTAAGACCCCGGCGCACAGCGCAGCGCGGTCGGCGCGGCAGGGCGGAGGCGACCCGAGGGGCCCGAGAGTGGCGGGCGAGACCAGCGGAGCAGGAGATAAGCCAGGCCGAGCCAACGATATCAGCGCAACAGCCTTTGAAATCTTCAGCCTAAAGACGGGACTTCAGTGGGTCACTACTTGAACATCCAGGAGCTGGGATGCCGGAGTGATCAGTAAGTGCTCTCCCCTCCCCCCCCGATGACCGTGAGGGAACCATAAAATTCTTCCCCAGATTGATCCTGGATCAGTGGGAGCAGCAGAAGGGGGCGGGTGGTCTCATAACACCAGAGGCTGGAGAGGTGGCAAAGGGGGATTCTTCCTACCGTGGTGGAGGCTATCTGGAGGGACAGACGACCCAGGGCAGAGAAAAATTCTCACTGAGACCCAAGCAAGCCGCAGCCCGGGAGACGAGCCCCAGGAGGGGCGGGAACACGCATTAGTCTCTAGGCGTGCCCCAGCCCTCCAGGGGAAAAGGGAAGACAATAGGGAAGCTGGGATCACCATCCCCCGGACCTTGCCTTTGCCTCAGGCCAGCTGAGGAGATATCCTGAGACCAGACCACACCTCCCACACACCTATCAAGCTAAACCCAGGGTTGATCTGGGAAACAACAACAACAAAAAAAAGCCTGCTTTTAGCCTAGACAAACATCAACTCAACTTAAAAGATCTGTATCTTCTGACTGAAAGAACCAAAAGCTACAACACTCAGCCAACATCATGAATCGGAAAAAGCAGACGAAAAGTGAAAAAACCATAGAATCTTTCTATGGGGATAAGGACCAAAACACAAACACCAAAGAGGTCAGAGCTGAGACTGTACTTCCATCTGAAACCTCAGATGGGACTATGAATTTCTCGCAAGCACAACTAGATTACCTGGAACGTCTGAAGAAGGATATAAAAGAAAAACTGGCCAATGATTTTAAAACCATAAAAAAAGAATTCACTGATGAGAACATCAATCTGAAAAAGAAAATTGAAGAAATGGAAAAGGAAGTTCAAAAATTAACTGGAGAGAATAATTCCCTAAAAGGAAGAGTTAATCAAACGGAAAAGGAAACTCAAAACCTAATAGGGAAAATTGATCAGATGGAAAAGGAAACCCAAAACCTAACTGGGAAAATTGGTCGAATGGAAAAAGAAGTACAAAAATTAAATGGAGAAAATAGCTCCTTAAAGGGAAAAATTGGCCAGATGGAAAAGGAGATGCGAAAGCTAACTGAAGAAAACAATACGATCAAGATTAGAATTGGGCAAGTAGAAACTAATGACTCAATGAGGCAACAAGAATCAGTTAAACAAAATCTAAAGAATGAAAAGATAGAAGAAAATCTAAAATATTTAATTGGAAAAACAACTGACCTGGAAAATAGATCCAGGAGAGAAAATCTAAGAATTATTGGCCTGCCAGAAACTCATGATGAAGAAAAGAGTCTGGACAATATCTTCCAGGAAATCATCAAGGAAAACTGCCCAGAAGTACTAGACTCAGAGGGCAAAATAGTCATCGAAAGAATCCACCGTTCCCCACCGGAAAGGGATCCCAAACTCAAAACCCCAAGAAATATAGTTGCCAAATTCCAGAGCTATCAAGTGAAGGAGAAAATACTGCAAGCAGCCAGAAAGAAACAATTTAAATATCAAGGTCACACAGTCAGGATCACACAGGACCTTGCAGCTTCTACATTAAAAGATCGAAAGAATTGGAACCCAATATTCCGTAAGGCAAAGGAGTTGGGACTCCAACTGAGGATCAACTACCCAGCAAAGTTCAGCATAACATTTCAGGCAAGGAGAAAGTCATTCAACGAAATAAGGGATTTCCAGAGCTTCCTGACCAAAACACCAGAACTCAATAGACAATTTGATCTTCAAATGCAGGTCTCCAGAGAATCATAAAAAGGTAAACAGAGGGGAAAAAACAAAAACAAAAACTTGCAACTCAATTAGGGCAATCTGTTTACCTCCCTGTAAGGGAAGATGATACCTGTTAATCTTGAGAACTGTGCAGCTATTATGATAAAAGGGATATATGTAGAGGGAACGGGCATAAAGTAAATGATGTCATGGCAAAAATATGATTTAAGTATGAGAAGGGAATGTAATAGGAGGTGTGGAAAGGGGGAAGCAGAAAATGGCAAATTATATCACAGGAAGAAGTACAAAACCATAGTAGAGGGAAGGAGGGGAGGGAGATGAGCATTGTTTGAGAGGTACTCTCATCTGATTTGTTCAAAGGAGGGAACAATAACCTTAAGCAGATAATCCTAACTAGCTCTATAGGTAGTAGGAGGGGAAGGGGGAAGAAAGGGGAGGGTGGCTAAAAGGGAGGAAAGAAGCAATAAGAGTAAAGGGGACTAAAAGGGAGGGGGGCTAAAAGAAGGAGGGGAAGGCTGCAGGAGGAGGGGGAGAAAAGTGAATACTATTGAGGAGGGGAAGGGAGACGGGAGAGTTAAAAGCACAAATGGTGGGAAAGAGGGTGGAGGGAAATACACAGATTGTAATCATAACTGTGAATGTGAATGGGATGAACTCTCCCATAAAACGGAGACGGATAGCAGAATGGATTAAAAGCCATAATCCAACAATATGCTGCTTACAAGAAACACATTTGAAACGGGGGGATACACATAGGATAAAGGTCAAAGGATGGAGCAGAATATATTGTGCTTCAGCTCATGTAAGAAAGGCAGGAGTAGCAATCCTAATCTCAGACAAAGCAAAAGCAGAAATAGATCTAATCAAAAGGGATAAGGATGGAAACTATATCCTACTAAAAGGCACCATAGACAATGAAGCAATATCATTACTAAACATGTATGCTCCAAGTGGTATAGCATCCAGATTCTTAGAGGAGAGGTTGGGGGAGTTGAAGGAAGAAATTGATAGCAAGAAGAGCAATACTGGATGCTAATGGGCACAGTCTGAGAGAACAGGCTTTCCTGAAGCTCTGGCCTGCACTGGACACCACGCTCCATCCTATATCTCTCAACAGTTTTCTTCTGTGGATTTAAAAACACTGCTTGAATGACCCTCTTTTTTCTTTTTTTCTTTGGCAACATTATCATTAACTCCCCACTGCCTTGAAACTCTCTTAAAAGTCCTCACTTCATGGGAAGCTGCCTGTTCGTATCCTTTGGTCATTTATCAACTGGGGAATGATTTTTATTTTTATAGCTTTGACAGAGTTCTAATGACTGTGAATTTAATTATGTATTTAAAATGATCAGCAGAAAGTTGTGCATAGCAGATGCAGTTTCATGTATAATCACCTTTTTTATTGTACTATGCTATGGAAATGCTTGGTTTATTCCATGAATTAAAAATAAAATAAAAAAGTCCTCAACTTGTCTTGGGTTTCATCTTCTGGGTAATTGCGTTTGTTCTAAATTTTTCAGTCCAACGTGTCATTTTCCTCTGTAGAGAAAACAGAAGTGAAATCAATCCTTCATTCATTCATGTGTGCATTTATGGGAATTCATTCTGAACTTCAGCGTTCCTGAAACTATTCTTATAGTATTATCAGTATGTCATTATCAAAGTTGTCATTAACATGCCATTATTTTGCATATGATCTCAGTTGTCTGCTCAGTGTCATCTGAACAATTTTTTTTTAAAAATGGCTCGAGTGCCCTATGCATTTACATCAAAGTCTTGAGACAACACCCGACTTTCTTTCCTGTTTGAGTTTGTGTTGTAATTTTGTTCTTTTGGGCATTCTATAACTCTGGGATGATCTTGTGGTATGGAAATTAACAAATACAAATGGATCTCTGCTCTCATCAGTTTGAATGCTTCCTCTAAAGATGGTAACGTAATAAGGATTGATGGATGGTCCAAAGATTCTGTTTTTATGGAACAAGTATCCCAGCTGTTTAGCGTGATGCCTGTAAAATAACAAACTAAATAAATGTTTATTGATTATTCATTTTTATCTTGATAATAAGAGAAATCAGAAAAGGCCCCCAGTCCTTTAAGTAGATGTAGGGTATACCTGATCCAGCTCATACTGACTCACAAAAGTCAATTGCTAACTTTTCAACGTAAGCATTTACATATTTGAAATAGGCAAACTCTACAAATCAAGGTGTGGTTTATTGTTTTGTTGATTGTCCAGATTTAAGAAAATAGAGAAAATATTAATAATGCAGACTAAACTTAACTATGTGTCATGAGTACATTTTTTTTTTTTTAAGAGTTGGTTAGAGTTTATCAGCACATTCCTGTGGGCATCCCCTATAGTGAATTTACAGGAGAATTTAGCTTAGGGTTTCATAGTATGGGCAGGCAAGGACTGGTTGTAATCTGCATCAGTGGAAAAGCCAACACAGGCAGTAGAAAAAACATTGAATTGGAGCCAGGGTACCTGATTTCAAATCCCCACACTGCTACTTACTGCTTCTGTGGTCTTTGGCAAGCTGTTTAACTTCTCAGACCTTAATTTTTTTGTCAATAAAATTCAGGGTAGAAATAGATAATATCTAAAATCCCTTCCAGATATAGATCAGATGATTCTACAGTCCTTTTGAAATCTTGCCACAAATCTAGGGAGCATATCAGGATATTCCTGGCCTTCTTATCAAGCCTCAGTGCTCTAAGACTATTTAGTTGCTTTCTCTCAAGGGTCCCCTTCTCTCTACTTTAGCAGCCATCTTCTCCATATTGGGCAGAGTAATATCCCAAATAGCAATTTCCCTTTATTTTTTAAAATAATGACATTATCATTCAACAGAAGGACAGCTAGGCAGTACAATGGATAGAGTACAGGGCCTGAGGTGAAGAAGATTCATCTTCCCGAGTTCAAATCTGGCTTCAGAGAAGAGAGAGGAGGGAGACAATTTGGAAATGAAAATAAAGATGAAAAAAATGTTAAATGAGTCATAGGAAGTCTATTGGTGGGGGCTCAGGAGCTATAAAGTTAGAAAATTAGTCACACAGCTGAGTTGTCCCTAGCATATTGAGTTGTCCTTTGCATAGCTGCCTCTCTGAAGACCCAAGTGGCTAGTCAGGGGAATGAGAGAGTCTAGAAAGAAAAGACTTGAAAGGTGGTGGGCAGCACTAGATGTGTTGTCACTTGGCATGAGCAGAAGCATAGCCATAGTTCAATTTCTCCAGACCACCCGGCAGATTCCCCAAACCCTCCCTCCTTCCTAGAAGCAAAAGTCTCCATTAACGATAGTTCTTGTTGCAAACTCTTGGAGCTAACCCTAACAGCCCCGTGGCATATTGTCTTTCCGAGTTAGGTTTCCGGCTTTTCTCTGAGGATTTCTTGTCCTTTTATCTGAGTTACTTGCTCAGCTGTGTTTGATCTGCAATGAGTACATTCCTGCCAACTCCATAACACAAACAATAGCTACCCTCAGCTGTTGCCTGTGAAACGATGTTAAATAGAAATCCAGTCTCCAGCCTCTTGAAGACCTGTTCCTTATTCTTTTCTCTTGTCATTGTTGATCAGACTTTGGATAACTTTTGTTTTAGTGTAAAATGTCACCAGAGAAATGCTGTCTATTTGTGAGGGAGAATGTGGAACAGTCCTGATTGTTGTTTCTTCTCAAATAAGAAATATTTGTGAATTATGTGTACAGTGTTGCTTTACCTATGCATCTTTTAATCCATGCAATTTTAATTATTTAAATATTGAATACGACTTTCAATTTTAGTGCTTATTGTATGAAAGGCACTGTAGTACATAGATAGACATAGAACAGTCCGGGCCCTCAAGAAGCTAACATGGGGGAAAGGGAGCATACCAGGATACATGTGTGTGGCTAAGTAAATACAAGGTAATTGGAGTAGAGAGGGAAAGTCAGCAGTAACAAGTGGGTAAGGGGAAGGTTGAGGAGGAAATTCGATGATGGCAGAAAAGGAAACTAGGATTCCAAGAGGTGGAGGGGCAAGTGAATAATGCTACAGCCCTGGGAGACAACCTGAACAAAGACACTAGAAATCTGAGTTCCAAGAACTGCTATTAATTCAGTTTGATTACAATGTATAGAGGGTATAAAAGGAAAGAACCTGAGATAAAACTGGGAAGGTAGCTTAGAAGGAGATTATGGAGGGCCTTCAGGCTGAGAATTTTGTGACAGGGTGAAGAGTTTGTGACAAGTGTGATAGGTTTGGGCCTGGGTACTGGGTTGCCTCCTAGAAGACAGGATGCTAGGAGATGAGAACAAAACTCATAAGACTCAGCTGCAGTCCTTAAGGAGCTAATCAAAGCCCTGAAAGCATTGGCAGCTTCTCTGCAGGGCTGTAGGTAAAAGTTTTCATTTAATGCAAACGTTCTAGAATGTCTGTATCCCTTCCTCGTGTTAAACAGACTGGAAATTTCAGGCAGAAGCACAGAGGGAGGATAGGGCTGAAGGCAGTTTTGTTTGGTATGTGTTTGCTTTCTTAAGCCTGAGTCATCTTCCAAACTGGACCCAGCTGTCTTTCTTCAGGGAATGATGAGGGACTCCCAGCTTTGGGAGGTGGTGGGGGGCAGGGGGAGTGGGGGAGGCAGGAAGGAATGCTGGGTTTGGGCAAGTTGTTTAATAATTCTAGAATTCAAATGGTCACCCTGAGGCAGGGAGGTTAACACCCCATTAAGATGAATGAGGAAAGTTCACACCTTTTCTTTTGCTATTCTTTCCATCTGCCTGCAAATTCAAGGAAGCTAGGCACATTCATTGCGTAGCCTGTTTTTATATTCCCTGAGCTGAAAACCTGATTTACAGAAGAGTTTGGCTTTTCCAGGAAATAGTAAAGTCTTTGGAGAGATCTGAAACTCAGAATAGGAAAGGATTATCAGTGGAACAAATAGCCAATGCCAGATCCTTTATTCCTTCCATTGGTCTTAAAAGAAGCTATAAAAATCATAGAACTGTTTGGGCTGCCCTTTCGGACTGTATGGCGTTATCTATGCTCAATGTGTAATGAGGAAATAAAAATAGTGTCACCTTCTCCAAAGGTTGGATTGTTATATACTGATAGTTCCTTTTGCAGTCTTAAATACCTAACTCATTACAGTTTCTCCTTCATTCCTTTCAGATGCTGAATTCCAGTAGGAACTTTCTCTATGGCTAGGTCTGCATGCACCAATCAATCAGTCAATTGACCAATAAGTTGGGCAAATGATTTGCTGACAAGACAGGGCATTGCCATCAATCATTCAGTCCATCAACAAGCATTTATTAAGTGCTAAAAGTAAGTCTCTTCCATCAAGGAACAGGCAATATATGTGTGTGTATATATATATATGTATATATATATATATATGCTTATACATATATGCATATACATACATGCATATACATATATATGTATACATATGCATATACATATACATATATATATGTTTATACACACAAGGTACATAGGAAGTAACCTCGGAGGGAAAGCACTAGCATTAAGAGGGCCTGACTAAGGTTTGCAGAAGGTAAGATCTTAGCTGAGACCTGAAGGAGGCCAGGGAATCCAGGAGGCACAGAAAAATTACGAATCATTGATCTAACAGCCCCCAGAGCCTATCAACCACAGGTTTTTAATCAAGGGTCTATTAACATTTTAAAAATGCATATTTTGATAACTATATTTCAATATAATTGTTTTCCTTTATAATCCTAAGTATTTTATTTTGTGCATTTTAAAAACATGAATTCTGAGAAGGGATCCATAGGTTTCACCAGATTACCAAAGGGAGTCTGGACATAAAGAAGGTAAAGAACCCCTGAAATTTCTAGTTAGAACTGAATAAGAATCCTCCACAACACACAGTGCCAGTATTCATTCTCCCTTTGCTGGTGAAACCCACTACAGCCTATTTAGGGGAGATAGTGCATTTCATTTTGAGGCTAATATTATATTATTAGAACTTTTTTCTTACCTAAATCTAACCCTGCAATTCCTACCCACTGATTCTGGTTTTCCTACTAAGGCTAATCAGAACATATCTAATCACTCCCTGATTTGATGGCCCCTCAAATACTTGAAATGATGAGGGGAGAAATCATATCCCCTCTTAAATCTTCTCTTCTCCAGTTTAAATATTTCCACTTCGTTCAAGTAGCTCCTCCCCAATCCCAACCCCTTCACTCTGGATACCTTTCAGTTTATCAGTATCCTTTCTAAAATAGGCCACATAGAAATGTGGTTTTTGCTACGTGAAATGTAGTTGCTTTGTCAGATATTGTTGCTAAACTGTTTTCCTTCACCACAGCGGATGGTTTAGCAGGGGTAGGGGCATAGGAGATAATAAGTTTAGTGTAAAACCTATTAGATAAAGCTTCCTTTAAAATGTGGCACTCAGAACTGAACAAACATGGTATTCTCACTTTCTTAGTGCAGGATGTTGTCGTCATCATCTGGCCTTAGAACTGAAAATCCTTCTGGTCTTAGTGTCCCTGAACCCAAAGCTGGAGGGGTTGGTAACTACAGACAAACACGTCCCATCAGAGCAGCATTTGGCTACAACCAGGGGAGTCTCATCTCATGGAGACTGGGAAATCCAAGCTGGTAGGACCAAGGTAAGGACACCAGCATTCTGAAGACCTATAGCCTCAAAGGTATGAGTTGCTTCTCTTCCCTTCTGCCCTGGACTTGTGTGTTCCCTATTTGCACATCACTCCATTTGTGAACTCTATGGGTATCCTTGGACTGACATTGAGTGACAGTGCACATTCCAGGTTGATAAAGGAGGTGCTTTTTCCTCATCCTTCTTACTCAGCCAATTCAGTCTATGACTTTGCATTGAGTTAATCGGGTCCTTTGGGTGACTAGAGTCACCCAAGTAGGTGACTCAAGCCAGTAGAGGCTTGTGAGCTGTAGCTCCTAGCATCATAGAACTAGAGGTGACAGGAAGCTCAGAGTCCATGTAGTGTACTCCCCTCATTTAACAGATGAGGAAACTGAGATCTAGGTAGGTATTGACTTTCTCAAGGTCACAGGAAGAAAAAAAAAGAACCAGAAAGAAAAGAGCCCACTTAGTGACTAGACTCTATAAAAGGACCTGAGATGCAAAATGGCTAATGAGCCTCCCTGTGGTAAATGTGTCAACCAGAGTTAAATAGGAACCTCTCAACTCATTGTCATTGCTCTATAATTCTTCATCACTTAGCCTTTTCTTTCTTTGTGAGACTAAAATGACCTATTTTATAATACCCAATTGGTGCTTATCCTCTGAGTACCTTTTTTACTTTCTTTTCCCCTCTCATCCCTATTTGTTTGGGGATGAGGGGGAGACACGTGATTGCTACCTTCAAGTCTTCAAGGACTGTCACCTAGAAGAGGGTTTAAACCATCCTTGCTTGGTCTTGGTGATTACAATTAGTAACAATAAGTCTAAACTGCAAAGAGACAAATTTCAGCTTTGCTAGAAGCCTGATGGTGCTAGCAATGAGAGCTTTCCAAAAGTCAAATGGGCTCCCTTAGGAGACAGTGGGTTCTCTATTCAAGCAGAAGATGAATGATTGCTCAGGTATATTGAAAAGGGCATTCTTGTTCATGTGTGGATTTTTATAGTATAGCCTCTGCAGTTCCTTCCCATCTTGAAATTCTGTGATTCTGTTGTTAGTAAGGGCCCTACCATGAACAGAACATTGTAGTGCTTTACACACACACACACACACAAACACACAAACACACACACTCCTATATACCTATATATGTATATATACATATGCGCATATATGCATGTCATTCTTATACATACACACAGAGATAAAGAGGTAGCTGGATACTTATCTGTATCTGTAAATGTTTGAATTCTGGTGGCCAAAATAATGCACCACCCAGATGCCCTGCCTTCTTGGCGCTCAGTTAAGCTATGCTAGTTCTCAGGTGACTGCAATAGTCACTTTGTAAGGAGGCCCATTTTCAAGCATTTCTAGCTTGTCAGAGCTTGAGGTTTGCTGGCATTGTATTCCAGAACCTAGAATCAATCCAATCCATTGATGAGACACTGAAATAGGGCTTTATTGGAGGGATCAATCATCTCTTGGTGTATGTGTGTGTGTGCTTGTGTGTGTGTATGTATAAAATATTTTGAAGGGATAATATTCAGAATTGGGGGATGTTAATATGTAATTAATTCCACTTCTACCCTAGACCCTTACCCTGATCCCCACTCCAACTACACTTAGATTGACTCTTAGAAAGTCTTCGTCATCTAGGTATAGAGTGATGAAATGTGTGCAATCTGGTGAAACTTATGGACCTCTACTCAGAATAAATTTTTAGATGTGTAAGACAAAATACATAGGATTATAAAGGAAACCAATTATATTGAAATACAGTTATCAAAATATTTGTTACAAGTTTACGGACCCTAGGTCAAGAACCTCTGAACCTCAAGAACTGCTGGAGTCAGTAGGCCTAAAGATGAATCCACAATGATAACTGGTCTCTAATTATTTTAAGTAATCATCCTCACAATGAGTTGTTTGTTTTTCATGTTGGCTCACTTCTAAAGAACAGCCTTGAGAGAGTAGAGAGGAGTAAACAAAACTAAACAGAACCACATCAGCAATGTGACTGGGCAGCTAGTCTATCCAGTGCAATCAGACCTGGAGTTGGGAAGACTCATTTTCCTGAGTTCAGATCTGGCCTCAGACACTTACTAGCTGTGTGACCCCAGGCAAGTCACTTAATCCTATTTGCCTCAGTTTCCTCACCTACAAAATGAGCTGGAGAAAGAAATCGAAAACCAGTCTAGTATTTGGAAAACAACCCCAAATAAGGTCATGAAAAATGGGACACAAATGAAAAGTGACTCAATGACAAAAAACAAGGTGATAAGGAGAAACTGCCAAGCAAACACAATGGTTCCCTTGTATCAGTGAAAATTCTCTTACTTCTTTTTGTTGGGTATCTTTCCCTTTCAAAAATTTTTTTTGATGTGCCTTATTCTTATATTATAAATATTTACAGATTGTTTCGACTTGGTTTGGTGTCTATTACAACAAAGTAGAACAAGTAAAACTAATAGTAAAGGGAAAGGATCTCATCTAAAAGTTAATGCAACATTTTAGATCTATATCACCACCCCTATTCTCTATTAAAGAAAGAGAAAAAAACATTTTTTATTTCTCCTAATCCCACCCCATAGAAAACAAATTGCTTGTAACAGATATTCATAGTTAAGCCACACAAATTACCTCAGTGACTGTATACAAAAATATAGATTTCTCATTCTGTGCTCTACATTAATCATCTGTCTGTCATGGATAACATGCTTCATCATTGGTCCTCTGGAATGATGAATTGTCATAGTATTACCAGAGCTCTTATAATTTTCAGTCATTTGTTTTTATAGTGTCGCTACAGTATAAATTGTTCTTCTGAATCTATCATTTCATTTTTGATCAGTATATAAAAGTCCTCAAAAATTTTCATTTTTATACTATTGATCTTGTAGCAGAAACATTCTTCTGGTTTCGCTTACTTCTCTCTGAGTTAGTTTGTATACCTCTTTCTATACCTTTTTCATGTCTTTTCTCATTTATAGCACAATACTACTACATTGCATTAATATACTTTAACTTATTCAGCCATTCTTCATCTGATGGATGTCACCCAGTTTTTCTGTCACTACAAAAAGAAGTAATACACTTATTCTTGTGTTTAAAGGACTTTTTATTTATACAGGGCATAGAAGCCAATGAACATGGCTTCATTTTCTGGTGGCTTATTTAATTTCCTCTAGCATGCCAGGGAGAGTTATTTAAGTGCCATGTGTTCAGTGTGTATAACAGTAAGTTAAAGGTGGGGTCCTGGGAAATTCCTATTAATCAGAATTATCTGTGAGTTCCTTTCTTATCACTTCATTTTTGTCAGCTTCAAGCTTGTCACTGCATCTTGTGTCTCATTGAGGACCACTAGCATGGGGTTGGAGCATCAGGGTCAATTTTCTGATATGTGTGTTTGGGAGGATGAAATTCCTCTAGTGGTGCCAAGTGCCTGGCAATCGGTGTTCCCCTATGGGCAAGTGGGAGAACCAGGGAAGGAATCCTGGGATCTTAGAATGAATGGGTAGATATCGAAGCTTTGGAAACATCCACAGAGATATTTGAATTGATTGCCTGCGTGGTGAGAAAGCTAACTTTGGTTTGCTTTCTCCTCCCTCCTTTCTTGTTGCTGGTTTGGGTTTTATTCTCAACTGTACCTTCTTTGCTGATCTGAATTTCTGTTCAGACATCAGGGTAACTTCTAAATGGAACTGGATTTCTAGGCTGCTTGTAGGCAGCCTGTGTAGCTTTCTAACTTTATATGTTTTTTTTCCCTCCAGTGTCCATATATTCTTCATGTCAAATTGTGACTTCTCCATGACTGCTATTGTAGCATATTTATATAGGGAAAGAACATCATTTCCCATCATTCAAGTTAGGAGTAATATTATTTGATGGGAGATAGGTTCCTTGTTTATTTCAGCTGAGGACTAGAATTATTCTTTTTAAACAGCAGAAGTGACATTTCCTAATACTCATGTATATGTATTTTATTTATCTGTACACTTAAATCAACCCGTCGCTAATCCTGCTTCCACAGCTGCCACAGACCTCATCTGAAAGATATTTTCTTACAAACTAGTCATAATTCACATCCACCTTCTTTTGGAAAATGGTTGTCTGTTTGTCTTTGCTGAGTAATCAAAGGCACAGTTAGATTATCCTTCATTTCAAAGAACAAGTGTTACCTAGTTTTAAAAATGGAAACCTCTGGTAGCTTCTTGTTTATCTTTCCCCTTTTCAAATTGATTTTCTTCCCTCCCATCCATATTTTTCACTATAGACCTTGTTAGCTTTCCTCAAGTTTTGCTCAATAGTTTCTTTTAAGATGTTAATTTACTTTCCAGCCTTAATAAGGATTGCAGAGGGAATAGGTTGTAATATTTTTTATGAGTTGAGAATATTGTAGAGCCTCAAGGTTACCATTCAGAATATTACTTCTCACTTTTTAGTATTATCAGTGTATGTAAAAGGAAGTGCTAGGAAAACAGAGAATGCATGCTTAAGATAGGTGCTTAGATGGGAAGACTTTGGTGGTGGTTTGTGTTTTGTCTGGCTAAATCCAAGGTGGGAGTTCGTTTTCTTGTGAGTTCCCTTTCTTTTACAAGCAAAGTGTTGAAAATCCAGGGAGCCGATCAGTTTCATTGTGCTTCAATGAAAGGCAAGTGGTGGAGGGTGGGGAGGGAAATCCCAATATTTAGGATGGTGGCGTTAACTCAAAGATCAGATAAAATGTTGCGTTGATGATAGTACAGAACAATTGCTCTTTTCCAGTGAAAATGTCGCAGTGGAGAGTTCCAGGAGCTGGTACTCTGGGTCAATTATCTTGCAAAGGGAGATCCTTTCTTCCTTCTTCCATGTACTTTTTCTTCCTCATCTCACTTTTTCTTTCCAACCTGTCACTTAAGAATTCCGGTTTTAGTGAGCACCTTCAAACAGTTCTCAAGTTTTCTTACTGGAGCAGCCATTGATGTTAACTTTGCGGTCTGTTGAAATGAATAATTACATAAACATTTCCTTAAACCTCAGAAGTGTAAAAAACCCGAAAAGAATACTGTGCCATTTAGAGCCACCCACGCCCCAATAATTCTTCCCCCATCTCCATGACAAGTACTTTTATGGCCTCTCTCTTTTAAGTTTATAACACGGATTGTCTAGAAAAATGATCTCCAAACATTTTAATCATGTAGCTAATCAGTAAACATTTTAAGCATTTGTACCCATATATGCATATTTATAAATTAGGTAAATTTTCTACTCTACTGATGTATATATTGTAAAATACAAATTAGAGTAGAAGTCAAAGAAGAAAGGAGTGGTGCTGAAGACAGAGTTTTGTAGTTGGAATCAGGAAGATTTGGTTCAGGCTCTATATCTAGACACTTACTATCTATGTGACTGGACAAATCACTTACCTTCCATAGTCTTCTGTTTTTCTCTTCTCTAAAATAAAGGAATTGGATTTCATGACCTCTAAGGTCACTTTCAGCTTTAAAACTGTGATCTAGAAGTTATATTTTATGCTAATTCTATTTTATATATAAATGATATAGAATCTTTTGGCTCTGGTTAAATTATTAATACTATTTGTTATTAATATTAATTATATTGCCATTATATTACCTTATAGATATCAGAAAACATAGTTATTACATATTTATTATCATTTTTAAAAAATGTGATTGAATATACTTCATTATTTTTATTTAAGTTTTGGCTTAGTGCTTTGTAACAGTAATTTTAAAATCTTGTTTTAAGTATTTATTTTGATATTTGGTTTTAAACCCTGTCATTGCTGAAATAGGAAGGATTTATAGACTAAAATCACCAGAACTCACAAAATACCATTTTTAGGAGCAAAAGGATGATTGATAGGTGAAAGTTACGATTTTACTCTCCATCTAATTTCACTCAGAGTCTTCTTGTAGGATATGGCATTTCCAGGAAGTAAACATTTACCAGTTTTTTTGGAGTTCACTATGCCACACTGTTTCTCATTCCTGGCAAATAGAAGGGGCTTCATAAATACTTGTTGAATTCAAATGAAGGATCTATTTTTGTGCATACGCTTCTCTATTATGCACAGCTTTTACCTTCATTCTTATTTTGGAAAATGTGACTGAATGGCAAAGAGTAATTCATTTTCATTGGTTTTATAAGGGATAGTCCTGCGAGACCTCACACCAACAGGACCAAGTAAGCAAAAAAATGCTCTTTGTTCTGAGCTCTGCTCTAGTCAGCTTCCAGTTCCTGAATTTTTTACCTTGTTTAGCCCATCGGGGTTAATGACTCTTCCACTACCACTGCCCATCACAAAAATGTACCTACCCCCTGAGTGCCCACTAGTGATGGAAAACAAAAGAATTCCTCAGTACCTCACGGTTTCTAACTGGACAAGATTGAAAAAGTTACAAAGCTCCCCAAGATTTTAATGGAGTGAAGAGAATCAAGTTTATTTTTTCCTTAGTGTTCTTGGGGTCATTTATGACTTCATTTTCATTTTCCCAATAGTTTTATTTTTCAAATTAAAATTTTTTATTGTAAACTTCACAATTATAAACAAATATAAACATTTCAATCTCCAAGCAACAATAAAAGGCTTATATAAGAAACTGAATTTGTTCTTAAATAAGCACACCTACATTAAATGTAAGACAGCAGGAACAGAGCTGTTCCATTTGTTTGTGTTCTCTTTCTTTGTTGTTTTGTTTTCTTCTGGGAATTTTTTAAATAAGAATTTTATTCTCTCTGTTCCTCTGTCTGCCTGCCTGCCTTCTCCTCTGTCCTTTTCTTCTTATTAACGCATCTCTCTAACCCTGGTAGAAGCCTGCCCTTGTCACAAATGTTTCTTGTCAGTTCTGTATTTGCCCCCATGGCCTTATGATGATGTTTGACTCCAATGCTTTTCTCAAATGCTTCCCTTTATATGCATTAAGTGGCTTTTATGTCTGTCAGGTGGTTATTGCCACTAGCTTTTTATTTTTATAATTCCTCTTTTATAATTCTTCTTGGGTGCACATCTCACCCTTTTTGGCCAAATCCTCTTCCCCATTCTTGTCTATTTTTTTTTAAAGGGCTGCATTTTCTGGTAGCTTGAGCCTTGTTCTTCACTAATACCCTCTTTATCTGCAAACCCAGTGAATCCTTTAGGCATCTTTTCCCTTACTAAACATCTTTGATTCATATTCCTTTTATCCGTCACTCCTCTAATCTTTTTCTCTAAGCCAGTGCTGCTTGGTTTTATTTAAATCCCAAAGATGGTGCCTCCTGTTTTTGTTGCATCATTTTTTACACAAAATTTTGTCAATGCCTTTTGTTATATCACATCCATTTCCATCAATATCTCTTTCCTCTCCCCTCCCTTCCCTAGGATGATTATTCCAAGTTTGCTTTGCTTTCATATTACTATTAAACTTTCCATGAAGCCCACTTACAGCACAGTTCTCTTTTCCTCCGTGTCTACTCCGAACCCAATAAATATATAGTTTTATTCTTGTAGTCTTCTGCATGCTTTATTATTTGACTTCTTTCTTTTGCTACACATCTTTCTGATTCTAGATTTTGCATTTTCAGACCTGGTAGTACTTCAAATAGTCGTTCGCTTTTCCAGTGCTTGTACTTGATCCTGTTGGTCTGTAGATGAAGCTCATCCAGTCTGACTTGGACTTAACTTTTGTTTTTGACCTTTTTGTGTATTTTGTTATGGCTTGTTAGGAGTCAGCCTGCTTAGTTGTTATTGGTAATATCCTAATCACAAATGACTTCAAATTTACTTCTAGCTGTTTCATGGAATGTGAGAGGGACAGAATACTTCCCTTCTTTTCCACTCATCCAATAAACAGCAATTTCTTTGTGTTCTTTTAGGATATGTTTCTCAACCCCTCCCCCACAGATCTCCTCATTTCCTCTACCCCCTAATATGTTTTTTGGTAGAATAATGCGAGCAGTGTCTACTCACTAGTCTTTGTATTCTAGTGCTCATGAAAGGTAAGTGGTAGAGAAAATTAGGCAGCCTCATTTTCCGTTTATCTTATTTTTTCTCAATATATCAATAAACAAAGATTGTTGTTGTTTTTAATAGTTTATGAATTAAAACCACTCTAGTTTTTAACCTTAAATACCTCCAGGTTGATTTTGCTTTGTTGAATCTCTCAATAAGCTTGGATGTTTTTTTTTTTTAAACCCTCTGTGATCCTTAGTGTTTTCTGCTCTCTTTCCAGTTCACCTCCTCACCCTCCCCAACCCCATCAAATTGCAGAACAAAAGACTGTTCAATCTAGGACTAAGGACCATATTTTTGTTTTTTTAACAAACAAAGAAACAAATTCATCTACCAGTCTGCTGGCCCGAATAGAATATATGTTTTCTGGTCCTCAAAACAGAAGCAATCTTTCAAACATGGTAGAGCCTACTAGAGTTTGTATTCCATTAGCATCGCTTTCAAGAACCTTGGGGCAACACCATGGCACAACAAGGATACTGTGGAAGAAGGAGAGCAAACACCTCAAATATAGAAAAGATCTATAGGGTATTAAAAAAAATAACAAATGTTTTTCACAGTCAAGGACAGTGGAGCCACCATATTTGGTCTCTAAAATCAAAGTCTCAAGTATACTTGTGGGAGAGTGGAAAATATGGGAAAAACTGCTGTGCTAGACCAGAGGTGTTCTGCACTATAGATGACATAATTCTGAGAATGCTGAGGGGTTGATTCTCAAGGTGTTTGAAGGAAGGAAATATATCAGAGGCATAAAAACAATCTCAGACTCCACTATTCTGGCTACTACTTTGCCACCAGTATAACCCTGACCTTCACCTTTACTACAAGTCACTTGACTTTTCTGTGCCTCACTTTCTCATCTATATAAAAAAAACAATGGAAGTCTATTTTCTTTCCATCCTGTACTCATCCCCTTGGGGGAAAATAACAGATTTCTTCCAAGAAATATGTACTTTTTTATCAAGCAAAATAATCAAGCAAAACAAATTCCTTCAATAGCTATAAATGTATATATATATATATGTATATATATATATAGGCATATGAATTTGTGTATATGCAAATATGCGTGTGTATACGTCTCATTTTTCACCCTAAATCCATCTATCTGTCACAGATAGAACGTTCCATTATCGGTCCTCTGGAATTATGAATGGTCATTGTATTGGTCTTCTATGTATTTGCAGTGTTGTTATTACATTAATTGTTCTTCTGATTTGTTCATTTCATTCTCCATCAGTTTATGAAAATTTTCAGAGTTGTTCATATTTATAATATTGATGTTACAGAATGAATTGTTCTGATTCATCCATCTCACTTTCCTCTGCATCACTTCATGTAAGTCTTTCCGTGTGTTTCTGAAAGCATGTCTTTGGCTTTAAATTCAGTACTCTTTCTTGGCTGGGAGGCAACAATGAAAAGGGTGGGAGAGAGTGAGGTAAATGAGTGGAGCGGACTTCCATCAGGGAGAGGAGGAGAGATGGTAGAGTGACAGTAGTCTGGCAATAGTAGTGGAGAGAAAGCAATTTTCCAAGGAGCATTCAGTCCAAGTTCTTGGGTTCAAGGAACCCTCTCCCCAGACTGCTTCCATTAGCTCTCAGCCAAACATAAATAATCAGAGAAGTATTGTCAGGTGAGGGCCTGGATCCACTGGGTCATGTCACCAGAATCTTCCTTTCTTAACCTTTCCACCTCCTTAAATAATGAATCTAGCTGTGCATTTCAGCAAACTGACAGGAAGGCAGACCAAAAAGAGAAAAAAGATGCTGAGAGTCTTTAAAGGAGTTTATAGAACCCCTCCCTTCCCCCACCGCTTCCAACAGGAAAAATGTGTGGCCCACTGATGCTTCCACTTATGCAGTTGTGTTGAGTTAGAGAACATCCATATAGCAGAAGGCAATGTTTGTTTTCCCTGTCCCTGCTCCAGATTTATTGGGTTATCTGTCTTCCTCTGACACTTGAGTGTTTAAGGTTGCTGTTCTAGGTGTCTAAATACATAAAAAAATTACGTTACAGTTTACATTACTGCCATGGGCTTTGGCACACGCTTGCTGAAAGGTTCCTATCTACCAGGAGTTTAGAAGGAAAGGCCATGAGGTGTGTGTTTTCATAGAGGGTTTAATAATCTATAGTGAAAATCGTAAAAAATGAGGATTATCTTTGGTCTCCTTGCCTCAATCAATCCTCCACACAGCTACCAAACTGTATTTTAAAAACACAAGTCTGATCTTGTCACTTGCCTGTGACATGAAGTGAAAAAGTTTCAGTGACTTCCTACTGCCTTTGGGGGAAAAAACCCCAATCTCCTCTTAAGTATTTAAAACACTTTACAATCTGGCTTTAATAATGATGGTGATGGTAGTTAACATTTATAGATCACTTACTATGTGTCAGGCACTGCGCTCAGCTCTTTACAATTATTATCCTGTTTGACCCTCATAACAATCCTGGGAGGTAGGTGCTCTTATTTGCTCTATTTTACAGATAAAGAAACTGAGGAAAACAAAAGTTAAGTGATTTGCCCAAGGTCACACAGCTAGTAAATATGTGAGGCAGGATTTGAATTCAGGTCTTCCCAACTCCAGGCCCAGTGCCAACCAGCTGCCCATATAGTCTACCTTTCCAGACTTATGGCACATTGCTCCCCTTAGCATACTCTACAATGCCACCCAATCTACCTCTTCTCTGTTTATGAAGTTACATATCTTGCCCTTTGACTTTGCACTGGATGTCCCCATGCCTAGAATGTAGTCTTTCCTCACCATCAATCCCTGGCTTCATTTAAGACTCATCTCATCCACTGCTTAATTGTGGACCCTTTCCTAATAATCTCAGTTGTTAGGCCTGCCCCCATACTTTGTGTGTACAACATTTAAATGGATACAGCTTGTTCTTCCCCAGTATCTTGATAAAGACACTGGATTGGTTTATCATTTCCTTCTTCAGCTCATTTTACAGAGGAGGAAACTAAGGCAAACAGGGTGAAGTGACTTGCCCAAGATCATACAGCTAGGAAATGTCTGTGTCCAGATTTGAACTCAGTTCTTCCTGATTCTAGATCTGGCACTCAATCAACTGCCCTGGTTTCCTATTACTTGTAGTATAAAATATAAACTTTTATTTGGCATTTAGTGCTCTTCATAACCGGCCCATTTCTACCTTTTCAACCTTTACATATTACTCTTTTTCACATACTCTATGATCCATTCATTACATCTTTCTCAATATTTTGCACAAAGGATGCCCCATCTTCAGTCTCTGGACCTTTGCAATGGCCATCTATGCCTGGAATGTACTTCCCCTCCACCGCTTAAAATTCCTTGTTTCCTTCAAGATTCAGTTCAAGTACCACTTTCTACATGAAGTTTCCTGATTCGCTCATCTGTGGGACTCCCTCTCCAAACTAACTTGTATCCATTTAGTTTATATGTTTTAAATGCTTATTTACGGACGTATAGATGCCTCCCTCTATACCATGTAAGCTTCCTGAGGTCATGGACCATTTCCCTTTTGTCTTTGTACTCTCAGAACTTAGCCTAGTGCCTGGCATATAGTAGGTTCCCAATAAATGCTTGTGGATGGGTTGATTGATTTGTTTTCTTTAGTGCTACATCTAACTACTCTGTAAGTGCATCTGTGACTGTAAGAAAATCATGTGGATTCTGCCGTTCCTATTTTGTAAATTAGCTGCACTCTGTATTTCTACTAACATTTTGTGTAAGCTACCTAAGTTGCATTTCTTTGTCCCTGAGTTAAGTTCAGAAGTCCATAAATTCAGAAGTTCAGCCTTCCTGTAAATTGCTGTTCTATCTTTGTGTCAAGGACACCTTTTATCTCTGTACCACGAATTATTCATGTAAGGACATAAGTGGATAAAACTCTCATCACCTTTCCCTACCAACAAAGAAGAAAATCTTGTCTCTTCCACCAATAGAAACTAGATGATTTTATCCTATGGCCTGCCTTCGTGCTGTTCTGTTGTTATCTGCTCTCCCTAAACTATAAGAATTTTTGTAAACCCCACTTTCGGGTCTTTTGGCTGAAGAGTCAAAGACCCCTGTTATTGGTAACTACTGGCCTTACCAATAAGTTGAGCATGCTCAGAACTCTGTTGCCTCTGTTTATCTTAATTTCTATCATGACAACTGTGATGTTGCAGTCTAAGTGTGGTAGTTTCAACTATCAATGATGGAGAAGTTTGTTACATTTTTCAGATCTTGTCTATTTTTCTTCTATTTGTTGTCTTTTTTCCATGTTCATCCTTGAATACTCTTGGGATGACTTTGCTTGCTTAGATAACTTTCTTTAAATAATTTTATTCTCCACCATTTCTCTGTGCTTTAGGACATCATATCGCTGATAACATCCTTCAATAAGATTTTATAATTGATTTAAAGTCCAACTGAGTGTTGCCCTTGGCAACCCTCTCTTTCCATTTGGTAAGTAGATAGATGTTTGATGACTAAGGTACTTTCGGGACTCATCTGGTCTTCTTGCTGTGACAATTAATACAATTTACGTTGATTGAACTTGTGGATAAAATTATTATAGATGGTGTTCACATAACTTCTGTTCTTCATTTCTGATTTTTCATGTTTAATGGTATTACAATTGTATGTGAGATCTTTGCCTCATTGTGATACCTCTTCCTTTTTGTTTTTTTCTTCTTACTAATACTGATTTTTTAATTCTGACAGATTGGTCTGCCTGCACATGGGCAATTGATTCAGGGATAACTCCCAGATAAATAACAAGTCTTTTCCTGTCAAAGTAGAATCCATTGCAGTCTTTAGGACATAATTTGCTGTTTGCCATGTCCAATTCCAATCAATTGTTTTCTTGAAGAAAATGTTCAAGATGTAAAAATGTAATCTATAAATCTCTGGCCCCCATTCTCCTTCTTTCTAAAACAAACCTCCCCCTGTGTGTCTCCCCATCCTCACTTTCCTCACCTTCTTGTTGAAATAATCCAGTTCCAGAATGCAATGATTGTATTTGGAGAATGTGAAGGTCTGTTACTTCATCCCAAGCAACCCATACTGCAGTTACCCCCACAGTGGTCTGTTTACAAAAACTTATCATTAGGACTGCAATATATGATGGCCGAATAGCTATAAAAGTGTTGATAGTTGCCTTTGGGCATATGATCAGATGTTCTCTGCCCTCCTTTGCTTCTCCAAGGAAAACACATGAGCCATCCTTCCATTAGTTGCAACTTCCTTCTTTTCAAAAAAATTTATTTGTAGCAAAAATATTGACTGGTGTGATCCAACCCTTTTAGAAATGTCTATTCATTGTTAGACTATTTGTTGGAAAAGGATCACACATTTGGAGTATTACTAGTCAGAATTTTATAGTCTAAAAATGTAGACCAGAGGGTCATTTAAAAAATTTTTCTTTTGTTTTATGAGTTTCCTCAGCCAAAAAATCCATCAACAAGTGGCTCATTTATTGGTGCTGTGTCTTTCTTTCCTTAATTAAGTTGGTTTTGGTGCATAGAACTGGTCCATTGCCTGTGCCATTTTAAAAAATCTTTCCAGCATGTTAGAACCTGCCAGAGTTTATGCTCTACTGGCATGACCCAGCACCACCTCCATACAGAATGAGTCATCAAAGCAGGAACTTGTGGAGGAGTACAATCTTCAAATGTCTGTTTCAAAGATCAGGGAAAGAGTTTGGGAGCTAGTTGGGTAGACTAGATTTTTGTAATTGCAAAAGTTCAATTTAAAATTTGCAAAATAACCCAAGATAGAACATGTGAAAAATAATACAAGATGAAAATTCAAGAGATGTCATAAGGCAGAGTGTTCTGAATGGGAGGGGTGTCTCCTCTTAAGGAAAGTATGAAACATGGTCAAAATTGTTTGATATTTTCAGTATGATGAATAAATGTACATTTTTTAAATTAAGAGTAAAATTAAAGTCAACAAAAGTGAGACTCACGTTGTGAATAAACTCCAAATTAATGTTTTCAGGTCCAGGCAGTGGGGAATTCAACTTTCCTCAACTTCTTTCTGCACCAATGGTGGCTCTGTGCATGGCTTGGGGTAACTATCTCTTCTTTCTTCTCTTAGTAGTGGGATGGTAGGCGACAGCTAGGTGGCACAGTGGATAGAATACCGAGACTAGAGCCAGGAAGACATCTTCCTGAGTTCAAATTTGGCCTTAGACACTTCTTAGCTGTGACTCTGGGCAAGTCACTTCACCCTGTTTCCCTCAGTTTCCTCATCTGTAAAATGAGCTGGAGAAAAAAATGGCAAACCACTCCAGTACTTTTGCTAAGAAAATGGGGTCACAAAGAGTCAGGCATGACTGAAAATGACTGAATAACAGCAAAAAGTGGAAGAAAAGTCTAGGATCCTTCACCAGAGAGAACAAGTCAGTGTCATCCCATACTGATTTGCTCCACTAACTCCACCTTGCAGCAGATGGAGTCAGAGACTATGTGGTATCTATGGAGTATAAGAATATTTATAACAGCACTTTTTGTTGTCAGAAAAGGAAAACTGGAAACAAAATGGTTGTCCACTAATTGGGGAATGGCTGAACAAAATGTAGTGTATGAATGCAATGAAATTTTGTTGTACCATAAGAAAGGAGGAATATGACATATTCAGAGAAATACGGAAAGAATTTAATGGACTAATGCAGAGTAAAGTGACCAGAATCAGGAGAAAAATTGACACAATAACTGCAACAATGTGAGGGAAAATGATTCTGGAAGATTTTGATTCTGATTAAAGCTGCAACCTATCATGACTTCATAATGTTGATCCTGAAGTATATATAACAATAGGGACAACTACTGGACCTAGGGGTGTAGAGTATGTTGGTGATTGGTAGAGATGGGGAGGTGCTGGGGCAATCTTTCTGTCTTTCTCTCTGTCTCTGCCTCTCTTTCTCTCTCTTAAAAGCATCCTTTTGCTCTGGACCATGTATATTCTTTAGACTAGGTTCAGTCCTGGAAAGAGTGCAATGGTAATTTAAATAGGAAGATCTTTCCCATTCATTAATAGGCCCATGCCCATTAATGGGTCACATAGAAGTCTGAGTCACATGGAGCCTGTGGTGGGAGGAGTTTTCTGAACAGGTGGAACAGGAAGAGGCATAGCTAGAGCAGAACTGAGAGGAAATTGATGAGAGTAGTCAGAACTGAAGGACACAGACAAGCCCACAGCTGGCTGTGAGTAAGAGAAGGGCATTTTGTTTAAGGGAGTCTGTTTGTGATTTGTTTAAGGGAGCTGGTTGTTGTAAGCCTAGCAGGGGGAAGCCTTGGGGCTGGTGTTGTCCTCTGCATTGTTAGACTTTTGTTACTATGATAGATTTAACTTTCTGGTATCTGAATAAATGTTTTGGTTCTGTCTTCCATGTGGAGAGTGTGTTGTATTTTGCAATTCAGAATTGCACCGGAATATTCATGGCTGCTGTGGGTGCTGTGAGTATAGCATTGGTGCTGTAAAGAGCCTAAGTATCTAGGAGGGTCAGACTCCTTTTTTTAATGCTCTTTAGCTCATTATGGCTCTCCTAGCTTGGTGCCCCAGGAAAAAAATGCTTAAGGTAAGATATTAGCTCAGGTCTAGTATCTCCCCAAAATGGAGGTAGAAAGGTACTCAGACAGGTATGGGACAGACATTTCTTTCCTCCACATGCAAGAAATGTTAAAATAACTAAATGCATAGAATGACTTAAAACAGGATTTATGAACTTAAATCTATTTTTATTTTTTTAATGGCATTTGATGCTCAAACCTCTTTAAAACAAATAAAAAAGTATGTGGGAATATTTAATAGGCAATCCACATGGCATATGTCTTTTGGTGAGGCAGACCAGGGGTTGAATTCATCCTTTGACCAGTTGTCACTTTCTCCAAAGAATCCTGGAATAGTTGTGCAAGATTCCGCTACCTACCTCACAGTTATCTCTGACCAAAGGATAGAGGACCTTTGGATCTCTCAAGGTCACACAGTAGTCTCCAAACCTGGATGTATCCACCTGGTAATGAAAGCTCAGGAACATACAAACATACAAGAGAAAATCCAAAGTTGAGAAGCAAGTCCACTTAGATAGGACATAGTTATCATGTACTCCACAGTTTGCCACTTTAGACGAGTTGGGAAGGATGGATCCTTTGCTTGCCCCCTTATCTCCCCACCCCTATGCTGCTTCCCTCATAGAGAGTCCAAGGGAGAACAGTGAACCAAAAACTCTCTCCTTTGTAACTAATACAGCTCCTGACAACTTAACTACTATCATAAGGAAAAGCAGGGACAAAGGAGCCACATAGGTTTGCTTTATCATACCAAAACCCCAAATTTCCATGCCCCAGGAAAAGCAGCAGGGGGCTTCCTTATACCCAAAGTACCCAAATCTTGAGCTCACATACATGGTCATATGGAATCAAGAAAGGAAGTTTTGCACTGGTTCTGTGCAACCCCTGGCTACATGTATCTTCCACCTCTTGGGAGAAAGGGAATGGAACCGGATGTAGAGAACCAGATATGCGTTTTCATACATGGCCAATATCTTGATTTGCTTTTCTTCACTATGTGTATTTATTAAGAGGTAAGACTTGTACTCAGGAGTAGGAGGGAGGTGAATTGTTAAACACCAGTAGGTATGAAAAAATCAATAAAGCATTTTCTAAAATTGCACAGAAGTGGGAGGAGGAACAGAAGGAAACAAATATCAAAATCTTTGTTACCACCTGGAAAAGCTTACTTACACACATACACGCATACATACACATACACCACACACAATGTTACAAATTTACAAAATACCATAGATGTGTATCTATAGCGTGTATGTATGTGTACATGTTTGTGTATGTATAAATCTTTATGGATATGTGCTTGTGTGTATACACAAACAAATATATTTAACGCAAAATTCTGGTAGAAATTATAATTTCCTATACATTTCTCTTTCCTGTTTTTTTTCTTGTCTTGAGCTGCTTTGACTAAAAAATTCAAATTGCAAAACAAAGTAAAACAATAAATCATACCTTTTATAGGTAGCTAAATGATAGTTACTTCAGTGTTCCTGATAGCCTGTAGAATGTAGTGACGGTGTTATGGATACCACAGGGCTAAAATGAATACACACACACACACACACACACACACACACAAATAAAAAAATAAAAAAATAAATGACATAAAGTGGGATTCCTAGCCCCAAATACAATGCTCAGAATGTGATCTAACACTGACACATAGCCTCCTTCATTATGGACACTATGCCTCTATTAAAGCAACTAGGAGATCTCTTTAGCATTTTTGGCTTCTACATCACACCAATGACCCAGACTGAGTGTGCAATGGACTAAGGCTTCAGACATAAAAACAAAAAACAAACATAAATTATTCTTTGGTTATGCCTATACAAATGATTTTTTAAAACTCAACTGTAAGTGTTTTCATTGATCCCTATCAAATTCCATATGGTCAGATTCAACTTATTTTTTTTTTTTGGATCTCAACTTTGTAGTCCATTATATTAACTATATGACCTCTTATTGAATGGCTCTTATCTTCATAATCTTTAATAATTCTATTTGTTTTATAACTTTTATATAAAGTGTTAATAAAATTTATATAAATATTTTTATATATTTTTGAAATGAGACCTTTGTCAGATACTACAAAGATTTTTGTAAATGACTGAACTATTTTCTTTTTGATATTAGCAGCATTGAATTTTTTTGTGCAAAAATGTTTTAATTTTACATAATGAAAGTAAACCATTCAGTCTTCTGCAATTCTCCATCTCTTAATTGGGTCATGAATGCTTTCCTATTCATAGGTCTGAAAAGATTTGCTTCTCTAATTTGTTTGTGATGGAACTTTAATATCTAGACTACATATAATTTGAATTTGTCTTGATAAATGGTGTAAAATGTTGATCTATAAATAGTTTCTACCATACTACTATCCAGTTTTCCCAGCAGCGTAGGTCAATTAGTGAATTCTTGCCCTAGTTGCTAGGATCTTTGGTTTTATTGAATGCTGGGTTCAAAGATTAATTTGCTTCAGTGTTATGTGTACTTAATCTTTTTTTTTTCTGACGCACCTCTCTATTTTTTCACCAATACCAAATTGTTTTGTTGAGTTATGCTTTGTATAGATTAAGATCTGGTGGGACTAATTCCCCTTATTACTATTTTAAAAGTTATTTCCCTCCAAATTATTGATTTTTTGTTTCTCCAGAACAACTTTGTTGTCATTTTTTCTAGTTCCATAAAGTAATCTTTTTTGTAATGTGATTTGTGTGACACTCAATAAATTAATTTATGTAGTATTATAGTTTTTATTATATTAGCATGGCCTACCATGAAGAATTAATATATTCTAATTATATGTCTGTCTTTAAAAAGATCATCTTTACACAATTATAAAACACTTTTCGCACAAATGAAGTCAGAACTAAATACTTGGAAAAACATCAGTTGCCTGTGGGTAGGCTGTGCTAATATAATAAAAATGACAATTCTACCTAAATTAATTAACTTATTCAGTGTCATACCAAACTACCAAAAATTATATTCCAGAGCTAGAAAAAAATAATAAAATTCATTTAGAAGAAAAAAAGGTCCAGAATATCAAGTGAATTAATGAAGACAAATACAAGGGAAGGTGATCTTGTGGTACCAGATCTTAAATTGTATTACAAAGCAACAATCTTCAAAACTACTTCATGGTGGTAGATCAGCGAAATAGGTTAGATACACAAGACACAACACTTAATGACTATAATAATCTACTACTTGATAAACTCAAAGATTCCAGCTTCTAGGGTAAAAACTCACTATTTAACAAAAACTGCTGGGAAAACTAGAAAACAGTATGGCAGAAACTAGGCGTAGACCAACATCTTATACTGTGTACCAAGATAAAGACAAGATGGGTGCATGATTTATCTATAAAGGCTGATACTATAAACAAACTAGGAAAGAAAGGAATAATTTACCTGTCAGATTTATGGAGAAGGGAAGAATTTATGACCAAATAAGAGACAGAGAACATTATGAAATGCAGAATGGATGATTTTGATTGCATGAAACTGAAAAATTTTTTGCACAAACAAAGCCAATGAAACCAAGATAAAAAAGGGAAGTAAAAAGCTGGGAAGCATTTTTTTTTTTACAACCAATATCTCTTATAAAGGTCTCATTTCTAAAATATATAGATAACTGAGTTAAATTTATAAGATCACAAGTCATTCCCTGATTGACAAATAGTAAAAATATATGGACAGGCAGTTTTCAGATGAAGAAATTAAAGCTATCTATGGTCACATGAAAAAAATGCTATAAGTCACTGTTGATTAGAGAAATGCAAATCAAAACAACTCTGAGGTACTATATCACACTCATCAGATTGGCTAACATGACAAAACAGGAAAATGATAAATGTTGAAGAAGATGAGGGAAAATTGGAACACATTCATTGTTGGTGGAGCTGTGCGCTGATCCAACCATTCTGGAGAGTAATTTGGAACTATGCCCAAAGGGCTATACAAATGTGCATCCCCTTGGTCCAGCAATATCACTTCTAGGGTTGTCTCCCAAAGAAATCATAAAAATGGGAAAATGATGCACATATACAAAAATATTTATAGCAGCTCTTTTTGTGGTGGCAAAGAACTGGAAATTGAGGGGATGTCCATCAATTAGGAAATGGTTGAACAGGTTGTGGTATCTGAATGTAATGGAATATTATTGTGCAATAAGAAATGATGAGCAGGTGGACTTCAGAAAAACCTGAAAAGACTTATATGAACTGATGCTGAATGAAGTGAGCAGAACTGGGAGAACATTATACAAAATAACAGCTACATTGTACGATGACTAACTTCGTTAGATTTATCTTTTCTTAGCAATGCAAGGATTTAAGACAACTCCAAAAGACTGATGATGGAAAATGCTATCCACATCCAGAGAAAGAACTTTGGAGTCTGAATGTGGATGGATTTATTCTCTTTTGTTGTGGTTTTGTCTCTTCTTTCTTGTGGTTCCTCCAATTGGTACTAATTCTTTATATCATGACTAATGTGAAAATATGTTTATGAATGTACATGTAGAGCCTATATCAGATTGTACAGTCTTGGGAGGGAGGAGGAGAAGGAGGGGGAGAAATATAGAACTCAAAATCTTATGGAAGTGAATATTGAAAACTAAAAATAACTCAATTAAAAATTTTTTTAAATTTAATTTTATTATTATTATTTTTTTGTATTTTTTTATTTTATTAAATTTATTTATTTAACTTTTAACATTCATTTTCACAAAATTTTGGATTACAAATTTTCTCCCCTTTTATCCCCTCCCCCCCAAACACCAAGCATTCTAATTGCCCCTATGACCAATCTGCTCTCTCTTCTATCATCCTTCTCTGCCCTTGTCTCCGTCTTCTCTTTTGTTCTGTAGGGCCAGATAGCTTTCTATACCCCTTTACCTGTATTTCTTATTTCCTAGTGGCAAGAACATTACTCGACGGTTGATCCTAACACTTTGAGTTCCAACTTCTTTACCTCCCTCCCTCTCCACCCCTTCACTTTGGAAGGCCAGCAATTTAATATAGGCCAAATCTGTGTAGTTTTGCAAATGACTTTCATAATAGTTGTGTTGTATAAGACTAACTATATTTCCCTCCATTCTATCCTGTCCCCCATTACTTCTATTCTCTTTTGATCCTATCCCTCCCCATGAGTGTCGACCTCAAATTGCACCCTCCTCCCCATGCCCTCCCTTCTATCATCCCCCCCACCCTGCTTATCCCCTTATCCCCCACTTTCCTGTATTGTGAGATAGGTTTTCATACCAAAATGAGTGTGCATTTTATTCCTTCCTTTAGTCGAATGTGATGAGAGTAAGCTTCATGTTTTTCTCTCACCTCCCCTCTTTATCCCTCCACTAATGAGTCTTTTGCTTGCCTCTTTTATGAGAGATAATTTGCCCCATTCAATTTCTCCCTTTCTCCTCCCAATATATTTCTCTCTCACTGCTTGATTTCATTTTTTTAAAGATATGATCCCATCCTCTTCAATTCACTCTGTGCACTCTGTCTCTATGTGTGTGTGCGTGTGTGCATGTGTGTGTGTGTAATCCCACCCAGTACCCAGATACTGAAATGTTTCAAGAGTTACAAATATTGTCTTTCTATGTAGGAATGTAAACAGTTCAACTTTAGTAAGTCCCTTATGACTTCTCTTTGCTGTTCACCTTTTCCTGGTTCTCTTCATTCTTGTGTTTGAAAGTCAAATTTTCTTTTCAGCTCTGGTCTTTTTATCAAGAATGCTTGAAAATCCTCTATTTCATTGAAAGACCATTTTTTCCCCTGAAGTATTATACTCAGTTTTGCTGGGTAGGTGATTCTTGGTTTTAGTCCTAGTTCCTTTGACTTCTGGAATATCATATTCCATGCCCTTTGATCCCTTAATGTAGAGGCTGCTAGATCTTGTGTTATCCTGATTGTAATTCCACAATACTTGAATTGTTTCTTTCTAGCTGCTTGCAATATTTTCTCCTTCACCTGGGAACTCTGGAATTTGGCCACAATGTTCCTAGGAGTTTCTCTTTTTGGATCTCTTTCAGGAGGTGTTCTGTGGATTCCTTGAATATTTATTTTGCCCTCTGGTTTTAAAATCTCAGGGCAGTTTTCCTTGATAATTTCATGACAGATGATGTCTAGGCTCTTCTTTTGATCATGGCTTTCAGGTAGTCCCATAATTTTTAAATTGTCTCTCCTGGATCTATTTTCCAGGTCAGTTGTTTTTCCCATGAGATATTTCACATTATCTTCCATTTTTCCATTATTTTGGACTTGTATTGTGATATCTTGCTTTCTCACAAAGTCCTTAGCCTCCATCTGTGCCATTCTAATTTTGAAAGAACTATTTTCTTCAGTGAGCTTTTGAATCTCCTTTTCCATCTGGCTAATTCTGCTTTTGAAAGCATTCTTCTCCTCATTGGCTTCTTGAACCTCTTTTGCCAATTGAGTTAGCCTATTTTTCAAGGTGTTATTTTCATCAGCATTTTTTTGGGTCTCCTTTAGCAGGGTGCTGATTTGTTGTTCATACTTTGACTTCATGTCTCTCATTTCTCTCCCCAGCTTTTCCTCCACCTCTCTAACTTGATTTTCAAAATTCTTTTTGAGCTCTTCCATGGCCTGAGCCCATTGGGTGGGCTGGGACACAGAAGCCTTGATTTCTGTGTCTTTGCCTGATGGTAAGCATTGTTCTTCCTCACCCGAAAGGCAGGGAGGAAATGCCTGTTCACCTAAAGGTAACCTTCTATAGTCTTATTTCTTTTCCCTTTTCTGGGCATTTTCCCAGCCAGTGACTTGACCTCTGAATATTCTCCTCACACCCACCTCACCTCCTGATCCTCCCAGCCAGTGTTTGGGGTCTGAGATTCAAATGCTGCTTCCAGCCTTAGGGCTTTTGGTGGGGGCAGGGCTGCTATTCAGTGTGAGATTAAGTTCCAGTGCTGAGGTGGGGGCAGAGCCACCTCTCAGGCTCAGTTCCCTCAGGGGGTTTATGCACAGACCTTCAACAATGGATCCAGGCTCCCGCCTGCTTGGGGAGCCCAGGTCTGCAGCCGCCTCCCAGCCTCTACCTCCCGGGGGGGGGGGGGAGAGGGACCCAAGTTATGGGGGCACCCCACTCCCCTCTCGACCTGCCAAAGAGACTCTCTCACCGACCCCCGTCACCTGTGGGTGGAGGGACTTGTGCGGCCGCTGGAGATCCCGTCCCTGAAGCCTGCTCGGGTCTGTTTCTCTTGGTGCCGCGGCCGCCGCAGGTCTGGGCTGGGCTCCGCGTCTGCAGCGCGATGGACCTTTTGCGAGAGGTTTGCAGGTCCCTCTGGAACAGAAATCTCCTTCTCTTCACTGTTCTGTGACCTCACTGCTCCAGAATTCGCCGTGAGTTACTTTATACTGATGTTGTATGGGTTGTGGGTTCGGAGCTATGTGTATTTGCGTCTTTCTACTCCGCCATCTCTATTATTATTTTTTAATGAATTAAAATTTAAAAATAAAAAGATCATCTTCATAAAGACTGTTTTAGAGTTATATTCCTGTGTATCTTTGTAGATAGTATTTTTTGCTATAGAGTATTTTTTAAATTCTGCAGTTATTGTCAAAGAATTTACCTGTCATATCTTCTTGTTGTGTTTTGTTTTTAATATGCTGACATGCTCATTATTCAGGTGGATTTATTTTATACTATGCCACTTTTCTGAAATTATTAGTTTTCTTCAATTAATGTTTTTGTTTTTATATTTAGGTCTCTGAAGTTCTCTAAATATGCCATTATATCATCTGCAAAAAGTGACAGTTTTGAGTCTTCTTTGCCTGTGGTTACTCCCTCACTTTTTTTTTGTCTTACTGATGTAGCTAATTTTTCTAACACTATATGAAAACAGTGGTTGCAAAGAACACCTTCACTTTACCTCAATCTTATTGGAAAAGCCTTTAGTTTATCCCCATCACACATAATGCCCATTTTTGGTTTTAGGCAGCAGAAAGGTCTATTACATTTTAGTGCTTTTTAAAAATTATTATTTATTTTTAACACAGTTTATAACAGATAAAGCAATTCCAACTTTTGGTCAGGTGATACATCTTTTTAAAGCATTTACAATATGGACCATAAAAGAAAAAATTTTTTTTAACATTAACCAACTGAGACACAAATAATATTTATGTTGCTAACTTCACAAGCTCTTGATCTAATTGTCTCCACAGTATTGCTAAGAATTAAAGGACCCTAACTTAATGTTGTTGGTGTAAAATCCTATGCCTAATAGATTAATTTTAGATAACCTCGAATGGTCCCCTACCCATAAACTATAATTGAATAGATCTGGTATTAAGCTTACAAACCTTTTGACTATAGGAAATTGCCAGCAATATTGCAGGGGTACAATATCACCCCAACTTCATGTCAATTCCAGGCAGGATTAGATTATCCACTTGCATGCAGTCAGGTTTAAAGTCTGCCAGGGGTCAGTGGGGAAATTGAGTCAGGAGAATCCCACCTCAGCCCATGCTGAACAGCTGCTCTCCCACCCTTCCCTTGAGATCACCTTATGTAGTTCATACCAGCATCTCATCAGCTTACTGGCATCATGTATTAGAGGCTCAGATCGCCTTTCTTGCTACCCATACCTGGAGTTAGACTCAGAAGAACAGTCACTTAATAGTCCCATAGCATCTAAAAATGGCAAGTTCCAATAGCCAGGTTTCAAATATGATTGTAGTTTCACTTTGGCTAAGGAATATCTTTTAGGCAAGTCTTAAGTGACTTACATGCCTTTCTATACATGTTCTAGTTCCTGATTAAATGGCAATCATAAAATCAAATTTACCATTAAAACTTGACTTTTCCCTCAATGCCGAATTTTACCTGAGGTTACCTTCCTCTAGGAAAATTAGACTGAAATTCTTCTCTCCAAACTAAAGATGCCATTGATTTATTCTCAGTAATTAATTCAGTCTATTGTTTTAATACTATTTGCTTTTACCTCACTTGGTAACATGTCCAATTTTTCTCTCTATCACTCCCTTCCCCCCACTTCCTAATACCTTGCATTCTGATTACTCCTTCCCTCAACTTATCCTCCCCTCCATCACACCCCACCCCTCTCCTATCCCCATCTTCTCTCTTTTCTTGCAGGGCAAGATGAATTTCCATACCTGTATCCCTGTAGTTCTTATTTCCTGATTATATGCAATAAAAATTCTCAACATTCGTTTCTAATACTTTGAATTCCAACTTCTCTCCCTCCCCGCCCTCCCCAGCCCTACTGAGAAGGCAAGCAATTCAATACAGACTAAATATGTGTTCTTTTGCAAAAGATTTCCATAATAATCATGTTGTGTAATACTAATTATATTGCCCTCTGACCTACACCATCCCCCCTTATATTTTCCCTCTACAATTGACCTTGTCCCTTTTCGAAAGTGTTTATTCCTAGTGACTCCCTTCTCCCATTTGCCCTCCCTTCTAACATTCCCCTCGCTCCACTTGTTGCCTCCTCTCCTACTTTCCTGTGGTGTATATAAATTTTCATATCAAATTTAATGAGCATGTTATTCCCTCCTTCAGCCATATGTGGGGAGAGTAGCTTTATTTTTCCCATCTCCCCTTCTCCCTTATCTCCTCCATTGAATAAGATTTTTCTTATCTCTTTTATGAGTTATATCCTGCCCCATTCCATTACTCTCTTTCTCTTCCTGGAATTTTCCTCCTTCACCCCTTAATTTTTCTTTTCTTTTCTTTTCCTTTTTTTTTGTACGTGGATGTCATCTCTTCTGATATAACACATTCTGTACTCTATATCTATCTATCTCTGTGTGTGTGTGTGTGTATGTATGTACGTACAATCTCTCCAACTACCCAAATACTGAGAAAAGATTCAAGAGTTAAAAAACATTTTCTTTCCAGTTCAGCTTTAGAGAGTCTTTTTTGATTTTTCTTTTCAGTGTACTTTTCATGCTTCTCTTGATTCTTGTCTTGGGAAGTCAGATTTTTAAATACAGATCTGGTCTTTTCCTCAACATGAAATCTTGAAATTCAACTATATCACTGAATGGCCATTTTTTCCCTTGAAGTATTATATTCAGATTTGCTGGGTAGGTGATTCTTGGTTTCAATCCCAGTTCCTTTGACTTTTGAAATATCCCATTCCAAGTTCTTCGATCCCTTAATGTTGAAGCTGCCAGATCCTGTGTTATCCTGATTGTATTTCCACAGTACTCAAATTGTTTCTTTCTAGCTGCTTGCAGTATTTTCTCCTTGATCTGGGAACTGAAATTTGACTACAATATTCCGAGGAGTTTCTCTGTTTGGGTTTCTTTCAGGAGGTGATTGGTGAATTCTTTCAATATCCATTTTGACCTCTGATTCTAGAACATCAGGGCAGTTTTCCTTGATAATTTCATGGAAGATAATGTCTAGGCTCTTTTTTTGATCATGGCTTTCAGGTAGTCCAATAATTTTTAAATTATTTCTCCTGGATTTATTTTCCAGGTCAGTTGTTTTTCCAATGAGTTGTTGCACCTTATCTTCTATTTTTTCAAATTTTTGATTTTGTTTACTAACTTCTTGGTTTAACTCATAGTCATTCATTTCCCTGAACTCAATTCTCTCTTTCAATGAATTATTTTGTTCAGTGAGCTTTTGAACCTTCTCCTCCATTTGGGTAATTCTGCTTTTTAAAACCTCCTGCTCCTCGTTGGCTTTTTGGACCTCTTTTTCCAATTGAGTTAGCCTCTTTTTAAAGCTGCTATTTTCCTCAGCATTTTTTTGGTTCTCCTTTAGTAAGCTGCTAATTTTTTTTTTAAGGTCTCCTATTGCCTGAGCCCATTTTAAGTTCCCTTTGGAGGCAGAGGCCTTGACTTCCTCTGATAGTATGCTTTGTTCTTCCTCATCTGAAAGGATGGGGAGAGATACCTGTTCCCCAAGAAAGTAACCTTCTATGGTCTTATTTTTTTCCCTTTTTTGGGCATTTTTCCAGCCAGTTACTTGACTTCTGAGTCTCCTCTCCACAACCACCTAGCCTCCAGTTCTGCCCAGCCAGCTCTTGGGGGCTGAGATTCAAATGCTGCTCCCAAGCCTTAGGGGTTTTTGGCAGGGGTGGGGCCTCTATTCAGTGTGAGATTATGTTCCATTGTTCAGGTTGGGGCAGGGCCACCACATGGGGCTTGGTTCCCTCAGGAAGTTTACCATGAGACCTTCAACAATGGATGCAGGCCACTGTCTGCTTTGGGAGCCCCAGTCTGCAGCTGCCTCCGCAGCTGGCTCCTGAGGGAGCCTAAGTTATGGGGACACCCCGCTCCTCTCTCGGCCAGCCGAAACGACTCTCTCACTGACCTTTGGCACCTGTAGATTTGAGAGACCTGCGCTGCTGCTGGAGATTCTGTCCCTGAAAACTGCTCAGATCTGCTCCTCTTGGTGCTGTGGTCAAGGCAGGGCTGGGCTCTGCTCCATGTCTGGTGTGCACCAGACCTTTCCCATTGGTTTTTCAGGTCTCTCTGGAACAAAAATCTCCTCCACTCTGTTGTTCTGTGGCTTCTGCTGCTCTAGAATTTGTTGAGAGTTTTTCTTTACAGGTATTTTATGGGCTGTGGGGTAAGAGCTAAGCATATGTGCATCTTTCTATTCAGCCATCTTGGCTCCTGCCCCTTATTATTTAATAGAAATAAGTTATTTAATAGAAATAAGTGAGCATTTTATTTTGTCAGATGCTTTTGCCATATCTATTAATAATCACATGATTTTTGTCATTCTTTTTCTTTATATAATCAACTATCTTGATAATTTTCATAATACTGAATTAACCCTAAATTCCTAATATAACCTGGTCATAGAGTATAATTTTTGTGTGTTGCTTCTTTATTAATATTTTATGCAGAATTTTGCATTAATGTTCATTAGAGATGTTAGTCTATAGATTTCTTTCTCTATTTTGTCTAAGCATGGCTTAAGTTTAAAGACCATGTTGTTATTATAGAAGTAGGCTCCTTTCTTTTTGATTTTTGTAAATATAATATTAGAATTAATTAATGTTTCAAAGAATTTACTTATAAAGCTATCTGATTCCAGGATTCTTCCTTTGAGAGTTTATATTTATAATGTTTAATTTCTTTTCTTGAGTTTGGATTTTAGAAATTCTTTATGTTTTATTTCTTTAATCTCAGTGGATTTTTTTGTAAATATTCATTAATTTCATTTAAGTTGTAAGTCTTATTGACATATAGTTGGACAAAATAGATTCTAATAATTTCATTTATTCTTCATTTGTGGTGAATTCTTTTTAATTTTTGATGTTGGCAATTTAGTTTTCCCTTCTTTTAAAAAAATCAAATTAGCTAATAATTTTAACTGCTTTTAAAAATCAGTTCCTAGTTTTATATATTAATGAAATTATTCCTTTTTACTTAGAGAACTATCTTTTTTGACATTCAGGACTTCTATAGTGAGGTTTAATTAGGTTTTAAAAAAATTACGTTTAAAATAAACTTAAAAATTTATTTAGTTGTATATTCAATTTATTGATCTGTTCTTTCTCTTTTTTGTTAATGAAAGCATTTAGACATACAAATATCCAGTAATGGCTGCTTTAACTGCATCTCAAAAAATATTACATACTGTCTAATTATTGTCATTATGTTGAAACAGATTATTCACCATTTCTATGTTTTTTCTTTTGAACTACTAATTCTTTAGAATTAAGTTGTATAGCACCCATTTAACTATAATCCTTCTTCAATGGTTTATAACTGAATACAATTTTTATTGCATTCTGGTCAATAAAATATGTAGTTAATATCCTATCTTTCAGCATTTGTGAGGTTTTTATGCCCAATAATACATGGTAAATTTTTGTAAATGTGCTTGCACATCTGACAACTGTGTATTCCCTATGCTCTTTTCATTCAGTAATTGCCAGGGATTTATCATAACTTTTAAAAGATTATGTTCAGGTTTTTAATTTCTTCCTTGTTTATATTTTGGTTAGATATATTTAGGTCTGAAAGGGTCACATTGAAGTTCCCCAATATTCTACTTTTATTATCTGTTTCTGTAAGACATTTAAATTTTCTATAACTCCTTAGATTTTAGATTTATTTAGATAATATGCCACTTGGTACATGTATTAATATTAAAATGAATTTATTGTCTGTTACCTTTCAGCAAAATTTAGCTTCCCTGTTGATCTTTTTAAATCAAGTATTTTTTGCTATTGCTTGTCTAAAATCATGCTTACCACCTCTGCTTTTTAAAAAAAAAATTTAGCTGAAACATAACAGATTTTGCTCTGGCTTCTTATGCTCACTCTGTATGAACATAATGATTTTGTGTGAGTCTTTATATTTCAAGGATGTTTCTTATAAACATATTATTGGATTCAAGGGCAGCCAGGTGGTACAGTGGATAGAGCACTAGTGCAGGAGTCAGGAGGACCCAAGTTTAAATCTCACCTCAGACACTTGACACTTACTAGCTGTGTGACCTTGGGCAAGTCACTGAACCCCAATTGCCTCACCCTGGTCATCTCCAGTCATCCTGATGAGTATCTGGTCACTGGATTCAGATGGCTCTGGAGAAGTGAGGCTGGTGACCTGCACAGCCCTCCCTCACTCAAAACAAAGTCAAGTGCAAGTCATGTCATCATTTCTTTGACGGCATGGTCTTCTTCAGCAATGAAGGACGAACACACACACACACACACACACACACACACACACACACACACACACACACACACACAGGATTCTATTTTCTAATCCATTCCACTATCTACTTTCATTTTAAGGGTGAGTTCATCCCATTCATTTTCACAGTTATTATCCTTGATTGTGTATCTCCTTTTATTATGTTTTCTAATACTTTTTCTTATCTTTCTTCCTTGCCCCCTCCTTACAAAGAAGGAGGTTGTAGGACATGACTGTGGTCAGCAACAGTGCTCTATGCTTGATGATCAGTTTCCTCTCCTCTGACTTCTCTTCCCTCATCCACACCTTCCTTCCTTCCTTCCTTCCTTCCTTCCTTCCTTCCTTCCTTCCTTCCTTCCTTCCTTCCTTCCTTCCTTCTCCTCTCTCTCTCTCTCTCTCTCTCTCTTTCTCTTCATAGTCTGCACTTTGAGTTAAGGCTTGTTTTGCTTGTGATAAACCCCTCCCTGAATCTTATTTTCCCTTTTTTTCTTTATTTTTTCCCTCTTATTTTCTTCTTGAATTGAATGTATTTTTATGTCAAGCTCTTTACTTATATATGGATTCTGCCCTCCTTTGAGTCAGTCCAGATGAAAGTGAGGTTCAAGTAATATCTGTTCCCTTTCCTACTTCTTTCTCATTTATATTCAATTCCTACTTCTATACCCTGTTTATGTTCTCTAGTATATGCTTTCCTCACTCTCTTTTCTTTCTTCTTGTGTGATCATCAAAATAGAACAAAACCACTCCTAGGCCCTCTTTCTTATTTGACTCCCTCTATGGCCCCTGATGACATCAGAATTCTGAAGGGATGCTTGTATCATTCTACTCCCGCCATAAGAATGCAAACATTTCCATCTCAAACAGTTCAATAAAGTCTTTTTCAAATCCATCTCTCTCTCTGTATATGTATATATATGTATATATATATGTGTGTGTGTGTGTGTGTGTGTGTGTATGTACATACACACAGATAGTTTTTTATCTCCTCTTCATTCCCATGTTTATATTTCATAGTTTCTACATACTTCTTGTCATTTTGTTAGGAATACTTGGAACTTCTTTATTTCATTAAAGATTCATTTTTCCCCCATAGGATTATAATCAGTCTTCCTGAGTAAGTTATTTTGTATTATATATATATACACACACTGAGATACATATATACCTATATATGTATACAAATATATGCAGACAGATAGACATACACATACACGCACATGCACACACATGTACATCCCTGTAGTGGAATTAGCTTTGGAAAGGCAGAAGGCTAAGTGTTCCTCTAAGCCATAAGAAAAGGAAGAGAGGATTGGAGAAGAGCTGGAGATTTAAATTTAAAGGTAGGAAAAAAAAGAAATTGAGGCTCTTCATATTGATCTTCTCAATAAAGTAAGAGGTGATACCAATTGTCAATTGCTAACAATGAAGTGGAGAAGGTGGGGCTATTTGGAGCTTGAGAATGAAGGAGGCTTGGACAGACTACCATTAAAAGAAGTGTGCCTCATAATTAAGTAGAGGTGAATAAAAATATTCCTAAACAGGAGCAAGGACCCAGCTAAAGTCTGATGTACAAATCTGTAGCTCAGTAAGTCAGCACAAGAAAGTCAGAGCCAAAAAGGCTCAGGAGTGGGAGGTCAGACGCAGATGTGATCCAAGCCTGAGGAGTAACACTGTGGATAAGGCTAGGCAGGAGTTTAAGAGGTTAGTGAGGGCAGCACTGAAGGGACTGGGTAGGGATTCCAAGCTAAGGAGAATTGAGGTAACAGGAGGCAGTAAATTGATTGGTAGAAGTGCTGGTGAAATGGTTGGTGTCATAGCCTTTTAAAGGGCATGGAGGCATTTTTTACTGTAAAATTTAGTAATGGGCTAAAATCTAGCTGTCCACAGATGTGAGCTCATCAATCACAAAAATCTACCCCAGTGCTTAAATGACATATTTTAATATAATATGCTTTCATCTTTGACTTGAGTGCCTTTCAAAACTCACAGAGTCAGTACTAGAAATTTAAAACTTGCATCCCCAACTTGTCTCCAACACTGGCAAAATTCCCAAAACTAATAAACCACCAAACACCTGAGTCAGCTCCAGTAGCAGGAAATATAGCAGTTTAACACCAAATAAAGGATGTCTAATGGCTGGTGATTCAAATTAAATTCTGAGCAAATAACACTCTGGTCACATCTCTGTCAGTTTCAGAATCAATCCAAGTGATTTATGGTATCTTATGGGTGTATTTTCTTCTCATGTGCTGGGATTTATACACATAACTACCATTTACCACTAATAAGCAAGAGACATAAATCCCTGAATAGCAAGATAGGAGAAGACCATTTAGTCAGATTACCAGGGAGTGCCCATTGTCTCCACTGTACAAAGAGGCAAACAATGGGTATATTTACCACTGCTGTTAATGCAAGCACTAATAGCCTTTTGTGTTTTTCTGTTCCCTGAGCTACAGTTCCTTTTAATACAACAGCTCTCTGGTGGGCAGAGCCCTACTGGGGTCACATTTTGCCCTCAGACATAAGCATACTGATAGAGACTGTAGTTATGTAGGTGTAGAAAAAACAGAGGGTTGCCACTGAGCTGTAAGGCTGGGAAGATTTTGCCTCTAAGAAACTACCCTTATGGTTTATTAAAAATGAAGGTTTTGTGTGTGTATGTGTGTGTGTGTGTGTGTGTGTGTGTGTGTGTATACATGTGTGTTCTATGGAGGGTATAAGGATAAAGAGGAATATGTGCTGATTGAAGAATGGATCTGTGATGGCATCAATGTGCATTTATCTTCCCTGTACTGGAGCAAATCAGAACCCACCTGTGCTTTTATAGTTTTCCTTAAACTATCCATTTAGGATCTACTCAACATGTCATACGTCTTCCCATTGGAGCAGTGGATGGTATAGTGGATAGAGTACTGCGTCTAGAATTGGGCATGTCTGAGTTCCAATCTGACCTCTTTCTAGCAGTGTAATTCTGGGCAAATCACTGAAGCTCAGTACCTCATTTTCTTCATTTTTAAAATGGGTATGATAATCATATCTATCTCATAGTGTTGTTGTGAGGATAAAATGAGATCATTTTTCTTTAAAAAGTGCTTAGCACAGGGGCTTGGCATATAGTAGGCATTCTATAAATGCTTGATCCCTTCTCCCCCTTCTTCCACTAGTTTCTTTAATTTTTTATGAATACTAGTGTAGCATTCAGGCTGTCCCTACCTCCTTTTCTAGGCATGTATTTTATGGAGTGAGACATGGTGTTGTTATGTAAAAAGAGTGCTAGACTTAAAAAAAAAACTATTTATTTTTAGTTTTCAACATTCACTTCCATAAGACTTGAGTTTCAAATTTTCTCCTCTCCCTTTTCACCCCCCCCCCCCGAAATGGCATGTAATAGGCTCTCTTTATGTATTCATATTAAATATGTTTTCACATTAATCATGGTGTAAAGAAGAATTAGAGCTAATGAGAAGAACTATGAGAAAGAAGAAATAGAATAAAACAATGAAAGAAAAGGAGAGGAAATAGTATGCTTTCATCTGCATTCAGACTCCAAAATTCTTTCTCTGGATATTGATAGAATTGTCCATCATGAGTCTTTTGGAGTTGTCTTAGATCCTTGCATTGCTGAGAAGAGTTAAGTCTATCAAAGTTAGTCATTGCACAATGTAGTTGTTACTGTGTACAGTGTTCTCCTGGTTCTGTTCACTTCTCTCAGCATCAGTTCATAAAAGTCTTTCCAGGTTTTTCGAAAGTCTACCTGCTCATCATTTCTTATGGCACCATAGGATTCCATTATACTCATATGCCACAAGAATGCTAGGCTTGAAGCTAGGAAAATTTAGGTTCAAATCATACCCCTTACTTATATAAGTTGTGTGACAACGGACAATTGGTAGTAATAATAGCAATAATAGATGGGATGAATATAGAACTTCAAGACTTGCAAAGCACTTTTACATGTGTTCGTTCATTTGATCCTCACAGCAACCCTGGGAGGTAGATGCTATTATTAATCCCATTTTACAGATGGTGAAACTGAATAAGTGACTTGCCCAGGGTCACATAGCTAATGTCTGAGGCAGTATTTTAAACTCAAGAGATCTTCTTGACTTCAAGTCTTATACTGTATCCACTTATACTGTATCCACTGTACCACCTAAATATAGTAGGAAAAGCACTGGTTCTGGACTTAAAGGACCTAGGCTCAAATCCAATTTCTGATGCTTACTACCTGTGTGACCTTGAGAAAAATTACTTAACTTCCCTGGGCCTCAGTTTCCTCACCTGTAAAAATGAAGACTGTTGGACTATGGCCTCCAAGATCCCTCTCCTTTCTCTTTGTCTTCCCTCCTCATCCACTTCCATATGAGCCAGTGACTTAGAACCCATTAAGGCTTGTTGAATGCTCACACTGCTTGATTGAGGTGGGAGTCACCAGCACTGCTCTTTCTGGAGAGATGCAGGACAATTAGTCCTTAACCTCTGCCTAGCCACTTCCTCTTACGGTCCTAGTCTTACCACCAGCTCTGGTTTTATGTCTTCTGAGCCCTTAATACTATTGGCTGACCAGTATAGGTAAACTAAAGCTCCATGAGCCTCCCCTTCCACCCTCCTGATGAACCTTTAGAGTTTTTGAGGCTTTTCTATTTGTCCTACAGCAGCTGAACTTTTTCTTTTGTGTCTCCCTGTGTTTTATCTCCCTTTATATTCCTTCCTTCCTCCTTTCATTCCTTCCTTCCTTCTTTCCTTCCTTCCATCATCATACAATCCCAAGTTATTTAGATCTTTGAGTTTTAGTTTCCTCACCTGTAGAATAGGGGTAATAATTCCAATAGGAGAGGTAGACATGGTAAAGTGGATAGAGTGACAGTCTTAAAGTCAGACCAACTTAAGGTCAAGTCCTCATCCTAACACATATTTAGCTGTGTCTTTCAGACTTCTAGATGACTCCCCAAAGGGATAAATGACAAAATGGTGGCTGTTCTGTTCTGCTAGAAGGAGTTTCTTTGCAAAGGGAAAAATGATATCAATGAAATCACAAGCCTGCTGCCCTCAAAATCCACCCCCCCCACAAAATCAAAAGTCCAGGTGTACTACCTACCTCATGGAGTTGTTGTGAGACTCAAATGAGACAATACCCTTAAAGCTCATTCTTTAAATGTCAATTATTTTCTCCTTCACCCCTTACAACCATATAAGCCCCAGGGAGGCAGAGGTGGTGGTAGTGGCAGCAGCAGAAGTAGCAGCAGCAGCAGCTGCTGCTGCTACTGCTACTTGAGAAGCTCTGGGCCCATAGATGGTGTGGGATTGAGTGGCTGGTACAAAACCCCTGAGGCCAAGCACAGTACATGGATCCCCACTCCCACCTACACTGGAAGCAGAGAACTACCTTGACAAAGAGCTAAAAAGTCAAGTATTTGACTGGGAAGAGAAGCAGACAATGTAAAAAAAACTCAGAGTATAAAATCTTACTTTGGTGACAAAAAGATCAAAACATACAATCAGAAGATAATAAAGTCAAAGCTCCTACATCTAAAGCCTCCAAGAAAAATGTGAATTGGTCATAGGTGATAGAAGAGCTCAAAAAGGATTTTGAAAATCAAGTAAGAGAAGTAGAAGAAAAACTGAGAAGAAAAATGAGAGAGATGCAAGAAAATCATGAAAAATGAGTCAACAGCTTGCTGAAGTAGACCCAAAAAAATACAAAAGAAAATAGCACTTTAAAAAGTAGACTACCTCAAATGGCAGAAGAGGTCCAAAAAAATTTCCTTAAAAAGCAGAATTGGCCAGATGGAAAAGAGGTCCAAAATCTCACTGAAGAAAATAATTCCTTAAAGATTAGAAAGTAGCAGATGGAAGCTAATGACTTTATGAAAAACTAAGAAATTATAAAACAAAACCAAAGGAATGAAAAAATAGCAATGTGAAATATCTCACTGGAAAAACAAATGATCTGGAGAATAGATCCAGGAGAGACAATTAAAAATTATGGGACTTCCTGAAAGCCATGATCATAAAAGGAGCTTAGACATCATCTTTCATGAAATTATCAATTAAAATTGCCCTGATTATCTAGAACCAGAAAGTAAAACAAATTTTGGAAGAATCCACCAATCCCCTCCTGAAAGAGATGCAAAAAGAAAATCTCCTAGGAATATTGTAGCCAAATTCCAGGGTTCTCAGGTTAAGGAGAAAATATTGTAAGCAGTCAGAAGGAAATTGTTCAAGTATGGTGGAAATACAGTTAGGATAACACAAGATCTAGCAGCTTCTACATGAAGGGACTGAAGGGCTTGGAATATGATATTCTGGAGGGCAGAGGAACTAGGATTAAAACCAAAAATCACCTACTCAGCAAAACCGAGTATAATACTTCAGGGTAAAAAAATGTGTCTAACGGTGGGGTGGAAGAAGAGTAGAAAAAAAGAGAAGAAAAAAGAAATTTACATGATAATTTTGTTGTACAGTTGACAGAATAGCAAGTTATGCTTAGTAGATTTGCAGTTTTATGTAGTCATCTTTTTTAATGAACTATGTTATACAAATGCTCATTTTATTCCATAAATATGTACCAATTTAAAAAACCTCTTTTACTTTTTTTTAAAAAGCAAATTGTACATAATAGATTTTCAGTTTCATGTGCAATCATTTTTTTATTACACCATGTTACGGAAATGCTTACTTTATTCCATAAATTAAAAATTAAATAAACATTTTTTTTTAAAAAAAGAAAGACTATCTGGATAGAGAAGATAAACTCTCCTTTGTTCTTTATCAGGCTTCCTTCCTTGGGATTTCAGTCTATTTTGTTGTATTGTATGATGATCAGCAATTGACTGTAACTTAATCAAAAGAACCGGCTGCCATTGTCCTTCATGAGACTTAGGAAAGAAAGTGATATCTTGCTATGAGAGACATTCCTATCTGAGCAATGATAGGTACCTCCTGTGCTGGGATGCATCCTCCCTGCTAATTGTCAGTCCTGTATGCTTAGTTATTTCTTCCTTTATGGATAATTCAGAATCTGGATGCATTTTATAGCAATAGACCGATGTGTTAAATTTTAACTGGACAAGGAGATTTGTGACCTCCTCATGAACAACTCTTTTTAAAGAATAGAAATATGCTTTAATTCTCTGTGGTCACACAGACACTGGTTCTCCTTAAATATGAAAGTCAGTCCATAGCAGAACTTTTGAATGAGAATTTCTTCTCATCACTTTTAGAAGACTTAAATTTAGAGGAGCTCTACTTAAAATGAGTAAGGAAAATAAATATGTATTCACAAGCTTTTGAACTTTGGCTCCCAGTGGTGCTTAGAAATGTAGAATAAATTCATTTTTCATGCTAAAGATAAACCTCTTGAGGGGAAGGGGACAGGGAGAGAAGGGACTTCTGTGCTCTTTTCTGAGTCTTGTTCCTTTCCTTGAAATAAAGCTGAATTCAGAAGGAAAAAAAAGGGGGAGCCATTCGTGTCACATGGTCTTTGGGGAGTCTGCATGAAGAATGATCCAACTTGTTATTAATCTTGGGCAAGATCCAAATACTAGCTGAGAGTAAACAGCTCTTCCATGTGAAATGAATAAAATCTTCCTGGTTAGTAAGGTAATATAGAATAGCTCAGAAGTAATTTCCTAAATGAAATTTAAGTACCCTGGGAGAATATAACACCTACCCAAGTTTATGATGAATTGGATATTTAACATCCAAATAAAAGGCAATAGGGCAGAGTGAATTGAGATGTGGCCTTGGAGTCTAGAAGACTTAGGCTTCTTGTCAGAGCTGTCCAGCACACATGTTACCTGTATGACCAGAAGCAAGTAACATCTCTTTCAGCATTCTGAATGTGTGTGTTTTACATATGCACATACATATTTCTATATATTTGAGACAACGTTGCAGACATTTTCATTGTTGAGGTTTTCATTTCATTTGTAGTCATTTGTACACTAGGAGTTCCTCCTGTGGATGAAATCATAATTCTCTATTTTAAAAGCTCCAAATATAGGTTATATTCCTATAATGAAATACCTTTGGAAAAGAAAATATATCTATCTGTGTGTATTTATAGATATACATTGAAAAAGAATTACACCATTTTTATAGGACCTGTGATTTCATTTGTATAGGGAACACTGTGAAGGATCTCCAGCAATACAGATCAACAGCTGTTTTATATATATGTATACATGTATGGTATATATGTATATACATACATATGTATGTACATATGTATGTGTGTGTATGCAAATAATATACATTGGTTGTTGTCCTTCGTCTTTGAAGTGGACCAAAACTATAGCACCATAATAAAGTGAAATTTCAGTGTGTCCAACTGTGGCTGATCAGATGAATATGAGCTCGGAATGCTCTACCACAGGCTGGGCACAGATAGTCTGTGTGAATATTTGGGTGTATATTCCAAATTTGTGCATCCTGTGTTTACTTTGTGCTGTCTCAATTCTGCTTTGCTCAAAGAAGACAGCACCCTTTCTGATGTGGGCACGCCTGTGCCAGTGTCCCCATATTTCACAGTCAAATCCAAAGTACTTGAGAGAGACCTTAAGAGTGTCCTTGTATCGCTTCTTCTGGCCACCATGTGATCGCCTGCCCCATGTGAGTTCTCCATAAAATAGTCTTTTGGGCAAGCATACAGAACACATGGTCAACCAATCAGAGTTCCGCTCTGTGAAGCATAGCTTGAATACTTGGCAGTTTAGCTCGAGCAAGAACTTCAGTGTCTGGTACCGTATTCTGACAGGGGATCTTCAGAATCTTCCTAAGACAGTTCAAATGGAAGCAATTCAGTTTCCTGGCATGGTGCTGCGAGACTGTCCATGTTTCACAAGCAAATAACAATGTGGTCAGCACAATGGCTCTGTAGACCTTCAGTCTGGTAGTCAGTCTAATACCTTTTCTCTCCCAAACTTTTCTTTGGAGCCTCCCAAACACTGAACTAATTCTGGCAATGCGTGCATCAACCTCATTGTCAATGTGTACATCCCTGGAAAGTATACTACCATGGTAAGTGAACTTATCCACACCATTCAAAACTAATCCATTGGCTGTAACTGATGGTTCCATGTATGGATGGTGTGGTGGAGACTGATGGAGCACCTGTGTTTTCTTGGTGTTAATTATTAGGCCAAAATGAGCACAGGCAGCAGAGAATTGATTCATATGTTGTTGCATCTCAGCTTCAGAGGCTGCATTGAATGCACAATCATGTGCAAACGGAAAACCAAATTGAAGAACTTACCATGGGCAAGTATGGCCATTGACCTTGATGCTATGTTCATCCTTATTGAAAGCATTTGACAACATGGCTGAAAACATCATGCTAAAAAGGATGGGAGCAAGCACACAGCCTTGTTTCACTCCATTGGTGACTGCGAAGGAACGCGAGCATATTGAACCTGGGTAAACATGCCATCATGAAATTGAAGTACAATATTGGTGAACTTCTCCAGGCGACCAAATTTTGACAAAGTTTTCCATAAGCCCTCATGACTAACAGTGTCAAAGGCCTTGGGTCAGATCTACAAACGTTGTGTACAGACCTCTGTTCTGCTCCTGGTACTTCTCCTGGAGTTGTCAGGTAGCAAACACCATATTGACGGTTCCTTGGCCCGTTGTGAAGCCACACTGGCTCTTGGGTATGTGACCATCTTCCATGACCACATATACATATATGCACGCACACACACACACATATACACATAAATTACCTCATTAAAATTCAATTTAATTTAATTTAAAAAACCTCATTGTGAAATATTTTTCTTTCATTTATTTCCATTCACATAAAACAATTTCATTAGGAATATTTTCTTTTTCTTTGGTCATTTTTGTGGTCATTCTGTTATCAAGAGCGGTATATGTATGTATGTATGTATATGTATATGTATTTATACACATGTATATTTATATATGTCATGTATTCAGATTTCATAGGATCCAGATTTGGTAGGGAGAACATGTGAAGCCTATATGGGCGGCCCAAAATCCTTAGTGTAGCTTTACATCTTAACACTAAGACTTTTGGGCCACTCTGTATTTGAACCAATATGGTATATGAGGAGGAAATAGCTGTTCTTCTAACCTAAGTATATTGCCCCTTCTTGGTTAGGGACAGACTAACTGAACTTGTTTTTATTCAGCTTCTTTTCACCCTTTCAGAAGTTCTATATAGCTAATGAAGATTGAAAAGAAATTAAAATAATCCTAAAATGAATAGTATGTCAAATAAAGTGAATTAAAGAAGTCAGGATCCTTATGTTAGAATCAGATTTAAATTCCCAGGCTTCAGAATTTTGAATCAAATCTGTCTTTTTGGGAGTCCAGATTTCCTAAAGACAATTTCTGTTTTGGAATTTGATTTAAAAACAGTTTCTGGAGGCTTATTAAATAAGCTCAAAGGGCTCCTGGGAAATAAAATTGCCCTTAAAATCTCAAACTGCATTTTAAAGAGCAAACGAATAAGGAACATATGGATTAAATTTCCTACTTTTGAAAAAGAAAATGACCAAGCACGTTTGGGGTTTTATTGAAGCTGGATTATATGGGAAATGGTCCTAGGAAATCCTAGAAGTCCCAATGGATTTGGTTGGGTTTGCTCCACATCTGTATAGGTCCCAAATTTAAAAGCCAGCCATCATTAGAAATTGACAGTCTTTGGTGCAGTGAGTGAGTTCAGATTAGAAGCTGAAAGAAAAGGTACCAAGATCAGGGTGTCCAGATTTTTTTCAGTCACAGGTCATGTAATTAGAAACTCATTCCTGTGCATGCATAAATTTTTTTCCTTATACTTTTTACAGTTGTAAATTACCAACTAATTGATTCAACTCTGTTAGTTTAACATCTGGCACTAGACCATTCTATAACAGTAGTAATGGGCAAGAAATTAGGTCCCATTGGTCTAGGAATTGAGTGAATAAGAAGCATTTATTAAACACTCTGGGTTAAAATCACTGTGCTGTACTGGGGATACCAATGCAAAAGCAAAGATGGTCCCTTTCCTCGAGGAGCTAGCATTTACATACTGCTTTAAGGTATCCAAAGGATTTTACATTTGTTGTCTGTTTCAGTTTTTATAACAACCTTGTGAGGCAGGTTCTATTATCCCCATTTTATAAGTTACAGAAACTGAGGCAGAAAGAGGTTAAATGATTTGCCTAGGATCCCACTGATGTGGATACAAATGATGCCCTAAGGGCAGAGTTGCTTTTCTAGTACTTTGGGAAGTCCCTAGTATATTCTGTTACCTGCAGGCACGGTAAAGTCATTTCCCCCTTATCTTGAACCTGTACCAAAAGAATTGCTTTTATCTCCCTTGTCATGTGTTCTTTAATTTTTAAACTATATCCCCCTGTCCTTAAACCATAAAGAATTAACTTTGTTTCCTTATCCTATGCCATCCTGTTCTGTCTTTAATCTTCAACCTCCATGAAAACCTCTAAAATGACATTATCATTCTGAAAACTATATATGTATAACTACTCCAAACATACCCCCAAAATACCCCGTCTCACTTCTTGCTAAGGAGGCCTGTGATGTTTTTTCATGTAAAATAAAAAGCTCCCACTGGCTGAAAGAGTCTAAGTGAATTCTTTCACACCTGAACCAGCGTTCCCAGCTCTAATCCTCATCAACACATCGAGTAAATGTCTGAAGCTAGATTCAGACCCAGATCTTCCTGAATTTAAGGCAGTTTTCAGTCTACATGGGAAAGAAAGAGTAAGGGGATTTATAATAAAATTGGCATTGACATTCTGGCTCTGCCACTTTCTATGTGACTTGAGGTAACCTCTGGGCCTTGGTTCTTCATCTACAAATTAAAGGATTTGGACTAGTTGACATCAACGATTCATTTCAGCTCTGAATTTCTTATGCTTTTACTAGGCTAGTCCACATACTTAAAATCCTCTATAAACTCTGTCACTGCCTTTGATAAGTGGGCCCCATTTTGTAAGAAAACAATTTGTGGTAAACTTATAATATGTACATTGTGCTTCTTGTGGTTATCTTTTTTTCAGTATATAAGGCTGTGGTGATATCACTTAATGAGATTTTTAAACAATAAGTTTAAGCTCATTGTTGAAAAGATGAATGAATGAACTGAAAAAGAAATAATAAACTCATTTATGCTAGACTTGTAAGCTAAAAATATGTAAAATAGAGCCGCTGGGGGAAGAGGGCTTCTCAGGCCTTGGTATGTATCGCATGTTCAGCAACCATTACTTGGTATTAAAAATCAGAATAAATGCAGACCCCATAGAGATGGGAGATAGTTGGGTAAAGGCTGGCTGGCCAGAGAGTAGAAGGTCTCTGTGGAGATTTACAGGTGCTCTAGGGCCATGTTATTCATTGGGCAAAAGGCCAGAATGTGTTCTACTCAGGAGACCCTTTTCTAATTAACTGATAGGAGCCTCCGAGGGCAGAAATAGAAAGAAAATAGCCCATTGTTTGCTGGGAGAATTGACAAAGATTGGGGTCCTGGTTGCCAGAGGTGTTTAACAATTTCCGGAGGAGGTTTCCATGTTGCTGGGTTAGGATGAGTAAACTTTGAATAATTTGTTGTTTCCCAAGCAGCAGGTGTGCCTTAAATACCTGAAGGGCTGGAGAATTTTGAGAGGCAGAGGCAAGCCTTAGTCTATTTGGTATCTGCCAAGGGCCCTTCCAAAGTAACAGAATTACCCAGGTCAGCAACAACTTTTGTAGTACGTGACTTGGAGTTCAGTTAACAATGGAGTATCAATTTTATCCAATTCAACTAAAATTTGCCAAGTAACAACAAGGGACAGAAAACTAGTCTCAGAACTGAGGGGAGATATGTCTATGGCATAGTCCCTTTTCCTGATGAACTTTTCTATCTACAGCAACTTGGAAATGAGAAAGTCCTAATTTCCAGATAAGAAAGCAGAGTGGTGTGTTGCAAAGAGGGGCAGCTAGGTGATAAGGTGTTTAGAGTGCTCAGCCTGGAGTCAGGATGACTCATCTTCCTGAGTTCAAATCCCAGCCACAGACACTTACTAGCCATGTGACCCTGGGCAAGTCACTTAACCTTGTTTGCCTCAGTTTCCTCATATGTAAAAATGAGCTAGAGAAGAAAACTGCAAGGCACTCCACTATCTTTGCTAAGAAAATCTCAAGTGAGTTCACAAAGAGTTGGACTGACAGGTCTGAACAAAAACAACACGATGAACAGAGGACATGTGCCTATTCATTCCCAGTGTGATCCTTGATAAGTCAGTTAAGCTCCCTGGGCCTCGGTTTAGTTGGACTTGCTCTCTAAGGTCTCTTCCAGTTTTAGAGCCTATGGAAAAAGAGTCAGTAAAATAAAGTTATTATCAAATTATGTTTTGATTTATACGATCAAGACATACCACACATGTAGTCAGTCAGCAAGCATTTCTTAAATGTTTACCATGTATTAGGCACTGTACTTAACACTGAGGATGTAAAGAAAAGATAAAATAGCCTTATCCTCCAGGAACTTACATTTTAATGGGGGAGAAAACATAAAGAAAGAAGTACATACAAGGTAACAAAGTGGATGGGGCAAAAGTACCATAGCTAGGAGGACCAGGAAAGATCTCCTGCAGGAAGTGGGAGGTGAGCTGAGACTGGAAAAAATCTAAGAATTTTAAGAGATGAAGGTGTGCAGGAAGGGCATTCCAGGTATGGGGGGCACTTAGTACAAAAGCATGGATATGGGAGTAAAGAGTTTGAGAAATACCAAGGAGGACATTAAGGATGAACCATAGTGTAAGAAGACTGGAAAAATAGGAAGAGCCCAGCTTGTATAGGGATGTAAATGACAAATAAGTATTAAATCACACCCCACCCCATGAACTGCTAAAATGGAAGAAACCCCAGGTCTAAAAAGCGGGATCTATAATGAACCAGAGTCCAATTATAGTTTACACAAATCATAAATGCTTTTATTGCATGAGATAGAGCTTACAGTCAGGAACAGTGGGTCAGTGTTCTCATCTGTTCAAAGAGGAGCTGGAAAGAGTGAAGCATTTATATTGTTTTAAACAAAGGAAGGCAGGGAAATGAAGGAGCAAAGGTGGGAATTTGAGCAGATCCTAGAAAGGAATAAGGCAAGAAGTTCCATTCCTAAGGGAAGAAGAAGAACCAGGAAATGGGGGAATGAGGGCATGTCAAGCAGCCCTGTGCATCAGAAGTCTTCCTGATTGGCTAGTTCTTGTGCTATTGCATTGTCTGGTTCCCTATGATAAAGGGAAACTCTACCATATTTAATTGGTTAGTATAATTGTTACATAGCTCATGTTCACATAAGGGACTTTATATTTGATTCTAGAGGTAATAGGAAATCACTGGTGTTTACTGAGTAGGAATGTGACAAGTCAGATCTGCACTTCACAAAATTTCTTTGGCAGCTTGAATGGAGGATGCATTGGAGTCTGGAGAGAATAGAAGCAAGTAGGTCAATTAGAAAGCTATTGCAATATACCAGGAAAGAGGTGATAATGTACTGAATTGAAGTACTGACTGTGGAGGGGGAGAGAAGAGGATATTTGTGAGAGATGTTGTGAAGGCAGAAACAGCAAGACTTGAATTCGATATATACGGTAAGAGAGAAGAATAGAGGATGACTCAAGGTTTTTGAGCCAGAGTGATACAGAAGATGGTGATACTCTTGATAATAACAGGAAAGTCTAGAAGAGGAGAGAGTTTTTTTTGGGGGGAAATATACTGACTTCTGTTTCGGATATGTTGAATTTGAGTTGTCTGTGGGATATCCAGTTTGAATTATCCAAAAAGTAATTGGCTTTTAAAAAATTAATTATTTTTAGCTTTCAACATTCACTTCCATAAGATTTTGAGTTCCAGATTTTCTCTCCATCTCTCCACTCCACCTACTCCAAGAGATGGTGCATTCCAAATACCCCTTCCCCCAATCTGCCCTCCCTCTTATCACACCTTTTCCTTCTCTCAGCACCTTCCCCTCTATTTTCTTGTGGGGCAAGATAGATTTCTATACTTCATTGCCTGTATGTCTTATTTTCCAGTTGCATGTAAAAATAATTTTTAAAATTCATTTTTGAAACTTTGAGTTCCAACTTCTCTCCCTCCCTCCCTCCCCATCGCCCCTGAGAAGGCAAGCAATTTGATATAGGTTATACATGTGTAGTCATGCAAAACACTTCTGTAACAGTCATGATGTGAAAGACTAACTATATTTCCTCCATCCTATCCTGCCCCCCATTTATTCTGTTCTCTCTTTTTCCTGTCTCTCCCCAAAAGCATTTACTTCTAATTACCCCCTCCTTCCATTTGTCCTCCCTTCTATCATCCCCCCTGAACATGCCCTCCCATTTATGACATTCCCCCCTACTTTCCTGTAGTGTAAGATAGATTTTCATACCAAATTGAGTATGCATGCTATTCCCTCCTTAAGCCAAATCTGATGAGAGTAAGGTTCACTCTTTCCTTCTGACCTCTTCTCTCTTCCCCTCCATTAAAAAAGTTTTTTCTTTCTTCTTTTATGTGAGAGATAATTTACCCTATTCTATTTCTCTCTTTCTTCTTTTCCCAATATATCCCACTCTCACCCCTTAATTTTAATTTTTTAAGATATCATCCTTTCATATTCAACTCATCCTGTGCCCTATGTCTATATGTATATAATCTCTCCAACTACCCTAAAACTGAGAAAAGTTTCAAGAGTTACAAATATTATCTTTCCATGTACGAATATAAGCAGTTAAACTTTAATAAGTCCCTAGTGATTTCTCTTTCCTGTTCACCCTTTCATGCTTCTCTTGATTTTGAAAGTCAAATTTTCTATTTAAGTCTAGTCTCTTCATCAAGAACGCTTGACATTTCTCTATTTTGTTGAATGACCATTTTTTTCCCCTGAAGTATTATACTCAGTTTTGCTCAGTAGGTGATTCTTGGTTTTAATCCTAGTTCCTCTGCCCTCCAGAATATCATATTCCAAGCCCTTCAGTCCCTTAATGTAGAAACTGCTAGATATTGTGTTATCCTGATTGTGTTTCCACAATACTCAATCTGTTTCTTTCTGGCTTGCTTGCAATATTTTCTGCTTGACCTGGGAGCTCTGGAATTTGGCTACAATATTCCTAGGAGTTTTCCTTTTGGAATCTCTTTCAGGAGGCAATCAGTGGATTCTTTCAATATCTATTTTACCCTCTGGTTCTAGAATATCAGGGCAGTTTTCCTTGATAATTTCTTGAAAGATGATATCTAGGCTCTTTTTTTTGATGATGGCTTTCAGGTAGTCTCATAATTTTAAAATTATCTTATTCTGGATACATTTTCCAGGTTAGTTATTTTTCCAGTGAGATATTTCACATTGTCTGCTATTTTTTGATTCTTTTGATTTTGTTTTATAATTTTTTGATTTTTCATAAAGTCATTAGCTTCCATCTGCTCCACTCTAATCTTTAAGGAATTATTTTCTTCAGTGACCTTTTGCACCACCTTTTCCATCTGGCCAATTCTGCTTTTAAAGGCATTCTTCTCCTCATTGGCTCTTTGAATCTCTTTTGTCATTTAGATTAGTTTAATTTTTAAGGTGTTATTTTCTTAAACATTTTTGGGGTCTCCTTTAGCAACCAGTTGACTCTTTTTTCATGATTTTCTTGCTTCACTTTCATTTCTCTTCCCAATTTTTGCTCTACTTCTCTAATTTGATTTTCAAAATCCTTTTTGAGTTCTTTCGTGACCTGAGACCAATTCATATTTTTCTTTCAGGCTTTGGATACAGGAGCATTGACTTTGTTATCTTCTGTTTGTATATTTTGGTCTTCCTTGTCACCAAAGTAAGATTCTATAGTCTGATTCTTTTTTGTTATTTTTTGCTCATTTCCCCAGCCATTTACTTGACTTTTGAGCTCTTTGTTAAGGTAGTTCTTTGCTTCCAGTGTGGGTAGAGACAGTGTACTGTCAGCAGCTTGTTCCCCCACAAGCTGTGGCTCTAGAGCTCCAGAAAGAACAGCTGCTTCTGCCCCTGCTGCTGCTGCTTCAGGCCTCTCCACTCCCTCTGTCACCTTGGGACTGGGGCCGAACCACTCTACTCTCTCACACAGGTCCAACAGGTTTTTTCCACTAACCTTCCAATTTGTACTCAGCTCAAAAAGTCTATAAATCACCACATGTGCCCAAGATCCAGTCCCCCTGAGGCCTGCTCAGGTCCTGTCCATCACAGTTTGGCCCACATTGTTCTGTGTTCTGCTCCCAGGGTGGTGCAATAGATGCTTCCTGTTGACTTTCCAGGTTGTCTTGGGCTGGAGATTTGTTTCATTCCAGCATTCTGTGGGTTCTGAAGCTCCAGAATTTGTTTACAGTCATTTTTATAGGTATTTGGCTGGACTTGGGGGGAGAGCTCTAGCAATTCTCTGCTTCTACTCTGCCGTCTTGACTCCACCCCAAAAGTAATTATTTTTCTAGTCTTAGCAGTATTGGCATTCATTTAGAAAACATTCTAAGAGGTAGTGAAGAGTAATAAGTAATAATAAGCTCCAGTTCAGGGACTCTACATATTTTTATCCTGAACTATTTGAAGTTTGATTTCTATAAAACCAGGATGCTTATTAAACTCTATCTAGTTGTTCCCTCCTCTTTACTGAATTCTAAGATAGAGTGGTTTCTTGCTCCCAAGAACTCATCATTTCAACTTCAGAAACCAGTGCCTCCTTGTTGCTCAGAATCAGATTCAGGATAGCAATTTCTTTTGTTACTTCCTTCATTAAAAAAGAAATATCATTAAGGCAAAGCAAGAATTTGTCTGTTAAAATAAAGCTAAATCAATAAATCAATCTTTTGACAAGTATTAAGCACCTATTATGTTCCAGAAGCTGGGTAAGACCCTGGGGGGATACAAATGCAAAGAATGAAACAATCCATACTGCAAGGAGATTACATTTTAGTGAGGGGAGATAACAAATAGCATACTTCTACACCTCTCTTTTTAAACAATAATAAATAGAAATTAATTTTCTCTCTCTCACATGCACCATCCCATCAAGAAAAAGAAAAACAAAGAAATTTCTTGCAACAAATATGCATAGAACATAAATTCCCCCATTGGCTGTATATAAAAGCAGAGATATCTCATTCTGTATCCTAAATCTATTACCTCTCTGTCACAGATAGCGTGTTTCATAATAGGTTCTCCAGAATAATGAATAATCATTTTATTGATCAGAATTCTCACAGCTTTCAAAATTGTTTATATAGTGTTGGTATTGTATAAATGGTCATTGTATTAATAATAGCTTTTACAATTTTCAAAGTTGTTTATATCTATAGTATTGTTATTGTATAATTTTTCTCCTGTTTCTACTCATTTTATTCTTGTTCAGTTTATAAAAGTCCTCAAAATTGTTCATTTTTTAATATTGATATTTTAGCATAAATTGCTTTTCTGATTCTGTTTACTTCACTTTTCATTATTCAAACAAGTCTTTTTGAAATCACTTCATATAGCACAATAGTATTCTATAACATTTATATAGGCCAACTTATTTACCCATTCTTTATTTGATAGGCATCTCCTTACTTTCCACTTTTTTCCACCACAAAAAGAGCTGTTAAAAATAGTACCTATATACTTCTTTCCCTCTTTCCTTGATCTATTTGGGGCATAGACTTCCAGACAAAAGAAAAAATACTGTATTCAGACAGACAAAAGACAATTCAAATATCAAGGAAATAAATTAAAATTATATGATATTTAGTAGCTATTACTATAAAGAAGAGGAGAAGACGGAATGAGATATTCCAAAAGGCAAAAGATAAATGACCAACAACCAAGAATAGTTTGCTGAAAATAATTGAGTATGATCTTACATGAAAAAAATGGACCTTCAATGAGATAAAGGATTTTCAAATGTCCTTAATGAAAATAAAAAGACTTGAAAAGGAACTTTAAAATACAAATATGAGAGTTAAAAAAGGTAACTAAAGTAAGCAATCAGAAGTAATTTTGTAAAGATGAACTATTTATATTCTAATGGAGAAATGGTAATGTTTAAAGGAATCATTTAGAATCCTTATGTCACAAAGCGTCGTAGAGGTAGTCATTTTAGACAGAAAGCCTATGTAAATAGTTTTGTTATGTTTTAAGAAAAAAGAAAAGGGGGAGTAGAGGATTTTTAGGGGAAGAAAGGAGAAAAGATGGGAAAAGCTGTTAAAACACATAATCTGGTTTTACAAATGGAAATATATCCACATATGAAAGGAATAGAGAGTTTGAACATTACTTGAACTTCATTTTCCTCTAAACTGCTCAAAAGAAGGAAGAGCACATGCACACGCATACGGTCAAAGAGTTTGATATAAAAATATATCCAAATGAACAGGAATACATATATAACGAGGGAGAAGGGAAAGAGGAATAGCAGAATGAGGGTAGGTTCAGGGAAGGATTAGTCATAAGTAAAAATAAACCATAAACTTAGGGGATAATCAAAAGAAGGCTAATGGGGAGAGATGAGTTTAGAGGATAAAAGAAGAATCGAGGGAAATAGTTAATTATAATACCAGAGTGTTAATGGGATGTATTCACCCATAAAATAAAAGAGGTTAGCAAATGAATTAGAAAGCAAAATCCAGCAATATGTTTTGCTCATAAGAAGTACATTTGAAACATAAAGTTGTGAAACTCACAAGTTAAAATAAGGGATTGGAGCAAAACACAAAAAAAGCAGGAATAGCAATTATATTTTCATCCCACTAAATCTCAGTGATACCTATGAGAATGAAGGTAACTACTTATCTTAATCTCTTCACTTTTTTATTACTCATACATTGTATTTATTTATGGACATTAAATATACCAAGTTTTGTTCTTGGCTCTTTTCTAGGATTTTATTTCCTTTCAATTGCTGATTCCCTCTTCTCACAATTTTTCAGTGCTATGCCTTATACTTCTGACTACAAATGCCTTGTATGTTTGGGGTACAAGGCATTTAGGGACCCCTGGTGCAAGGGCTTGGTGAGCCCTTTTCAGGGCTGCTCATACATCATCACCCAATTTTCATTTGTGGTTCCTGTATCACCAAGACAATATTCACAGAACTGATGGTGACTATGAATATGCTAGAGTAGTTCTGGATCACAAAGCATAACAGACTCTCCATATGGAAGGCAGACACCAGAAAGCCAAATCCCAACATCAGAATACCAAATCCATCAAAGTAACCAAGAAGTCAATACACATTAGCTGCAGAGGACAACACCATTCCCAAGCTTTCCCCCTTCATCTCCTTAGCCCCCTCCTCCAACCCCACTGGGGTCTTTCCACAAGCAAATACTCATAACCCTAGCTGTCTGCCTGCCTGTGTCCTCTCCTTTGCCCTAACTGATCTCACCAACTTCCTCCCAGCTCTGCTCCACCCTTCTTGTTCCATCCATTCAGCAAGCTCCTCCCACCACATGTGACTTAGACTTCCATGTGATTTAAGCAGGTCATATGGGCCTATTAATGGGTGGGAAAGATCTTCAATTTAAGCAAAAATACATTAACAATACAGCTCCAAGAAACTGTAGTAAATGCAGTGGCCACACCCTGGTAAACTGTCTTGACAAACAGGCTAAAACAGGTTGAGGATAACTAACACGTATCAAACCAGTCAGTGAGTAAGGAGAATGTCTACCCCAAACATGTGGAGACTTGTCCTAGCAGAATGCATGGATAAGAACAATTTGTTTTAATAACCGTGAAGGCAGCTGAAGCAGGTGCTATGGAACACTTAGAACTTGGTCAGACATCAAAAATACCAAGATCATCCACTGAATCTTGCGCCATTACCATTTTTCTTGACTTTGTCTTACCATTGGACTTTGGTGATTCAGGAAGAGTGAGACAATAACTTTGCAAAACTCTACCTCACTTAAATCCAATTTATGTGCAAGTCAAGACATCCCTGTGATGCCATAAGTCCTCTGAAAACAAAGGACGAACATCAACAATAGCAATGGTGGATATGAGGGAGAATCATGGATATTTTGTCATTGTAGAGCTACTCATTCAGAAGTAGTGCCTTTCTCGTTAGTATTCAATAATCAGGGTCAAGCTATGTTCAACATTGTGTTGGGAAATCAAAAATTGATATCAGTTTACTATATAATGTATCTTTGCAAGACTGTATGCTGAATGACTACACATGCAGAATCTATGACATATTGCTTACCTTCTCAATCAGAAAAGGAAGGGAGGGAGGGAGAAAATTTGCAGCTAAAAATTTGAACAAGGAATTTTAAAATTGCTTTTACAAGTAATTGGGAAGAAAATAAAATATTAATTTTTTGAAAAAAAAAGGAACTTATGCTGGAATTTCAATAGTCTTAGGATAGATGGATTGGGGGAATAGATGGTCCAGTTTGAGATTCAAATGGGTAAATAGAAAGCTAATTTGAGGTCAAATTCAATTATTTACAAAAATAACAACAACCCAAAATGAAAAATAAACTGATCTAGAGGACTAGACAGGAGTAGTGAGCTGAATCAAAGGGCAAAAAGATTCATAACCAAGATGAGGAAAATGGAAAGGGAGAGAGATGGACTGTATAGAACAAGGCAAAGAGGCAAATGTCCCAGTAGAGCAAATCACAGAGTGTTGGTGACTGCTTTATATGAGAAGTCAAGACTGAGATTGACCTTTTCTGTCAGTGGAAACAAGTTACAGTTCCTCTTCCCTCAGTGCCCATGTAGCTGGACACTATCATTCCCTATAGCTAGGCATGGGAAACCTGTGACCTTGAGGCCACATGTAGCCCTCTAGGTCCTCAAATGTGTCCCTTTGACTGAATCCAAAGCCTTGAGGCCACAGGTTTCCCACCCCTGCAGACAGTTTAAGGCCATGGTAGAGTGGTATAGAATTAGTTTAAGACCACCATGACTCTGAGACTGAGAGGTGATATTCTCTGTACCTGTTTTCATCAGCAAAGCTGTTTTTTTCTACTGATAACCCACCTGGTCTCATTCCACATAGGTTAGCAAACTTCTACTCCTTTTATCTCTCTCAATTCCCAGTGATATTCAATCCCTGTAACAGTTTATTTGAGTTCATTCTCCCAACCATGACTCACAGTGATAATTTGGATACCCAGAAGGTTATGGACTCCAGGGAGTAATCGGAGATGACTGGACCTTCTGAAAGTATTTTTTGGTATCTTCTAGTCACTGTATCTCCCCCTAATATTGATCAATAAGTTGACATTGATTAGCTTTTACAAGAGAACATTTACTGAGAAGGTATAACATGGACAGAAATTACAAAAATATCCCTCAAGTGGGGACATATCCTGCCTTGTACATATAATGTCCCTGGGCTTAAATTTAAACGTAAAAGTAGAACGCATACATATTGAGAACCTGTGGGGCCTAGGAATATCTTGCACTTGGTCCTGGGAGTCCTTTTCTCCCTGAAAGGAGTCTCCACCACATTTATGTCTGGCTTGCTCATCTGTGTTGGCTCTTTTCATGGCTGGGAGTGGAAGTATACTGGAGCCAAATTGTATAGGTTTTTATGAGAACTAATGGTTAAATTTTCAGAGTGAGCATTTTTACCTCAGAAATTGACAAAAATAAGAGCTTGATTTATTGTTTTGTTGCTTGTGTTGACAAGAAAGCAATGGAGAATTAGGCAGATTAAACTTAATAGCATGTGGAATATACTTTTGTTGTTGTCGGAGAGCTGGTTGTTAAACATTTACCCATGCACTCCTGGCTAAGTATCTGCTGAAAGGCTAGTCCATTGCTGACCTGAGCTAGAAAAGTCCACTCAGCTGCTCCTTAATATACTTGGCTGCTGAGGTTACCAGTAGACTATTACCTATTCCAATAGCTGAGGAGATTAGTCCTGACTTTTCTGATCTGTTGAAACTCACAATTGACCTGTTGGTCAGTTTCAGCTCCTCATATTCATTTACCTATGATCAGGAAAGTATAAACACAAAAGAGTCAAAAGAAAAAGCGAAGCTAGGCACAGAGACAGAGAGACAGAAAGAGAAAAAAAAGATAGAAATAGAGAGATTATCCACTCAAACTTTTTTGAATACAGTTTCAGCTCAACCTCTTCTGCATTTCTAGTCCTTACAGGTATCTAACCAAGCAAATGGTATTTTATCACAACACAGCATTAACCCTGAGTCAGTCCAGCTTCTGAAATTCCATGTATTGGATTGGTAGTACTCATAGGACATTGAATATATTCTATGTAACACAACAGGGAGGTCAATTTTCACCTGTTCTAAGGACTGACATTGGCTAGTCCTCTCATTCCATCTTAACTACTGATGACTAGCCAGTTAGTCTGGGGCAGTTAGGTGGTGCAATGGATAGAGCACTAGTGCAGGAGTCAGGAGGACCTGAGTTCCAATCTCACCTCAGACACTTGACACTCACTAGCTGTGTGACCTTGGGCAAGTCACTTAACCCCAATTGCCTCATCCTAGGTCATCTCCAGTCATCCTGATGAACATCTGGCCACTGGATTCAGATGGCTCTGGAGGAGAAGTGAGGCTGGTGTCCCGCACAGCCCTCTCTCACTCAAAACAAAGTCAAGTGCAAGTCATATCATTATTTCTATGATGGAATGGTCTTCTTTGGCAATGAAGGATAAACATACACACCTACTGAAGACTAAACCACCCTACGCTCCATTTTTCATACTCATTCATTTAAATCCTATCCCTATCCCAAGGCCCACCTCAGATCTGTTTGCCTTTTCTACCACACATACACATGCACTCACTTCTCTTCATGTCTTCCTCTCATACTCCCTCCAGTTTCTGGCACTATTTATAGAGAACTGGTTCCTCTGGAAGAAAGTTCATTAATGGGACACATTTCTAGTATTGGTTGTACTTTCTCTCATGCACTTGACTCACTGCTACTTGAGGGTAAGTCAGAATACTCCTTTTTCCCAAACAGCACTTGAAGACTTGCCCATCGTCATTCATCAACTTCTCTTTCTTTGAGTTTCACTCTATTCAGATTTACTATCCAATCCAATCTTGGTGGATATTATCTATTGACCCTCAAGATATTCTCCCTCCCTTCTTAGTGAGATCAGTGCCTGGCCTATAGTCTCCTCCATCCCAACTCCTGATCTTACAGTAGGAAATTTCAATGTACATGATGATGTTTCTTAAAATACCATACCTCCGTATTCCTCAATCTGCTTCCTCTTTTATTCTGCCTTAGCTACAGAAGGATGATTGTGTACCCTTGATCTTGCCATCTCTCACTTCTGTGATCCCAAATTGTGAAATTCTTTTATCCAATCATGGTTTCCTATTATTTCATCTCTCCCTGTAACTTTCTTCTCTTAAACCTATTCTGTATCCTCCCCTTGACCTCCAAACCTTTCACTACTGTCTTTCAACTTGGGAACTCTCAGTTCATAGCTGATATTATACTTTATTCTTGAATTTCTTACACTGCACTGTTCGTGGCAATGCCCACATTGCTGAGTTCAAAGATTCTCTTGGTGTCTTCCACTCACTGAGACATTCTGTACGTTGCTCCCTCAATGCTTTCAAGATTTTGTTTTTTCCAATACTGAGTTCTCTGTGTACATACCTGTGTACATACCAACTGCTACAGCTTCTCTTCTCAACTTTAATTTCCAGCGTTCTTGTCCTTCATACTCCTTCAAATGGCACATTAAAGAATAAGTTGTTGAGTCCAAAGATGATTCTCTGATAATGATGAAAATATACCATTATAAAAATATTCAAGAATTTGTTTCATCATCCAAAAGACAAATACCCTTGGAAAGACGTGGCTCATTTGGGTTTAATGAAAAGTTTTCTGTTGATATATTGTTTTCTTCCACTGCTTTTTACTCATCTTATAAAGCAGTATTGCTTGTAATACTTCTTGTAATCTTCCATCCACCTACATAGTGTTTTACAAATAGGTTTGTGCTCTAAACAAATATTGCCCTTGGCTGTCTTCACTCTGTTTGGCAGGAAGATCAAATGTTTGCTGGCTAAAGTGGTCTCTGTGCTTCTTTGGCTTCCTCATTGTGGTGACTATTACAAATTCATAAAATGTGGAGTTGGAAGGGACATTAGGGGTCATAATCCAAATCTCTCATTTTATAGGGAAAGAAATGTAGGCCCGTAGAGGTTAGCTGAAATTGTTTAAGCTAGTGTATGGAAGAACTACAATTTGAACCCATTTCTTCTGACTTCAAATCTAGTGCTCTGACATGGATTAAAATTAACTTTTTAAATGTAAAAATCAATCAGATAGACATCTAAATCAAAGGACAAAATCTTGCCCAAACCCTTTAGCAAGGCTGAATATCAGTTTAAATTTTTGCTGGAAATTATGACAAAGTCAATATCCAAACTTTTTTCCATTTCCCAATTTTTAGCATTAATGGATTGAATAGGTCAGGCTAGATTTTGGCGTTTTACGGAACCAGAGATGCTATCTAATCCAATCCCCCCATTTTATAGATAAGGAAAATGAGGCCTAGAGAAATAATCCACATTGAAGGTCCCATAGGTAATGATTGTGTCAGGATTTGAACCAGGTCCTTTTGCTCTCAATCCAGTGCTCTTTCCTACTCCCCTGTGCCCAGCTTCCAAATTGAAGCTGTTAAAGTTTTTGGAGTACTAGACCTGCTATTGTGAAGACCCGAGTTCAAATTTGGTATCATCTACCATTACTCTCTATGATCAAGGTCAAGACATTTAACCTTGGCAGCTAAGTGGTGAACAGAGTGCTCGGCCTAGAATCAGGAAAACCTAATTTTGCTTCAGACCCATACGATCTGTGTGAACCTGACAAGTCACTTACCCTCTGTCTGCCTCAGTTTCCTCAACTGTCAAATGGGAATAATAGAACCTACCTTACAAGGTTATGGTGAGAATCAAATTTAAAAAGTGTTTTACACAGTGCCTGACACATAGTAGGTGTGAGCCATTAATAAATACTTATCCCTTGCTTATTTAACCTATCCCAGCTTTATTTCCTAATGTATAAAATGGGGATAATAATAGTATCTACCTCACAGGGTTCTTGTGAGCACCAAAATATGCTAATGTATGTAAAATGCTCTGTAAACTTTAAGCTTTATATAAATTCTAGGTATCATCACCATCACCACTATCATCATTGTCATCTGAGCCAGTAAATCTAATGGCTGGCAAATTCAGACTGCAGAAGGATATCTTAAGCCCTGTAAGGTCTGATGTACCCAAGCAAGAATTCCTTGGTCCAAATTGTAGGGCGTTTCTGTCAGTGAAGGTGTACAAACAGGAACCCTAGGAGGACCCATGACCACAGGTGAACCCGATAGGAGGAAGGCACTAGCTGCTGCTGGTGAGCAGAGCTGGCATCCCCACCTACTTCCAGACACATTTCTATGTTTCCTGCGGGCCCTCAAAGGTTTCACAGAGCACAGCCATGCTTCTATGGTCTGGTGACTCTAGCCCAGTGCTTATCATGACGTCTTGTGTGTACCTGTGGCTCTCAGGGTCTGTAAGATGACAAGAAGTACTGATATTGTCTGAACTGGGGTTTGGGATTTTTAGTTTGGCTTTTTTCTGTTCTGTCGTGAGAAAAGAAAAAAGTCCTGTCCTTACCATCATGGGAACATATAAGTGAGGAAGTGGGACTGGTGCATCTCTGGGATTAGCAGCATTTAGCAGAGCCAGAGCGAGAAAATAGACTAGGAGAGCCACAAAGAGGGTGTAGTTCAAGTTCAAGTTTGAGAGCAGGGGGTGGGAGCCAGGAGCTAGGGAAAGGAAGCCAAGTGTAGGAAGACAAGTCATTTTTTAAAATTTTTAGGTTTTAAGATGTGTCAGTTCCCCTTTCAGGGTTAGGGAGCCAGTGGAATTTGCCAAGAGCCTGAGAATAGCCCCATTTACCAGTCCCTAAGGGGTGGGGTTGAAGGTAGTTTAAGTGGATAAACAGAAATCCAGTTGAGAGCTAGGAGCTTTGAACTGAGTCTGAAAGCAAAAAGATCCAAAGCTAAGGAGTTGGGGGGGTAGGGGAGGGTCAATGGATTAAAATGAGGAAATTATCATGGGGCAAGAGGAATGATCGACAATTTGTTTCATTTTAAAAATCATCCTGAAACAACAGCCTTACATGGTGCTTCCCATTCCATTTCCTGGCTCATCTACATGTAGCCCTTTTTGGGAGGTGAGGAAAATCTAGGGGAAGTGGAAAGTCAGGGATCCAAAATCTCTTCTTGCTGTGGCATACCCTCTTCCCCAGGATGTGATCACAGTGCTGTCCTCTGAGCAGGTATAGAACCCTAATTCTTAGTTTCTGATGCTTTACAATCTTTAGCTCCCAGGATACTTGACAATGGTGGGTAGGGGTATAAAAATAAAGGATTTTCCTTTAGGAGTCTCTCTTTGTTGGGATGGAAGAAAATGGGCAGAACACAGTGCAGCTGAACTGTGAGGCATGAAAGGTTGGTGTTGGGGCAAAACAACCTTTGTTGAAGGGCGTTATAATGTTAAGGGTTTTTTTCTTTTGACTTTTTAATATGAATAATGATGATGAAGATTAAGAAATGCATGAGTATTGTATTGTTATATTTTAACTTTGACAGACCTCAGTTTTCTTATCTGTAAAATAAAGGAATTGGACTCCATGGCATCCAAGGTGTCTTACAGGTCTACACCTATGATCTTATGATAATGAATATACAGCATATCTGGTGGATGATTCCTTATCTCAGCTGAGTCCTGCAGCACCCATGCTGGACTATTTGCAAAACCGGATATGGACTTGACTCCTGGACTTTCAGACTCCCTAGACACATAGATAACTGAGTTGGCTTGTTTTCCTGACATTTTGGAACTCATGAGGTCATAGCTTCCTATTCCTCTGGCTAAAATTAAAGAAAAAAGGCTGAGGCAAAGAGCAGAGGGCAGTTTTTATAGGCCCATGTGTTGACCTCAGACAAGGAAGGTCCAAGTCCTCTTCCCCTTACAGTATTGTCATCAGCAAAGGAGTTAAACCAAGCCAGAGAGAGAGAGGCTGAGCCCTTGCCTTTAGCCCCAATTCCACAAATGCAGCCAATCAAAGAGGCTGTCATTCACTGTGGGGTTAGCAGACTGGAACCAGTTACAGAATGCCTATGCATGCCCCAAATAATCTCTAATACTCCAGCACTACATGCCATCATGACTCTCCCAGAGTCAGGCTTCCCAGCTCTTCCTCGCAGAAGGTGCATCAATCTTACAATGCACAACTTCACTGTTAAACTATAATCTTACGGAGTTGCAGTCTACTGAGAATTCATTGTCTGTTTTCATGAGCTACTTAGAGCAAAGACAAAATCAGCATCAACTTAACTCCATGATCCAGCAGGAGGCAGGAGAAAGAATGCTGGACCTGGAGTCAGGGCAGGCCTAAGTTTGAAGTTTCCCTGTGGAATTCACTCATCAGATCACTATGAAGAAGTCACTTAACCTCTGACTCTTATGGTTTCCCATCTGTAAAATGAGCAATGTAAAGTGTGCTATGAAGCAATGTGTATAAAGTCCTTTTCAAATCTTAAAATGCTATGTTAATGTCTGTTATTCTTATTATTTATTAGCCACAAATAATCATTGGAAGAATATTGGTGTTAAAGATACGGATAATCATTTAGCATGTCGTTTTTGAACTCTTATCATGTACTAAGCATTGTGCTCTTATAGAACTATAATATAAGATAAAATGCAAAAGTACAAAAAGAGTAATATGTATGTAAAATAGGGAAGCATAAGTTGGAAACAAGTAAAACTTTGAACTGGAATGATTTCTTTTTAAGAAATACAATTAATGAGGCAGTTAAGTAGCACAGTGCATAGAGGACCTGCCCTAGAGGACCTTAGTTTAAATCTGGCCTCAGACACTTACTAGCTAGCATGACTCTGGGCAAGTCACTTAACCCCAATTACCTCCTCCACCCTGGCCCCCAAAAGAAATAAAGTTAACCTCAGGGCTCTAGACTGACTTTCAAGATTGCTTTAAATCAAATCCTTACTTTTCTTTATGTCTGAGACCCAGCCAGATAGACATTAGCTTTTATCTTGGAGCCAAGGAAGAAATCCACACTCAGCATTTGATTAAGGTTCTTTATTGGCAAGACTACCTTACAGGAACAATGCACTCCATCTGTAGTCATCTCTGGTCCTGAGATTCCCAGACATGCTGGGGTACAGTGGAAGTGCAGGATTTGCTTCTGATAGGAGATTGTAGACTTCTACAAAGTGGCAGAACACTTAGTTTGGTGCTAAATGCTCAAGATTTGATATATTTTCAAGGAGTATGAGTCAGCAATAGTTGAAACGCTGAACAAATTGGCCTCTGGCATGCAAATTAAAGAGACGAATAATAGATAATGATGATTTACCTAATGATAGGTAAATACTATAGAATTCTCTAATAGGATCTCTCAAGTGAGGACATGCTAGTACAGTAATGCTATAAATCAATCAGTGAGAAGGTAAAGTTATAAAGGAATCAGATCACAGAATTATAACCCTTCACATTTAAGGGGAAAGTAGCCTAGTGGATGGAGCGTTAGATTTGGAGTCCGGAAGACCTAAGTCTAAATCTAACTTTTGGCACTAGCTGTATGATCCTAGGTAATTGACCAGGTGTGCCTCAGATAGGTCCCTTGAGTTGGGTTCTGTATTGATGGTGAAAGTTCTGGTCAGATTCTTTGCATGTACAATGCAAGTTAAAAAAATCACTATCTACCTTGGTCTGGAGGTGAGAGAGACTATGGGTAAAGGAAGCAAGCATACGAAAGGAGCCATTTCAAAAGGTGGAAAGGGACAGTAGAAAAGTTCTAGATTAGGAATATGAGGATCTAGATTTTAATCCTCTTTCTGTCACTTCGCATGTGACTTTGGCGAAGTCCCTTAACTTCTCCTTCTGTCTAAAATGAAAGGGTTGGACTAGTTGACTTCTGAGGTCCTTCCCAACTCTAAATCTATGATTTTACATGATTTCTCTGACTTACTATGATGTGAAAATTCCAACCAAACTCAGCTACATACCAATGAACCAGAGGGTCAACAATTCCAAAGAGAAACACCAGTGATGTAATGTATTCCCTAATCCCTGCGAAAGCTAATCCAGCAAATGACTGATCTAGGTCTGAACTGGAGACAAATAGGTTCCTCCAAAGACCCATCCAGAACTAGATGAGTATCCACTGTGAAAATAACAGAATCCCTGTGTCAGGGTCCAGACATCTTCAATTGCCAGGACCTCTGACATGTCTGGGTAAAGTGGGGCTTAGTCCTCTCTACTTAGTCCTTGTAGCAGAGCATAGTGTGCTAGCCAAGTACTGTGGTAAGGGACAGAATTTAGCACTAGCAAAGCTGTTCCTAGTTAGGGATTACAATGAGATATGGAATCTGAAGAAAATCACTAAGGCTTTGGGAAAGGGTAGAACCTGACCTTTGACAGGGTCCCAGTCCAGAAATGTACAAAGGGGCATATCTCCGGGTGTCACCAGGATTCCAACTGAGTGACAGGGAAGAGTGTAGACTACAGAATCTCACAATCAGTTTACTGAGAACCATGACCTCTGCCTTGGGTCATCCAGATCACAAGTACTGAGGAGACAGAGCCAACAAGAATTATCGATGAGGCTTCCTATCTGTCCCACTCCAGGTTTGGGAATGAGAACCTATTGTGGCTTCTTTCAACCCTTCACTCCTACCCTGGGTCTTGCACTGAGATATTATAGTTACAATAGCTACAGCAATTTCGGACCCAAGAAAAGTTTGAAAGAAATAGGAGTGGTCCCTTTGTCAGTCATCCTTAGTGGAGAGGTTACAAAAATTGAGTGAATGAGTCTGACACAATGAAGAAATGCTGTGAGTTAAGAGAATCTCAAGATAAAATCGCATAAGAAAATTATTCTGCAATAATTATGAGTGTAATAAAAAAAGAATGAATTAGAAGAATTCTAAACACAAAAAGAATAAATGAAGCAAGAAATAAAGAACAAAAGTAGAGCTTTTGAGAAAAAACTTAGAATGAGAATAAAAACTTAAAAACAGATAATGAAAAGCTTATCAAAGCAGCAGACACTGAGAAAAATAAAATGGAGCAAACTGACCTCAAAAATTTAGTGATATAACAGGAAATATTGGAACAAAATCAGGACACTAAAAAATTGGGATATGTGTGATATTTTTTATCAAAACCAACTGACCTGGAAAAGTTTGAGAAGAAAAACAATCTTTTTTTTTTTTTTTTTTAAATGGAATTTTTTTTTTTTTATTAATTTTTTTATTTTTTTTAATGTTTAACAATCACTGCCATACAATTGCGATTTTATCCCTCCCCACCCACCCCCCACTACCTCCCTCCCTCCCCACGACTGCATACAATTCTGTATAGATTCTACATATACTTTCCTATTGAGTATATTATCACTATCGTCATGCTATGTAGTCAGACTAAGATAAATGAAAGAATCCGTATAACAAATCAGAACATGATACACAAACAGATACACATACACAAACATGATCTGCTACATTATGTGAGTGACTTCCATATTTCTCTCTCTGAGTGTGGAAGGCTTTTTGCCTTGAGGTCCACCATTGGGATTTTTTTTTTTTTTTCAGAAGTTCTTGTGTTATTACAAAAATCTAAGTCTACCAGAAAAAACTCTCACACACTGTGGTTGTTGCTGTGCATAAAGTTCTCCTGGTTCTGCTCCTTTCACTCAGCATCAGGTCATATAAGTCCTTCCAGGCCTCTCTGAAGTCTTCTTGTTCATCATTTCTTATGGCACAATAGTACTCCATTACATTCATATACCATAATTTATTCAGCCATTCCCCAATTGATGGACATCCCCTTGACTTCCAGTTTTTGGCAACTACATAGAGTGCTGCTATAAATATTTTTGTACATGTGGGACCCTTTCCCATTTTTATGATCTCTTGGGGATATAGTCCTAGTAGCGATATTGCTGGGTCAAAGGGTATGCACATTTTTGTAGCCCTTTGGGCATAGTTCCAAATTGCTCTCCAGAATGGTTGGATGCGCTCACAGCTCCACCAACAATGAATTAGTGTTCCAACTCTCCCACATCCTCTCCAGCATTTATCATTTTCTTGTTCTGTCATGTTTGCCAATCTTATAGGTGTGATGTGGTACCTCAGAGTTGTTTTGATTTGCATCTCTCTAACCAATAGTGATTTAGAGCATTTTTTCATATGATTATAGATAGCTTTAATTTCTTCCTCTGAAAATTGCCTGTTCATATCCTTTGACCATTTATCAATTGGGGAATGACTTGTGTGATTATACATTTGGGTCAGTTCTCTATATATTCTAGAAATGAGGCCTTTATCCCCGAGCTTAGCTGTAAAAATTTTTTCCCAATTTACTACATCCCTCCGGATTTTGGTTGCATTGGGTTTGGTTGTGCAAAAACTTCTCAGTTTAATGTACTCAAAGTTATCCATTTTGCATTTCATAATGCATTCTATCTCTTCTTTAGTAAAGAATTCTTCCCTTCTCCATAGATCTGATAAATACACTATTCCTTGCTTCTCCAGTTTATTCATGGTATCAATCTTTATACCTAAATCATGTACCCATTTGGACTTTATTCTTGTGTACGGTGTCAGGTATGGGTGAAAAACAATCTTTATAATTATTTGACCACCTGGAAGTCATACCCAAACAAAAATTTGGATCGCACATTCAATAAACCATAAAATAAAACTGCCTAGAATTATTAGTCCTAAAAGTGAAAATAGAATGTTCTGAAAGATACCTTCAATTTAAAACACCTAGAAATATGATTTAAAAATTCCAGAGACTTCAAGTCAAAGAAAACAAACTGCAAACAGCTGAAGGAGGAAGGGAAGTAGAAAGAGAGAGAGAGAGAGAGAGAGATCACATACAAAGGAAGCATAGCAAGGATCACACAGGATTATGCAGTGTTTATAGGTTTGAAAAGGAAAATTTGGAATATGAATGTACCAATGCAATAAATAAGATAAATGAATGATGAACAAAAAGAATATGCACCCAAGATTAACATTCTGCAAAGATAAGAGTACAATCCCAGCGCACTGTGGATTTTTAGTAGAATCACTAAGTTCTAAGCTTGCCAGTTGGAAAAAAAAAAGAGTACGGTAATATCTTTGAAATGCAAACAAGAAAAGAAACAAAGGTAAACAAGTCTGAGCAGGTTGAAAGGGCTAAGTGATGACCAAATGCTCACAGACTTGGAAAGGGAGGGTGTGTGGGGGTAGGGGGGTGGGATAGATTTGGGGGGAGGGGTTATTGTCTCATCAGAATCTCACCATCTTCAAAGCTCAGAGGAAACAAAGCATGACAAAGTGAACACCTGAATATGTTACTGGTTAGGTTATGTATTACAGAGAGAAAAAAAAGAAAAAAAGAGAAAAAAAGGAGAGAAATGCACTAAAATACATCAGGAGGAGGAGGGAGAAATTTTCTATTTCTTGTAGTTGGTACATGATATGAGAAAAATTTATTGTCTTGGAGGTAGGAGTAGGGGAGCAGATAGCTCCTGAATCTACCTCTTTAGTCAACTTAGAAAGGGAAAGTTGGAGAAAAACGAATATAGGATGCAAACAAATATAATAAACTATAAAAAACAGGAAACTGAGCAGGTTTGGGGAGATGGAGGAGGGTAATTTTAGAAAGAGGATAGTATTGGGGATGGAATAGTCACAAGTAAGCCAACTTTCAGGATAGCTAAGTGGTGGAGTGCATAAAGCACTGGGCTTAGAATCAGGGAGACTCATCTTCATGAGTTCAAATCCAGTCTCAGACACTTACTAGTTATGTGACTGTAGTAAGCATCTAATCCTGCTTGTCTCAGTTTCTCATATGTAAAGTGAGCTAGAGAAGGAAATGGCAAACCTCCAGTATCTCTGTGAAGAAAACTCCCCCAAATGGGGCACCAAAGAGTCAGAAATGACTTAACAACAAGTGAGATGCAATTATAAAAGGAGACATTTTTACAAAAGGAGAAAAATGTCAAGACCCACTGATATGGGTTTGGATTGAATGAGAAGTAGGTGAGAGGAGTTGAATCAATCCATTCCAACTAAACATTACTAATGTCAACTCCAGTCCCATTCCTTCCTTACCTTCTTTTTCTTTGCAAAGGGTCAGTAGCTGGGCATGAAGAAGGGAAATGTTACTTTAGGATAATAGGCTAAAATGGAGATAAAAAGCCATCATCATGAACATGAATGTGAATGGGATAAACTAAACTGTAAAATAGAGGAAGGTAGCAAAGTAGATCTAAAAGCAGATTTCAATAGGACATTGCTTAAAAGAAATACTGAAGATATAAAGCTCCAACAGAATTAAAACAAGGGGTTGAAGTACATTCTACCATTAGTTTTTCATAATCACCTGTATAGAGGGTAATTTCTGCTATATGTAGGAAATAATGTGACTAGAATAGTATCAATCTTCTTCAACACTGAGTGACACAGAATTTAAATACTTAAGCTTCTTTAATTGAAGAAATATGATCCTGATATCCAAACCCGGGTGAGATTAAGGGAAAGAAACCTATAAACCAATAATTGATTATTGTATATTGATGCAAAACTTTGAAAAATATTAGCAAATTTGCTACCATAATATTTTAAAAAGATTATTCACTAGGCCCAGTTTGTATTTACATCAGGATTAGAGAATTGATTCAATATTAGGACCATAAGTAATTATAATTCCAAAAACCATACATATAATAGATTATATTAATAGCAAAAATCATCAAAATCACATCAGTATAATCAATAGAAGCAGTAAAGGCCTTTGGTAAAATATAGAATTTATTTATGTTCAAAATACTACAAAACATAAGAATAAATAATTTTCATTAATATGATCAACATTATCTATATTAAAACCAAAAACTAGCATAGTTTGTAATGAGCAAACAAGCCTTACCAAAAAGATCAGGGCGTTCATTGTCGTCACTATTATTTGATATACTTTTAAAATTGTTAGCTAGAGGAAAGAAAGAAATTGAGAGAATAAACACAAGTGAAGTGGAAACAAAATTATTTCTATTTGAAGATGATTATGATAGTTTATTTAAGGAATTTTATAGAGTCAAAAAATATAACCAGTAAAGTAAGATATAAAATAAAGCCACAAATATTATCAGTCTTTATGTACACTACTAATGAAACTCAGCAGGAAGAGATAGAACAAGAAATTTCATTCAAAATAAATATAAAATATGGAAAATTTCTGGGAGTTGAGCCATAGAGACACACATAGGACTTATAAGAATATAATTAAAATATTCTATGGAAATAAATAGACATAAATAATTAGAAAGGCATTAATGTTTCACATTAGGGCCATATCAATATAACAAAAATGACAATGTCACCTAAAGTTGTTTTACACATTTTGTACCATTCCAATTAAGCTACCTCTAGGGATTATTTTATACAACAATATGAAATAATTACAAAATTCATCTGAAAGAAGAAAAGGTTGGGAGCATTAGGGGAAATTAGAAAAAAAGAATGAAGATGATCTATCATCATCAGATCTCAAAGCATACTATAAAGCAGAAATTATCAAAACAGCTTTATGCTGATTAGGGATAATGACTGGAATTGTGATTTCATCAGTACAGGAAGCTCCTTCTCCAAAGCAGTTTGGCACCTTCTCTGCCATTTATTAGTCGTTTTGTTGTTGTAGGTCAGTCATTTTCAGCTGCGCCTGACACTTTGGGACTCCATTTGGTTGTTTTTTGGGGGTTTTTGTTTTGTTTTTGGCAAACATACTGGAGTGGTTTGCCCTTTCCTTCTCCAGCTCATTTTACAAATGAGGAAACTGGGGCAAACAGGGTTAAATGACTTGCCAAAGGTCACACAGCCACTATTTGTCACAGATGGTCATTGAATCTAGGTGCTCCTGACTTTGATGAATGTTCTCTATACGCTGTGTACTAAATAAATGCAATTGATTTTATGGTCTATCATTATCTGTTTTTAAAAATGACATGAACGATTCAGAGAAACATGGGAAAAGCAAGGCCAAGAACTTATGCACAGGGAAGTATGCAGAACTAGGAACCACCATAAAGTAAAAGAAAACATTGAAAAACTTCAGAACTCTGATCAATTCAGCAACCAATCACAAGGTTGAAAGTCTGATAGCAAAGCATGCCTCTAGCTTCTTGGCCAAGAAGATGTGATCTAGAGGTGCCGGATGAGACCTGTGTTTTCAGACATGACCAGTGTCTTGGTTATATTTCTTGACTGTACTTATTTGTTACAAGGGAGGGATGTAGTAGGGTTGGGAGCAGGGGACGTCAGCGGGAGGTGATGTGATAGAGATAAAAAAGAGTACAGCATAAGTAAAACATGAAATGGAAAAATTTGTAAAAAAAAAAAAAGTAGCAAAATGGGTAGTCATGAGTGGGGGAAGGGTATGCTTAGTCATAAACAGAGACAACCTATTGAAATTTTGCTTCAAAGTCAATAATAAAAAAAAAAAAAGAAAAAACCAGTAAGCCAGGTTTTCTAAATTGCTAAAAATTTGGATCCACTGCCTCAGAGAGGTCTAAGAAAGAGAATCTTGCTGCTAACTATGCCTGGCAATAGTAGTAACCAATTAAAAACAAAAATAAAAACAGTCAATTCTGTTGTTCAGTCATTTCAGTTACATCTGATTCTTTATAAACAAGCCTACTTGAGTTTTCTTGGCAAAGACACTGCAGTGGTTTATCGGTTCCTTCTCCAGCTCATGTTGCAGATGAGGAAACTGAGGCAAACAGGGGTAAATGACTTGCCCAGGGTCACACAGTTGGTGTTTGAGGTCAGATTGGAACTCATGAAGATGACTCTCTCTGACTCCAGGCAGCTTAGGTGCCTCTAATAATAATAATAATATCTAACATTCATACTGTACTTTAAGGCTTGCAAAGTACTTTATAAATATCATCTTATTTTAACCCTGTAGCAACCCTGGGAGAGAGGTGCTCCTCCTGTCCTCATTTTATAAATGAGAAAACTGAGTTCTCCCTAAAAATAGTCTTTTAGGCACTCACGTTTGATATTTGAACAATGTGGCTGGTACAACAGCAATGTGCTCTGTATGGTACTTTGAATGCTTGGCAGTGCAACGTGAGAAAGGACATTGTGTTCGGTACCAGGTAATCCTCAGAATCTTCCTAAGAAAATTCAAATGGAAGTAATTCAGACTCCTGGTGCTGGTAGACTGTACAACAATGAAGTCAGCACGATGACTCTATATACCTTCAGATTGGTGGGCATCCTGATACCTTTCTTTCAGATCCTTCCAAACACTACGTTTGCTCTGGTAATGCATGTGTCAACCTCCTCATTTATGGGTACATTCCTGGAAAGTATCCGGCCACGGTAAGTCAACTTATCCACACCATTCAAGATTATTCCATTTACCACAACTGATGGTTTCCCATATAGATGATGTGGTGTTGGCTGGTGGAGGTTCTGGGTTTTCTTGGTGTTGTTAGGTCAAAATGATCACAAATGGCAAAGAATTAATCCAGATTGCAGTTAAACATGACCCAGGGTCACAATGCTAGTAAGCACTTATTAAATGTTTATTGATGGATTACTGAAATGACCTGTGATTAGATATTACTTACTAATTGGCTTCCTTAATATAATCAAATTAGCTGATGGCAGTGACCCACTTGATCATCAAAACACTTTTTTTCTATATGAGTAATAACATTGCAATCCTGTCCTTGTCACCTATTAGCAGAAAGGATCCCAGGATCATAGATTTAAAGCTAGAAGGGACATTAGAGAATGTTAAGTCCACCGCATTTTATTGATGAAGAAACTAAGGACCAAAGAAGATAAATGATTGTCCCAGGGTTAAAATTTATTAAGTGTCTGCGGCAGGATTTGAATTCAGGTCTTCCTGATTCAATATATCTAGTGTTATATCCTCTACCATACTCACTCTAATTGTGAAATGTAAGCTCCTATGCAGTATTCCTATGCCATGAAGGCAGCTAGGAGTCACAGTGTCTAGAACGCCAGGCTTGGTTTCAGGAAGACCTGAGTTCAAATCTGGTCTCAGACACTTACTAGCTGGTGTGACTCTGGGCAAGTCACTTAACCTCCATTTGCCTTAATCCACTGGAGAAGGAAATGACAAAGCACTCCAGTATCATGGGCAATATCGGCATGTGAGGGTCCACTCTTTGTGAGTCAAACATAACTGAATGACTGAACGACAACGCAGTATTCCCCTAGGGTAGAGTCTGTTTTGTTTTTGACTTTGGGTCTCCAACGTCTTGAACAGTGCTTATGCTTTTAACAAATGCTTGGTGAATTGAATTGAATTAAGTGGGTAGAACAGTATCTGTTACATGAGAAGACTGAGTGTTTCTTGGATCATAGCAGTGGAGTGTGTTTCTTTAGGTTACTCAGTCCAAACATAATCTTTGAATAATTGGAGGACTTAGAATTCCCCATAGCTGGTTAAGTCTTCATGCCTAGGGGGCTTAATGGCTTTGAGGATGCTCTTACCTTGTTATGTACCCAATAATTTACATGTTGTTCTCTGTGTTAAAATGAACACTTCTTGAGGGAGAATAGAATCTGTGATCGCTGCCTTTCTGTATATTCTAGGCACTTAAAACAGCATCTGGCATGTAGTAAACATTTAATGAATGCTTATTGACGGATTGCTGTTGTCAAAATTCCTGTTGGTGTTCAGTCATGGCTGACTCTCGGTGACCCCATTTTGAGGTTTTCTTGGCAAAGATACTGGAGTGGTTTGTCATTTTCTTCTCCAGTTCATTTTATAGATGAAGAAACTGAGGCAAACCTGGTTAAGTGACTTGCATAGGGTCATACAACTAGGAAATGTCTGAGGTTTTCCTAACTCCAGGTGGGGTGATCTCTCCATTGATCTGCCTAGCCGCCTAGCTGCACTTTGTCAAAATGCCTGTAGAATTAAATATATGTACATTCATTAGAGATTGTGTGTATGTATAACACAATACATGTTTTCTAACTTAAGAATGAAGACATTTCTCATTTAAATTTTAGTCGATTTGAAATTAAATCTAATCTAAATTTTAACTAGAATTTTGTAATTTCAAAACAAATCAACAAAAACAGCAAATAGTATGAGCACTGAGTCTAACTCCCACTTTTGTACTGTCTATTAGGACAGAAGGTTAAAAACCAGTGTGGAGCAGCTGTGCATTTGAAATTAGAATAACTGTATTCCAGTCTTATTATCACTAAAATGTGTGACCCAGGACAAGCCATTTGGCCTTACTGGCATTCAGTTTCCTTCTTTGTAAGAATGAAAGGGAAAGATGTCCTCCAAGGTCTCTTCCTGCTGTAAATCCTATGACTAATGTAAATCCTAATGCTCCTTTGGCCACAGGGAAGAGTCCTATGCTTACAGGCAATGAGAAAAAAAATGGGGAAAAAAAAAGCAGAAATGAGGTACCCCCCAAATAGAGACAAATTAAAAACAACAACAACATTGGTTGGGGGAAGTAGAAAGAGCTTATGAAAGAAAAAAGTAATTGAATGAACATGGGTATGTTTTTAATTTATGTCAATTGAGAAGTAAGACCCATGAAAGCTATTTAAGGAATGGACATCCCCTTGGTATCAGAAGCAACTGAAACTAGTCCAGAAGGCATTTTTCCCCCTGTACTTCCTAAAAATACGATATGCCTCATAGGCAAAAGCATCAGTAAGAAGGTTCTCCTATTGCCTGGCATACTGCCCTGCCCCCAACCCCTCCTTCCTCCACACTACCTTCTGTTTCTGTCTGCAGTTCAAGTTAGGTATAATTAGTGGAATTAAGGACATTCATGAACATAAAATATATGTGTTTTTAACTGTGCTGTCAAACTGAGAGATGACATGGGTGGATGGAGGAAAAGTGAAACCTAATCTCCTAAGATCTTGGTGAAATCTCCTGAGCTTTCAAAACTACACCTAGTTCCGGAGCTTTTTCTAACTCAAGGGAATGAGAAATTCAAATGGATCTTCAAAGGGATGGTGTGTGTGTGTGTGTGTGTGTGTGTGTGTGTGTGTGTGTGTGTGGTGTGTGTACACGTGTGTGTGTTCTTTTACTTGTTGAAAGCTGAAAAAATTAGAGAGGAGATTTGATTAAACAGGAATGCAAGGGGGAATTTCTGAAGAAAAAGGTTGCTCTAATTTTATTTACTAAAGGAGAATATTTAAAGGCAATGCAAAAAGCTTCTTTGGGAAGTGGATTCATTGAGTCTTCTCAGATTGTGCAAATGCATGGGAGTGGGGTGAGGGATGGTTGTCCTGTATTGGAGGAATATCGGGCACTGGCTCCATGTCCTAGAGATTACCTGTACCTTAAATGTTTTTCTGGAGGGTGGGTTGAATACCACTGGCTTTCTCTTCCTGGAAACTGTCTATTATCACGGGAACTCATCTGCACTAGCTTGTTAAACTATGTCAGGAGAACATTTCCTAGGTTCTGAGGTCTGAGTTCCTTATTTTACTTAGTGTAGGGTCATTGCTGGACAACAGAAAGGTAACATGGTATAATGGACAGGGCAATCTATCTGTGGTCTAGCCTTAGGGAAGGGGTATAGTAGAAAGAGTGTTATATTTGCTATCAGGGCACCTAGGTTCCAGCACCAGCTCTGTCCCTTAATTTCTGTATGACCTTAGGCAAGTCACTTAAACTTTAAATATGTGGATTGAATGAGATGCCCCTAAGGTCCCTTTTGACTCTAACTGTGCGATCCTATAATTCTTATTGGTGGCATAATGTATGTTGGGGATCTGTTTTCCAGATTAGTCTAGGCCTAATAGATATCATCAAAACACTGAGTTTCAATTTAATAAAAAAAAATATAGCTAGGAGAGATGATTGAATCACATATGCTTTTTTTTTTTTTTTTTTGAGGCTGGGCATGTTTGTAAGCAATAGGGAAGTAGCCCCTAGAGAGAGAGAGAGAGAGCCTGGAGATTAATGAGAAGGTAGGGATAATATGAGGAACAGTCGGCTTGAGAAATCACATTGTACTGGGATAAGGGTGAATGCAGAGGAGTCTGCTTTGGCAAGGAGAAAGACCACCTTTTCAAGTGAGATGGGTGAAAGAGGGCCAAGTGAAAGCAGACATCTAAGTGATGGTAGACAAGATGGAGAAGAGAAGAGTGATAAAGTAGGAACCAAATCTCTCCCCTGACGTATGTTGGCTAGATCATTCTGGGTAAGTCCATCAACCTCTCAGAGCATTCTCTAAGACTTTCTAAAATGTAAAGATGGTGCCAATTTAATGGCTAGCATTTACATAGCACTCTGTGGTTTGCAAGATGCTTTACAAACATTATCACATATAATTTTCATGACAACTCTGGAAGGTAGGCACTATATAATCCCTATTGTACGTTTGAGGAAAATGAGACAGACCTAGAGGTTAATTGACTTGCCTAAGCATCCTAGGATCACATAGCTAGTAAGTATCTGAGGTCAGATTTGAACTCAGGTCTTCCTGACTCCAAGTCCAGTACTCTATCCACTGCACCACTTACCTACCTGGACTCCCAGAGAGTATTGCTACTTGGGAGTTCCCTTCAATGAAATTCTAGGTCCATTCTCTACCTACCTACCTACCTACCTATCTATCTATCTATCTATCTATCTATCTATCTATCTATCTATCTGATAGATATCTATCCATCTATCCATTTATCTACATATATGTATGTATAAAGAGACAGAGAAAGGGAGAGAGAGGAGAGAGAGAGAAAGAGAGAAAGGAAAAGGAAGAGAGAGAAAGAGAATGAGAGAGAGAGAGAGAGAGAGAGAGAGAGAGAGAGAGAGGAAAAGAGAGAGAATAAGTAAAATAAAAAATTTTTTTAAAGAAGAAAATACTCTTCTGTCAAAATGAAAGCTTGGCTTCTGTCAAGAGTGGTGGCATTTGGTTAAGTCTTGCAGTGAAGTTGGATTTACTTTTCTGCTTTGAAATACCTACCTCTTTTAAGATGGGAGAACATTCCTTTCCATAAGACGCTTTGTTTTTCCATGCCTCCCCCCTCCAACCTACCAACACCCCAGCTCCAAATTGAATGTTTAATCTTATTGGCAAGATATGACCTGTTTGTAATACTAAAGGAGAAATCCCAGCTTGACTAGAGGAAATGAATGGAATCCATTACCTGTTGGCAGGTATTTCAGGTGCCCATGCCCCCCATGGAGAAAGCTGAGTCATAGGCTATCTAAGCCTATGGCATCCAGAATATGCCATCTTTTCATCTCTGAATTTCAGAATCTTTCTTTTCCTTCAACATTCAGCACAGGTAATACCTCTTCTATGATGCCCTTCCTGACTTTCATTCCCCCATCCACCCGTTTTTCCCCCATTGCTAGTCATCTCCAGGTAAAAGTTTTCTTTCTGTCCTCAAATTTTTCTAGGATACCTTCTTTTTTTTCCTGGATCCCTCTGTTAAGGACTACACCATCCTCTCAGGCACCCAGGCTCATAAGCTATCTGATATGTCATTAAGTCTTGTCACTTCTACCTTCACAACATTTTTCAAAAATGCCCATTTGTCTGACTCACACTGCCACCATCTTGGTGCAGGGCCTCCCCACCCCTAGATTAATGCAATAGATCTGGGATTGATTCTCTTTCCTTGGTTCTCTTCCCACTCCAGTTCATCTTCCACTCAGCTCCCAAAAGTAATTTTCCTAAAACACGGGCCGACTGTGTCACACTTACTCACTAAACCCCAGAGGCTCCTGGGTTATGCTTGGAGGTGTGATTTCATTCACATAAGGGGTCTCAGAGAGGAATCTCTTTTATTCGTCAACACAGCTTTGCAGTTTCTTGTCCAGTTACCCAAGAATGTTGAGGGCTTCAGCGATTTGCCCAGGGTCACATAGTATGTTTCACGGTGGGACTTAAACTCAAGTCGTGATAATTTGCTGTGCACATAATACTCACTCAGTAAACGTTGAATGGAACTGAGAAGCACCCCCCCAAAACCTGCTTTTGGGAAGCATCTGGAACTGGACAGAGTGCTTCCTCCTTGCCCCCTCCACCCCTCAAGTCCTTAATCAACATCATTTTCTGTCTCCTTTGAACCTAGCCAGGCAATTTGTTCTCCTTCATCACCTCCTAAAGCTCCAAAGAAAGGCTAGGGATCAATCTAAGGAAGAATCTCCTGAATATGCATTGTCCTATAAGGGAATCAGTCACCTCATATAGCAATGGGGTTCTAGGATTGAAGAAGTAGAAATGTGATGACTTCTCTTCTGGGATTACATAAGGGGGATTTTATTCATTAGTTACAGGATCAGATTAGATGGGATTAGGTCACTTCTAATACTAATATTCTATGGTTCTTTAAATACTTATTGAGCACTTTTTATTTTGTGGTGCTGGGGGCCATGGCAATCAGTGTTAAATGACTTGCCCAGGGTCACACAGCTAGTAAGTTTCTGAGGCTGGATTTGAACTTAAGGCCTTGTGACTCCAGGGCTGGTGCTCTATCTACTGCACCATGTAGCTGCCCCTTATTGAGCACTTATGTGCTCAGCACATGGGAAATGCTGTATAGAATACAGAGCAGCATAAGACCTTAGTTTCTGCCTTAAAATACCTTATCACTCATTTGAGGAGACAACACATACACATATAAAGTTCTCAAACATTTTAATCTTGTGCATAACTACTAAAGTTTGTGCTACTACTCTCCTTCTTGGTAGAGAGAAGGAAGACTCAACTCTATGTCTGTGTGAAGGGTAGAGTTGACACAAGAGAGTGGGAGAGATGTTCCTTCTTTCCAAGAGGATACCTATGGTTCTATACTCTCTATAGGGAGAAACCTGGAGGGAAACAGAAAATGTTTTGGAAAGCTGAAGACATGGAGGGTAATGCCAGTCCCTCATTATGTCTCTGATGTATAAATTGTCTCCCTAAAGGGAACCAGTTCTCTTCTTTTGAACTGAGATATTTTCCTTCTGGTGAAAGAGCTCATTGACCCTCTTGTTTGGTATATTCTGATCCATATAACTTCTCTGATTTCTGTTTGCTATCTGCTTGGATAAATACTTATTTATTTATTCACTACACACTATTTATAATAGTCTTTTGTGTAACCACCAATTCATGGTCAAAAGTCAAACTTTCCTTTCAAGTCCTTAGATATTAGGTTGGAGAACTCTTTCTCTGCAAAAAGTAGTAGCCAGGAAATCATCTTGAACCTAAGAAAAGAATAATTTCCCTAAACTAACAATATTTAGGAAGATAAATAGAAATTGGAAAAGTTATACTGATTAGATTGTACTAGAAAATACACAAGTGTAAATGAGCTCTTCAGATGGAATTGAGATAAGATCTCATTGCAGACTGAGAGAAGCCCAATCTTACTCAAGGAGAAATACTCTACATGAAGTTTCTAGTGAGGCAAGCTGGAAGTGAGGGATATGTGGAAGAATTGGCTTCTCTTCTATCTGTAGCTTCCAGGGTCTTTTTCTTTATAATCCCATGGAATGTCCTCTGTTTACATGTCTTTCCTGAAGAACCTCTGGAACAGCATGGGTTTCTTTCTCAAGAAACTCTGGCCTTCACTCAGGGCATTGACTAAGACTAGGATTTGCACAGTTAAGATAAATATGAAATTGTGAAAGTCTTTCTTAAGCAATTTCTAGTCACTGAAATATTTTAAGAATCTTTTCTATTTTAAGAATATTTCATCAATGTGACTACATTCTCTTCTTCTTCCACTGGAGCTGGTTTCAGATCACAGTTCTATTCCTCACTACTTGTATGACCTTGAGAAAGTCACTTACCCTCTCTGGACCTCAGTTTCTTTATCTGGAAAATGAAGGAATTAGATTATATGGCCTCTAGGGTTCCTTCTAACTTTGAATTTATGATTCTATAGTGTTATGAAATCTGTGGACCAAGATATAGTAGATGCTACAATTCATCAGGCAAAGAGGTTTCTTGGTTTCCCAGAAGTGTTAAGCATGTAGTAAGCATGGTATTTGTTGAACTAAATTGAATTCCTTCATATCTGTTCCTAGTCTAATCAAGTATTCATTGGTTAGTGCAGCCTCCCTTTACATAACACTTTGGGCTACATGATATAAATAAAGCTCCCCCTTCTCCCTTTTAGGACCAGGCAGGCTACATTACCCCTCAGGGTTCTAGAGGAGCCTTGATGAGTTTGTGGGTATTTCTTTTCTTTACTATCAATTCAAGTCACTATCGTATTTTCCCCAATTTTAGGGAGCCAGTAGCTAAGACCCCAATTCCATTTAACCATTTAACATCAGGTAGCTTTTACAAAGTGATATTTACTTCAAAAATATAGCATGGATCAAATGTACAAACATACGTCCCAACATCCTTGGGGAGGTAATTCCCTCTTCTTCATTTCAGTCTTTAGAGTTGGAGGGATTAGGTTCATATATCTTAGCTCAATTCCTACATAGTTTTGATGTGGCCAAGTCCATGTCCAGATGCAGGGCAATTGCTGGATGACTCTTCTGCTGGACTGGAGTTCTGAAAGTCACTCCCAAAGATTGAAGATTTCTCTTTGTTTCTTCGGGCATTGATGCTACAGACAGGCTGCCAAATCTGGGCTGGATTTGGATTCCAACTCTCTCTCTCTCTCTCTCTCTCTCTCTCTCTCTCTCTCTGTATTTCTGTCTCTCTCTGTCTCTCTGTCTCTGTCTCTCTCCCTCTCCCTTGCCAAATTTGGAGACTCCACTCCCTTTACTTAGAGTGGAAAGGAACAAAATACCCCATTTTCTGGGATGGGGGTGCATATGGTCTCAGCCAGGGGGCTAAGTAGGGTATGTTTCATAGCTTTTCCTCTTAAAATATAGTCTCTCTGGGAAAACTATCACTAAAGCTAACAAGGTCTTTTTGAATGTCTTCAAAGCCAATCAGAGATCTTTGCCTTCACTGCACGATTAGTCAATCAGAAGGAATACTGAATATCCACGATGTCTCTCCAAGGTACTGCCCTTACAAAATTCTCCTAGAAGTACCTTTCTAGTGTCTTTCATGTGGAGGTTCCATCCGAGGCACTCTATGTATGTATCAGACCCCTATAACCTAGGTATAATGTCAGTAGAGGTGTACTAGTGCCAGCTTGAACCAGCCTGAAAGAGATGACTATAAAATTTTCATTTTGAGTATTTATACTTCAGAAATTAGCAAACACTAAAAATCAGAGATTAATGTATTATTGTTTTGTTGATTGTCTAGAGTCTAGGCAAATCTAGACAAATTGTTTTATTAAGGGTATTTGCTCTGTGAAGTTTGGATGCGGTCAAAGAGTCACACCTGAGAACCTAGAGGGCCACATGTGGTCTTGAGGATACAGGTTCCCTACCCCTACACTCGAGACTTAAGAAAGTGTTCATGCAGATGAAACTTAAAAGCATGTTATGTATTTTGGGAGATCTAATTGCTAAAGCAGCATACCACTGGGTGTTGGTACGGTATAGTCATCACCTGTAGATATTCACTGAGTGACAGACAAAACCCGTAAAAGTAATCACAAGTCTTATATAACAAGCTATATGCAAGTAGACACCATTTAACACAGGATTTCAGACATGAGGACCCTAGAAGTCCATTACTTTTATCTCTCATTGTCCAGTAAAGTTAAATGTAAGCCAACCTCATCTCAACTCGTTCATCTAGACTGTCACTGGGTAGCTCTGAAGAGGGTTAGGGAAGGAGTAGTTTTCTCAGAAAAGCTGAGATCAATATCAGCAACTCAGCACTCACAAGTCACTTCATAATTACAAATGCTTGAGTGAAGAGGGAAAAACCCCAGTAATTGCTGGATGTTTCTATCCTACTTAATGTTGAAGTACCACGGTGTTATTTTAATGATACACATTTTTATAAATATGTATATAAGTAATCATCCACTTCCCCTTATCCTTCTAGTCACCTCCTCTTTATGACTGCAACACCATTGTTTTTTTTTTCCCCTAGGGAAATGTGTTGAAGGACATAACCAGCAATCACTTCTTTCTCTCAGTTTTTCTACTCATATTTCTTCTTAGAACTGTTGTGAAAACATTTGCAAAGAAATCTGTCCAACAATGGAAGGGTAAGAAATGGAGTTTCTACTCAGATTTCACTCCTAACACCTGTTGGGCAGAATGGACCACAGGTATGTGAGATCATTCAAAAGGGAATGCCTTGCTATAAATCAAACCTTTTTTCCCCAATCTCTCTGTCCTCTCAATATTTTCTCAGGCCATTATCCTTACTCTAACTTTGCCCTTCTGCCTTCCTAATCTCATTCCTATAAATCAACCAATTTAACTCCACATTGTCCCTTAATCTTAAATCCTTTACCCCCTCTGGTCATCCCTTGTGTAACATAGGCATGTTCAGGCTCCAGTCCTCACGGGTCATTTCTGTTATATTTTACCCCTTCTTCAGGGTTCTCTGGCACCATTGGGACATTGGCGCAGTGTCTCTCTTCTCTACTATTGGCTAGAGCCCCTAATAATTGGGTTCCCTTAATTTTAGAGGCCAAATAACTAATATTCTAGTTCCATTTGACCACTTAATGTCAGATTATCTTTTACAACATAATATTTATTCCAAAGATAAAGCAAGAACAAACGTACAAGCATTCACCCTAACACCACAGAGTGTAATTCCACCCTCCATACCATACTACTTCATTCTCTAGAGAGTGTAGAGGGATTAGGCTCATAGTTTAACTTAATTCCTCCATAGTAGTAGTTCCACCAAGTTCATATCCAGAGTTCTCTGGGACCTTGGCTTCTCAGGACTTCCCTGCTGAGCTGGATATAACATCTAGTCTGGAATACTGGGTTTCAAGATCCCCATGGCTCAAGTTCCCAGGTCAAGGATACCCCTCCCATTGTAAAGGGCAAATGAAACAAGATTAAATTTCCAAGCCCACTTTTTGGGGCCACATTGTCTAAAGTGGCGAGTGGGTAGGTGACCTTCAACTCTTCTCCTACACCTTACTGTATGGTATCTTCTGCTGTGAAGGAAAGAGTCCTTCACCCTTAGCTCCAAATGCCAAAAAGAAATCAACTGTGCCTCAGTCAGGTAGCTTTAATGATATGAACAGTGTAGCCAGGGGAAAAGGCTGCTCCCAAGCACATGTGAGACCAACTCAGCATGTACATTAATATATCAGTTGTGTCTTCGTGAAGCAAGTCTTCAGTACCTCCCATGTGGGTAACTCTATCATAGGTTCTCTGTGCATTTACCAAAACGCTTTCCCCTTGCAAAATCCTAGCCATGAATTAATCGTACTGCTAACTTGCCACCTCTATTCTTGTTCATGTGCTGATGAAAAGAATTAGAGGAAGTCATACAACCATACCAACTAGGTATGCTACCAATATGTATCATCTGACTTCATCTGGATTCTCACTGAAGCAAAAAAGAAATATTCTTTTATTCCACTCTTACTGAGTCCCTATGTCCCTTGAACAGAAGTTATCCCAAACCTTCTCTTCTTTCTTCAAACCTCCCATCACACCTCCTCCTTCTACCCTCTACTCAGAAAATCACCCCTTTTACTTACTGACAAAAGTGAGGCCACTGATAGTGAGCTCTCTCTTTCCCCACTTTGATTCATTTCAAAAGACCTTGGACATCATCCCACACTCTCTCTTCTCCTCCTCCATTCCCTGATGATAGTGATGTAGGTTTTTTCCTTGCCCAGCTAACACACTTACATGTGCTGTTGCTCCCATCTTCTCCTATCTTCTGCTTGGTCTATTATCTCTGCTTTCAAATGTTCACCCTCTATCTACTGGTTCCTTTCCTTCTGTCTTCAAACATGGCCAACTCTTTCCCATGCTTTAAAAAACAACATTCAAAAAAAGTCACTCACTTCAAACTACCAAAGTCTCCAGCTACTGTGCTATTTTTCTCTCCCCTGAGTCAAATTTAAAAAAAAAACAAAACAACTTCCCTCTCCTCTCATTCAATCCTCAATGCTTTGCAACCCTTTTGAGGCATCTTACCTCAAACCTCAAGTGAAGATGCTCTCTCCAGAGCTACAATAATCTCTTAATTGCCAGATCTGTTGGTCTTTTCTCAACTCTTAGCCTTTTTTGACTTCTGTGTTACATTCCACACTGTTAACCACCTTTTTCTCCCCAACCTCTCTGAGTTTCTGTGGCTCTCCAAGTTTTCCTCCAACTTATCCGATCACTCCTTCTCCATCTCTTTTATTGACTCATTATCTAACTAATACACCCTAACTATAGATATTCCCCGAGATTCTGTCTTGGGCCCTTTTCTGCTCTTTAGCTAGACTCCCTTTCTTAGTGATCCCACTTGCTCCTAGGGGTTTAATCATTTCTATGCAGATGACTCACACAGCTATACACACATACATCCATCCCCAACTTCTCCTCTTACCTCCAATCACTCAGCATGAACATTGTAAACTGAATATCCCACAGCTATCACTAATTCAACATTTTCAAAAGAGAATTTATCTTCTCCCTAACATGCTGAACTCCTCCCACTTTCCGACTTCTCTTTTTCTATCGAGGGAATCATCGATCTTCTAATCTCTCAGCTTCATAACCTCAGCAGTATCCTCAACATCTCATTCTCTTTCACCCTACATATTCAACCAGTGGCTAAACCTTGTCACTTCTACTCTCTACATCCAACCTCTCACTCTTCACATAGCCAACAACTTAGTCCTGGCTTACTTACTTCCATTCCTTACTTCCATTACTTCCCCCATGAGACAGTGGTAATGGCCACCCAGTTGATCTTCCTGTCTCAGGGTTCTTGTCCACTGCAGTCCTTTCTCCATGTAGTAGCCAAAGTGATTTTCCATAAGCATAGATTTGATTGTATCATTCTTCCATTCTGTCAACCTACCTTACCAGACCTAATATATATATATATATATATATATATACATATACATATACATATATATATGTATGTATGTATGTATGTATGTATGTATGTATGTATGTATATACTCCCCTTCAAGGCAGTTAGGTGGAATACTGAGCCTAGAATCAGGAAGACTTGAGTTCCAATCTAACCTCAGATATTGATTAACTGTGTGACTCTGGGCAAATCCCTGTTTCTCTCAGTCCCAGTTTTCTCATCTGTAAAGCAGGATAATAATAGCACTAACCTTGCAGGCTGCTGTTAGGATCATACGAGATAATATTTGTGAAGTATTGTAGCACAGGGCCTGGCACATAGGAAGCAAGCTTGTTCTCTTCCATTCTCCTCCACCACCTGACTTCTTGCTTTCCACATGATAATCTGGCCTTCATTCTGTTCCTCACATACAACACTGTTTCTATTCGTTTGCTTTGTCTGTCCCCACGTCCCAAAATGCACGCCCTCCTCACCTCTATTGAGGAATTACTGTCTTTTTTAAAAGATGCAGCTCAAGTACCACTTCTCTGTGAAAACGTTTTTGCAGCTAGATGACACTGTGGAGAGAGTGCTAGACCCGGAGTCAGGAAAATCTGAGTTCAAATCTAGACTCAGACACCTACCAGCTCTGTGACCCTGGGCAAGTTATTTAATCCCTTCCTGCCTCAGTTTCATCATCTATAAAATGAGGATAATAATAGTACCAACCTCCCAGGGTGGTTGTGAAGATCAAAGGAGATATTTGTAAAGCACTTTGCAAACTTTAAAGTGTTCTATAAATTCTAGCTATTATTATTATACCCACAACTGCTGAAATTCTCGCTTCCTAATAGCTAACTTGTATTTTTAAAAATTTATTCTGTATATATTTATCTATATACTTTCTGTCTCCCTCACTAGAATATAAATTCCTTGAGAGTGAGTTTGTTTCATTCATTGTACTTATAAACCCGACACTTAACACAGTGACTGCCACAATATTAGGCACTTAATAAATGCTAATTGATTGATTGATCAATGACATTCAGGATATAAGTGAGCAATTTTAAAGAATAAAAAGGCATGACAAGTTGAAACTGCATTTCCACAAATTTTTTTTAACGTAAAAGGAAGAAGCTTTAAGTTTATTTGTATAACCAGACTCTGCACACCTGGCTTTTTCTTAAATAATGATTGAACTATTTTAAACAAGCCCTCATCCTGCTTTTGTGGGTCAGACATGCCAGCTGCTATGCCTTTCTTTCTTCCTACCTCTTTCCATCTGTAGGGAACTTTTCAATATGAATTTTTCATTATGTATCCAGAACTCTTTTTCTGAGAGGTAAAAAAATCAATATTGATGACTTAGTAACATGACTCATGCTTAATTTCACTATCTCTAGTTATTTCTGCCATGTGTGATATTGAAGTATAACTAGTATTTCCTATTAATAATGTGATCTTCCATCTTGCTTCTCTGCATCTTGAAAGCCATAATCAATAACCACACCTGGATGAACTTATACCAGGTGAGATTTTATGGTATCTCAGAACAGATGCTTTCTTATTTTAAATAGAATACCTTTTTCAGGAAAGTTTCTAGAGAATGGGTTGAACATGTATATATCTCTAATGGTTGTGTGTGATTGGGCTATTGTGATTGTGAAGAGGGGGCCAGTTACTCCATCTTTCATCCACCTGTGGTCAATGTCACTCTTTCCCAGCTCCTGCCTTTAGTATATTTTCTCTGTATGGTTGATATGGCTGAATTTGCTTTTCCTACAAAGGAAGATGGAAAGACAAAGTGGTACAATGGCACTATCTCCCATACCAGATACAGCCTTCCTCAGCCAAAACTATTAGCTAGAGAATAATCTGGATCCCTGTTTTTCTTCCTCTATTCTGGAAAGCTATAAAAATATGAATCAGTAAAGTTTCTTTTGTTCAGCACTGATTGCCCCATCTTGCCAGGATAAGTTCCAGCAGTAATAATGCTCCTCACCATTCCACAGAGCATTTTTTGTCTCTTTCTTCCACCTGCTGTCTCTCCTGACACCATTTACACAGACAAATGTATCAGCCAGAATATGATAGTTAAATGCTATGTCTGGGAGAAATAAGTTGCATTAAAAACAAAAGAAAACACTTAAGAACAAATGGAAATACAGGTTCAGCACATCAGCCTACTTACAAGAGAATGCAAGAGTTAAGATTGAAAGGCAGGAAAATAAGGTGTCACCAATTTTGTTCTTAGGAGCATGAATAATCCCAGCCCCTCTGCATCTGCTCGGTGTGGCTCCTTCATTGTGGGAATACAAAGTTCTACATCACTCGCTTGCCAGTTCACTCACTGACCATGGCCACAGCAGCCTTCAGCCTCCACTTTCACAAGTGCTGGAGGCAGCCCAGGCTCTTTTCCTCCTTCCACCCTCCAGCCCATTCCCAGGAGGCTCCTTTGCTTAGTCTAGACCCATACTCTCAGGACTTTCTTTTCTTACCAAGCTACTCTTCCTCCCACTTGGGAATAGAAAGGGCTAGATTATCAGTCACAAAGTAAGTTTTAATGGTTCCCTAGTGGTCTGAGTAGTAAACACTGGGGAATTTCCTCTTTACCAGCAGGCATTTATTTTCAACATCCTGTTACATCTCCCTCCCTAGAGAATAGAGAGGGAGGGGGGGCAGTTTTTCTTTCTTTTTTTAAAATAATTCATTAACACTTTATTTCTGTCCTCTTATGATCTGAAGAACTTTACATGAATTTCCCAAGGCTTTCTTTCCCCTCACACTCTACCTTCTCCTCTACAATACTTTTTAAACCATGGAATCAAGAAGACTTCTAACATTTATTATCTGTGTGACCATGAACCAGACCCTTAGCCTTCCTGGGCCTCAGGAAATATCTAAGCTCAAGCTTTTGAAAGGTTATGACGTGCTCTGATAGAGTGAATTCATACAGTGATGTCTCGATTGTTCAAACCACGGAAGGCCAAAGGACTGAGCAACAATTGGCAAATTCTACTTGTGCAAACAGTTGGAGCCAATATATTTAGGGGTTCATTCTTTATCCCTGATATAAACAATATCTAAGTTGAAATTCCCAGCTAAACAAATAAAACTTACGGTGAACAACAGGAGAGAATTACATAGAAAATACAAAGGACGTTTTATAACTGAGTGTGTTACTAATCTAAAAGATATGACTAATTTGCAAACAATGGGATCTTGATTCAAATCCTGGTGCTCTGTTAATTACTACTTATATAATCCTGAGGAAATCTTTTAACTTCTCCTGGCATCAATTTCCCCATCTCTAAAATGAGCTAGATTGGATAATTTGCAAAACCCCTTTCATCAGCCTAAATAAAGGCACAGACAATAAATGCATTGGTGAAAGGAGAATATGGTGGCCAGCTAGAATATGAGATCTTGTTTTTTTAATTATAGGAAGTCTAGTGATTTTTGTGTCTAGTAGGAAGTGGGACAAAGGTTTCCATCTCCACCAATGTAATCTGGGCTTTTTTCATTGTTGTTCCCAAACCACAATAGGGTTGAAAGGAATTCCTTTTCCATAGCTCCACTCAGTACCCTTTGCAATTTTGCTAAGTGGAGATCATGGAGTTGTTTGAAGCAGAGCCAAAGATAGTAAAAGAATTAAAAAGAATTTTGGATTATGCCTCAGAAAACATTTAGACTAAGGGAGGCGGAGAGAAAGGAAGCTCAAAAGATAAATTTAAAGACATCTAAAGATGGCTCTGGTTGATGAATCTGCTGACTATAGCTGGCTGTTCAGCATGACACAAGACCTATGACTAGTACCTGGGCTATCAAAGAGAAAGAATGGGCAGACCCCCTCCCACTAAGGGATTAGGTATCAATGTGGTTGAAGACCAGAAGTGATCAGCATGAAACAGTAACAGGTCAGTGGGGACACGTGGCAGAGGGCAACTCAATGGAAACACTCAGGAGGGAGAAGCATTATCGTGACCTCAACAGAGGATGTTGGTGGTTCTGCATTGTCAGGAATATGAGTTGCCCCAGACATACACATTTCTTGGCCGTACCCCCTGGCTCCACATGGTTCCTTTGTATATGAGCCTTTGTGTGTGGGACCATTTCCTCACTGGTGTTTTGGTCATGGGGAGAAAGGATCACTTCATGCACACAGAAAATATTTTTCTTATCAATTATTTTGCATTAAATGTCTTGTTTTGAATGAATGTGTCTTCTTGTGACTATAGTAAAGGAAATACATCATTGGAGACTCTTAAAACTCTGGCTTTGAGTGGATGCTGATCCATAAAATATATTGAATCAAAATAAATTTTTGTGGGGGAGTCTGCCTGTGATGGAGGAGGATCCAATAATAAGTCACATTTATATAATGTTGCATTTCTATAGTTCTTTAAGGTTTACAAAATGCTTTCCTTAAAGTAATTCTATAAGGTAGGTAGCATAATCCATCGATACATATTTGTGGAACACTTATGTCCTATACACCAAGAATACCAATACAAGGAATGAAACAATTTCCTACTCAAAATATGTTCACATACTAATGGAAGAGACCACATTATATATAGCATAAAGATAAAATGAACAAAACATCAATTTATACAGAATACTAAAATCCAAGATAGTTTGAGCAGCTGGGAAGGTAGAGATCAGTTTTCTGTGGAAGATGGTGCTTGAGCTACACCTAGAAGAGAGATACCTTGGAGGGGTAGAAGTGAGGTAGGAATACAATCTATGTATGAGACATACCTAGTGAAAAGGCGCCAAGATGGGAATTGGACTGTTGTGTATGAGCTACAAAGAAGAGGCCCATTGGGCTGGCTTACAGAACGTAGGATGGGGAATAAATTCCAATGAGGTTAGAAAGACAAGTTGGGGCTGAATTATTTCCCATTTTACAAATATAAAGATAGACTTAAGGATGTTAAGTGATTCAACCTGGTCGTTCAATTATTATCAAAGCAGGAACTTAGGTTCAAACTTCCTGACTTTAAATCCAATGTCATTTCAACTATAACATAACAATTTCAAACAGAAAAATTGACTGAGACTTGGGAAACCCCAGTCATGTAGAAAAAGAGACCCTTACTTAGATAAGGCACAGGAGATGTTCCAATGCTGGGAGGAGGAGGTACAATGGTGATTCAGTATTTATGGGAAATCTCACAATCCTGTCAGGTGGGCCAAGGCTAGAAAAAAATTTGAAGCAGCAAATTATAAATACCACTTTCATCCCCTCTGTAGGACCTCTCCCAACCTTCACTTTGTTTACAACCTTTCATTCGTTGAGCTATAAACATTTGATTCCAGGAGAAGGTTTGATATCAGTCATTTATTTCTTAGTACAATTAACTGTGTTTGCCTCAGTTTCCTCATCTGTAAAATGAGCTGGAGAAGGAAATGGCAGACTATTTGTCAAGAAAATCTCAAATGGACTCACAAAGAGTAGGACTCACCTGAACTGACTGAACAACAACAAATTATGTTAATTGCAGTATAAAAACATTCAGGGATATTTTCATTTTCCTTCACTGAAGTGCAACTCTGAAGACTCATTCTGGCAGAGAGGTTACCCGGAGTTGTCAAAGCCTATCAACTCTGTCAAGTTTTACCAAGCTGCAAAAGCTTTGGACGGGCTGGGTCACAGGTCAATCATATGTCTGTCGAACAAGGGCAAGCCTAGATTAAAAGAAGTTCATCATTAGGATGGTTAGGCCAGCATTTTCTTAGAGGGAAGCCATAGTAAATCATTAAATAGTGAAAATAAATTTGTAAAATTAAAAATAAAGCATGAAGGCGATCAATTCACCAATTTAACAAGTATTTATTACGTCTACTTAAGCCTTTGTGCTAGGAGTACAAAGGTAAATATGACAGACTGTATTCTAAAGAATGCTACTACCTAACAAGGACAAAGATATGAAGAGTTCAGTCACATCTTGGGATGGGTTATGTTAAAAAGCGAACACAAATGGCAAAAATCGTATACAGTATAAGTTACCCATGAAGAGTTCTTAAAGTAATTTCTTAAGGAAGGTAGTATCAATATTTAATGTTATTTATTTAGTGGCATATTTCCCATTTATACATTCAGGAAGAGGCTTTATAAATCACCCATAAAATGCAATATCTTGAAACATATATATATATATATATATATATATATGCATGTATACACACATATAAGTGTATGTATGTAGGTATATGTATGTGTGTATATGTATACGAATGTATGTGTGTATGTATTTGCAGCATATATGCTACAAATAGACTAAGGTCTCTTAAAAAGAAGGCTGTTTATACCACAGAAGAGATGAATCTGAGATGATTTTATTGGAAACGATGGAACGTACATTTTATTTTTCACTATACTAGTCGACTTTATTGATAAGGAGGGTGGGGTGAGAAGCAAGGGAGAGAAATAGGAACTAGTCAGTCAAATAGAAGAAAGCAAAAAGAGGTACAGATTTTCTGACACATGGACAAAAGCACTGGAAAGGGATTCTCATGTAAGGGTGATGATATTGGAGGGGAATCTTATCCCCAGCAGTCTTTTTTCCTATTGTTTTGCCAAGAAGTAAGAGAGAAAACCAGAAATTCACAAAGGGCATCACAGGGCATGCTAGAAAACCAGAAAGGATAAGAAGATCAATAAAGTTGTCCTTCTCAGTAGCTCTACCAGAATAGGCAGAAGGAATATATTTTCTGTGGATATAATGAAGAGGTGATTCTAATATTAATACTTAATGTAGTGCAATGCTCACATCATGAGAGACAAGGGAGAATGGAGACTGATACAGGGAATAGCAGGTTCAGGTCTCTCATCTTTTTTTTTTTTTTTTTTCATTATTAAATTTATTTATTTAACTTTTAACATTCATTTTCACAAAATTTTGGGTTACAAATTTTCTCCCCTTTTATCCCCTCCCCCCCCAAACACCAAGCATTCTGATTGCCCCTATGACCAATCTGCTCTCTCTTCTATCATCCCTCTCTGCCCTTGTCTCCATCTTCTCTTTTGTCCTGTAGGGCCAGATAGCTTTCTATACCCCTTTACCTGTTTTTCTTATTTCCTAGTGGCAAGAACATTACTCGACAGTTGATCCTAACACTTTGAGTTCCAACTTCTCTTCCTCCCTCCCTCCCCACCCCTTCCCTTTGGAAGGCAAGCAATTCAATATAGGCCATATCTGTGTAGTTTTGCAAATGACTTCCATAATAGTTGTGTTGTATAGGACTAACTATATTTCCCTCCATCCTATCCTGTCCCCCATTACTTCTATTCTCTTTTGATCCTATCCCTCCCCATGAGTGTCGACCTCGAATTGCACTCTCCTCCTCATGCCCTGCCTTCTATCATCCCCCCCACCCTGCTTGTCCCCTTATCCCCCACTTTCCTGTATTGTGAGATAGGTTTTCCTACCAAAATGAGTGTGCACTTTATTCTTTTCTTTAGTGGAATGTGATGAGAGTAGACTTCATGTTTTTCTCTCACCTCCCCTCTTTATCCCTCCACTAATGAGTCTTTTGATTGCCTCTTTTATGAGAGATAATTTGCCCCATTCAATTTCTCCCTTTCTCTTCCCAATATATTTCTCTCTCACTGCTTGATTTCATTTTGTTTTAAAGATATGATCCCATCCTATTCAATTCACTCTGTGCACTCTGTCTCTATGTATGTGAGCGTGTGTGCATGTGTAATCCCACCCAGTACCCAGATACTGAAATGTTTCAAGAGTTACAAATATTGTCTTTCCATGTAGGAATGTAAACAGTTCAGCTTTAGTAAGTCCCTTATGACTTCTCTTTGCTGTTCACCTTTTCATGGTTCTCTTCATTCTTGTGTTTGAAAGTCAAATTTTCTTTTCAGCTCTGGTCTTTTCATCAAGAATACTTGAAAATCCTCTATTTCATTGAAAGACCATTTTTTCCCCTGAAGTATTATACTCAGTTTTGCTGGGTAGGTGATTCTTGGTTTTAGTCCTAGTTCCTTTGACTTCTGGAATATACTGTTCCATGCCCTTCGATCCCTTAATGTAGAGGCTGCTAGATCTTGTGTTATCCTGATTGTATTTCCACAATACTTGAATTGTTTCTTTCTAGCTGCCTGCAGTATTTTCTCCTTGACCTGGGAACTCTGGAATTTGGCCACAATGTTCCTAGGAGTTTCTCTTTTTGGATCTCTTTCAGGCGGTGTTCTGTGGATTCCTTGAATATTTATTTTGCCCTCTGGTTCTAGAATCTCAGGGCAGTTTTCCTTGATAATTTCATGAAGGATGATGTCTAGGCTCTTCTTTTGATCATGGCTTTCAGGTAGTCCCATAATTTTTAAATTGTCTCTCCTGGATCTATTTTCCAGGTCTATTGTTTTTCCAATGAGATATTTCACATTATCTTCCATTTTTCCATTCTTCTCTCTTTGTTCTGTGATTTCTTGGTTTTGCATAAAGTCATTAGCCTCCATCTGTGCCATTCTAATTTTGAAAGAACTATTTTCTTCAGTGAGCTTTTGAATCTCCTTTTCCATTTGGCTAATTCTGCTTTTGAAAGCATTCTTCTCCTCATTGGCTTTTTGAACCTCTTTTGCCAATTGAGTTAGGCTAGTTTTTAAGGTGTTAATTTCTTCAACATTTTTTTGGGTCTCCCTTAGCAGGGAGCTGATCTGCTGTTCATGCTTTGACTTCATGTCTCTCATTTCTCTTCCCAGCTTTTCCTCCACCTCTCTAACTTGATTTTCAAAATTCTTTTTGAGCTCTTCCATGGCCTGAGCCCATTGGGTGGGCTGGGACACAGAAGCCTTGATTTCTGTGTCTTTGCCTGATGGTAAGCATTGTTCTTCCTCATCAGAAAGGAAGGGAGGAAATGCCTGTTCGCCAAGAAAGTAACCTTCTATAGTCTTATTTCTTTTCCCTTTTCTGGGCATTTTCCCAGCCAGTGACTTGACCTCTGAATATTTTCCTCACACCCACCTCACCTCCTGATCCTCCCAGCCCGTGTTTGTGGTCTGAGATTCAAATGCTGCTTCCAGCCTCAGGGCTTTTGGCGGGGGCAGGGCTGCTATTCAGTATGAGATTATGATCTGGTGCTGAGATCGGGGCAGGGCCACCTCTCAGGCTCAGTTCCCTCAGGGGGTTTATGAGCAGACCTTCCGCAATGGATTCAGGCTCCTGCCCGCTTGGGGAGCCCCTGTCTGCAGTCGCCTCTCAGCTTCTACCTCCCGGGGGGGGGCCTGAATTATGGGGGCACCCCACTCCCCTCTCGACCCGCCAAAGAGACTCTCTCACCCACCCCTGTCACCTGTGGGTGGAGGGACTTGTGCGGCCGCTGGAGAACCCGTGCCTGAAGCCTGCTCGGATCTGTTTCTCTCGGTGCCGCAGCCGTGGCCGCAGCAGGTCTGGGCTGGGCTTTGTGTCTGCAGCGTGACGGACCTTTTGCGAGAGGTTTGCAGATCCCTCTGTGGGTGGAGGGACCCGCGTGGCCGCTGGAGATCCTGTCTGTGAAGCCTGCTTGGATCTTTTCCTCTCGGTGCCGCAGCCGCGGCAGGGCTGCACTCAGCTCCCAGTCCTGGCGCCCAGTCCGCAGCGCGAAGGACCCCCCGCGAGAGGTTTGCAGGTCTCTCTGGAACAGAAATCTCCCTCGCTCCTATGTTCCGTGGCCTCTGGGTGCGGAATTCGCCGTGAGTTACTTCCCTGTAGCCATTCTATGGGTTGTGGGTTCAGAGCTATGTGTATGTGCGTCTTTCTACTCCGCCATCTTGGCTCCGCCCCAGGTCTCTCATCTTTTGTTCAATCCATGATATACATTCATGGAGTGTAATGACAGGTCAAGGCATTGAACACTATTTTAATTTGGGGGGTTCCTACAGCTCTTTTGCTTTCCCCCCTCTTCTTTTGCTGAATTGGTATAATTGAATGTAAAAAAAAGTTTAAATGAATGTATGATGAGACTTCATTGTTTAACTATGGTACCAAGAATGGTGAGATATGTGCAAAGTAGATAGTCAGACACAATTCTATTATTTTCAAGAAGGAAACATCACTTTCAGCTGGGGTTAGTGAAAGGCTTCATGGAGGAGATGTCACATGAATTGGACTTAAAAGGAAGGAAGGACTTTTCAATTCATTTAATTACCTTGGGTCCCAGTTTTTTTCAGCTGAAAAATAAGGGAGTTGAATGAGATGATCTTGAATTTACATTTTATTTCTAACCACCATGTTCCTTTGATCTCAGATGTTCTGACTGGATCTGACTGAGATTGGTCCCCTGATAGTTAGGTTGGACATTGGAACAAAATGAGACACTTACAGGTTGTTGAACAGTTTAAAAAAATGAGATTTATTTAGCCAGAAGAGGATACTCAATAAACACAGGAAGTGAGGACATGTTGAGATGATTCATCTGAGCAAATCTCCCATTAACATAAGTCAAGAATCTGAGAGTCCTGCACCACCACCATTCCACACTTTTTGTTGCAATCGGGTGCCAACCATGTCTAAGGAATGTCTCAGTAACTTTTAAGGAAAAAAACCACTAGCTTAGCCTGATGGAGGGAGATGTGGTTGCTCCCACCACACCAGAAAAAGATGGAATGGGAATATACCATTCCACACATGGAAGACAATGTGAGTAACAGCAGAGAAATAGGGGAGGGCAGGAATGGAGACCATGTGAAGTAAATATGAAGCTTAGAAGGTAGACTCTCCAGAGACAATTTGTGGAAAGCTTTGAATGACAGGATCAGAAACTTATACTATATCCAAATGGCAATGGGGAACCATGGAAAGTTTTAAAATATAGGAGCAATATGGTTAGAGTAGATTGCTAGGAAGATTGCTTTAACAGTGGTGTGAAGGAAGTCTTAGAAAAGGGAGTAGTTGAGATAGGAAGATTAATTAGAATGCTCTTGTAACATAAGTCTAGGAAGAAGAGATGAAGGTCTTAACTAAATGACTGTAGTGAGAGTAGAAATAAAGGGAAACCTGCAATTTACATTGGTGGATGAGATACAAATGCTGAAGAAACTAGGGATATTTAGGATAATGAAAAAAATATTTCAGTCAGTCTACAAACATTTATTAAACCCCTACTATATGCCAGGCACAATGCTAAGCACTAGGGATATGAACACAAGTAAATTTTTTTTAAAAGGCAGTTCCTTCACTCAAGGAACTTGCAATTTAACAAGGCAACATACAAAAGGGAACTGATAAAACAAGAGTGGAATGTTGGAAAGGGAAGAGGGATACCTAATGCAGGGGCATTATGGAGAAATCCTAAAGGAGTATAGCTTGTGGGAAATAGGTAGAAGACTGCTGAGCCCCCTCTTCTTAAATAGCAGCTTTGGTGCTCTCCAGTCAGAGGGTCCAATTGGAAGAGCATGTGGTACTATTAAGATGTCAATACCAGGCAGATTCAAACTTGCAGGATGATGAGACTTGCATTTTAATCTTTAACCCTAACTGAAAGAAAATCTAATCCTCTGTTAAAGGAATTTTGGGCATCAGGTACAGTTGGGAAGGGGTGTGTGTGTGGAATTTGGAGAGGGACAGAGGAACCTTATGAAATCAGTAAGTTAGTCCCATCAGTTACATGAACTTACTTCAAAACAGGACCTAGTGGTCAGGGTGGGTGGTAGATTGAAGTGTTTCTAGGATGGAGATATAAGGATTTTCTTTCTAGAAGGAATGAAAAGGGAGAAAAATGAGAGAGGGAATATTTCTTTAAGGTATAGAAGAAAATCATGGCAAGGGATAGAGAAATCAGGGAGAAAAGACTTGAAATTGAAATAATAAGTAAAAACAGGCATACAGTAGTAATTGTAATGGTGTAAGAATAAGAAAAAAAGTGGGAAGGGAGAGAGAAGGGTTATTACTGTTAATAGCATCCTTATTATTTATTGATTGAGCACCAACAGTGCTTTTGGTGTTCTACAATGAATGTGAGAAAAACACCTCTGCTTATTCTATAAATATGAAAAAAAATGAACTCAGCAATGCATAAAAACACCCAAAGAATACAATCACATGTGAATGGTTATTGTAAAAGCTTTAGAAACTCGCTGGCAATAGGGAATTGCAAGAAGGGGAAGGGGATGCCTACTAACATTTATTCTCCAGTTGCCATGGCAACACCTACCACTTGTGATGTCATAAGTAGAGCCATTCATAGTATTGTTCCATAAGTCCTGTCCCCTGTGTGTGTTTACATGGAGCAGTATAGATCTAGTTTTACCATTAACCTTTCAAAACTAAAATTGTTTTTGTAGGATTAGAGATCTAGTGCCAGAAGGAACCTCAGAAGTCATATAGTATAACCATTTTACAGATGAAGAAATTGGACCCTACAGAGGTTAAATGACTTTTCCAAGGTCACACAGATAATGTAATTAAGGGAGATTTGATGTCAAGTTCTCCGATTCCAGTCGCACTCTTTCTACTATGTGATTCTACGTTTTGGACCACTGTTCATTCCTAAAGTGGAGTAAAGAATAAGTGCAAATGGAAGCAGATTGGAGACAAGTCCTTGAACAAAGAGAGGACATTTTGTCTGTCCTTTGCACCCTAATTTTCCACTCCTTTTGTGTTCCTGAGAGCAGATTATTGTTAGAAAGGGATTTGCAGAATGTACACTTCCATCAGTTTGAAGAATAGAAAACACGATGATAAAATTCCATCGTGATCACCCGCGACTGAGTAAGCAGAAATAACCATGAAATTGAAAGAAAGAGTTCGTCAGGAGGGAGTAGATACCAAAGTCTTGTCCATCACCTCGTGGCTCCTTAAATTTTCATGTGGTTGTTTATGTGGCGCACCCCCGGGCTATCTTAATTTGTTCTCGCAGGCTAGGTTCCATAGAGACAACCCCCGGGTTACGGTCCGCTCTCTTCAAACTATAGTGCCCTAACACGTTATTTTAGGCAGTCAAGTAATATAATTAGTTCAAAGCAAAGGCATTCAGTGAAATAGCCCAGCGTGACCAAGAAGGGCTACGGAAGAACAGGAACACTGATGCGCTAGTGGAGTCTTAAATGGGTCCAAGCAGTCTGGAAAGTATTTCGAAACGATTACCAAATAGTTACTGAACAGTGCATGGATCTGATTCAGCAGTATCACTGCTTATACCTTCAAGAGATCAGAGAAAGAGGGAAAGGTCCTGTATGTACAAAAATATTTAAAACAAATCTTTTTGTGGTGACAAAAACCTAGAAAATAGAGGCACCTAAATTGGGGGATAGTATGTGAAAGTAATGAAAGGTTTTTGTGCTATAAGAAATGACAGGAATAATGGGTTCAAAGAGGCATGGAAAGGATGAATGCAGAGTGAAGTGAGCAGAAGCAGAACAATTTATACCACCCCATCAGTTATTATAAAAATGAACAATTTTGAAAGAATTAATAACTGTGATCCACCAAATGATTGCTCATCCATGATTCTGGAGGATTATAAAAGATGAATTCTACTGATCTTAAGATAGCCAGATGCTGGACATTATATTGTATATAATAAGAAATACATTTTTGGACATGAATAATGTGGGAATATATTTTGTTCAACTGCTTTTAGGGGATACAGAAGTTTTTTTATCCATCTTTCCTTCCTATAGGTAGAGGCAGGAGGAATAAAAACGAATGTTGATGATTTTAAAAATAACATATTTTTAAAAAAAGAAATGACATAGTAATAATAACAGTTGTTACAAAATATTTTTTCCACAAACCTGGAGTACACTCTCAAATACAACATCAATGAAAAGAGAGGACACACACACACACGCACAGAGTACACTAATAGAGACACATAGGGGACACACTTAGCTAAGGCAACTCACATCTCTGGCACTACAGGATCCTGTTGTCTTTTTCGCTTTTCATGGTATCTCCATGTTCCAGCCCCTGAGTATAACATTTTTTGTTCTGCTCCCAGGCCTGTTTCTCTCTGAAGTTCAACTGAACTCCACAGTTAGACTCATTAATCATACTCTCTGTTGGGTGAGGTGTTTCCTACTAGGAGAGGTGCTTGGCTGCAAGATGCTGCTGATTGAGGGGTAAGGGTGGAGTCACAAATTCCCTTCCCATCTCTTCACACTATGGAAGAGGCAGAAGGCTAAAGAGAGATGACTGTGCTTTTTCCTTCTCAAGTGCTGGGTTCTTTCTCCATAGATGGTTTTCTTCTCAACTTCCTGAGTTGACACAATTAGCTCTTAGCAAAGGCTTTGAGTAAGACACCACAGTAAAAAGAATAGCTATAAGAATTTGCTCATTAATGTGGAATTCATCATATATATGTATATATATGCACATATATACACACATATAAAACCACATATATACATATGTGTGTGTATATATATGTATATATACACACATATATATGTATGTATATATATGTGTGTGTGTATATATATATATATACGTATATATATATATATATATATATATATATATATATATATATATATATATATATAGTTCATCTGGGTGTGTTTACTGGCTAATTGTTAATGTGACCTATAGTTTTAGAAATAGAGAACCTGCAGCTTTAAGATCACATGTGGTCCTCTAGGTCCTCAGGTGAAGCCCTTTGACTGAATTCAAACTTTGCTTTGTTCTGTAAAATTTGGATTCAGTTAAAAGGCCTCACTTGAGGACTTAGAGGGCCATGTGTAGCCTCGAGGCTGCAGGTTTCCCACCCCTTCAGTACCCTAAGAATGAAAGGTACTATTTGCAGATCTCTGAATGCCACTTGGAGTTTTCTTAAAGAGGTGCTTTACTAGGAAAGAACTACTCCTCATCAAGTAAGGAGTATCTTAAAGAGTAACCCACAGAAAGAGAAATTTGGAATTGGATACTGAAAATGACTCACTTTTCAAGAGTGAGAGAGAGCAGGCCAGTGGAATTTTTATGATCAGTATGAAAAATGTCCTCTGTAAAATCTGCTATATTGGTGCCTCCCATCCCCTCCCTCACATTCTAATGAAGCACTCTCTATACCATAGGTCAAGTTTCCACGTGGGTGAGAGGACTAACTCCTTCCAAAAGTAAATGATTTGTTCCAGCATGAGGTAATACAAGAAAGAAAACACAAAAACGAAGCGAAAGAACAAATAACAGATTGAGCAAAAGATAGTTCTACTTACCCCCCAAGCAAGGTTAAGGCACTCAGGCAGAGAACTTGTATAATACCTGTGGGGAAATTCCATAGCTGTTACAGAAGAGTAATTAGCAAGTGACCTGGGAAAGCATTTCTCTTAAGAGGAAAAATCACAGAGATTTACGGTAGATTAGCAGATGAAGAAACTGACATTGGGGTTGGTGAGGTGGAAAGACAGACAATTTTTAGGAAGGCAAAAGGGGTCTCTAGAATGATTTGGAATTGTTAATTATTCTCTAGGCTACAAAAGAGCAACAAGGCATTTTCTTGAAGTTGGTGATCTTGTTATATGGTATTATCCTGCCCCAAGGTGCTTGTGGTGAAGGGTGTTGAGGGAGGAGCACAGAGAATACAGTCCACAGTAGAGAGACAATGGGTGTGGATGGAGAGACTCAGTTGCTGTAGAGTTAAGCCAGGTCAATCAAGTAGAATGGGATATACACCTCAGCAGCTCTGTAGCCCAGGGAGAATCCTGACTGAGGGACTATGAGGAAAATGAGATTTAAGGTTTGGTCAGGGAGGAGGGCACCTCCAAGTATGTGCAGCTAACCACTGATATTATGTATTCCAAGCTAGAGGCTACTTTATAGAGTGATTCCAATATTGGAGAATAATGAAGAATAGACCCCAAACTTTGTTACATATGAATGGAGTCACAAGTGTCCAAATCACTATTCTGTATCTCATGCAATGGATCACTCAGAATTCAAGACTTCAATCTGTCCTTTTTACTAAAAACATATTACAATACCTTCAGATAGAAGCAGTTCAGAAAACACAAAAACCAAAACAACAAAAAACAAAGGTTTCCTGAGATCTCAGGAGCTCCCCTCCATAAGTCCCCAGAACCATACTCTTCTTGCCCAAAGGACCCATAGCTGGACCCTAAATCAATACCCTTGGGGGAATTTAATTGGTTCAGGTCCGTACCACAGTGGTGCTTGCTAGAGTATGTGTATAGAGGGTATTAAGACATGACTTGACTGCTCCCAGTATCTTGGCTCACAACAGTATTGGTTTTGAGTCATGATGACAGTGAGGGTGGGGTAGCTGCCAGGTCAAACTGAAGTATGTGACAGAAACAAAAGAATGTAAGTGTGAGTGACTTTGTAACTGGAAACATGAGTAGATCCAAATTCGACTCCTTCATAAAGCTATTCAGTGAGCAGAAGACAGGCAAAAATAATAGTGGTTGGGGAGATTGGGAAGTGGAGTCAGAGGAAACAATAAAAAGTCATTTGTTTCATGATTTATCTCATTAAGATAAGTATCTTAATGAAAGTCCCCTACTTCTAAGAAAGAGCAAGTATGTCATGAGAATGAATTTCACAACAATGCTGGAGGTATATTTATGTAAATGGTGAATTTCTTCCCTCCCCCCTTTTTCCTGAAGAAGGTAAATTGAGAAGGAGGCTGAATGAAAGAGAAAGGGAGAGAGAGGGGAAACCCAGAAAGATGCTTTAGAGGGTAAACAGTATACCTGGACAGCAACTATTACCAGTGAACAAAGGACTAACAAGCATTGTAACCTTGAAGAAAAGAAATTTTGAAGTAACAACAAAGGAATTAAGTGTTGACAGACTTTCTTCCCCTAAACAAACCAGTATTATAGGAAGATCATTAGCAACAGTAGGCTTTGGTTTTATTTATTATATTAGTCTGATAGACAAGGCAATCAGTGTTTTTCCTTGGAATTAAGGGATTTTGGAATGCAAGAAGAGACTTATAATTATTGAAAAAAAAGGCTTATTGCAGTCACAGACACAAATAAGTGTCAACCATCAGCATAAATACACTCAGTGTAAATCCTAAACTACCAGCTTAGAAAGTCATTCACCAGTGGGGACCTCTCTCTCAATTACTCGGGAAACATGAGTCCCACTGATTGAAATTCACTCAGGTAACCAGGACCACTATGAGTCAATGTGGCCCGAAGGTCCCCACTCTAGGGAAGAGGTTTTTATTTCCCACAGGGGCTAGGTGGAAAAGTACTGATAGAGTTGGGTTTGTTTCTTTTTTTTCCTCTAAGGCTAGTTCCCACAGGATTCATGAGTGCAGTCCAGCCAGTTGCTGGGAGCTTTGGACTTGATCTTTGTTTCAAGATTAAATGTTCCCTATCTGGCCTTGAACCAAGTACAATTAAGGGGGAGTCAGGAGTTCAGAGTAAGTGGCAAATACCTTCCCTATCTCTGGTGGGAAAGTCATAGTATCTTGCCTCCCAGGGCTCTCTTACAAAGGCGCTGGGCTTATATGGACCTGGGGGATGGGGTGGGTGGTCGTCAGTTTCCTTTTGATTCATTAATTCCCACATTTGTATTTCTCTAGGAAAATTTCTAGAAGAAAGCTTAAATGTGACTTATAATAATAGCATGTATAAATATATGTGTGTATATGCATGCATACATATATGTACAACGTACATACTATATAATATTCATTTGACCCTCACAACAACCCTTTGAGGGAGGTACTTCTATTATTTCCATTTTATAGATGGGAAAACTGAGGCTTAGAGAGGTCATGTGACTTGCACAGGATTACACAGCTAGGCAGAATTTGAACTCAAATCTTCCTGATTCTACATCTAACAATCCATGTACTATACCATCTAGTTGCTCATGTTTCTGGTTTCCTTCAATATGAGTAATAGATTCTGTACCCACAAAGGCACTCAATTTACAACATAGGCATCGGGTATCAAACTACTTCTAATTACCTCTACCATAGAGAATACCTAAAATATAAAGGACTCATAGAAACATAAAATACCAAAACCACGCCTCATATTCATTATACTCTTTCCAGAAGATGAAAACATTTTGTGGATATTTCATATCCACCTTGAATCGGAGTTGTCCAAATAACTTATAGAACTGCTCATAAATGATTGGCAAGATGGAGTTCTCTTGGTCAGCCTTAACATAGCTTTAGTTCTTTAGGTACAGGATCTCTTCTCTAAGAAGTACATTGTCAAGGAAACACATTCACTTTGATGGTTTAATGCCCAATTCTAGAATTCAGAAACTCTCAAGCTAAAAATTACTTATGATAGAATTTCCAAGGCTGAATATCCCTTCCTCAGAATTAGTAGCTGCTTATTTGTGTTTATAAATAGAAACAGAAAGGTAGAAAAAGGCGACTAGGAATTTACAATCCAAGAACCTCTGATGGTAGAAATAGTTGAGTTTCCCCAAAAGTTAAGGTGAAGAGGTCAGACTAGGTAGCCTTTGAAGGCCCCCTAGGTCTACCCTCCTTTGGGTTCCTGTGATCTTTGGAAATATTCTACTCACTTACTCTAACTCATGGATTCTTAATCTATTTATGCATGGGCCTCTTTGACAAATCTGGTGAAGTCTGAATATCCTTGTCCAGAATAATGTTTTGTTGCCTATGTTGAGAATTGGAAGAAATGCTAAATTTCAGCTAGAGGTTAGTGAAAATAAAGATGTATTTTTGAACTTCTATCTAATCATGAATGTAATTCAATTTTTCACAGTTGGGGAACACAGCTTCAGTTACAGATACCTTTCCTTCCTCTTTTTCCCTTTTCTTATCACCATCATCATTGCTAATTTACGTAGCACTTAGAGGTTTGCAAAGTACTACCCATGCATTGTTATTTGATCCTCAAACAACCCTGGGAGGTAGGTGCTATTATAATCCCCATTTTACAGATGAGGAATCGGAATCTGACACTGGTTAATCACAAAGCTAGTAAGTATCTGAGGTCATATTTGAACTCAGGCCTTCCCAACATCAAGTCTAGCATTTTTGACCATGTGCCACTTCGTTGTTGAGTCATGTCTGATTCTACTTGACCCCACTTGGGGTTTTCTTGGCAGAGATACTAGAGTGGTTTGCCATTTCCTTCTCCAGCTCATTTTATAGATAGGGAAACTGAGGCAAACAGGGCTAAGTGGTCACACACACAGCTAGGAAGTGTCTGAAGTCAGGTTTGAACTTAGATCTTCCTGACTCCAGGCCGGCACTCTATCCACTCTGCCATCTAGTAGCCCATGTACCACTTAACTCAATTCTTATCAACTGGACTACTGATATGTTTCATCCTTAAATCATTTAGGGTCAACACCCTATGAACAGTGCAGCCTGGTGCTTTTCTTATATTTTTGTATTTGTGTGGTTTTTTTTTTCAGCAAAAACAAACAACGACAAAAAACTGAGTCCACTTCTAACTGTAGCCCTTTTATTTTAGAGGCTAATAGCTACTCATTATTATCTTCAAGATCATATTGGAAATCCATTATAAGCAAAGCACATGGATAACTGGGGAAGGAGAGGAAATGACTCAGGCATCCCAGCAAACAATGTGAACGGTGTGACAAGACTGGAAGAATTCTAGATCTCCCTATCTTGTGCATCAAATGGTGGGTAATGACAGGTTGAACTCCTGAATGAATAAGCCTCAGTAGAGCCCCTGATTAGCATATGCCAATTTAGCTGAGGTCTTAATGCACGCAGAGAGTCTCCTGAAAAGAGAATCAGAAGCATCATCTTTTGAAGAGATAAGTTTTATTTTTTTCCCAGGCCACTGCAAATATGAGCTTAATAATCCTTTCAGTGGCTACCATGTTATCATAAAATAATCTAAATCCTCCTAAATGGTATTTAAAATGATTTCCAGACACTGGCAGACTCCACTGAATGACAATCTGGCTGTTAATGCATCTATTATACAGCATGTGAGAAGGCACGATAATACTGCTCTGTAGCTAGGATTAGAATCATTCTAAGCTTGATTTTTTATTTTATTCTTTTTCCTCTCCTTGGGCTCCCATCCAGCCCTCTAGGTCTTGGTTATTCCTCCTCTTCCCTTTTCATTGATCTTTACCTTGTACTAGCCTTCTGCCTAGCCTCTCGTCTGCTGTCTTTCTCAGCTGAGTGGGGAAGAGAGAATCTCTCACTGAGCCCCATCTTTTCATCTCTGTTTGAGCATTGTGTTTGGCAGGGTATACAGCACAAGCTGCCCAGAAAGGCAAGTAAGAGATGCCGTTAGATTTTATTGATGGTTAGAAAAAGAAATGGTTGGGCGGGAAAAAGGGGAGAGAAGAGACTTGAGGGTTTTCAATCACCGTTTTATTCATTAGTGGCTTTTCTCTAACAGCTCAAGCTGGTCTCTGAAGACGAGACCGTGAAAGGAACAAAAAAATGTAGAGATCATATGCTATAACTCAACACTGATACAAAAGTTTTGAAAGCTTAGAATTCATGTTCTCATAATGTACAGCCAGGGGGAGACCAACAGGAGATGTGTTTAATGTCCAGACCACTTTTCTAAATCACTGGAATAGCTAGCCTGTTCCCTAGAAAGTAAAGAAATAGTTTCATATTTGATATTTCTCACATTTCTGTACTGGGACATTTAATAATGCATATGGGGAAGGGCAAAATTTTGATCCAATATGGCTTTGGCTCCTGGCATAGTGAGTAGTGACCCAATATTAAAGTCAGGAATTTCTGGGTTCCGATTCTGCTTCTGATACATGTTAAACTTTGGGTAAGACGTGTGATTCCCTCAGGTGGTTCTTCGCAAGGAAAAATCAACAGGGCGCTATCTACATTTTCATTTATACCACTGAAGAGAATTTTAAGTTGACCCTTGGAAGCAGCCTTCTCTCCAACTTCAATCCTTGGAGGAAATGGGTATACTATAGCCCATCTTCTAGACTTTTATCAAAACATTTTTTTTAAGTGGGTGAGGGAAGAGGAAAGAGAACTAGAAACAGAAGGAAATTTACATCTCCCATTGCTGACAGGCAGCCAGCTGGTGGTGATACCCATGAGCATCTATGCCGAGAGAAAGCTACAGTGGTTCACAGGAGGAGGGTGATGGGTTCACGAGCTGCAATAGTACTGGCAAAGCTGTGACAAGGATTGAGTGTCTGCAAAACAGCAAAAATGCTTCCGCAGGGACCGTGCAAACCAGGCACCGAATAAATTGAGATCAGATGGAGGTGTTGTGAGCTGGCCGCCTCCCCTTCCCCCAGTACATCCTCTCCTTCCTCTCCCGTGGGGAGGAAGTCCCCATAAAAAAGAAGACTTCAACATCTGGGTCTCTTGTGCAAGCTGAGAAGCCGACATCCTCGAATACAACATTGGGGTTAATAAACTACAGGTCACCCAAGCCACACCAGTCCACATGGCCAGAGTTTCTGTTTGAGGCTAAAAGTTTTCCCCCCTCCAGTACTGGGAGGTTGTCAATCCATGTTCGATATCCCTAAGAGTAAATCAGACTGGACCAGAGCTGAGGCAGAGGGTACAGTATTCTGTGGACAAACTGGCTCGGTGCAGGATTAACAAAGCAGCATGGGCTTCAGTGAAGGCTTCAAACCAGGATTTCTAAAGCAAAAATATTCTTCAGGTCATACTGAGAATTCCTTCAAAAGGTAATGAGGCCTGGGACTAAATCCAGTAATAAATGTTGGGACTGGGGGACTAAAAAATCATAATGTAATCCATCTGTGAAGTCTAGTTTCCCTTAAACAAGAAGAATATTAATCAGAATTAACTTTCTAGTTAATTCATCTGAATTTTAAATTATTTTAATATTCCCTTCCCTTCTCCCCCCATGCAATATGTGAAGAACTTGAATACTTCAGACTGGTTAAATGAATGTTTAGCAGAATATAGTAGGGCTGTTTTTGTTGTTTCATTTTGATTTTTTAACATGATTCCCCACCAGAAACCTGCCACAGTCAGGTTCCTGGAACCTGTTTTGGTCCATTGCCTATACAGAAGTATTGGTCACAGCTCCAATCTAAATCTCCCTTTGTACAGTCCAAATTAAGCATGTGGCGTATTTGTAAAAAAGACATTTACAAAAGGCCAAGTAAACGATTAAGGACCATATCAAGCAGGAAGCATTCCCAGCCCCCATTTCCCTAGCAGGTATGGGTAATCCTTTTAACAAAAGAATTAATAGAAATCCCTTTTTGTAAAATTTGGATTCAGTCAAAAGGTCACACATAAGGATCTAGAAGGCCTCATGAGGCCAAAAGGCTGCAGGTTCCCCACTCCTGCACCTAGTAGATGTCATCTTCAACGTGTCTTTCCAGAGCTATGCTCATGCAAACTACAGACATGTAGTTCATGATCCTCTTTGTCAGAGACTGAACCTTGGGCTCCAAAACACCACAGCATGAAGACACTAATGATAAGAGAAATACAAACTAAGGTAACTGCCCTCTTCATGGCAAAATGGTAAAAAGCACAAATAGTCAGTATCACAGGAACAAGGAACTTCGGCTCACTAAATGTTACTGGATTGATTCAATTGTTATTGAAAAAAATGTGAAATTATTCAAGTCACTAAAATATTTGAAATCCAAGTAATCAGAAGAGCTCCCTCCTGTTCTCATCTAGGTACTGGTACTTCCCATGGAGGTAAGCATGTGACTTGACCCATTGGTTCTTGCATTATCAAGGGGTACAGAGCGGCAGAGTGTGGAGATGGAATTGGACCAAAGGGTCGTTCTCTAAGCAGGAAAAGTAGGATGATGTTTCTGCTATCCTTCTGTCTCTTACAGTCTGTTGAGTTTGCGCTCGGATTTTCAGCAAAGGGAGAAGGGAATCTCATTGCCCTCTCCCCAGTAGCAGCTGGGGGGACTATTCACATGGGGCGTGAGTTCCCGTGCTTACCTAGTTGGGCCTGCATTTCAGATCTCCAGGTGCCTCTCTGTGTGTCTGTTTCTCTGAGGGGAATGAACAATCATCCTGAGATGGGTATTTCTTGGGGTGGTAGCCTCATGTTATGAGGTCAGAATCTTTTGTATCTGGTTTGCTGGTTGCTCATTTGAAATTGGGTTCTGCCAGAATTTTTCAGAGAATAAGGTGACCCCTACCTCCTGCAGGAAGTCAAGCCATGCTCTCTTGCATCCCAGAAGAAATGTACCTCGAGGGTTTCTCTGAGCTGAGATGGAGGTAAAATGCCTGTTCTGCAGTTTTATGAAATGTTTCGCCTTTTAGTATTTTAGACATTAACCTTCTGGGAGAGAGCAATAACAGTTATATATTACTGTTAAATATTTTAAGCATTTGACAATACGTGCTATACTTTATATATTTCTTTTGTAGTGGAGGGACAAAAGAAGCTGTTATATCTGATCTCCTTTGTACATTGAGTATCTTTCAAGCAAGAACCCTGTTAATCACTTTTCGAGAAACTCTAGATATGAGCCATTCCCAAGATTTATTTAATAATTTTTTCCTGGTGCTAAAACATTGGGGAGGGAAGTGGTGTAATAAGCCTGAGAGTGTGAAAAAAAAAAGTATGATCCCCTTTTTAACACTAAGCTCCACAAAGGACATGAATCCAGTCCCTGTGAGTCCAGAATCAGGGTCCCTTGGTGTAGGAGAAGGTGCCCTTTCTTCTGCCCTGTACCCCATTCTCACTCCAGGTCATGGATTTTACATGTTCATTCCCTTTGACCCAGTAATTCCAAACCTGGGAACCCAAGGAGCTTGAAGATACATCTTGGACCTTTCCCAAAAAAGGGTCAATAGAAAGAGAAAGTCTTCAATGTACAAAGTGAATCAGAGAGTCTGTTCTTACATGCAAAAAAAGAATGCTAAACACAAGATATATGGAAAAGCACATTTTACACAACACGTACAAAACTCAACAACTTAACCGATAATTACTGTTACTGTATTCTAATTAAAGTATTCTACTTTCTCCTTTCTATCAACAGCACTGCTTGGTTTGGACTCCATGGAATATGACACTCCCACATTGGATACTCCCTAGTGATTTCCACCCCACCTTCCCCTTTCCAGTCTCCTTCTGTGTGTTGTCTTCCCCCATTGGATTGTAAGCTCCTTAAGGGCAGGAACCATCTTTTTCTTATTTGTGTATCTAGTGCTTAGCACATAGTACGCACTTATTTATCATTCAGTCATTTCAGTTATGTCTCATTTTTCATCATTCCATTTGAGGTTTTCTCGGGAAAGATACTGGAATGGTTTGCCATTTCCAGCTCATTTTACAGACGAGAAAACTGAGGCAAACAGGATTAAGTGACTTGACCACAGTCACACAGACTAAGTGTCTGTGACCAGATTTAAACTCAGAAAGATGAGTCCTTCTGACTCCAGGTCCAGCACTCTATTGCTGCCTTTAAGAAATATTTTATGAATTAAATTGAATAACATGCTTGAGAACAGAAAGGAGTTTTCAGGACAGCTTAATTAAACATTTTACATTTCACTTAAGCTCAGCATTGTCCAGACAACTCTGATGCATGTCTGCTGCTCAAATAGTCCAGACTTGGGCCAATCCTGTCAGTGGATCTCTACTTTGATGTAGAAGCTTCTCTTACCATTTGCCAAGTGCTCTTGAAAGCAGGCATCATTGTTGTGGTGGTCACTGACCCTGCCATGCTTGTAGATGTACCAAGCCCAGAAACAGTCATCTCTAAATTGCTTCTCAATCACTTATTGAAATAAGAATGAGTTGAATAATTGGGAGGTAGACAGAATTTTATCCCTATTTAAGAAAAGAAAAAACTAAGGTTCAGAGTAGTTAAGTAACTTACCCAGGGCTATATAGCTAATGAGTATCTGAGGCAGAATTTAAACTCAGATCTTCCTGATCCCCAGTCTAGCACCCTACTCACTATGTCACACTACCTCTCTAAAAAGATGAGTTCAAATGAATCTTGAATTTTGAATTCTAGCTCTGATACTATTTGAGAGACCATGGGTGAAATCCATTTTATTCCTCTCAGCCCATTTCCCAGTCTGTAAAACAGGGGTAATAATAGACTAGTTAAGTCACTGCACTATTATGAGGAAAATACTTTGTAAAACCTTAATCCTTTTCAGAAGGGAAGGAGATTTAAAGATTTGGTTTGAGTCTTAGGTATCAACCAATCAATCCAAAAATATGTATTGACCACCTTGTTTGTACAAGGGATTATTGATAATGGGAAAAATTGGAGTACAAACAATTACAATCCAATAACCTTATTAACAAATTTTTTTTATCTCTTTCCCAACAAACATTTTATCAAGAACATCTACTTTACATTTGGGGATAGAGACTAGACGTGATGCCACTGATTATAGGGAACTCTGGGATGAGAAATGTCCCTCTACAAATTCAGGTCAGTATTTTCTTTGCAACTTAAGATCTTAGAGAGTTGCTTGGAACACTAAGAGGTGAAATCATTTCACAAGGGCCACTTGATCAGTATATGTCAGAGTTGAGACTTGAACCTAGGACTTTCTAGACCTAAGGTACTCTGAGCACTCTGCCATGGTTACCTTTCACCTACAATTTTTATTTAGCCACTTTTTTCCATTACCCATCCTAGCTTCTGTTAAAAATGCTAACTAGTAACTAAAGAGAAGTGAAAGAAGAGCACACCCAAGAAAGAAGTGAAAGCATCACTCACAGAATAACTGAGAATTTGTTGGATCTCTGTTTAAGGGTCTCTATTTGTGTTGGCATGGGTACAACAAATTAATATCTCTTCTGGGGGTGGGGGGAATCAGGGTTGTATTAGGTCAAAGTGAGCAAATCGAGCCAACAACCATAACACTAAGAATAATTCCTGGGGCACCAGGTCACTGATGTTCTGTCAACTACCTGGAAATACTCAATTGTTTTCTGGAGTTAATCTGACCCTGAAGGAAATGGCCTCAGTTCATATCCACATTGGCTGTGGGGAATGGCCTTGAGGCAAACACGTGTAGAGATGTCTTTTTGCAGGTGTGGGTACAGTAGAGGCATGACGCATGATGCCAAAATCATTTGTCACACTCAACTGCTCAGGGTCAGAAAGTCAGATGGGATTCTAATTAACTTTTCCTTGAGGCAAGCTCTATGGGAAGACTGTAAGATCATTGATTAGAGCTGAAAGAGACCTTAGAAGAACAACTCCCATCAAGTCCAACTCCCTTACTTTACAGATGAAGACACTTAGGCCAAGGGAGGTTAAGTGACTTACCAAGGGTCACACAGTTGGCAAGAGTATTGAGCTATTGCAGCAACCAAAATAGCTAACATTTACATAGTTCTTACTATGGGCTAGGCATTGTGCTAACCACTTTATAATTGATATCCTTGAGAGAGAAGTGCAATTATTGTTATTTTTATATATTTTATAGTTGAGGAAATGGAGGCAGATAGAAGTTAAATGACTTAACCAGTGTCTCATAGCTAGTAAGTGTGGGAGGCCACATTTGACTTCACAACTCCACCACCAATGCATTAATGTCTCATTTTTCCCACATCCTCTCCAACATTTGTCATTCTCCCCCATCCTATTAGCAAATCTAATAGATATGAGGTAGTCCCTCAGAATTACTTCAATTTGCATTCATCCAATAAACAGAGATTTAGGGTACCTTCTCATAAGCTTTGATTACTTCATCTGAAAACTGTTTATATCTTTTGAGCATTCCGCAATAGGGCAATGGCTCCTATTTTTTAAAAATTTAACTCATTTCTCTACATATTTGAAAAATTAGACCTTTATCAAGGAAACTTGCTTCAATTTTTTTTCACAGTTATGATTACTAAATGTATTTCCCTCCATCCTATTCCCCCATTTATTCTTTTCTCTCTCTCCTTTCACCCGATCCCTCCCAAAAGTGTTTTGCTTCTGACTACCCCTTCCTCCAATCTTCCCTCCCTTCTATCACCACCCTCCCTTTTCTTATTCCCTCTCCCTCCTATTTTCCTGTAGGGTAAGATAGAGTTCTATACCCAATTTAGTATGTATATTATTCCCTCTTTGAGCCAATTCTGATGAGAGTAAAGTTCATTCATTTCTCCCTCATCCCTTCCATCTTCCCCTCCACTGTAAAAGCTTTTCCTTACCTCTTTTTTGTGAGATAAGTTACCCCATTCAACCCCTCCCTTTACCTTTCTCCCAATGCATTCCTCTTTATCACCCCTTAATTTTATTTTTTTAGGAATCATCCCTTCATATTTAACTTACACTTGTGCCCTCTGACTATATATACTCCTAACTATCCTAATAATGAGAAAGTTTTCACGAGTTATTATCTCCCCATGTGGAAATGTAAAAAGTTTAACCTTATTAAGTCCCTTATGATTTCTCTTTCCTCTTTACCTTTTCTTGCTTCTCCTGAGTCTTGTACTTGAAAGTTAAATTTTCTGTTTAGCTCTCATTTTTTCATTGAAAATGCTCAAAAGTCCTTTATTTCATTGAATGTCAGTCTTTTTTCCCTGAAGAATTATACTCACTTTTGCTGGGTAGGAGATTCTTGGTTGTAATCCTAATCCTTTGCCCTCTAGAATATCATATTCTAAGCCTCCTTTAATGCAGAAGCTGCTAAGTCTTGTGTTAAATTGTTTCTTTCTGGCTGCTTGTAATATTCTCTCCTTGCCCTGAGAACTCTGGAATTTGTCTATAGTGTTCCTGGGAGATTTCATTTTGGGATCTGTTTCAGGAACTGATGGGTGGATTCTTTCAATTTTCTGTCTGGTTCTAGGATATCAGGACAGTTTTTTTTTTATAATTTCTTGAAAGATGATGTCTAGGTTCTTTTTTTGATTATGACTTTTAGGTATAGCTATATGAGATGAATAGATAGATTCATCGAATGAATCTTTCCTAACAGTCTTCTATAATACCAAAGATTTCATTTAGATTCTCTGACTCTAGTTTTTTGGTGTAGTGTTTGTTTCTAGTAGTGAGTTGTGTGCAGCTGTTATGTGAATCACAACAAAATTGATATCACTGTGTGTGTGTGTGTGTGTGTGTGTGTGTGTGTCTTCCTGAATCTAGGTTCTACTGCTCTGTCCATTGAGTATCATCTGCACCTAAGTGTAGAAGTAATCAGGTACTCCATATTAGGCTACGAGGTTTCCTCAGGGACAGGAGGACCTAGGCTCAAATCCAACTGCTGACACATTTTGACTCTGTGATCCAGGGTATGTCACTGGGCACATCTCAGAGGCCCAGGCAAGTCTCCAAGGCTGTAAGTTATAGAACACATGCTGACTTACTTTGGTACTTTCCTTTATCAGGAGATCTTTTTACCAAAGCTATCAAAGATCTGGTTTTTAAAAAAATATAATATCAAACAAAATAATAGGAATTAAATCTTAATTTACTTAACACAATGCCCAGTAGGGTGTAGGGTATGTTCAGGGAAGACTAGCACCTCTGGTATGAGGGCTGCTGAGCCTTTTTCAAGGCTGCTCATCTACCTTTGGTGTCTACCTGATTCACCCAACTCTTATCTATGGTTCCAAGAAGCTGTAGCATGTGCAGTAGTCACACACCTGTTTTGGCAGATGGGTTGATCCAGGTTGAGGATAACCACAGGGGTCTCAAACTTGTCAGTGAGTTGGAGCTAGGGAGGTATCTATAGCAAAGTTCCCTCAGTGGAACAAGCAGATGAAAATGATTTGTTCCAACAGCCACAAGGCAGATGTAGCAGATCCTTAGAGTTTGGTTAAACTTTGAAGCCTACAAGGTCATCCACTGCATCCAGAGCCACCACCAGTCATCTTGACATTTGTCTTACCCCTGGACTCTGGAAGAGAGAGTAAGGCTGATGACTTTGCACAACTTCAGTAGACCTGGAAGATGAACAGCTCTTGCTGTTAGAGAACTCAGCAGGTATCACATCTAAATAGCAGCCCTGACTGAAATAAGGTTGGTAAATGGAGGTCAGCTTACAGAAGTTGAGAGTTGATACACAGTTTTCTGGAGGGTTTGCAGTAATGGGAAGCCCTATGAAGCTAGGGTAGTTTTTCAATCAAAACTAATTTAGTCAACAAGCTTATATGCCTCCCCAAAGGAGTGAATGACAGCCTCATGACAGTGTGATTGCCACTTTCAGGAAAGCTCCATCCCAACATCACCAGTGTGTATGCTCCCATCATGATCAATCCTGAAGTCAAAGAAAAATTTTATGAAGACCTGGAGACCTGCATGAGCAATATTCCAAAAGAGTATAAGGTTGTAATTTTCGGTCATTTTAACAGTAGCGTAAGCACAGGCTATCAGACATGGCAGGGAGTCCTTGGCAGAAATGGAGTTGGAAACAACAACAATGATCACTTACTACTGAAGACTTGTACATCTCATGACCTCATCACCAACACTGTCTTCTGTTTACCTAAGCACAATAAAACTTTGTGGATGCTCCCTCACAGCAAACATTGGCATTAATAGACTGTGTCATTGTAAGGAGAAGAGACAGACAGAACAGGAGAGAGTGATGAAAAGTATGTGATGCAGAGTACTAGACCAATCACAGACTTATCTCCTCCAAGCTAAATATTCACATTCAACAAAAGCAGTAGCCCCAAGGCAAAACAGCTACCAGAAGAATTAACATCAACAGATTAGAGCTTTTCTCTATGGGAGAACAGTTTATTCTTGATTTGGAGGAAAGGTGAGCCAACACATGGTTGGCGACAGTGGAGCTGAAATGGAGTGGGCAACCTTCAGAGATTTGGTGTATATGGTATATATGAGTAAATGCACTAGATTTACTCGTCTGCACCAGAACACTCAGAAACCCCAACACTGATTTGAAGAAAATGGTGGGGAAATTCAGAAGCTGATAAATGAAAAACAAGACCTTCACAGGGTTTACCAGAGGGATTAGCTCGTATGTCTCTAAGAAGGAAGCATTTAATTCCATCAAAAGTAACATGCAAGTGAAGCTCATAGAGAGATCCAGGATTCCTAGCTCAGTAAAGTCAGATGATATTCAGTTTTATGCTGATCATAACAATCTAAAGCACTTTTATGATGCCCTAAAGGTTATTTATGAGTCAAAGACCTATGGCATCTCAACTACTCATTGCTGATTAGCACATTGATTAATGATAAGGACATGATCCTAGAGAGATGGACTGAATACTTTCATAACGTTCTCAATAGACCATTATAAACCAATGCTGAAACCATTCACATACATCAGACTGAAGTCAATCCCTCTGTAGCTGAATTTCCAAGTGAAAAAGTTTTGAATGTCATTAAGCTCCTCTTGTGTGGCAAAGAACCTGGTGCTAATTCTATTCCAGTGAGATTTACAAGGCAGGAGGGGTCAGTCCACTGTTCATAATTATATGGCAAGAGGGGTTTATTCCTCAGGAGTTTAAGTATACCCCTATTTTTCAACTCTCTATAGGGAAAGGAAATAGGTTGTACCCTGAAAATCACAGGGAGGTCACTTCTTAGTCATTGCTAGAAAGATTCTTGTTAGAGTCCTCTTTAGTAGACTGATCTAGTAGACCAGGAAGATGGTCACTTATCCAAGAGCCAGTGTGGCTTCAGAAAGGGCTGAGGAATGGTTGATCTGGTGCTTGCTGCCCAATAACTTCCAGAGAAATGCCAGGAGCAGAACAAAGATCTGCACACAACATTTGTTGCTCTCACCAAGGCCTTTGATTCTGTCAGTAGTATGGGTTTGTGGAAGATGATGGCAAAATTTCATTGACCAAAGAAGTTCGTCAGTATTGTGTATCAGTTCCACAACAGCTGCCTGAGTAGGTTCTAGGTGATGCTTTCCCAGTTATCAGAGGAGTGAAGCAGGGCTGTGTGTTTGATCTCATGCTTTTTAGCATGATGTTTTCTTTGATGATGATCCTTCAAAGAGGATGAAGATGACATCGAGGCTAGCTAGCACACTGATAGTGAATTACTTAACTTGAAAAGGCTACAAGCCAAGACTGAAGTGGAGGGAGAGTTAGTGTGTGATTTTTGGTTTGCAGATGATTATGTACTCACTGCAGCCCCTGAAACTGAGAAGCAACACAGCAAGAATCACTTCTCTGCTACTTGTGTTAATTTTGGCCTGACAACACCAAGAAAACAGAAGTTCTCCACCAGTCAACACCATACCATCCATACATGAAGCCATTGGCTACAGCAAATGGAGACATTATGAATACTGTGAATAAGTTCATTGACCTTGGCAATATACCTTCTGTGGATGTACATATAGATGATAAGGTTGATGCACAAATTGCCAGAGCTAGTTTAGTGTTTGGGAGGCTTTGAAAGAAACTGTGGGAAGGAAGAGATATTAGGTTGCCTACCAAACTAGAGATCTGTAGAACTGTTGTGCTGACCTCATTGTTGTATGCCTGTGAAACCTGAACAGTCATGCCAGGATACCAGATTGCTTCCATTTGAATCATCTTAGGAAGATTCTGAGGATCATCTGGCAAAATAAGATTCTGGACCTGACATGCTTCCCTGATCTAAACTGCTAGGCATTCAGACTTTACTGCAGAGAGCAACTCAGATGGGCTGGCCACATTTTTTATAAGCCAAACTTTCTTTTGTCTAAAAGACTATTTCACAGAGAACTCACACATGGCAAGCAAGCACTCAAACAGCAGTGAGAAGAAGCGATAGAAAAACGCTCTCAAGGTCTCTCTGAAGAACTTTGGAATTGATTGTGACATATGAGAGACACTGGCATGGGGCTGTAAAGCATAACATGCCTGCATCAAAGAAGGCTCCATCCTCTATGAGCCAAGCAGAATTGCAGTAGCTCAGAAGAAATGTGAGATCCTCAAATTTAGATAGATCTCTACTCCAAATTTTATATGGACTATTTGTGTCTGATCTATGGTAGAACCTTTCAAATTCTCATTGGTCTGATTGGTCACAGTTGGACACACTGTACCTTGATCCTACCACAGTGTTGTCATTTTGTTCCTCTTCTATCTGGAAGAACAACCAATCCACAATGCCTTGTACGTGAATATGCAAACATTCTGGTATCTATAAGCCAATCTAGATGTGGGAATTCCCTTCATCAATAGAGATAGCAACCCTTCAATGTCTTAGTAGATAAGTCCTAGGAAGTTGCCTAAGACTTTTAGAAAGTAAGTGATTTACTTGTTTATGGTAACACACCTAGTAAGTTTCAGAGGGGGATCTTGAACCCAGGCATTTCTCCAAGCTCAGCATTCTGTCTACTGTATCCTACTATCTCTAGATGCTACATATCATTGCTCCATTCAATAAGCTTTTTATACTTGTTAACGTTGTTATTCAATCATTTCAGTCACGTCCAGTCTTTTGTGATCTCATTTAGGGCTTTCTTGGCAAAGATACTGGAGTGATTTGCCATTTCCCTCTTCAGCTCATTTTACAGATGAGGAAATTGAGGCAAATAGGGTTAAGTGACTTGTCCAGGGTCACACAGCTAATAAATGTCTGAGGTCTGATATGAACTCAGGAAGATGAATCTTCCTGACTCCAGGTCTGATGCTCAAGCCAATGCAGCACCTAGATGCCTCGTTGGAAGTTGATGCATTCAAAAGTCTCAAAAGAATGATTCAGAGTAATAAAATCTGAATTGGAAGAGAAATATTCAGAAATCATCCAGTCTTATAAATTTAGAGCTGGACAGGTCTTTCAAAGTCATCTATTCCATCTATTTTATAAATGAAGAAACAAAAGCAGAGAGCTTAAGTGCTTCGTACCAGGTCACATAGGTATTAATTGATAGAACTGATAATCTGAACCCAGATTCAGTTCTTTTCTCATTATACATTTCTATAGGAAACCCCTCCATAGAATTCCTGAAAAGTGGTCAACTAGCTCCTGCTTCTTACACAATCAGGCATGGGGAGCTCATTAATTTATGATGTATCCCTTTTCATTTGAATTTTTTGCAAAGCATATTTCTCATTCACCTCCAATCATAAAATAAATAGCAAAAAAAAAAAAAAATCCTCCTCCCTACCGCCATTCTTATTACTCAGGCTTGCAATCTCATAGTCATCTTTGACTCATCATTCTCTCACCTCATACACTCAAATAGTTGCCAGTTTTGTCATTTCTGTGTTCAAACCATCTTTCCATCTCTGTACTGAATGCTATAATCCTAGATCAGGTTCTTACTTCCCCTCATCTGGCTTATTTCAACAGTCCCTTAGTTGGCTTTTCTGACTCCTCTCTCATTCCTCTCCATTTCAGCCTCCACATGGGTTCTAAAGTTAGATTCTTTTTTTGTTGTTTTCATTGTAAAGTTATATTCCTAAAGCAAATGTCTCCTGCTCAAAATATTCTAATAGTTCCCTCTTCAATCACTCAATTGATAAATGTGTTAAGTCCCTGCATGAGGCATTGTGCTTAGTGCTGAGGATACAAAAAGGCAAAGGAGTTCAGAGTCTAATGGGGGGAAACAGCAAGCAGACAAATATGTGCAAAACCAGTTACATACAGGATAAATAGGAAATAATTAAAAGCAGGAAGGTACTAGAAATAAGAGATTGGGGAAAATTTCCTATAGAGAATATGATTTTTGTTGGGACTTGAAGGAAGCCAGATTGGTCAGTAGCCCAAGTGGAGGAGAATGAGTATTCCAGACAAAGGGGGCATGCCTGGAATGGAGAGGTGAATTATCTTGTTGGCCAGGAGACCAATAGAATAGAAGTGTAACTGGCTGAGAGAAAGATGTAAGACTGAAGGTCTAGGAGGAGACTAGGTTATGACGGGCTTTGCTTGCTAAATAGAGCATTCTTTATTTAATATTGGAGGCAATAGGGAGTCACTGGAGTTTATGGGGTGAGGGTGAGATATGACATGATATAATCAGACCTGTGCTTTAGGAAAGTCACTTTAGTGGCTGAATAGAGGATTGATTGGAATGGGGAAAGACTTAAAGCAGGCTACTGCAATAATCCAGCCAGGAGGTGAAGCTGCACCAGAATGGTAGCAGTGTCTAAGGAGAGATGGGGGAATTTGAGAGATGCTGCAAAGGTGAAATCAACATGCCTTGGTGACAGCTTGGTATTGGTGGGTGTGGGGAGCAGTGAGCCACAGTGAGTTATCCAGGATGACATCTAAGTTGTAAATTGGAGGGACTGGGAGGATGATGCTGTCCTCTACAATAATAGGGAAAGTTAAATTTGGAGGAAGGTTTAGAGGGAAAGTTAATAAGTTTCATTTTGAACATAATGAGTTTAAAATGTCTACTGGACATTTGGTTATATAGAATGGGGATATTAGTCATATCTATTTCATGGAATGATTGTGAGGACTAAATGAATTACCATATACAAAAAGCTTTGCAAACCTTAAAATGCTCTATAAGAACTAGTTATTATTATTAACTTTTATTTTGCAATGAGTTATCATGGCTGTTTCCCCATATCCCACTAACACTGAATTTTGTGATCTTTTTAGGTTCTTGAGTCCCACAGGGTATATTTCCGAACTGTTTTAATTTGAATTTCATTTTGAACCATTTTTCAAGTCATTGCTGATGGTTTGTAGTCCTTCTTTGATACCTGCATGTTTATAGATTTTTGTCATTCACCTATTTTGAAGAAAAGTTCTAATTACTATAAATTCATATAGAATTTGTATGACAGATGTGTCATAGACATTTAATGAACAGATTTATTTAGGCAATCCTTATCTTTTTCTTTTTTCATTATTCATTGCCTTTATTTCTGAAAAAGCTTTTATTTTTCTGCAGTTGAAATCATATATTTTGTCTCTTACTATTTCCTCAGCACTGTGACTAGTAAGAACTATTTTCCTCTTCAGAGTTCATATAACCTTCTGTCCTCTTCTAGTTTTTAAACAATATAAAAGATCAAAAAGTTTGATTGCTGATTCATTTGGAATTTATTGCAATAAATGTTATTAGGTAATGATCTAATTCCATTTTCTACAGAACTTATTTAATTTCCAGAAGTTTTTATTGAAAACTCAGTTCTGTCACATAAATTTAGTTCTTACTAGATTTTTGTGAATACTTTTGGTTCTAAATTTAACTTATCTAAGCTGTTCCACATCTATTTTTTTCCACTACCAAATTATTTGGATAATTCTTGATTTATGGTATAATCTGAACTCTAATCACGCATTTTCCTTTTCCTTTGCCCCAATATTTCCCTTGATGTTATTGACTTTTGGTCATATAATTTAATTTTGTTATTGTCTCATCCTTTGAAAATATTCCAGTGACTTCTTATTAGTGTCATCCCAGTCAACGTATTAATACTGAATATCTATCTCCAGTTAGTTAAATTTTCTTTTAATTATGTAAAATCAAATAATTTATTAATGAATTTGTGTGTCTTAGAAATATTTAACAATGCGTTGTTATTTTTAAGTATTATTTCTCTTTCCACTAATTTTTTCTTATTTTTGTTGGTAATATTTAGAAATGTAGTTTTCTGGGTTTATTTTGCATCTTGCACCTGCTAAACTTATTATTAGAAAACACAATAGAATAAACAAAATAAGTAAACAATTATATCATCAGCAAACAGATAATTTAGTCTATTCTTTTTGTATATATTAATTTATTTTTCTTATTATTGTAACTACCATTTCTAGAACTATGCTTACTAGAAATGGTGATAAGTGCTAAGTTGGTCTATTTTCTGTTTTTTTCCAATATATATATTTTATATTTTTATACTGTAGATACTCACATGTTTCATTTTAATTTTTAGTTTTCCTGGCAGTTGAGAAATAATAAATATTCCAGCCTCTTTCTTTGAAACTCCATATGTTCATATGTTTTAAGGATGTTTATTGTAATCAAAACATCAGAAGAACATTTAATCTATGATATAAAGAAAAGTAATATAAACAAATGATACATTTGGATTTTATTTTCAGAATTCTTAGTCTCCTACAAAAATATGAATAAAAAGAACCTAAATGCCATCAATTCAGGAAATTGTTTTAAAAAACTTTTTTTTAAAAAAAATCTTTTAAAAAGGATAAAATACAATCGGTCAAAAAATGAAGTAGATGCTTGAAATCCAAAATTTGCTACCAGAAAAAGATGAACATACACTTTTATAATTGATCAGACCTCTTCCAGAAATTTTTGAACCTTTACTTGGGCCTTTGATATGAAAAGTATTCATGAAGTAGAACCTTAATAAGATACATGCATACATGCAAGCATGCCTCAATGAATGAGTGAATGAATGAATGAATATGAACGTTTGGAGAATTTATATTCTATAGGGAGAAAAAAAGGCTATCACCTCTTTGAGGTTTCAGCATGCAAGAGAGTTATAAAGTGAAAATGACTAGATACTGATTGAGTGGGGAGGAAGGGGAGGATTATTGTGCCTTGAATATGAGAACCATCAGAACAAGATTATAATGAGGAAGAGGTTAGATGGGAGTCATGGAGAAGGACATCTTGAACCACATATGTATCTAATGTATGTAGGGGGTGGGGTTTGGGGGAGGTGTTGTAGGGAAGCTTTTAAAGGTTTATTTCAATAAACTATGATCTGTGTTTAGGGAAGGAGGAGAAAGTATTCTCTCTCTCCCCTTCTTCCCTCTCTCCTCTTTCTCTCCCTTCTCTCTCTTTTTCCTAATTTTTAAAACATTTTTATTAAAAGTTTTGAGTTCCAAATTCTGTTCTTCCCTCTCTTCTCTCCCTTCCTCTCTCCCTGAGATAGAAAGCAATCAAATATAGATTATATGTGTGTGATTTATGTAAAGCATTTCCATATTAGTCATTTTGTAAAAAACTCAAAACTCTAAAATAAAGGAAGTGAAAAATGGCAAGCTTCAGAGTGTATTGGAATCAATATCAGTTCTTTCTCTAGGGATGGAGAGTATGCTTTATCATTAGTCCTTTGGAATTGTCTTGGATCATTGTATTGCTAAGATGAGCTGTTCTATTCTCACTGTTCTTCATTAAACAATATGGTGGTTGCTGTGTACAGTATTCTCCTAGTTCTGTCCACTCCACTCTGCATCAGTTCATGTAAGTCCAGGTTTTTCTGAAATCATTCTGTCATTTCTTAGAGCACAATAATATGCCGTTACAAACATATACCACAACTTGTTTAGCCACTCCCTTTGATTTCCAGCTCTTAGCCACTACAAAAAGAGCTGCTAGAAATAGTTTTGTACAAATAGGTCCTTTCCACCAACGTCAGTGTCCCAGTTTTCTCACATCCCCTGCATTCCCACATCCAATATTTTCCTTTTTTGTTATATTTGCCATTCTGATGTGATGTATGTCTCTCTGTCTCTCTTTTTCATTCCCTCCCCCTCTCTTTTCCTTTTCCTCCCTCATCCCCTTTCTCTTTCTCTATTTCTTTCTCTCTCCTTCTTTTCTCTCTCTTCCCCACCTCAAATCTAGATTTGAAGTGATAATGTAATAAGCGGAATTGTACTTAACTGAATTAAAAGAACACAGCAGAGTATGATGGAGGGAAAACCAATTATTACAACTCAGAGTGTAAAGGAGATGAACTCATCTTTAAAATATAAAAGAATCTCATAATAGATTTCAAACAACCCAATCATAAAAATAAAAAAACAAATGGACTATAAATGAAGTGCCACATGAAAAAACGTGTTTGAACTAGATGGCCATGAATTTAGTGTTTTTAAAATAGAGAAAAAAGATTCTCTCTCATCCTTTCTACAAGAAAAATATCCTAATATCTAACCTGGAAAGAATAAGGAAGAGGACTATAGATCAATATAATCTAATTAATATTTTTATCCATTAAATGTTGGCAAATAGATTTTATATTAAAATTATTCCTTGTAACAAAGTTAGTCTTGCACTAAAATACAAGGATAGGTACATATTAGGAAGACAATTAGCAGATGAAATCATGTTAAAAATGAAAACAACAAAAATCATATGATTATATCAATGGGAAAAGAAAAGATTTTTTCTCGGTCCTCGATATACTTGACATCTCTGCAATCTTTAACATGGTAGATCACTCTCTCCTCCTTGATATTTCCCTCTCTCTAGGTTTTGGACACCTCTCTTTTCTGGCTTTCTTCCTACCTATCCCACTACTCATTCTCAGTGTCTTTTGTTGGAGACCTCTTCCAGATCACGCCCTCAGGGTTCTGTCCCAGGCCATTGTCTCTTTTCCCTTTATACAACTTCACTTGGTGATCTCATCAACTCCCATGGATTTAATTGCCATCTCTATGCTGATGATTCTCAAACCTACCTTTCCTACCTCAATGTCCATTGTTACCTCTAATTTCAATATCTAAAATTGGATATCCAGCACACATCCTAAATGGAATATGTTCAACATTGAACTCGTTATCTTTCTCTCAAATCTCTCCCCTCCCTCCTATCTTTCCTCCCAATCTCTCAGGCTCACAACCTAGGGATCATCCTGGGTTCCATCTCTCATCCCCCTTCCCCACCATATCTAATCTGTTGCCAAGATCTGCCAATTTCACCTTTGCAATATCTCTCAAATATGCCCCCCCATGTCTGATACCACCACCACTCTAGAGCAGACAGTAAGCAATAAGATATAGATTATACATGTGTAATTTATGTAAAGCACTGCCATATTAGTCATTTTGTACAAGACTCAAAACTATGGAAGAAAGGAAGTAAAAAATGGCAAGTTTCATTCTGTATTCAATCAATATCAGTTCTTCTCTGGAGATGGATAATATGCTTATCATTAGTCCTTTGGGATTGTCTTGCAATTGGATTATTGCAATAGCCTGCTGGAGGGTTTGCTGTGTGCCTCTACTCTCTCCCACTCCAATCTGTTCTCTATTCAGCCATTAAGCATGACTTTTATATTCTTAAAACAAAGGTCCACTAACGTTACTCACCTACTCAATAAATTCTAGTGGTTTCCTACTGCCTCTAAGAGCAAATATCCAGTGTTCTGTTTGGCATTCACAGCTGTTCATAACTGAATCCCCTCCTACCTTTCAAATCTCAAATCAGACACTTGACCCTCACTAGCTGTGTGACCTTGGACAAGTCACTTAACCCCAATTGCCTCATCCTGGGTCATCTCCAGTCATCCTGATGAATATCTGGTCACTGGATTCAGATGGCTCTGGAGGAGAAGTGAGGCTGGTGACCTGCACAGCCCTCCCTCACTCAAAACAAAGTCAAATGCAAGTCATGTCATTATTTCTCTGATGGCATGATCTTCTTTTGGCAATGAAGGACAAACACACACCTTACTCCCCACAAGCGACACTGGCCTCCTGGATGTTCCATGAACAAGAAAATCCATCTCTTAGCTCCAGGCATTTTTGCTGTGCTCAATGCCTGGAATGCTCTCCTTTCTCCTCTCTGGCTTTCATTAAGCCTTGATTCATACTAACTACTTCCCCAGACTCTTCAACCTTGCCATTGGAGGTCTGGATGAGGAACAAGCTCTTCCTCACGCCTTTCTTCATACAGGGCAGAAACTGATTTTTCAAACCTTTCCACATTGCAGGGACACCAAAATCAAATAAAATACAATTGCTACCTTCAAAGTGCTTATAATTCTCTTAATAAGGTGATCTCAAGCAAGAGTCTGTGAATTTGTTTTTTAAAATATTTTCATATTATTCATATTCAGTATAATGATTTCCCTTGTAATCTTACTTAATTTTATTTTATTGCACTCAAAAACCTTATCCTGAGAATGATATGGATTGCCAGAGGGATTCATGATGCGTAAAAAGGTTAACAATCTCTGCCTTAATACAATGGACTTTGATGATTGGCTTGGATGAATTTGGTTAAATTCATTTGTTGTTGTTTAGTCATTTTTCAGTCATATCTGACTCTTCATGACTCCATTTAGAGTTTTCTTGGCAAAGATACTGGAGTGGTCTGCCATTTCCTTCTCCAGCTCATTTTACAGATGAGGCAACTGAGGCAAAAAGTATTAAGTGACTTGCCTGCCCAGGGATTAACACAGCTAGAAAGTATCTGAGGCCAGATTTCAAATCAAGAAGGTGACTCTTCTGGACTCCAGGCCCAGTACTCTATCCACTATGCCACCTAGCTGCCCCATTGGTTAAATTCGTACAATAAATGAATACTGCTAAGAACTAGATGTATTGTTTTATTATCCTTCCAAATAGTTTCTCCTCCATTGTGGATGAACACTTAACAACTCTGATTCTAGGTCTCTTTCCATTATTCAAAGCTGTCTCTAGTCTAAACACAGTCATACTGAGGTGTAAAGGACTGATAAAACTTAAAAGTATTATCCCTCCTAGGCAGGGTGATGTTGATAAATTTTCCACAACATTCCCAACATTCCACAATATGGTGGGGGGGGGGGGTGAGGATATAGAATTGATCAGCACACACGTCTAAGTTTCATCTGCATTATTCACATTTTCCCCATCATTTTGTTAGGTCTAGATAATATACAAAACTGTCAGTCAAGCCCTGATTTGCAGTGTTCACTGATTTATGGGCTATAAATGCTTATATTGAAAATGTGACAATTGGTTCCGAATTCAAACTCACTCTAGTTCACCCCTGCTCCTGACGGTATTTATGTTTTAATCAGGCTTTCTACCAAAGGCATGCAGCTCTAATTTTATGAATCACCTAGCCCAAGGGGAGATTTGGCACCCTAGACCTTACACAGTTCTTATTGGCAAAAGGTAGTGTAGAAACAGCCCAGCTATGAATAGTTCCTAGAAGTGAGCATCAGTGTCACCATCAAAGATTGACTGCAAACAAGAGGCTATAGGTTGATGATAGCAGCTGAGCCTCCTCTGGACACAAGTAGTAGAAGCTCTCTTGACACTTAGCAGGGGAGGAAGCTTTGCGTTGTCTTCACAGTTGGTGTTACCTTGACCATGCCAGCATTTTTTTCTTTTTGAGACTGGGTCCCCCCACCTCACCCAGAATGGATGTACAACGACCATGCACGGATGCTGATCACTTTGAATTCTTTAATCTACTGGTTTTTTGTTTTTAGCTTTCCAGGGTGGAAAAAGTTGATCCCTCCTTCGATAACCTGGTGTGACTTTCTGCTCCCTGGGCTCATGATATTGGTGCCAGATTTAGTGCAGACATTTGATTGAATTTAGACCTTCCTCAGCTCAGATATCATTAATTCACAATATTCTGTAGCCTTAGCCTTCCCCTGTAACAATGATTACAGGCATTCAACATCACCCTCACCATCCGAACATCCCTAGAAGTAATTACAACGTGGTATTTGAGTGAGTTCTGAGGGGCTTGGAATGGTTTGGCCGTGATGATATGAATTTTTATGTTGTGGTATGTGGTGCTGCTATGCCTCCGGGGAAGGCACTCAGGAGGCTGTGTTATATGTCTTTATATTCCCTGAGGACATGGAGTACGATAAAAAAGGGAGAAGTGCAAAGGTTACATATCTGTATCTAATTTTTAGGCATGTGTATGTGTGTGAACACTCTCAGTCCCTTCTCATTGGGCAATATTGCCAAGAAGAGAACATTTCCATGATAGATTGGACCAATTTATTCATACAGTTGGCCTTGAGTGACAGACCTAGCAAAGACTGGTGTCAGACAATAAGTTTAATACAAGCTCCATGTTTGTTCATCCAATGTGGAAGGGATGGTTGCTCATATACTGATCTTTTTGGTCAGTAAATGAGTAAATGTTCATTAAGCTCCTATTTTCTTGTAAGCACTATGCTAAGCACTGGGGATACAAAAAGAAGCAAAAGACACCTGTCCTCAGGAAGCTTACAATCTGGTGATAAACTTTGGTCACACTTAGCCAAGCTGATAGAATGTTGCCAACAGTGCCGTTTCAGAATGGTATCAGTGATGGCAAGAGGAAATAAACCTGCAAATAAACACATAAAAGAAAAATAAACTTCTGCTTCAGAAATGGTGCCTAAAAGCAATCCTTTGCCAGCTGTAAAAAAGTGTCTTTTGGATCCATGGGGTGTAAAAAACCAGAAATATTCTAGAGGATAAGAACACCTATGCACAACTTTGAGATGTGAGAATTTTCTTTCTAGTCAGAAATGTTATTTTTCTATCAACAGAGCTCTCCCCTGTGAGTACTTAATGCACTCCCCTGTTACTTAATATACCTGTAAGGGTCTTAAGGGATCAGATCAGCAAGGCCTCACACAAAACTATCATCAGATACAGATATTGAGAAATGAATGAGCTCTTCTCTCCTTCAGCAGTTGCGAACCAAAGCATCCAAACTTCATGAGACGGAAAGATGTAATCTCCCTGAAATCTCAAATACTTCCTATTCTTGCACTGGAGTGAATGAATAGTCATTTTAAAATGTACATACACTACAAGTGGTAGGGTGAAACAATGTGTGGAGAAAAAGGCTCCAATGAGTGACCTTTCTCTTTAAATGAATTTTAAATGTCAAGGTTCAATTAGGAGGACGCAGGAGTAAGAAATATAACTCCCATTTAATTTCATCTTTGAAAGGCATGGCACTTTCATTGCTAACTTGTAAGAGTGCCTACAATTCAAAGCCAAGAAAGAACTGAAGAGATTAAAAATAGAATAACAATCCCTAAAACTGTAGGTTTTAGTTTGCAAGGTTACTTTTTTTTTGGTAGCTTTATAGCTCTTGCTGGGCTACTTCTGAATCCATTTCCAGTTATAAGGATGACCAAGGAGGTGGAAAAATAGAGAGAATAGAGAGAGGAGAAAGAATGAATGGGAGAGGAGCTCTCACATGTCACTCTTTCCCCTGGTTCAGCTCCATGGCTCCCAGATAACAGAGGAGCTCATTGTTCCTAGCCCTTCTAGTGTTTCAGTCTATGTGGACCTGGGTGTCTGAAGGATCCCCAATTGAAATAAATCCTTGAGTAAAAGACAAAACAAAACCAAAAACAAACTTTTTAACATTCAGTAGCTAGCCCTAGACAATATCACAGTGACCTACACATTCATTAATAAAGATTGCTGGGCCTTAATCATTCTTTCACTAATTCATTCATTTATTTGTTTACTTACTTGTCTGTTTATCTTTTGTTTCTCAAATAAATGAGACTAATATTGGACTAGACTTAAGGAAGGCTAAGTGTAGCAGAGCAAACAGAGATCACATGAGTTATTTCAGAATTACCAAGTGCTCAAATACCCTAACCCCAAATTAGAAACAGCTTTCAGTGTAGTACATAATTTACATGGATGAGCTGCAATCTACATCACTGGAGGAAATGCCCAAATCAGTGAGATCACAGATCCATGGAGGTATCAAAATTTATATGCGTAATTGAAAAATCACTATGTGGCTTGGTGATTTTCTCATGGTTTCTCCCATTCGTTTTAATTCTTCTATACAACATGACTAATGTGAAAATGTGTTTAATAAGAATGTATGTGGAGAACCCATGTAAAATTGCATGCCATCGCGGGAAGGGAGAGGGGAAGAGAAAAATTTAAAACTTATGGAAGTGATTGCTGAAAAAAGAAAGTTAATTAATTATTGAGAATGAAAAAAGGACAGTATGATTGCTGAAAATCTGTGGATCTGATCTTTGTAATTGACAACAACAACATTAATACTTTAATGTTTACAAAGTAAACAAAAGTTTACAATGTTTGCAAAATAGCCCTGTGACATTCTTAGGGAAAAATATAATTACCCTCATTTTGTTTATGAGGAAGTTAAACCTCAGAGAGCTTGGGACTTGCCCAGTCTCTTACCCAAACATAAGGGTTCTTTCCCCTGTATCAGTTTATATTGAGGAAAAGGCAGGGAGGTTATTGAATATTTTAAAATGCAGCCTAGTTTAGAATTTTAAGATGAGAGAATCCAGCTTTTATATGTTTATGTCAAGAGATTTTTGGACATTTGTTTCAGTACTTACAGTATATATATATATATAGTATATATAGGCAACCTTACTCTTCCTGTGTCTATGAAGCCTGGAGACATTGTGTGCATTATTCTCCCAATTCTGCTAACTTTACTCTAAATTGCTTCACTTAAAATCTTAACTATGTTTCTCAGTATTGTCCTATAGGACAATAGTATTGCGTTACATTCATATGCCATTGCCCAGTTAATATGCACCCACTTCCCAACTACTCCTTTGCTACTACAAAACATGAAGCTGCAACAAATATTTTGGAATTTATGGAACTTTTCTTTCAGCGTTTGACCTATATGAAGTTACCTATGAGTGGAATCACTATCAGATTAATGGAATGATAAGATTCATAGCTTTACTCACATAATTCCAGATTGTGACTAAAAGTTAAAGGCCTCAAACTTTGAGATAATGAAGAGTTCTCCTAATTGGTTATTGGGCCAGAAAAGTCAATGAACCAATGGATGTAACTAAATAAGCTACCCATTTCTCTGCCTCTCTCTTCTTTTCTGGATGCAAAGTATGACAATTTTAGGTTGTGTCCAAATTGTTGAATGGGGAAAAGAATCATTTCTTTGTCTTCTTCTCTTATGGTTGCTGTTTCCTAATCTTAGATGAATGAGTATCCATCCCATAGTGTACCTACCTGGAACTGGTGGTGGTAACTTTATTCAAAAGGTCCTGGGAGGTCTCTGAAGTCAGTGGCTGATGTGGCCTGAGGGGGTATTGGCTGACAGCAGGGAAAGCTTCTGATTCAAAAAGGATAGCCATTGACCAAAACAAACAAACAACTATAAAGAACAAACAGAGCACCACCAACTTCAAGTCTGACCAGTTTTCCCCCAGCAGACAAGTTCCAAGAACAGTTAGACGGTGCAGTTCTGAGGTGAAATGTAACATATCTGATCAGCGGTCTTTCCAAATGAGTCTATATTCTGATTAAAAATCAATATCCTAAATGATTGTAACTAGAGTTACATATGTTGTTACTGGATCCTATCAAATCTGTTAATTCAATATTTGGTGTTAGAGTTCTTTATCTTTATCATTCCTTTTGTGTGTAGGAATAAATCACTTGATCCATACCCATTTCTGTTGTAGATTGAGAGCTTTGTTTACTTATCAGGCATAATTTAATTAGAATCGTCTCCAGGATGGCAGGCTGGAGTCAGATTGTAAAAGATTTCATCTTCCTCCTTTTGGACATCATGCCTCCCTGAAAGAAGTCTAAGAGATGTCCTTTGCTCTTTTTGGCTGTGATATCACATTACTGATCTGTATTCAGTTTCAGGCCACTCCCAACCCTCACCCTTATTTTCTTTTCATGAACTTTTAACAGTCCATGACTCCCCAATCTGTATTTCTGAAGTTTAAAATAACAGTCCTAGAAAAATATTTGAGTGATAGGCCCTTGTATCTAACGTTTCAACCAATGGTCTTTCCCTTTTAAAATTCTATTTGCCCTCCAGAGTTTGTGATAACAAGCAGGTGTTTTGAGGAAAGGTATATAGGAAGAGAAGCTGGGAAGGACATATGAAAGTACAGAGTAGGAAGACATCCATAGTGTTTGAAGAAACTGGTTGTTTGCAAAAACCCCAGCTCTAGGGAATGAGCCGCTAATCCACAGTCAAACAGAGGAACATGAAGGGCCAGTTTGAATTAATTGGGGCTTGTGTGGTATGATCTACATTTCTGATCAATTAATCAATCAGGCACCAATTATTTATGAAATGCATGCTAGGTCCCAGATACTATGTGCTAAGATACTTGTAATTTTTCAGTGATAAGCATTAGAAACAATAAAATCAACTAGTAAACATTAGTTATAAAGTACCTATGTACCTTATGCTTTAATTTGAAGGAAAATAGTAACTTTAACCTGAGATAGGTGATATGGATGATGATGATATACCTACGAATCATGGCAAGCCACCTCTCTACATAGAAGTAAGAACACATTTCTGTTCACCTTGACTTTAGCCAACTGACCAGGTTTTGCAAACAAAGGTTTAGATTCAGGAGAAAAAATGACTAATAGGACTTTCTTGAATGCTTTCTAAACTTTTCATCAGAACCCAGCTATTTTCTCCTAAAACTAACTTTTTTTACTGTTTCCTCAAGCCCATTTCCCTCTTCTAGGTTCATTGTTCCTTTTAAAATTCTGTGAATCAAAAAAACTATTTTGCCATAAAAATCCATTTCCTCACTTTTTTCTGTCTTGCTGGAAACTTTCTTAGCAAATTCAGACCTTCAGTCTAGAGATTGATAGAGTTGGGTTGACCTAATAATGTGACCAGGAAGGAGCTTGGCGAATCTACTAAATAATTTAGATTTTTGTCCCTGTATTATTCAGTTACCTATACATCATATTTGATATGACATGCAGCTGTCTGACTGGTGAACAAATCTCTAAAACCTGGACAATGGGATCACAGATCATAGATATTTTGATCCAGGAGGGTACTCCTAGATCCACACAGATGAAGTCTATTTTTACAATCATTGCTAGTGTTTGTCCTTTGTCTTTGAAGAGGATAGATGACATCATGGGTGATATCATGACACATTTCCAACCTTACTCTTCCTGGGTCATAAAACTTCAGTGGCAGGGCAAAAGTCGGGACAACTGGTGAGAGCTCAGGATGCCGTGGATGACCTTGGCATCTTCAGTACTTGAACAAGATCTAAGAATTCCATAACACCTGCTTCAGCCAACTTTATGTCTGTTGGAACAGATTGTTCTCATCCACACAATCCAGTAAGAAGTTCTTCATGTGGTTGAGGTAAACATCTTTCTAACTCAATGAGTTTTACAATCATTAATCTATCAATATACATTTATTAAGTGCTAGGTGCTGTACTAAATGGTGGAGATACAAAAAGAGGCAAAAGACAGTCCCTGTCCTCAACATGCTTGCAGTCTAATGAGAGAAACAACAAGCTAACAAATATGTACAAAGAAGCTATGTACAGGATAAATAGGAAATAATTAAGAGAGGGAAGATAGAGTAGAGGCAGAAACTGAGGTGAACTCTGACAAAACCTCCAAAAAACTTAAAATAAGTGTCTCAGATTGAATTCTGGAGCAGCAGAGGCATCAAAAAGTCAAGTGAGACATCTCTTCAGCCTAACACAACTTAGGAACTCAGTAGGAGAGGTCATTGGATAATAAGGTGCGGGCCAGTCCAGAGAGCACCTGGTGGCAACATGAGCTATGGATATTGGAAGTGACAGCCACAGTGGCAGCAGCAACTTCAGGAGCCTATAGCCCAGAGATGGTAAGGAAATTTGGTAACTGGTCAGAAAGAGATTACAGGGGACCCTGAGCTGACACTGAGTGCAAGATCCAGTTTAATTATACATGCACTATTCCGGGTCATAGGGCAGAAAGGAACTGATCACAGTTCCAGAAGGTAGAGGAGAGTCAGTATTTTCAGTTCTGTGGGAGCAGGAGCTATTCCTGGGTAAAGATCAAAGTACAGACCAGGAGAGCAGTGACCACAACTATCCCCAAAACATACTACTTTAGAACTACTGAAAATTTGCAGATACCTAGAACTAACTTTGAAAACAGCAGCACCAAAAAAGTTTGGAACTTAGGACAGAGTCTCTACACTGTAGGTAAGCAGAGCCCAACTTTAACATAAAGTTCAAAGTCAAGAAATAGTGTAAGAAAATAAGCAAGCAAACAAGCAAGAACTTGACAATAAAAATCTATTACAGTGTCAAAGAAGGCCAAGACACAAATGGAAAAGAAGACAAGAATATAAAAACATCTACAAGCAAAGTTCAAAGAAAAATTCAGACTAAATACAAGCCTAACAAGAATACCCTGAAAAAGAAAGAGTGGTAGAGGAAATATTGGGAAAAGAAACAAGAGTGATGCAAGGAAATTATGAAAAAAGGAATAACAGTTTGGTAAAAAAAAAAAAAAGGTACAAAAATAATGGAGAAAATAATATCTTTTAAAATGAAACTGGCTAAATGAAAAATAAGGAAATACAAAGCTCACTGAAGAAAAAATTCCTTAAAAATGAGAATTGGTCAAATGAGTAATGACTCCATGAGACATCAAGAAACAATAAAATCAAAAAGATAGAAGAAAATGTGAAATATCTCTTCAGAAAAACAACTGACCTGGAGAACAGATCAAGAAGAGATAATTTAAGAATTATTAGACTACCTGAAAGTCATGATCAAAAAAAAAATTTAGTCATGATATTTCAAGAAATTATAAAGGAAAATTGTCCTCTGGTTTTAGTTCCAGGGGGTAAAATAGAAATTGAAAAAAAAATGCAGCAATTATCAGCAGAAAGAGATCTCCAAATGAAAATTCCTAGGAACATGATATTCTGGATGGTAAAATTTGCTAGGATTACAACCAAGAATAACCTAACCAGAAAAACTGAGCATAACCCTTCCAGGCAAAAGTAGATAATTAATTAAATAGAGGACTTTCAAGCATGCCTGATGAAAAGATCAGAAGTGAATAGGAAATTTGACATTCAAACACAAGATTCAAGAGAAGCATGGAAAGGGGAATGAAAAAAATTATAAGGGACTCAAAAAGATTGTTGTTGTTCAGCTATTTCAGTCATGTCACATTCTTTATGACTCCATTTGGTGTTTTCTTGGTAAAGATACTGGAATGGCTTGTCATTTCCTTTTCCAACTCGTTTTACAGATGAGGAACTGAAGCAAATAGGGTTAAGTGACTTGCCCAGGATCGCACAGGTATTAAGTGTCTGAGGTTGGATTTGAACTCAGGAAAATTAGTCTCCCTGATTTCAAGCATGGCATTCTATCTACCTGATTGATAATATTAAACTGTTTACATTCTTATATGATAAAGATTATACATTTAACTCCTGGGAATTTTATCATTATTAGGACAGTTAGAAGGAGTCTTCATAGACTGAGGGTACAGATGTGAATTGATTATGTTGGGAAGATCTAAAATAAAGTAAAGAGGTAAGAAAGAGGGATGCACTGGGAGAAGGGGTAAGGGAGAAGAATAGGGATACATGTCTCATAAAAGCGGTATGTATATAAGGAAGAGCTTTTACAGTGAAGGGAAAATGTGGAAGTGGGCAATTCTTGAGCCTCATTCTCATCAGAATTGGTTCAGAGATTGAAGAATGCACACACACACACACACACGCACACACACACGCACACACACACTCAGTTGGGTATAGAAATCTATTTTGCCCAGTAGAGAAGTAGAAAGAGAAGGGGATAAGAGAAAAGGAAGAGTGATGACAAAAGGGAGACAGTGGATTAAGTGAGACAGTGGTTAAAAGCAAAACAACTTTTAAGGAGACAGAAGTAGAGAGAGAGACAGAAAGACAGACAGAGACAGAGAGAAAGACAGAGACAGAGACACACAGAGACAGAGGGGGGTGGAGAGAGAGAGACAGAGAGAGAGAGAGAGGAAACAGAAAGAAGTACAAAAAGAAGAAAATAGGATGGAGGGAAATACAGTTTATAATCATAGCTGGGTATATGAATGGGATAAACTAACCTATAAAATAGAAGTGGATATCAAAATCAATTAGAAACCAGAATCCAACAATATGTTTGCAAGAGAAACACCTGAAATAGAAACACACACACACACACACACACACACACACACACACACACACACACACATACACACACAGTTAAAATCAGGGTCTGCAACAGAATCTACCATGCCTCAACTGAGGTGAAAATGGTGGGGATAGCAATCATGATCTCAGACAAAGCAAAACCAAAAATAAACTTAATTTAAAGAGATCATCAGGGAAATTACATTTTACTTTAAAAGTACCATAGACAAGGAAGTAACATATAAAAAAATATTTTACAGCAAATTTTTCTGATAAGACTTCATTTCTCAACTATATAGGAAACTGAATCTAATTTATAAAAATAAGAGTCATTCCCCTTGGTAAATGGTCAAAGAATATGAACTAGCAGCTTTCAGAAGAAATCAAAACCATCTATAGTCAAAGAAAAAAATGACATAAATCACTATTGATCAGAGAAATGCAAACTAAAACAACTTTGAGGTACCACTCCATATCTATCAGGTTGGCTAACATGATAGAAAAGGAAAATAACAAATACTGGAGAGGATGTGGAAAAATGGGGACAATAAAAGTGGAATTGTGAACTAGCCCAACCATCCTGGAGAACAATTTGAAACTAATGCCCAAATAGTTATAAAACTGCATATGCTTTGACCCTATGATACCACTACTAGATCTGTTTCTCTAAGAGATCAGAGAAAAAGGAAAAGGATTTATGTACAAAAATATTTATGGTAACTCCTTTTGGGATAGCAAAGAATTGGAAACTGAGGGGAAGCCCATCTATTGGGGAATGGCTACACAAGTTGTGGCATATGATTTTGATGGAATGCTATTGTGCTATAAGAAATGATGAACAGAATGGTTTCAGAAAAACCTGGGAAGACCTGTATGAACTGATGCAGAGCGAATTGAATCAGGAGATCATTGTACAAAGTAACAGCAACGTTGTAATGATGATTAACTGTGAAAGACTTAGCTACTCTGATCAACACAATGATCCAAGACAATTCTGACAGATTCACGATGATAAACACTATCCGCTGTCAGAGGGAGAACTGATGAAGGAATATGAAGAACAATTTTTTCATTCTTTTTCTTTTCTTTTTTATGGGGATGACATGGCTAATATGCAAATGTGTTTTGCATGATTTCACATATATAACTGATATCATATTGCTTGCCTTTTCAATGGATGGAAGGGAAACTAGAGGGAGGGGAGAATGTTAAAAATAAATTAAAAAAACAAAAGAGGGGAGAATTAAGAGGCTGGGAAAGATGGGATTTTACAGATGAGGAAACTACAATCCAGGAAAAATTTAAGTGAGTTACATGAAGTCTCACAGGTATTTTGTTGAATAGCCCAGATTTAAACCTGAATCCATAACTCTTTCTCAGGATAAATTTCAACTTTACCATTAAATTAAACTTGAATGTCTCCCCCAAAATGGTGTAAGGCAACGATGTCAAAGTCAAATAGAAACAGATCACTGCCAGCTTGCATATTGACTTTAAAAACCACACATTAATATGATCTATATTGTATTTTCATTTATTTTGTTAAACATCTCAGGTTTCTATTTTAATCTAGTTTAGGTTGATCTCAAGTTTTGTTGGGGAGGGGGATTGTTGCGGCCTGCAACCTTAGGTTTGATAATTCTAGTGCAGGGGGTGGCCAGATAGTTCCTCTGAGGCTTTAGCCTCCTGGTAATCGTGTTCCCTCAATTTGAGAAGTTCTCCAGAATACCAGTTTCATTTAACCACTTAACAGGTCACCTTTTATTGCTTGTAAAAAAAAGGAATATATACTTCTGAGGCTACACACGTAAAAGAGACAATGATTTGTCCTTGGGATTTAGTTTGTTTCTATGCTTTTTATGCACTCTAATATAAACGGAAAAATGGAAGAGGCTTATGTTGAAGTTCAATTCTGGGACACCAAAAACTATTGGGGTTTCATGGGATCCTCCTGGCTCAGTTTCCCCACTGTCTTCCTTTTAAAAAGAATGCTTCCCACCGGGCTATTCCTGAGTGTGGCTCTAATCTGGTTATACAAGTCCTCTACAAGGACACCCTTTGATGCATATTCCCTGGGCACATGTATTCCTTTCATGTGTGCTCCTCCATAAATGTTCTCTATTTTATTCATACCTGCCTCTGTTTTTAATTGTATGTTCTTATTAACCACTAATGGTAAATATATTAGTGAAGGCTTATGAATTATGGAGATAGTGGATGCAGACCCACAGAGAATCTTCAATCTAGCATAGCCATCTTTTGGGAAACCTGCTCTGTGAGTAGCGGAAATACCAGCAGGCCCTATAATAGAATTTATTTGTCCATGGGATAGCACTTTAAAAGGTGGTAAAAGAAGAATAGCAATGATACTGTTTAATTTAAGTTGTTAAATGAAAGAATTTTGAGTCTGACAATTATTTTTGACTTTTTTTTAATGAATGATGATACTGTCCTTTTAAGAATGGCACTCGTGTCTTGAAGAATAGTTAAGTGGATAAGAAGAAATATTAATCACAGATAGTGACCTTTCCTTTGCTTTGTATCTGTGGTAAGCTTATTATTTACTTTTTAGTTTGGTCTGTACCTTTCCATGTTGTAATAGGTTTTCATTAGTCTTAATGACATACTGCCATACCTACTGTGCTGTGCAAAATCACTGAAAAATTCCAGGAACCTTCCCTGGGGTCTCTGGTTATGAGGTGAAGTGTTACTTAAGGTTGGGCTTATGAAAATTCACAAGCATTTTAAGAACCTGGAAGATCTAGGCATCTCCTAGTGGATTCATTCCCTGAGATTGGAGGCTCAGAAGGTAGGTTATGAACTAATTGGGCTAATGATATCCATTCCACAGGAGTACAGAGCAAACCATTCATCTTGGATGGGTGGGTCTTCCCTGGATTTTGACCCAAGCTCAGCTCATGGGGGATAGAGGAGTTCCATTGGTTCACGTGTGTCTTTAACCCTTTCCTTATTAATTATTGCAGACTCTATATATGCCATCAGGAGACCTGAGTGTGAAGCACAGCTTTACTTCTTACTACTTCTTACTTACCTGTGTATCAAGTCACTTTTTATACTTCATGGTCCTCGTTTTCTGATATATAAAATGAAGGGGTTGAATTACAGGTCTCTTCCAGCACTAAACTGTATGATTCTATGTTGCTATTCTAAGGCTGTCTACTGGGGAGGGAGAAATATTGAACTTCGGGGTCTCTCCCTTATACTGTGATAATCAAGTGTCATTTTGGGAGTCATCTGCATTAAGATGATAGTGGAGTCCAAAGAAGCTGACAAGGATTAGAAAGAGAAGGGGAGAGGAGAGGGTGCAGAACATATAATTATGATATGTAGGTATGGAAATGGGAGGGAAGGGGAGCTGGAGATTGGATGAAGATTATTCATGGGACACCAAGAAGGGTTGGTCAAATAAGGTAGAGGAGAACAGGGGAAAGAAGTGTCATGAAAATCCAGGGAAGAGAGATTGTCCAGAATGAAGAGGTGGCTAACTGAGAAAATCATTGTTGTATTTGACAACAAAGAAATCATTAGCAAGTTTGCATATAGTAGTTTCAGTATAATGGTGTGGATAGAAGCCAGATAACAAGGGATTGAGAAATGAGTGGGAAGTGAAACAACAGAGAAAATGAACACAGACAAGATCCTCACTATCCACCTCCTCTAGATTGACTGTAAAAAAAAAAAGGAGAAAGATACAGGGTGAACACTTAAGGGTAAAATGAAGGAATTTTTTTTAGTATGGGGGAGATCTTAGTATGTTTGTAGGTAGCAGGAAAGAAGCTAATAAATAAGAAATGGTTTGCTGAAAATTATACAGAGATTTAAAGGGCACACTCCTGGGGGAGACTGGAGGAAATGGGATCAAGGGTACAAGTAGAGTGGTTGGGCTTGCTAAGAAGGAATACCTCAACCTCTAAGACTGGAGCAAAGGAGGAGAAAATGGAGGATTGCCAAGACAGACCTGAGGCATTTGACACGGGAGAGACCATCTCTGAACATGTTAATTAGTTGTTCTTCTAGTTTTTCCTAAACTATATCCCGTGATTAAATGAGATCTCTCAAGAAATAGTGTACCAGAGCCATTTTTTTTCCTCACGTACCATAGCAATGTCTCCATCAATTTAAAATATATTATGCCTCACATGCCTTCTTTTATAGAAAGTCAAGATAAGAAGCCTCTTTTTGTTGTCTTCTGCAAAACCATCATTGAAAACACTTCTCATTATGATACTTGATATGCATTTTGTAATGATAAAATTCTCTTTGAAGTCAATGCCAGGAAAAGAGCTATCTCTCCAGAGTAATGTATATGCTTTTTTTGTTTCAAGTAATTAGATTTCAAATATTTAACTTGGCTGCCAGGAATCTGAGACATAAATTCTGGGCTCTACTATACTAATATATACGGTCATATCCCATGTGCCTGTTAACATTGATTTCTCTGCCTACCTTCCCCACCCACTATAGTTATTCTCTTTATTTTGAATTGGAATATTTTCTTAAAACAAACAAAAATCAATGATTGTGTATCCTCTAATGACATAAATTAAAATTCTTCTGTACCTCAGGAGATGATTTCAATAATTACTGTGACCAAAAAAAAAAAATGTCACCACCTAGTCAGCTAGTCTTTTGGTGAAAAGCCATTCTAGCTGGGCTGCTATTCTCCTGACAGCATAACCTTAGGTCCTGGGTAGGACCCACCTGAGATTCTCGTCTACAGATAAAGCATCGGGAATAAACGTGGTACTTATACTGGAGATAATAGTGATAATCAAAAGACCTGGTTTTGAGTCTTGGCTCTCCTACTTTTTTGTGAACTTGGAGAAGTCACCTGTCTTCTTTGGGCCTTAAATTTCCTTATTTTTAAAATGAAGGTGCTGGAGGGAATGATCTTTCAGATCCCTTTCAGCTTGAAAAATTCTGCCATATAGGCAGGCATGTGCTGGAGCTATCTTGTGCCAGCTGGTGAGAACCAATTGTTAAATTTTCAGCGTGAGCATTTACACCTTGGAAACTGGCAAATGCTACAAATTGGGGTTTGATTTATTCTTTGGGTGATTGTCTAGGCTTAAAAAAGTAATGGTGGAAAATATGAATAATGCAGATTAAACTTAAAAGTGTGCTGGACATACATTTGGGGTAGGGGGAAAGGGGAGAGCTGTTTGTTAAACATTTACCAGCCAATCCCTGAATAGAGATCTTTTATTGGAGGATTCTACTGACTATTGTTATTAATTCTGTAAATGGCTTCAAGTCCTTTGGGGAAGGGTGCGGAAAATACGTCATAAAATATATGTTATAGTGAGGGACAGGGTAATATGGAATGGTGCCAAGAAAATTTTTCTTGATGTCTACAATTCCATGGTCAAAACCTCCTTGCTCTTGTTAAAAACTTCACTAATTTTAGCTGGAATCTCAGTCTCTTGTGTTGATTAAGGAGAGGTGAACCCAAGAGATGTCAGAATTCAGCTAATTTGTAGTTTTTATCATGTGAACATGAAACACCTATAGTTGTTATCTTGTAAATAAAAAGTTAACAAGGTTTGCAACATTGAACAAATATATTTGCAACAAAGAGACAATGGTATGGAGGGAAAGAGCAGTGGCTTTTCAAATCCCATATCCTTGATTCGAATCTCATTTTGGATGTGTACTACCTGTGCAGCCTTACAGGTAATGTAACTTCCTTCAGCCTCAGTTTCTTCATTGGTAAAGGGAGGTGGTTGGGCTAGGCAGTTTTTGAATATCTCTTTCAGCTCTAGATCTAAGATCCTATGAATGGAGATCTGAATCTGCACAAAATCAGGAAGACGTTTTCCTCTGGTGAGCTCTACCTTCCCCAGGGATCAACATATTCCCTCCAGATTTATGGCTCCATCTGGGACATTCCCTTCTCAAGCAGGGAAAATCTCAGGGTTTCTACTCCATAGTCAATCTTCCCCTCAAAAAGGTTTCACCTTCCTAATCCTTGACTCACAGAATTAATGATTGGCAAAACAATAATAATAATCAAATATTTATATAACACTTTAAATTTTTCAAAACACTTTACACATATTATTTCATTTAATTCTCACAGCAATCTATAAATCAGATGCTATTATAAAGGAATTGAGACTTTAAGAGGTCAAGTGACTTGACTAGGGTCACACAGCCAATAAGTGTCTGACACAGAATTTGAATTCAAGTCTTTATGACTCCAGATTATCTATCTATCATACCACCTAGATGCCTTAGATCTGGGTTTGCTCCTTCACTTCATGGGTTTGTGCCATGCTGCTGCTTGACTCTGGCTCCAAAAGTTTCTTGGAATGGTCCAGGATCCTCCTCCAGACCCCTCCCCACATCCCTGATTTACTTGACATCTGTTCCTGCTGAGACTTTGACAATCTAACAGTCTACTCTGGCCGCTATTCCACTGTTTTCAAAGCTGTCTTTTTTTTTTCAGCTCCTGCTGCTAATGCTAAGGTTACTTCTTAAGGGAAATGGCCACAAATGTACATCGAATACGGGTTGGGTGGAATGCTGGCCCATGCTCTATGAACACCTGTGGGAAATGCAGTCATTCTTTTAGAATGAGATTGCCTAGACCAATGTGCCTAAGGGATAGAGAAAACATTTCCTGTTCTGTTGTTGGTCAGCCTTATAGACCTACCTCGTGCACACATAAAGGCTGTGGACCAGTCTTGTAGCTGTCAAGACCTCAAGTTTTATTCTTCTGAATGGAAAGCTACTGGCCCTTACTGCTAGCCGTTAGGGTGACTGTATCACATTTACCTCTTCTATTCCCCAGTGTTCAAACATGCATTGCCAAAAACTTCCTGCTGAGTCTTTTTGAGGTTTGAAATAATCAAGGGCAGCTAGGATTCACAATGGATAGAACACCGGAGCTGGAGTCAGGAAGACTCATCTTCCTGAGTTCAAATCTGGCCTCAGACACTTATTCGCTGTGCTACCCTGGGCAAATCAGGGTTTTGCCTCAGTTTCCTGTTTGCCTCAGTTTCCTCATCAATAAATTGAGCTGGAGAAGGAAATATCAAACCCCTCTAATATCTTTACCAAGAAAACCTCCAGAGGAGGTTATGAAGAGTCAGACATGACTGAAATGAATGAGCAGCAATGATGATTTCAGGACTGTTCCGGTAAATATTTAACAACCAAGTTGCTGGAGTAGGGGGAAGTGTTTAGGGCACACTTTTGAGTTTAATCAGGATTATTAACATTTTCTGCATCACTTTCTTAAGTCAAGACAATCAACAAAAGAATTAATCTCTCCCTGATGGGTAGCATTTAATTTCTGAGGTATAAATGCTCACACTGAAATCCTAACAACTTGCTTTTTTGAAGAGATTTGAGCTAATTCTAGCACACTTCTCATAAACATTCACACCCTTTCCATTTGCCTTTTCAATTCCTAGATTATCCCAATTGACTATTGCCAGACTATGAAAATTGCCCTGAAGCTCTGATAAGCCTCAAGAAGACATTAGAAACACTGGCAGAAGGAGCATACATCAACATTCCTGTCACTATGGCAAAAAGACCAGGTCCCCATTGCAATTTAAGATCTATTAAAATTCAAATCAGTCATCTAGAATCATAGATCAATCATTTAGAGACCAGTTGTCTAGAATCATAGAGGGTAAGACCTCTCAGGGATTGTAGAAATCAGCCAGTTCACCCTACTCATTTTACAAATAAGAGAAATGAGGCTCAGAGAAAGAAAATGACATTCTGAAGATCAAGAAAATGGCAGAGCTAAAACTAGATTCTTCAATCCCCTGAGTAATCAGTAAGTCTTTCTCCTACTCCATGTTGCCTTTATACATTCTTGTAAAGAAAGAATATGAGGACAACTTTTAGGAGGAAAGTGCAGGGCTATTAAGGTGTTAATATAGGGTAGGAGAAGAAAGGACAGAATTGAGAGGCTGGATTTGAACTCAAGTCTCCCTTATGCCAGCCTGCACAGTGCCACCTAGCTGCAGTGGTTTCCATTCTCAGTATGGGCAGCTAGTGGGTATATTAGGCACCATCCCTACATGGAGGAATTGCAGTATACTGGGGACAGTAATGAAGGAGCCCTGTGTGAGACATATGCCAGAGTTCAGCATGTGATCAAGTGCTTATACCAGTAAACCCCCTAAAAAAATAGATCTTCTGGTGTCTAAGACTCATTTTTACTGATATAAGAGGTTAATTACATTCTGCATCATTTGGTGTCTATACTCTGCCCACCCTGGGTATTATCATGTTGCCCTGCAAAGAAAACTAGAGATTCCAAAGGCATACAACGTCTCAGAGCTCATTTCTTACCTTCCCCAGTGTATTATAAATACACTGTGTGGGGGTAGTGTCTATTACACCACTAGCTGCCCAGATTAGAAATGGAAACCACTGCAACTTGGTGACGGGGAGTACAATGTCCAGAAGATCTGTTCAAATCCAGCCACAGACATTTACTGACTGTGCATCCTGGACAAGTCAGTCTCAGTTTCTCCACCTATAAAATAGGGATAAGAATAGCACCTACCTTATAGAATTTTAAAAATCAGATGATCTAATGATATAAAGTGCTTTGTAAGACTTAAAGTGTTATGTAAATGCCAGTTATTGTCATCATCATTCTTCTCTTTCTTCCTATCAGGCATAGGGACATTCCCCTTTAGACTCTATAAATAGGAGTGGGGGGAAGACTCAGTGAGAAGCTTCATGCTTAAGAAAAAGCTAAGTAAGCAAAGGAAAATTGGGCAAATTGCCAAATACAGAAAACTCCCTTGTTCCCAGATATTTCTTTTCTCACCATTCCTGATACAAGGATCACTTCCATTAGCCCCATGTGTGCTAAGTTGTGTTGTATCAGCACTAAGGCATTGGGTTTTGCTGACGTGTCCACACAGATACACCCAGATACACCCCTCCACAGAGTTTTAGCTTGGTGGGGCAGCCTTCCTCTGTTTAGGCTGTCATTCTGCATGGTGGGCAAATTCTCTTCTGATGTGTCATCATGATGTGGAAATAACCATGGATTCTCAAAGACTATCAGCATAGAACATTCTCTAGCAATCAAAGCTATAAATAAGGGCAGAGCAAATACTCTTTACCAATAGATGCTGAAATTTAGAGCAATGAGTTGCTATTAAAGGTGGCTGAGACAAAAGTTTTCAGGTAAGTCTTTTCCACCATAAAAATACTACTGGAACTATTTTTCAGGTGTGTTGGGGGTGGGGGGAGCAGAGATTAACTATAAAGAGTAACATCCATAAATTCCTCCTTCTTATGCAGGTCTAAATAATGAAATTTGAGTACTTGGAAAGGGAGCATAAACATCTTAGAACAGAAAGTAGAAAATCCTTTCCAGGTAGTAAATACCATGAAAAATAGGATGAAGCAAATAGAAATCATTGATTCAATAAGGCAACAAGAAATATTAGAAGAAAGTCAAAAGATGGAAAAATGACAGGATTCATGAAGTAGTTGCTAACAAAAACAATTGATGTAGAAAACAGAGTGAAAAGAATCGCTGGACTTCCTGAAAACAATGACCTAATAAAAATCTTGGACATCATATTTCACGAAATCATATGTAAGGTGTGTGTAGCTCATGTACAAAAGCATGTCTACATGGGTTGTGTAATCTCTGAAATCTGGCCCACCCTTCTCCAAGGACAAGTTTAATTCTTGCCTTCAGGAGAACATGAGAAGTCACAATTCTAACTACTTTGTTCTGCTCTAAAACAAAGGCTACGAGACTAGAATACTATCTATATTCCCTGCTCCCTTCCAAATATTATAAATCTAGGGACATTTTTTTTAAAGTATAAGCCATTTTGCTGGTCACTGTCCTTTCAAAGAGAAGATTACCCCTGCATTGTTTGACTTCTTCCCGCTGAATACTAGTTATAGAACAAATCATAATAAATAATGAAGAATATATTAATTTATCCAAGCAGACCATAAAATATTAATCAGAGAAGTTATACAAGTAAAATATACCAGAAAGCAAAAAGAATCAATGAACTCTTTGGATAGAAATAAATTGATATCTTGTTCAACCAAGAGGGAAGCCCCAAGCTTAACCAAAGTGAAATTCCTCAGAATTTCTAGGCAGACAAACATGAAAGAGGTAACATGTTGAGGTTTCAGCTCCTCTGCCTGTCTGCCACTTCTCAAAGCAGTTTTTTCTCTCTCGATGATAATAAACTCTATGACTCTCTCTGTCAAAACCTGAAAGAAAACAGTTATCTCTCTTCTTCAAACTCATCAACTCTGCAGGCACACAATGTCAAGTAATCATTCTCTCTATGAATGAGGAGAGTCTTGTGTAAATGCTCCAAAATTAAAATATAGGCTACACATACTAAAAAAGCAAAACCAAACAAACAAAAAATTCTCCCCAGAACTATTAAAACTAGAGGGAAAAAAAACAGTAAGAATTCAGAGGTCACCCTCTGAAAGAATCCCTAAACTGAGCACACACAGAATTTTAAAAAAATAGAGATTCAAAGTAAAAAAAAAAAAAATAACATAAGCAGCCAGGAAAAAAAAGATCAAATACCAAGGAACCACAGTTAAATCCACACAAGACTATACAGTAATTACCATAAATAAGTGAAAAAAACCATAATATACAATGTTTTAAAATAGCAAAAAAAAAAGGTCCATGAGAATAACTTTCCTTGTGTATAATTCTACAGAGGGAAAATAACCTTTATTCTTAATATGAGTTCTTAACATTGTATCTGCAGTACTATGGATAGATTTCAGGAGAATTTATTAAGAAGCTTTCTTTGAGATTTGATAATTTTATTTAAATATTTTCAAGTGTTCCTGCTGAGGAAATCTGAGCTGGGTAGAGTCTTTAAAAAATAAGCACAAAAAAACCCCTATAAGAGTAAATTCAATTTATCAATTCATACTAATATTGGACAGAGAGAACAGCTTTCTTTCAGAATCCAACTGTGTTCACAATAGATAGAAAAACTCAAGGAATGGATATGAATCTATGCTTTTGTTTGTTTGCATTGAGGCAGTAAAGAAAAGGAATATACTGGGTGGGGAGAAGTGAGGAAAAAGAGGGAAGAACTCATCTCTCACAAGTAGGGTATATCAGAAGAACAATATACACACATGGAGGTGAGGTGGGGGAAATGAGAATCTCACAAATTTCAATCTTTTCTGCATCAAGTAAAAGAGAGTAGAACACATACCCACCCACAAAGAGTTTAATGTTGAAGTACTTTATATCCCAAATGGAAACAATCAGGAAAGGGGAAAGGGGAGCAAAAATTAAGGGAAAGGAAAAAGCTAGGAAGGGAATCATCCTAAGTCAGACAAACATTAATTATAGAGGGCTGATTATATAATGGAATTAAAAGGAGAAAATGAAAGGTAAGACCCAGTGAACTAAGTATTGTCTGCGTGAAGACAGAAAGAGCAGTGGAGTAGGGTCAGGATCTTGCAGTTATGAGTTACTCTTTTTGATCCCATTTTTCCTCTCTCTTCACTTTCTTAATAATGTGGAAAGTAAAGGAGGGGAGAAAAATACTTAAAAGGGTTTAATTGAGTAAAAAGCCCACCTAAAAATCATAACTGTGAATGTGAATGGGAAGAGCTCACCCCCAAAAATGGAAGAAGACATCAGAGTAAATTAGAAAGCAGAATCCAACAATGTAATTTTTATTATACATACACACATACATACATATACAAAATACACTTGAAACAGAAAGATTCACAGGTATTTAAAATGAGGAGTCGGGACAAAATTTATTATACCTCAGGTGAATCCTAAAAAAAAACCTTTTAACTGAGGTCAAACAAAGAAACAGTAACAAATAGACATAGTTAAAAGAGGTCAATAAGTCAGCTATATTATGCCTCATAAATCAAAGATGTCTAACATATCCCATGGACCACATGTAGTCAACAAAACTCCCAACTACATTGAGAATTTGATTAAAATGTAATTGGAAAATGTTTAACAAAATAGATATAAATGCAAACACAATACAACACAGATAATATTTTCTAGGTGAATATACTGCCTACAGGAATCCATTTTTATTTGTATGTGACACCACTGTCATAGAAAACAAAACAATATCAATACCCTACATAAGTGTGTACATATAAATATATATGAATGCATATGTGTATACATATATGTATACACACACATACATCCATATATCCACCAAATGGAATAGCATAAAAAGTACTTGAAGGAAGAATTAATTGAGTTACTGAGAAAATTTTTGCTTGGAACTTCAATGTGCCCCTTTGAAACTTAAACAAATATAATTTTTTTAAAAAAAGAAACTTAAGAAAAGATTTAGTATATGAATGGAATTTTTAGAAAAATTAGATGTTAGCTTTCTGATGATCACTAAGTTAGAACTGTAAGAAGCATACATATTTCTCAGTTTTTTGTGGCACCTTAAAAATCAATCATGTATGAGGGCAGATGTTGGCAAACTAGCTCCTATGAGCCAGGTCTGACCCGTCACTTGTTTTTGTAAGGCCTATGAATTATGAAACATGTCTACATATCTAAGTACAATAAAGCTTTCTTTAAAAAATTATGCCAAAAAAATAGGTAGCAGGATGGATTTCACCTTCAGGCTATAGTTGGCTGACCTCTGTGTTAGGTTTTTCAAAATATAAAATGCAGAAAATCAGATTTTAAATACATCCTTTACTGACCACAACACAATAAAAATTATAATCAATAGAATTTGATGAAAAGATTCAGACTTAAATAGTAACTAAATAACATAATCTTTTTTTTAAAAAAACTGAATCAAATATCTCATCGAGGCTTAACAGTAAAAGGATTTTCCCCTTCTAAGACTACCTGGTCCCACCAGTCCCCATTCCTAGAGTATTGCCATAATAATGTCAAGCTTAGTGGAGACACTCGATAAGCACTTGGAGAGAGAGACATTTCTCTCTTCTCCTTCCCTATCAGTGATGGCTTCTTACAACACAGCATATTGCCCAGTCTGAAGTGTTATATAGCAGAGAAAAGGCTCAGAATATCCAGCTACTGAACTGATTTGATTTGGCAAAAGGAAGAGTCCTACAGTTCCCAGGAGAAACAATAACCCTCAGGAGGTCATCTTGTAGATATCAGAAGTGAAAAGACATTGGGCACTTGCAATACTGGAGCTGTAAGTTGTCCTAGCCATGTGTGTTCCCTATGCATGTGCCTCTCAACTAGTGTACTCTATATGTACGCACAGTACTCACATACACCATGTGTATTTTCTGGGAGAGGGTGCCCAGTGCTTATAGGGTCAATGTTGTAATACTACTGCCTGTGTGCCATTGTACATATGCCATTGTAATAAATATCTTTGCTTTGAGTTAATTTTATCAACTGGCTGGCTATTAAAGGTGAAGGAACCAATGGAGGCTCATTAGCTATAGTTTTTAGACTCACAAAATATTTTGAACATAGGGTAGTCACCAGTCATGGGACCCAACCTGACATGTGAGCTGGTGGGGAGCCCAGAGGAGGTCCTACCTTTTTTTGTCATATCCTTTGGTCTCTGAGCTCTACCCATTTTGGACAGGATTGCTTGGTCTCTATTGAAACCTTGTCAAAATCTTATTGATACTTCACCTCCTGAATTAATTTCCCTTATATCACACCTTTATCACGGATCCCTCAGGTAAAGTTTTGACATACTTTTTTTGGAACATTCTACAAATACCCAGCAAAAGGCATATAACAACATCCTTCTCTCCCTTTTCACCTTCCAACTTACATGAGTCACAGAAGGAACAAAAGGTGAGGAAGAACAAAATAGAAGAGTTCAAATGAGAAAAGTAAAACATAAGAAAATGTTTGGGTCAAGGGAACAAAAGAGTGAAAAAATTAAATTAGTTAAATGTTGAAAAGTTCATTCTATGAAAGGAACAACAATGAAAATGCCTATTGATTTGTTGATTTGGCCTATACTTCAGGGACTTTTTCAAATGTTTTGGATTCAGAAAAATTCCAATGTGCTCTTAAAGAAAAGTCCATGTGTGTTATATGGGAAATGTAATCCATATGTTTCTGATTCACTTACACTTAACTCATCAAAATGTGTCTTGGTGCACATTTATTGGATGTCAAGGAAGCTTTGTGTGTTCAGTAATCCCTTTAAGCCATTTCTGAAGCACCAGGAAGTCTCAGAGAGTAAACAAATTTGAATTACCCAAGCGCTTCACAATTCAATCTGAAAGGCAAACCCCAGAAGTTCTGAATAGGGATTTATAGTTGCCAAAGTGTGTTTTCTGATTATTAGGTAGAAATATCTTTTACATCTTTCCAATATATTGCAATAAGAATATCTATTAGAAAACCAGAGAATAAAAACATCTCTGAAAGAAAATACTAGAAAACAGGGGAAAGGAGGAAGAAAAGGAAACAAAAAAAAAAAAAGATAGGATGGTGAATATGAACTTGTAAATAGGCAAAATATGCTGATAGCAGGAAAGAGAGGAAGAGGGAAGGAGAAGATATTAGGAGGGTAAGGATTAATGATCTAGGCACAAAATTTGCATTTAGAAAATATTTGTAACTCAAATCTCTTCCACCTTCCCCAATTTGTCTAATGTTAGCTGACCAGAGTTTCTTTCCTCCCTGAGTATAACGCGTTTTATAATGATAATATAAATGTTTACATAGAATATAGCAGTCATGGAAATTTTTTTAAAGGACAATGAGAGCATGTTTGGCTATATTAGAATAAAAAGAACAAGGAAGATTGCTGAGGAATGGCTATGGGCAATGGGAATGTTATTGGGAGAAGGAATTAATGTTTACTCATCCCATCTTTTGTTTATTCTCCCTCTCTCCCTCCCTCATTCTTCTGCTCTTCAATTCCAGTTCTCACTCGATAGAAAGGAAAGAAAGGGACTCTCTTAGGTTATATAGTACTGCAACTCTTATGCCAGAGACACCTCTAGTAAATAGGGTTTGGATCACCTTTCAGGGAAAAAAAAAAAAACAAAAACTCCCACCAGTCTTAAAACTGTAGCAGGTAGAAAATGAAACGATTGAGGATACGAAAATTTGATTTTCTGAGCATATCAATTCATTAAACAATGCATGAACCAACAATGCAGGACCATACCTTTTCATCTTTAGCTAGACCCCCCACCCCCCAAGATAGAGGAACACACACTTTTATACATTAAAAATAATGAAATAAGGCATATTAACAAAAAAGAAACAACACAACATTAGGTAATCTGATTTCTAATTGGAAGGAAAGATTAGGAACTTTACAGTTTAGGAGGGGACAGTGAACAGGTGCAATTCCCTGAATTACGAAAACAAAGTGTCCTATTTTCCCCAATTGTCTGTGAATAATTAAAGGAACATGGAAACAATAACTGATTGATCAGTACAGGGTTAGTTTTCACAAAAGATATATCGATTGTTTGAGAAGTGCAATTGTGAGAAAATTCCTTGCATCAATCTTTGAATGTCATTGAGTTTCTGGTTAGCCTAGCCTAGGTTCTTAGTTAAGGGTCTCTAAGCAGCAGATAAAGGTAGTCCAGCTTCCTGGTCATGCAGGTCTAGGTTCAAACAATGCAATAAGATTTTCTCCCAATATCCACAACTGAATAAAGTTTTCTCAGAAGACAAAAGTTGGGCTAGACCCATCATTGAATAGAAAGAGAACTGGGCCAGCTCTAAAACTGAGTCACAAGATGGAGTCAGTGTGCTTCACCCAATTCCCACCACCACTTGCTGTCCTAGTCCCTTCAATACCAATCCAGAAAGCTGAGAACTTAACTGGATTGTCCAGCAGAGTGATGCCAATATCACTAGGACTCATAAGTGTACTGGTCACATTCTATCAAGAGAAAAGCTTATTAAAGTGCAATGCACTACTAGTGCATATAATGCAATGGGTGGATCCTGATAATCCAATGTCCCAATGACCCCCAAATTAACATTTGCCATTGTCATAGTTCCTTGGAAAATTTTGGTTCTATCAGAGTCCTAAGATAGTTAGATGCCTTAGCTCTAAGCTGAAGGAGATACTCTATGGAATTGCCATTCTGTTTTTTCCTGCAGGTTTAGAGCTTGTCCAGAAGAGTGGTTATGTGAGGTCCAGCTATTGTGTTTTATGCAACATCATTTTCTCAGTCTGTTGTTGCCATTTTCCCAGTCTACTTCCTAGCATGGGAACCTTCCTGTTTCTTCCAAGTCTACTCTTGTAGACTTCAGTAGTTCAGGAAAGTACTTTTCCCCTTTTTATGCAAAAATGTCAAAAAAAACCATCTTCCTTGCCAAGGAGTCTATTCCATCTTGTGTGTCTGTGCATCTATGTGATTGTGTCTGTGTGTGTGTTGCCCATATGCAGAAGGTGAGATCACCTAGGAGCAAGATGGGAAAAATATCTGTGTCCACCCAGAAACTCCTCTCTCCCTTCTTCAGTTTGATTTTTCTCTGGATTGACTCAGCATTCTGAACTCTCACCCCAGTCTGTGGTGACGTTCTAATTTTCTTAATATCAGATACATGGGTAGGGGAAGAGCTCATGATCAAACAAGAGACAGAGAGAATCACAGAAGATAAAATTGACATTTTAATTACATAAAATGTAAAAGTTTTGTACAAACAATTATGATACTGCTAATATTAGAAGGGAAACAGTTACCTGTGAGGGAAAAACTTTGAAATTAGTTTCTCTGGTAAAGAATCTCACTTCCAAGATTTATAACAAACTGATTCAAATTTATAATAAAAAGAATCATTTTCCAATTGATAAATGGAATAAGGATATGAACAGGAAGGCTATTTATAGCCCTATGAACAAATGATCCAAATCATTAATAATTAGAGAAGTGCAAATTAAAGTCATTCTGAGGTTCCATCTCGTATCTATCAGATTGGCAAATATTATAAAAAAAGAAAATGACAACTCTTAGAGGGATTATGGAGAATTGGTCATATTGATCCATTGTTAGTGGAGCTGTGAATGGACCCAACCAAGAAAGAAATTTGGAGTTATGTGTAAAAAGTCACTAAATAGTGAATACCCTCTGACCCAGCTGTATCAATGCTGGGCCTGTATCCCAAAGAGATAAAAAAGGGGAAAGGTCTTATATGTACGAAAGTATTCATAGCAGCTCTTTTCATGATTACAAAAAGCTGGAAACTAAGGAAATAGCTTCTAATTAGAGAATGGTTACGCAAATTGTGCTATAAAAATGCAATGGAATACTTTTGTGGCATAAGTTGGTTTCAAATAGATCTATCCATGGCTAGACTCTATGGATTGTTGGAAAATTAATTAAATAGAAGCAGAACAGTTTATACAATAATATTGATACCATAAAAATAAACAATTTTGAAAGACTTAACTTTGATCAATTACATCATAAACCATGATTCTAAAGAAGACGGTTGCCTGCCTTCTGATGGAAAGATGATTGATATGCAGAATAAGAAATGCATTTTTAGATGTGCGCAATGTGGGAATATATTTTGCTTTGCTTGATATGAGATTCCTCCTCCCTTCCTTCCTCCCTCATTTTCTTCCTTCTTTCCTTCCTTCCTCTCTAAAATGTGGTTAGATACCTTGACCTATCAGCCAAATGCAAGCTACTGCTATTTACAATAATCTGGCATATCACCCTATTAACATGTAGTATTCCAACATATTGTTATTTAATAGTTAAAGTATTATTTTAGAGAAGGAATCCTGATTTGGGAGGCTTTTGTTACATCAGTTTCTCCATTTATAAAAATAAAGATGAGTTATTTTTATCGCATTAGAAATGTTGAAGCAACATGATAAGATTATTTTGTATTCTCCTCTACTTTGATTTAGGGCTGTCTCTCTAATTAGCATTTCCCTACCAAGTTGGAGCTATCTTGTCTTTTAGACCAATTGCATTGCCAATTTCAGCTGTTCACATCCTGTTTTGAATTAGGACTTCTTTGATTGCTTTGTAATCCAGTTGCCAAGAAGAATGTATTTCAGTCTCACATTTGGGAGTGGCTCTAAAACACAAAGCAATTACTGCACATACCCTTTGGCATTTTGGCTCTTTTGGTTCTCTTTAGTGCCAGAGCAAAATGGAAAGGTAACATGGCCAGTGCACAAAGCTTCCCATGATGAACTTGGACGGACTATTTAGACCCTAAAGCACACCTGCTTCAGTGCCTTGGAAAAAGTTTACAGAAGCATTGAGTTTGCAGGATGAAAAAAATTCAATGTTTTGTACAAAAGGATAACTTGTAAGAAATCCATTTATTATCCAAAGACATAGCTAAGAAGAAGAAGAATGCCTCACACATATAAGTGCTTTCAACTTTGCAAAACACTTTGATGTGTTATCTCACTTGATCTGCAGAACCTTCAAGGTAGGTGCTTTTATCAATCCCATTTTTAAAAATGAAGAAGCAGAAGATCCTAGAGATGAAATGACTTCCCTAGGGCTACATTGATAGTAAAAGTCAGAGGTGGGTTTGAAACTCAGGTCTTCCTGACTCTGAGTCCAGCTGTCTGTCCCCCCACACTATGGTACCTAGGGTAGAACACTACTAACAATCAGCCAGTTAACAAACTTTATTGAGCACCTACTACATGGAATGAAATGCATAATAGAATATGGAAATCAAACTAGGGAGATGGTGCCTTGCCCTCAAGAAGCTCATAATCTTGTAAAAGAGTTAGAATTTATTTTTAGTTACATAATCTTACCTAACAACACAAAGTAATGATAAAATGAGTGGTTGAGGCAGAAAGCCAGTGCTATTATAATAATAAAAGTTTTCATTTATGGAGGACTTTAGTGCTTGCACAGTGCTTTACAAATATTATTTCATTTTATCTTCCCAACAACCTGGGAATTATTATTATCCCTATTTTACAGATGAAGAAACTGAGGCAAGTGGAAATGAAATGACTTGGCTAGGGTCACATATCAAGTAACTATCAGAAGTGAAATCTGAACTCATCTTCCTTACTCTACATCCATTAACCTATCCACTGCACCACCTGACTTTCATTGTAGTTATGAATTAGAGGAACCTTAGAGGAGATGAAACTGAATCTGTGCTTTGAAGGGTAGGTAGAATTTTGATAAATGAGGAGGAAGTGGCAATGTAGAAGAAGTAATATCCATATTTCATTTGGGGTATGTCAGTCAGTCTGATGGAAATTTACTGGAGAAATTTTATGGTGCTTTACAAATGTGAGGTTTTTTTTAAATCAAGGTATATAGGTAGATTGAGTTTTGTTTTTGTCTTCCAGCATCAAGCACAATTCCTGGCATCTGATAGTTTCTCAGTAAGTGCTCATTCAGTGTTTAATGAAGTAATTCCGGAGATCCATGAATACTAGGCTAAACATTTTGGACTTTGTCCTATGAATCATAAAATGCCATTAAAAGGTTTTGAGTGAGAGAATATCACATGCAAAGAGTGTTTTGGAAAGATCAGTCTGGGTAGAGTAAATTGGAGAGTAGAGAAAGCAGAGGAAGGCATTTAACATAGTTTCATTATTATTTTGCCATTCATTCAGATAAACCACTGGTCAAATCATGTTCTCCGAACATAGAAACTGTATCCAGTAATAGCTCCTATAACCTCACTAATTTGGGAGTTTCTTCCAGATGATGATAATTCTGGTTCTGGGTCTGACTCAAGACGGCCACCTCAAACTGGACCACAATGAGACACTAGTAGGTCTTTTAACAGGTACAAAAATAAAATTTACTTAGCCACAGCAGAAGAAGGATACTCAACATGGATGGACATTGATGACGTCTTGAGTTGATTGAGCTAATAGAAGCCCCTTTGCTTGAGTAACCCATTTATGATGTGTCAAGAATCAGAGTCCTTCCTGGAGCTCTTTGTGGCTGCTACGTACTCACGTGACCGAGAAGGGTTGTCAGCAGCCTGAACCTTTGTTTTCTGAGGCAGCCATGACTTAAGTGTGGTCTCTGATGAGATTTCTTCCTCCTGTGGCTTATTTACCTCCCCTGACTAATCTAGGAGCTCCTCTCTACCCAGTGTGTTATCACCATTCTCTTTACAAGCATATGGTTCATAGAGCTCGAAGAATTAAATTACAGGTCAAAAACTATAATATAATCCATAGAAGAGAGCAGCATCCACCAAGGGACAACCCTCTGCAGAATCCCAGTCTCTTTTTCCTCACTGTAATGCATTTGCTGAGGATCCAGCAGAGGGCAAACCTCCACCTGGCTGCTTCCTCCCAAGACTCCTCTAGTTGGCCACCTATGCATCAATCCTCTCCTACTGTAGCACCCAGAAGATGGGGCAGGTAGGTGGTGAAGTGGGTAGAGTATTGCCTGGAATCAGGAAGACTCATCTTCCTGAGTTCAAATCTGGCCTCAGACACTTACTAGCTATGTGACCCTGGAAAAGTCACTTAACTCTATTTGCCTCAGTTTCTCTATCTATTAAAATGAGGAGAAGGAATCCAGTATCTCTGCCAAGAAAATCCCAAATGGGGTCATGAAGAGTAACACGTGACTGAACAACAACCTGGAAGATGTTCTTGATTGCTGCCTCCACCCCTCACTCTGGAGTTCTCCTGCATCACTTGACCTGCCACCCATACACCCTTAGCTCTTGGGAAATATTTCCAGTCACTTTTCTCCAGTATCACTTCCCTCTTCCCTATCATGCTTGTCCTGCAACTCTCTCTTGTTCCCAGGAGATGTCACCAAACATTTATTGCTGTTCTGTGTGGCCTCCTTTCCTTGACATCACTCAGTCTGCAGTTCTCCTTTCAACTTTCTTTGTTCCCCTTGGTCAGCTAGCTCTAGAGCCCATGTAAATTATCCTGGAACTTTAATGAGACTCCAGGAGCCTCTGAGCAATGTTGGAACTACCAAAGTTGGCCTTGCAATTCCTACAGTTATACTCAGACCTCTGTTCTACTTACATGTAATTATGAGGACTAACAAGGGTATTCAAGGACAATAAAAAGGTGAGGGGTTAGGGTAAGGGTTAGGGTTAGAACTGTAAGGAACCCTGAGAGTCATCAAATTCAACTCCCTCATTTAATGATTTTTTAATTTGTACTATGTTATAGAAATGCTTGTTTTATTTCCTAAATGAAATTTTTTCAATTGAGGAATTTGGAGGAAAATCGAGGAAACTTAGCAAGTTAAATCACACAGCTAGTAAGTACATATCTGAGCCAGAAATCCAGCTTTCTAAACCCAGTGCCCTAGCCCCTGCACCATCTAGCTTCTTGGGGACCGAGGGGTAGACTCACGGAGAAGAAATACTGCCATCCAACAGAGAGGAAATTTAGGTATCACTTAGAAAATTTAGGTTGAAAGATACTCTGGAAAATCAAATGAGAGAGGAGGAGACTGTGTTAGGGGGAAGGGGAGTGATCGAAATGATTACTGTCTGGTCACTAAGGGTCTTCTGTTAAATTCCCACCTTTCTAACAAAATAGCCTCCCTTTTATTCACTTTAATGGGGCCTTAAGTTCATTTGATTTTTTTGTATTAATTCTTTGGTTGTTCCCTCCCTCTCCTGTTTGCTACATTATCTTTTTACCAGCTATAGCTGTACAAACTTTGAGTTGCCTTTTCTGGATGAAAATGTTGAGCTCATCGCAGAGGACATATGGCTTCAAGACAAAGATGAGTGCAATTTACATTTTTGTTGACAATTGATTTTACGTAGTCCTGAAGAAGAAAATCTTCATGGTGCCTTTTAGCCATAGGTGCAGCACCACACGTAAAAATAAAAGTTTTGTCATTTTGTAGCACAAAGTCACCAGAGAACCATAAAAACCTTAAGTTTCAGGATATTCTCCCTCCCTCCTTTTCTTCTTTCTGTCTTTCTGGTTGTATGTATCTGTTGGTCTGTCTATCTCTCTTTCTCTCAATCTCTCTGTCTCTGAATCTTTCTTTCTCTATATGCCTTTTTTTCTAAATAGTTTTCTGTGTGTCTCTCTTTGTGTCTGTCTCTCTGTTTCTCTCACTATCTCTTTCCCCTTCTCACCTCCATCTCCTTCTCTCTGTCTCTCTTTCCTTCTCTCTCTGTTTCTCTGTCTTTGACTCTCTGTCTCTCTCTGACCCTGTATCTCTGTCTCTGTTTCCCTGTTTCTCCGACTCCGTGTCTTTCTGCAGAAGAGCTTCTTGCTGCCAAGGCTTGGAAAGCACTACCCATACAACATGGGGACACAAAAAGGGACAAAAAAGACGTGGGGTATTTAATCACCAATTCTTATTTTGGGTTAGCTCAGTTCTCAGGGCCTTAGTTTCTCAAAGCAAGTGGAGAAAATAACTCAGATTTGTTGAGTAAGAAGCAAGTACTCTGTTTGAGTAGTCAGTATTTATACATGTACATACATGCACGTACATGTATATACATGTATGTGTATTGGGTACTATATTTACTGGTTTCTTTATTTATTGGGTAATATACTTATTAAGTATTCAATGACTAATTTTTGATAAACCTGGCATTGTGCTGGATCAATCTAAGAAAAGGATAGGCTATTTTCAGTAATAACCAATTTGTATACTGTTGATTGCTCTGGGAGCTCATATTAACTACTAATATTTGTGCTAGCAGTATGGTTTAATTCTGAGAAAAGAAAAGGGAACAAGAATCGGAAAAATTCTTATTTTCTCTAAACATTGCCATCCGGTCCATTTTACTACACTCCAAAAATCAGTCACCAGTTTGTCTTTGGGGACTGGCCAATTCTGCCTAGGGACTGTACTATGGGAAACAGATGACCAGTGGCTCAGTGCTGATCCCCCAGCTGTGCACTCTCAGGACCATGCCAACCAGCAAAGGAGTGATCTTCAGGAAGAGGCAGGTTCACCCACAGCATAGCACAGGCAGGGGGGAGTACTGAACAGATGCACCACCAAGAGGCAGGCCCCCTTCTCCCTCCGATGCCAGACTGAGGCTCCTTGCAGAAGGTGGTGCTTTCAGATATTGGAGCCAAGGGGGAGGGGTTGGATGGAAGGGGGAGTCTGGCACCTCCACAGGAGTGCTGCGCAAAGCTCTCAACAACACATCTACCTGTCAAAGTCTTCCAGGAACAGGAGCCTTCCCAAATTGCCAAACTCCACTTCCAGAAGAGTTTGACAGGTAGGCACTCTGCCAAAAAATCAAGGCTGGGTGCCTCCCTGCACATGTGCTCTTCAGACCCCCAACTGGCTACTAAGAAATCTGGACAGCTACCAAACTTTCTGCACTGTTTTGTTTTGTTTTTTTTTTTTCTTAGCCTGCCCATTCACATTGCCTTTGATGGTCTGGAACGAGTGTGAATACTATCAAATAACATCAATTTCCTTTCTAACGTGCAAGCCATCTAGGTAGGAGTTTGCTAAGGCTTTTTGTATCGACAAGGTTGAGATTTGGTCTGTTTACTTCTCTTTTTCCTTCTCCCTAATGATATTGATGAGATGACACAAGGGCTCATTTTGTTCCCTTTGAAACAAAGCCTCTGTGCTGCGTGGATGTTTCCAAGTTGGAGAGGCTGTTTGTGTTTATCCCGGACCATTTGCTGGGCATTCACATGCTTTTTGTATTTGGTAAGTGACAGTATTTGCAAAAGCTGATTGCCACAGCAGGCAGAACAGTGACAAGACTAGCTAAAACATGTGTTGGTAACATATGTTGTATCCTTTTATTCTTGGCTTGGAGATCTGCCACTTCCTACAGGAAGAAGTCATTATTTTACATGTGTGTAGATTAGACTGGAATGAAAAGAAGAAGTGAGTTGTCCAGCTTTAGGGAAATAAATGGACAGAAAGCAATTTCCATATCTGTCTCCATCATTCTCACAAATTAATATTCTCTCCCTACAGCAACCTCTCCCTTTCACTTCTATCTCTGTCTGTTCATCTATCCATTTATCTATCTCTGCTGTCTCTCTCTGTCCTTGTCTGTCTACCATCTCTCTCTCTCTCTCTCTCTCTCTCTCTCTCTCTCTCTCTCTCTCTCTCTCTCTCCTTCTCTCTTATTAATCATATCAATCATAAAAGTTAAGAGCCATAATATTTTGTTTTAATTGGAACCTCGCTGACAGATGGATCCAAGCAACTTGTTCACCTATCAGTGAAAGTCTGTGGGGGGAAAAAAAGATCAAAACAAGCGGTTTCTATATCTACTTAAGAAATCTCAAAAGGGACCTTATGTATTTCCACTAAGCCACTCAGAACAAGACTAAAAATGGGGCCAGCAGACAAACATCTAATCTGTAAATCAAACAACTGACTCATAAAATAGTCTTAAATACTCCTCCCTCTTTTTGCCTTGAACAGGATTGGGGGTTGGACAGGTGCAGATCAAAGAAATTGGGGGATGCCTATTCAGTTTACATTGAGAAGAGAACTCTAATCCCTTGTGTGAGCCCCAAAGTTCAAATTACAACAACATTGCCAAAATACGTTTAATGATTTTACTCCCACCCTAAAGCTGGGTTTATATGTTGGCACAGAACACTTATGCTTCTCATGTAGGAAGAAGCAGATCTTTCAGATATTCCTTCCATTCCTTTGACACTTCCAGATATGTAAAATAAAGTTCTGGTGTATTTCATTGCAATGTTTTGGTGCCAAAGTTTCTTTAAAATAATAAATTGTTTGAGCTCCTGAATTTTCCCTTCACATTCTCTACTTTTTTCTTTTGTGTGCATTTGGATCTCACTTCTTACTTAAAAAAATTTTTTTAGCATCTGTTTCTTGTTAGACTAATTTTTCTGTGACATGCATGCCATTTGGAATCTCTATTTGAGATTCGTTCTTTATTTTTCTTTAAGAAATAATTTTCATTCTTCTCCTTAGTCTGCTTCTTTGCCTCATTCGCATTCATAATTTAACATAAATTTTAATGTTCATCTTTATTCATTCTTAATTTCTCAATTCATGTGGCATCTAATGCATGTATTCTTTCTGAATTGCCCCTCATTCAGCAGTTCTCTCCTGCCTCAAATAATATTTTAACTTACATGCTTAAATACTGTACCCCTGCCTCCAGAAGAATATATGCCTTTCAAACACAAGAATTGTTTTTATTTTGTCTCTCCTCAGTGTATAGCTCAATGCTTTGTGGGTCTTCCAGCTGTTGGTGCCATAGCCTCTAAAGTTAACTTCCATCTTCTCTGTATTTATTTTGTGTGTTTGGATTTATGTATTTTTTCTAATTCATTTGAATATTACCTGCTTTAAATATTCAGAGGCTGTTCCAATTTTCAGAGAAGTGATATAAGCTATCAACAACCACATGAAAAAAAGCTCCAAATTAGAGAAATGCAAATTAAAGTTCCCCAGAGTTCTACCTAACTCCCATCAAAGTGGCAAAGATGACAGAAGAGAAAAATGAGAAATGTTGGCAAGACTGTGGGAAAATAGGCACTGTTGGTGGAGCTATTAATATGTTTAGCTATTCTCAAAAACAATAACTATCCTCCAAAGTTAATACACTGTGCATACCCTTTGGCCCAACTATACCACTACCATACCCTAAAGAACTCAAATAAAGGGGAAAAGAACTTTGGGTACAGAAATACATAGAGCAGCTATTTCTAAACCTAAAAAGTAAGAGTGCCCACCTTTTGGGGAATGGCTAAAGAAACTGTGATAAATGAATGTGATGAAATGTTATCATGCCATAAGAAATAATTAAATGAGCAGTTTCAGAAAAACTGGAAGACCTCTATGAAATGATGAATGACATAAGAAGAAGCAGAATAATTTATGCAACAACATTATATAGAAAAATAACTTTGAAAGACTTTAGACCTCTGATCAATGCAATGATAAATCATGGATTTGAAGGGCTGAAGATGAAACATGCTGCCCACCTCCTGACACAGGTCAATCAATCAAGAAGCAATGTGTAATGACTACAATTACTACAAAGTGTTAAGTGTAGGGATACCAAAAGGGATAAAAGAGAGTCTCTGCTCTCAAGGAGTTTACAATATAACAAGGAGAAAACAGGCAAACACATAAACATACACAGCAAACAATATACAGGACAAATAGGAGATAGTCAACAGAGAGAATGTGCTGGAATTAAGCGGTTCTTGGGGAGGATTGTTACAGAAGATAGGATTTTATTTGGGACTTAAAGGAAGCCAAGGAGGTTAGTAGTTAGAGCAAAGAGAAGGGAGAAGTGCTCGAGGCATGGAGGACAATGAAAGAAAATGATTGGAGTCAAGAATTAGAGTGTCTTGTTCATGGAATAACCAGGAGGCCATTGTCACTGAACTGAAGAATATATGCTGGGGAGGAAGGTGTAAGAAGAGTGGGAAAGTAGGATGGGGCTAAGTTATGAAAGGTTTTTGAGATAGACCATTTTTGGACATGATCAATGTGGGAATTTGTTTTGCTGGACTATCTGTTATTATTTTTTTAAATTTTTAAATTATTCAATTGGGAAGTAACAGAAGGGAAAGAAAAAATGCTTTTAAAAAGTGAATTCATTAAAAAAACATAATGTCCTCCCTGACAACAGGCTGTTTTTGCTCTTCTTTTGTTGAGTCAGAACTTAGCACAATGCCTGGCACATCATTTACCAATTGCTTACAATTGATTTCAACACACTAGATGCTTAATATGTTTTTGTTAAATTGAATTAATTGGATTTATTCTAATTCTCTTTGCTTCCTTTCTCCTTCTTAGGAATATAAATTTTTTTTTCTGTATCTAGTTGTGGGTTTCTTCACTCCTTTTATAATTGATGTCACCATATTCTGTCTACTTTTCACTTTGTCGTATGTTCACTTTTGTTTTCTCATTTTAAAAATCATGGGGAAACTGGCCATTTTTGAGTCATCCCTGATATTATCATGGTCAAAAATGTTTGTTTCTAGGGGTTTCCCTAGGTCCGATGTACAGGAAGGAACATAGCTATTGAATGGGGAAAATATATGCCCTCCGATAGCACTATTGAGATATCTAAATAAGAAGATGAATGTGACTAGTATCTTGTTATTACAAAAATTATGCTGTTTCAAATGAGGACATATTTTTTTGAAGGTATCCAGGTGACGCATAGTGGATAAGAGGCTAGACTTGAAGTGAGAAAGACCTCAACCCTTCCTCAAGTCCTTACTCCAGTGTAACCCAAAGCAAGACACTTAACCTCTTTCAATTTCCTCCTCTGTAAAAATATAATAATAACACCTATTACACAGGGTAGTTGTGAGGACCAAATGAGATAATATATTTAAAGCATTTTGAAAACCTTAAAGCATCATATGAAATGTTACCCCATAATATTTTTAAAGAAACATTTTATTGGTGGTCCTTTAAAAATAGCTCTGTAATGTCCCATTGGGTCATGTAACAAACAAGAGGGAAGACTAGATCTTTTCTCTGATCTTCACAACCTTTCAGACCTTTCTAAAACAGAAATGATGTCCTGAAGGTAAAGCAACTTCAGCTTTCTTCATGATCTAGATCAGGACTTATTAAACTTTTCCCACTCACAATCCCTTTTTGCATTTTGGCAGAATCCACTGGTGTTGTGCGGCCAGAGGGCATGAGCAGTGCAAAGTGTTCAGAACCAAAGTTGCCTGAAACACCTCTGGTTTATTACCCTTTTGATTTTTAATTAATTTTTGGTCATTGTGTGTTCAGAAAGCTTTTACTGTTGACAAATTTTTCACAACCCCACATGGGGTGGCAACCCACAATTTAAAAAGTGCTGGAGATCACTTGAAATTCAAAAGAATTTAAAAAAAGAAAAAACAAACAAACTATGAATTGATACTTAGCAAGAGCTTGCTCAGCACTCCTCCTCCACATCCCAGACAGAAAGGCTGCACTCGCAGATCTTAAGACTTGACGAGGGTTTGCAACAAAATCTAGCACCACACCCTGGTCCCCCCTCCACACACACACACACACACACACACACACACACACACACACACACACACACCACCATTGAGGTGGAGACCCTAGCCCCTGGCTGCAGAAGTTTGCGGAAGTTGGGGCTCCACTGCAGCAGGATTCCAGAGCAGAGAAACTGAGAGAAAGGGATGGTGCATGCATCAGGGCTTGAAATAGAGCTCAACTTCACCTCTCAACCCTACCTTCTTCCAGAACCAAATGACAGAAATCACCCTGTGCCACTCTGGTACTGTGGCAATGCTCTGAACTCCCTGTACAGAGAACTGAAGAACAGAGACAGCAGGACAAGATATCATGTGTGGGGTAGGGATGAGCTTCAGGTTTATACAACATGCCACTAAACCTGAGAAATAGAATCAAGAATTCATCTGGGGTCAGTTCTGTCTCCCTCAAAAGTCACTTGGGCTAGAGACCTAGGCTGGTGAGCCAGGAATTGCCCAGTATGGAGGGAGGCTGCGATGCTTTGAAATCTAGACTACAAGGAAACTACCACCAGAAGGGAGAGAGTCAGAAAGTGAGCAATAAGAGAATATAAGGAGGAAAACAAAAGAATAAAATTACCTAAAGAGCTTGGGAAAAAGAAAACCAAAACCTTAAATATATGCAGAGGAATGAACATTAACAGCAAAAGGAAAGGAGTTCAGGCATCTATGAAGAAAAACTGCAAAACAAAGGAAAATTATCCAAAATTTGAGACAGAAAACTCTATGAAATTTGAGAACATAGAATCATAATACACTATTCCTGGGTAGTTTGAAAGAGAAATTAGAATTATGAGAGTGTAATTTATGATGCATAATAAATAATGGAAAGAAAAAAAAGATTATTATCTGCAATGGCAAGTTTCACAAAGGAGAGAGAGTAATAAATTGGAAGTGTAACTATACAGAAATAAAGAACAGTCTAGAAGAAGAGTAAAAAACAATCACATTAAAATAAAATATTCTTGCTATGTGAGCAAGCATACTGATCTCAAAGACAAGATGCATAGGGCCAATCTAAGGATAGTAGATCTCACAGAAGAACATAACAGGAGAAAATTCCTTATTAACTTAAGGGAGGAATAAAGAAGAAAATTGCTCAGAACTTCTGAACATAGAAAATGAAATGCCAATTGAAAAAAATTCATAGATCACCTCTAGAAAACAAAACAAAACAAACAAAAAACAACAAGGCTGTAACCACCAAAAACATAGTGGTTAAATTTAACAGTTCAACTCAGAAATAACAAGTTCTTATGTCCAAAGGGCTATAAAATTGTACATACCCTTTGATCCATCAATACCACTTCTATGTCTGTATTCCAAAGAGGGCATACAAATGGGAAAAGGACCCTCATGTACAGAAATATTTATACTAGCTCTTTTTGTGGTGGCCAAGAATTGAAAATTGAGGGAGTGCCCATCAACTGGGGATTGACTGAAGAAGTTGTGGTATATGAATGTAATGGAATATTACTGTGCTACAAGAAATGATAAGTAGGTAGGTTTCAGAAAAACCTGGAAAGACTTAACATGAACTGATGCTGAGTGATGTGAACAGAACCTTCCCTAGCATTTCTTTTCATTAGTTCCCTTGATATGCTGGACCTTTTGTTCTTCCATATGAATTTTGATATTTTTTCCAGCTCTAGAAAATAATTATCTGATAGTTTGATTGGTATGGCACTGCATGAGTAAATTAACTTAGGTAGAATTGTCATTTTTATCATATTGGCTTGATCTACCCACAAGCAATGGATGTTTTTCCACTTAGATCTGATTTTATTTGTGCGAAAAGTGTTTTGTAATTGTGTTCATATAGTCCCTGGGTTTGTTTTGGCGGGTAAACTCCCAAGTATTTTATAGTATCTACCCTAGCTTTAAATAGAATTTCTCTTTCTATCTCTTGCTGTTGGGTTTTGTTAGTAATATGTAGAAATGCAGAAGATTTGTGTGGGTTTATTTTGTAACCTGCAACTTTGCCAAAGTTTTTCATTATTTCAAGTAGTTTTTTACTTGATTGTCTGGGATTCTCTAAGTATATCATCATAACATCTGCAAAGAGTGATAACTTAGTTTCTTGTTTGCCTATTCTAATTCCTTCAATTTCTTTTTCTTCTCTTATTGCCACAGCTAATATTTCTAGTGCCAGCCAATAAGTCTTTATTAAGGGCTTACTATGTATGAAGTGGGGCAGCTAGATGACTCAGTGGATAAAGCACTGAGTCAGGGAGAGTTAAGTTCAAATCTGGCCTCAGACACTTACTAGCAGTGTGACCGTGGGCAAGTCACTTTACCTTTGTTTACCCTAATCCACAGGAGAAGAAAATGGCAAACAATTCCAGGACAATCCATGGGGTCACAAAAGTCAGACATGACTCAGAAATAATAGTAACAACAACAATAACAATACACAAAAGTAAGTATTAGGCATATAAAGAAAGTAAATATATGTGTGTATATGTACATATCTACACATATGTATATATATGTATATATGCACACACATATACATACACAAACATATACATACACACAAAGTATATACAAAACAAAGACAGTGCCTGCTCTCAAGGATCTGAAAGTCTAATGGGGGAGACAATATGCAAACAATTGCACATACAACATATATACAAGTTAAATTAGAGGCAATTTTGGAAGGAGCATGCATTTAGGGATGGAAGAGTGAGAAATTCTGTGGAACAGTCTCATGGAAGGTGAGATTTGAGCTATCTTAAAGGAAACTAGAGAAACCAAGAGGTAGAGGTCAGGAGGGAGGGCATTTCAGTCACAGAGGTGAAAAATCACAGATTTGAGAGATGGAATACTAGAAATATGTAGTAATACTAGTAATATGTAATACTGGATCATAAAGTATGTGGGGGTGAGTAAATGACACTGGAAAGGTAGAAAAAAGACAGATTGTGAAGAGCCAAATAGAGTGTATGTGTATGTGTGTGTGTGTGTGTGTGTGTGTGTGTGTGTGTGTGTATGTATGTGTTCATCCTTCATTGCTAAAGAAGACCATGCCATCAGAGAAATAATGACATGACTTGTACTTGACTTTGTTTTGAGTGAGGGAGGTCTGTGCAGGTCACCAGCCTCCCTTCTCCTCCAGAGCCATCTGAATCCAGTGGCCAGATATTCATCAGGATGACTGGAGATGACCTAGGATGAGGCAATTGGGATTAAGTGATTTGCCCAAGGTCACACAGCCAGTGAATGTCAAGTGTCTGAGGTGAAATTTGAACTCAGGTCCTCCTGACTTCTGCACTGGTGCTCTATCCGCTGGACTACCTAGCTGCCCTTGTGTGTATGTATATATATATGCATACGCACATATATGTGCATATGTGTAGGTATATATATAGATAGATGATAGATGATAGATAGATAGATAGATAGATAGATAGATAGATAGATAGATAGATAGATAGATAGATAGTCCTGGAGGTGATAGGGATCCACCTTAGTTTGTTGAGTAAGGGAGTTTGATGGCCAGACCTGAGCTTTGAGGAGATCACTTTGGCCTGAGAGGAAAATAGACTGGAGTGGGAAGACAGGAGGCAAGGAGACTAATCAAATTGCAGCAATAGTCTAAGCATGAGGTGTCAGTGTCTGTCCCAAGGCAAGTTGGTATACGAGTCAAGGTCCTATTACATCTCCATCAGGGTCTTCATGGAGGTCATATTGAGATGATGGTGGTGGTTTCATGTACCTGGCACATGCCACCTTTTCTCTCACTCCTAAAGGCAGCCTTGTTACTTAGGCTGGGGAAAAATTCAGTGTTATAAAGAAGCAAAAATGATCCTTTCTTTATTGAAAATTGGTGAAATATTAGTTTTAAAAAACTCAGTGTTTGGAACACGTGGAAGAAGTTAGAGCTACAGAGGCTTCTGGTAAATCAGTTCATTTGCATGTAACTATTATATCTAAAGAGGATGAAACTGAAATATCAGAATTCATATTAACATTTGGAGACTGAGGCGAGCTTTTATTTTTTTATTATTTTTTTTTATTTAACTTTTAACATTTATTTTCACAAAATTTTGGGTTACAAATTTTCTCCCCTTTTATCCCCTCCCCCCCAAACCCAAGCATTCTTATTGCCCCTGTGACCAATCTGCTCTCTCCTCTATCCTCCCTCCCTGCCCTTGTCTCCGTCTTCTCTTTTGTCCTGTAGGGCCCGATAGCTTTCTTGACCCCTTAACCTGTATTTCTTATTTCCTAGTGGTAGGAACATTGCATTTGATCCTAACACTTTGAGTTCCAACTTCTTTAGCTCCCTCCCTCTCCACCCCTTCCCCTTGGAAGACAAGCAATTCAATATAGGCCAAATCTGTGTAGTTTTGCAAATGATTTCCATACTAGTTGTGTTGTATAGGACTAACTATATTTCCCTCCATCCTATCCTGTCCCCCATTACTGCTATTCTCTTATGATCCTTTCCCTCCCCATGAGTGTCGACCTCGGATTGCATTCTTCTCCCCATGCCCTCCCCTCCATCCTCCCCCCCACCCTGCTTGTGCCCCTGTCCCCCACTCTCCTGTATTATGAGATAGGTTTTCCTATCAAAATGAGTGTGCATTTTATTCTTTCCTTTAGTGGAATGTGATGAGATAGACCTCATGTTTTTCTCTTGCCTCCCCTCTTTATCTCTCCAATAATAAGTCTTTTTCTTGCCTCTTTTATGAGAGATAATTTGCCCCATTCAACTTCTCCCTTTCTCCTCCCAATATATTTCTCTCTCACTGCTTGATTTCATTTTTTTTTTAAGATATGATCCCATCCTCTTCAATTCACTCTGTGCATTCTGTCTCTATGTATGTGTGCATGTGTGCATGTGTGTGTGTGTGTACTCCCACCCAGTACCCAGATACTGAAATGTTTCAAGAGTTACAAATATTGTCTTTCCATGTAGGAATGTAAACAGTTCAACTTTAGTAAGTCCCTTATGACTTCTCTTTGCTGTTCACCTTTTCATGGTTCTCTTCATTCTTGTGTTAGAAAGTCAAATTTTCTTTCCAGCTCTGGTCTTTTCACCAAGAAAATTTGAAAATCCTCTATTTCATTGAAAGACCATTTTTTCTCCTGAAGTATTATACTCAGTTTTGCTGGGTAGGTGATTCTTGGTTTTAGTCCTAGTTCCTTTGACTTCTGGAATATCCTATTCCATTTCCTTCGATCCCTTAATGTAGAGGGTGCTAGATCTTGTGTTATCCTGATTGTATTTCCACAATACTTGAATTGTTTCTTTCTAGCTGCTTGCAATATTTTCTCCTTCACCTGGGAGTTCTGGAATTTGGCCACAATGTTCCTAGGAGTTTCTCTTTTTGGATCTCTTTCATGCGGTGTTCTGCGGATTCCTTGAATATTTATTTTGCCCTCTGGTTCTAGAATCTCAGGGCAGTTTTCCTTGATTATTTCATGGAAGATGATGTCTAGGCTCTTCCTTTGATCATGGTTTTCAGGTAGTCCCAGAATTTTTACATTGTCTCTCCTGATTCTATTTTCCAGGTCAGTTGCTTTTCCAATAAGATATTTCACATTATCTTCCATTTTTCGAATCTTCTCGCTATGTTCTGTGATATCTGTCTTTCTCATGAAGTCCTTAGCGTCCATCTGTGCCATTCCAGTTTTGAAAGATCTATTTTCTTCAGTGAGCTTTTGAATCTCCTTTTCCATTTGGCTAATTCTGTTTTTGAAAGCATTCTTCTCCTCATTGGCCTTTTGAACCTCTTTTGCCAATAGAGTTAGGCTAGTTTTCAAGGTGTTAATTTCTTCAACATTTTTTTGGTTCTCCTTTAGCAGGGAGCTGATCTGCTGTTTATGCTTTGACTTCATGTCTTTCATTTCTCTTCCCAGCTTTTCCTCCACCTCTCTAACTTGATTTTCAAAATTCTTTTTGAGCTCTTCCATGGCCTGAGCCCATTGGGTGGGCTGGGACACAGAATCCTTGATTTCTGTGTCTTTGCCTGATGGTAAGCATTGTTCTTCCTCGTCAGAAAGGAAGGGAGGAAGTGTCTTTTCTCCGAGAAAGTACCCTTCAATAGTTTTATTTCTTTTCCCTTTTCTGGGCATTCTCCCCAGCCAGTGGCTTGACCTCTGAATATTCTCCTCACACCCACCTCGCCTCCTGGTCCTCCCAGCCAGCGTTTGGGGACTGAGATTCAAATGCTGCTTCCCGCCTTAGGATTTTTGGCGGGGGCAGGGCTGCTATTCAGTGTGAGAATTAAGTTCAGATGGTCAGGTTGGGGCAGGGCTGCCTCTCAGGCACAGTTCCCTCAGGGGGTTTATGCACAGACCTTCCACAATGGATCCAGGCTCCCGCCTGCTTGGGGAGCCCCTGTCTGCAGCCACCTCTCAGCTTCTATCTCCCAGGGGGGCCCGAGCCATGGGGGCACCCCACTCCCCTCTTGACCCGCCAAAGAGACTCTCTCACCGACCCCCGTCACCTGTGGGTGGAGGGGCTTGTGCCGCTGCTGGAGATCCCGTCTCTGAAGACTGCTCAGATCTGTACCTCTTGGAGCCGCGGCCGCAGCAGGTCTGGGCTGGGCTCCGTGTCTGCAGCGCGATGGACCTTTTGCGAGAGGTTTGCAGGTCCCTCTGTGGGTGGAGGGACCCGCGTGGCCACAGGATATCCCGTCCCCGTAGCCCGCTCGTATCTTTTCCTCACGGTGTCGCCGCCGCTGCAGGGCTGCACTCAGCTCCCAGTCCCGGTGCCCAGTCCACAGTGTGAAGGACCCCCCGCGAGAGGTTTGCAGGTCTCTCCGGAACAGAAACCTCCCTCGCTCCAATATTCCATGGCCTCTGGGTGCAGAATTCACCATGAGTTGGTCCCCTCTAGTCGTTCTGTGGGTTGTGGGTTTGGAGCTATGTGTATGTGCGTCTTTCTACTCCGCCATCTTGGCTCTCCCTGAGGCGAGCTTTTAAAAGGAATGTTGAAACGGATACTGAGTGAAAGGAGCAGAACCAGGAAAACTTTGTACACAACAACTACAGTGTGTGAGGAATTTTTCTGGTGGACTTAGTACTTCATTGAAATGTGTGGACTTAAAAAATATCCAATGGACTCTTGAGGCAAAACACCTTCCACATCCAGAGAAAGAACTATGGAATTGGATCACAGATAGAAACAGACCATTTTCTTTTGTATCAGGTTATGTTTTGTTTTGTTTTATGGTTTCCCCCATTCATTTTAATTCTTCCATGCAGCACGCATTTAATAGGAATGTAAGTGTCTAATCTATATAAGATTGTACACTGTCTCAGGGAGGGAGTAAGGAGGGAATAGAAAAAAATGTAAGATATATGGTGATTGTCTACACTGAAAACAAATAAAATATTTCAATTAAAAAAAAAGAATGCTGATTTGACAGAAGTTTGAAGAGATGTATCTTTTTAAGTGAAAGGTGAGTGACTGAGAATCAGGAATGTTTCATTCCAGCTATTGAAGACAAGGGAACCAAGGATAGGAATTAGTTATAGAAACTTAATAATCTGACATTTGAAGACAGTGGAGGCATTAAAAACTACTCTGACTATCCATATCCAGAGAAAGAACTAATGGAGTTTGAAAGCAGATTGAAGCATACTTTTTTTTTTACTTTATTTCTCTTGGTTTTTTTTTTGGCTGTGTTTTCTTTCACAACATGACTAATATAGAAATATATTTTCAAGACTGGACATGTATAACTCTGTATCAAACTGATTGCCTTCTCAATGAGAAGAGGAGAGAAGAAGGGATGGAGAGAGTGTAGATCTCAAAATTTAAAAAAAAGTTAAAAAAAATTTTTACATGTGTATTTTTAAAATAATTTTTAAAAAAATATATTCTATTGGAATTTTGACTATTAGAAGCAGTCTGTTTAAAGAAGATCTTCATCTAAGTGATTCCTGATTTGTAGGAGAGAGAAAATTGACTTCATTGACCAATGAGTGACAACTGTTGACCTTCAGAGCCACATAGAATTTGAGAGAAGTGAAGCTTTTGCTATCTATTTCCAACTCTGGATTGAGAAGGAAAAGAAAAAAAACAACAACTTTGCAGCTGCTTGAGTAAGCTGGCTAAGTTTGTTTGTCTTAAAGAGTTGACCTAAGTTACATCGCTATGAATTCTGGGGTTTTGTTGTTGTTTGTTTGTTTGTTTCTATTTTGGTCTTTGTGGACAACACATTATCAGAGGAAGTGAATAACTGACTAGTCTGGACATATAGAAATAGTCAGAAATAGTCAGTTTTATGAGGTTTGCCCTTCTCTGGCTTAAAGAAAACTGCTATTCATATCGAGGTAATAGTTTCTAAATGCACTTTAGAAAAAATTCTAAATGATAATTTATTTTCAGAACATTGTCATTGTTTTTTAAGAAAGCAAATATCAAAAACAGCATTTGGGGATTTTTTGTTTGTTTTTAATTCTGCATCAGTTTTCACAGAAATCACTGACATATGGACAAATATTAGACATGGGCTGATTTTCCTTCTGTTCGTATGCATGCAGATAATTCTAAATGTTTCCATCTAAAGTTTGTGAAGAATAGCTTTTTAAGAGCCTCTATCATCTAAATGTACTTTTAAGGACTATGGTATCTTAAAAAAGTTTGTAAATGATATGTTCAAGTAGAGAAGTAAAGAGGTTAGAATGGAACAGATCAAAGTCTAGAGTCCAGAGTTGTGCTGGACAATAAGTACATGAGTTTTTCTTCTTTATGTACACCTGCCTGGTTCCCATGTGTACCCACTCTTCCCTAAAGATACTGGGTGCATTAGTAGGAGAGTGTGATTCAGGTCCATCTGTGTATTGTGATGCATTTTCTTATTTATGTATTGATTTCTATGTATTAGTGCATAAAAGATGTATTATTATTATCTTTTTGTTAAGTAAATGGTTTTGTTTAAGATCTAAAAACATCATTACTGCGAGTGGCTGATTGTGTAAATGTCATGCGCTATGATGACTTGTTGCCTTATAGGTTATTGGTTATATTGATAGAAAATATGACAGCTTAAAAGCTACATTGGTGAGTATATTTCTCCTCAACAGGGTTACCCCTAGATTCTGAGAGAGTCTGAATGTAACTATTCAGTGGTGGCCTATCTCCGGGAATGTAGTAAGAGCAGTTTGGAATGATCTAGCCAACCCGGAGAAATAGAGGGTAAAGGTGCCACGTATAGGATGTTACGGTTGGTGGCTATTTTGACTACATAGATTTCACTTCATGTCACCCACCATCCCATTAGCATCCAAAGAAGTTTTATACTGTGAGAGTGGAGACTGGTATACCATTCTTGTGTTCAACTTAGCACAATGCACCTGGCACAGAGAAAACTCTTAACAAATGTGTAACTAACACAAATCCAATACATTTCATGTCCCATCCATAATAAATACCCTGCTGAGTCATTTATGTCCCTGTGTATAGTTCATTTGATTATAAACTTACCATGCTTATGACACAGAATGTAGGCAATTCTGGTATTTATCTGTTGAACACTGGGACAGTAAAAAGACCAAAATGCTAATTGTACATAATTTACTTAGTGATTAAGTAGAAAACTCAATTTCTCATGAAAATTTATCTCAAGCAATTATTTAACTTGATTATGAATTAATAATTTATTATTGGCATTTCAAAGATCTTCCTGCCTTTCCCTGCAAATTTTGTTGATGGCTTGATTACCTGGGGCTTAATTTATAAGATAAATAGTTTCTGTCTGATTAAATACAGGGAGGCTTTGTATTAGTGGAAGGAAAAGAGTATAGTATTTTAACATTATTTTTTATAGAGGAACTCAGGCCTTTCCTGTTTGCAGAAAATTTTATTGGGGTTCCCAAATAAATTTGTCACAATATTGTTCAATATATTTGCCTTACATTAGCTAAATAAAACAAACAAAAAATTGTTCTAAGCTTCTATAAAACTTTACCCACAAACCTCTTTAATTGGGACATCAAATGACAATGGGGTAGATGAAGTGTTCTAGGAGAATGACAGACTAAGAAAAGAACGTGTTGTTTGGTCTTATGATGGCAGGACCCTTTATCCTATAAAAACACTTGATTGGTTTTCATTAGTCTTCAGCTGGCTAGCACATGGTGCTAATGAGGTCATGGATCCATGAACCAGTTAGCTTTGTGAACACTCTGTTCTGTGTCTATAGGACGCACCCATAATCTTGATCAGTGGTCACACAAACTGGTGCTCTTGGATCACAAGCAGTGCTGGTCCAGAAAGTAAAAATACATGAATTAGCAAAATCCACTCCCCTTAAAGGAAGTTTCCTACTCTACCCACATGGATCAATAGAATTGCCACTCTGTGTGAAAAACGTTACATCATGAATATTGAGATCTTTTTACTCTTTTGTCTTTTTTGGTGGCACAAAGTAATGACAAGTGAGAAACAGACGAGACAAGGCAAGCAGAGGCGGGGAGAGAGAATCAGAGCTGGAACCCTAAACTCTTTACAAATAAGGAAATTTGTTCCAAGTCCCACGGTGAGTTGTAGACATAAAGACGAAATTCAAGCCAACAAGCCATCAAGCACTTATTAAGTCTGTTGTTTGAAAGACATTGAGCTGGGAGCTGGTGATAGAAAGACAAGAGGAAAACAATTCCAACTGGGCAAGGGTTTACATTCAACTGAATATGAACAGATGAATATACTATAATTTGAACAAGAAGAATAGGGAAAATAGTTGGCATTTATATAACACTTCAAAGTTAGAAAGTATTTTACAAATATTATTTCATTTGATCCTCACAATAACCTGAAGAGGTAGGTGCTACCATCACCTGCCATTTTATAGATGAGGAAACTGAGGCAGATAGGAGTCAAGTGACTTGGCCAGGACCACACAGCTAATAAGCATCTGAGGTGGGATTTGTAGTCAGGTTATCCTGTTTCCATGGCCTAATTTCCTTCCAGTAGCAAAATGAGGTAAGAGCTTAGGGAGTTGAGAAAGCAAGAAATGTGCAGGGTCAAGTTTCCTGTAGCAGATACCAATGAGCTGAGTCTAGAATGAAGTTAGAAATTCTAAGAGGCAGAAGAGGTGGAAGTAGGAAGGCAGTCTAGAACCAAATTCTGCATATGCCTAGCTCTCAACTGTATCAGACAAGCCTTCTACCTCACCGTAGTTCTATGACAGCTCTAAGCTGTCACGCAAAGAACACCGTGTACTCGGATGGGCAAGTTATTTACCATAGCATGTCTAAAGAGGATCTACTTTGTTGAATGTTTTATAGTTAACGTGATAGTTTGTTTAAAAACATTTTAGAGGTGGTTTTTTTTTTCGAGAGGAGGGGATGGTAAAGAGAATCCAAAGAACTTATTTCTGATGCAATACCCTCACAGATCTACAAATAGCACCCAGTTCCCTCCCTGTATCCAAGAATGGGAAACAGAGAATCCAAAGCGGGGAGGGGTCAATGAAGAGAAAATCATTTGCAATATAGACTTTTGCGGCATTCACTGCCTATAGGCCAGGCATCAAAAATTTTATCCCACTCCCATGGTTCTCCTGTACCCTTAAGGAGGATTGGGGGTCTATGTTCTTTGCCATTGGATTCAGCTTCCATGAATGGTGTTACCTCAAATGGAAGGGGTGTGCCCCAGCATCCCAGTTCTGTTTAACCACTAACAGATTAGCTTTTACACAGAAATATTTACTTCAAAAGACATAATCACAAATATACAAGCTTACTACCTCAGAATGTGAGAAATACAATTCCCCTACCCCCATGTACCTCCTCAGTCTCTGAGGAGAGGGGGTTTAGGTTCATAGGTTAGCTCAGTTCCTATAGAACACAATTTCAGTTCTAAGTCCAAAATCCCCTTTGGGTTCAAGTCCTAGGTACCCTGACTTCTCAGGGCTTCCATACTAGGCAAGTAGGCTGTACTATTTTGCCTGCAATCTTGATTCCAAGACTGTAATGGCTTAGACTCCCAGATCTCATGAGGATCATCTCCAGCACCTGAAACTGAGAAGGACAGCCAACAGAGAAAAAAGAAACAGACAACCCAAAATCCATTTCTCAAAGTCAAGATGAAAGATGAAGCAAAGGAAAGAAAGTACAACCCTCACTGGGTCAGTCCATTGTTTATAATGTGGGTGAACTAGGATCTTCACCCTCTGGACCCAGTGGGGAAACTCACCTCTCAGTTTTTCTCTCTAGTGTTACAATCCCAAAGTAGTCCCCTGAAAAGTTGTCTCATTTCCCTGATCATTGGCCCCACTTGCCTCTGGCTAGGGTCATTACCTAGTCCAGTCTTCAAGGAAGTTTCTGCTTTCTGGGAAGTATTCTAATTGCCCAAGGACCCTGTTCCCCAGCTCAGACCCTCCCAGCTGGACAAAGAAAGTGGGGTGTTGACTTTGGTTCCTAGAGACCTTGTCCCTCTGCCTAGACAAACACAAACCCTTCTCTACTATCTCTAGAACCCTCAGGAAGGTTGGTGGGGACTTTATACTCTCAGGATTCTAACAGGAAGAAAAATCTTATCCCATCCTCTCCCAGATCTTCATCACTCTCCAAAAAACAGGATGAAGTCTCCTGTTGCCCAGAGACCCTTCTACTCCTTCCACCAACAACAGTAGGCAAAACGTTTCCCCAGCTTTTCTGACATCTCCTCTGCCTATGGCGAAGTGGGGAATGAGAACTTAGGAAACTGATAGTCACTTTAAGAAAAGAGAAAGAGAGAACCACCAAGTTTCCTTAGATAAATTCAAATCAAGGTGAATTATATCTTTGGAAACTGAAAAAAAACCTGGCAGGTGTAATTGCAGAAGCGCTAATAGTAATGCTTGAAATATCATGGAAACTAGGAGAGGTACCATATGATTGAAGAAGGGTAACTGCAGTCACAATTTCTAAAAAAAAAAAAAAAAAAAAAGGAAGAGAACAGAGTGTATAGACTACATTCTAGAAGAGTTTTGCTTTGATTTCTGGAAATAACTTTGGAATAGATTGTTAAAGAGTAAACATTTAGAAACAGAAGTAATGATCACAAGGAATCAACATGGCTTCATCAAGGACAGTTCATAACCAACTAACCTTACTTCTTTTGACCAAATTATTAAACTAGTAAGTAAGGAGGATGCTATATGGACATAATTTATCTAGATTTTAACAAAACTGTTAATAAACTATCTCACATAGTCTTACTTTGGTGACTTACTATGGGGTAAAGTAACCTTAGGCTCTCCAAGGCTATGCAGTGGAGCAGAAACTACACCAGGCACTACCATGCTGGAAAGGCTTTGAGTATGGTCCCAGGAAGAGAGGACATTTGTTTTGTAAGGAACAACCTAGTTAATCATGAAGAAGTACCTCGCCAGTACGTTGGCCACCTGGTGATGAACATGAAACAGAAAAATTTTTAAAGGTCCTTGGTCTTGCTCAACCCACTTCTACTTCCTCAGGGATGGTGGCAGTGTGGTGGGAAAGAGGATAGATGGTGCTTAAGTATCACCCAGATTTTAAGTTGGCAACAAATGTCAAGTTGATTGGCACTTCAAGGGAAAGATCTTCATCCAATGTCTACGCTTGAGTATACTACTTGAGGAGCTGAATCGTATCAATCTTGACAGTCTCACTATATCCCAAAGTAGAAGAAAGAAGGAAGTTGCAGCTACATGAAAAGAAGGATGCCAGATAATCCTTGGCAAGGCAAGTAAAGAAGTTGCAAGTGAATTTCATTGTATGTCCAAAGGTTATATGAAACTTTCTTATAACATTTGGTCATTTTGTATTGCAATAATCATGAAAATTATTTGCAAAAATATAACCATGAGAATAATTGAAGCTTACGTTTCTGAAGACAGAAATCCTACAGAAATCATGATAAGATCCTCCAAATTAAATCAACATTAATTTTGATATATGATGGGAACTCAAAGGTGGGGAAAAATTGAAGATAAGAAGAGATATATGGGAAAGCATGGTTCAGGAGAAAGAAATAAAAGATTTTTAGATTTTAATCAAGTTCCACACTGCTACATCATGAACATTTTTTAAAAAAAGAATTAATAACCTCTGGCCATGGCAAGCACCAAATAAAATCATTAAAAATGAAAATTTTCCACTTTTGGATAGACAGGAAAGAATTATTCTACACATAGGAGCTATTCCTGAGTCAGCTATCTGTTCAGGGTCAGGCCATAGCCCCCTCAGAACTAAGAGGAGAATTTATAGTAAACAAGAAGGATGATAATGAAAGAAAGATATAATATACAACTAAAAGACTTAACTTTAAATTATTTAAATAAATTATGGAAATTTTAAAAAATGGAAAGCTTGAACAACATCCTGAAAATTAGTAAAATGTTTATACTTTGACCTTATTAATGCTGAATGAGGAAAACAGTATATCAATAGCTACTAATCTATATTCCTACTCTGAAGTTTTATTATGAGGGTAATCCATGCCCAAATTGACGACCTCTTTTACGAGAGTCTATGAGTATTTGAAGGATCATAGCATGGAGACAGTTTAATTTCTATCATTATTATTATTATTTCTATTATTAGTATATTCTTAATCACTTTCTTATGTGCTCCCCAAAGAAATACTCACAAAAGTTATTCAACATAGTGATAAAGGAGGCCTGGTTCAGGAGGAGTTCTCTCTGTGGATGATGAGGTCCCTCAGATATTACTGCTTATGGATGGCATTGTTATGCTTGCGTCATTCCCCAAGACGTTTCAGAATCTCATGGAAAAGATCCATAATCACTTAAAAGATTTTGGCCTGTCCATATACACAGCAAAGACCAAAATGAATAGAAATTGTCTTTTGCCCAGTTTTCCACAGGAATTTAGATGGAAACCTCATAAAGTTTACTCAATACTATGACAGTATAGGTAGAAAATGAGTTGGTCTCAGAGCTTAAAAAGAGTAGGAGAGCAGGCTGGATTGCTTCTGGCAGCTAAGTAGTACAGTTGATAGAATGCTGGAATCAGGGAGACTTCAGTTAAAATCCTATCTCAAGCACTAGTTGTATGAACAAGGGCAGTCACTTGAACACACAAAGCATGTTTCTCATCTGTGAAATAATAACAAATACCTCACAGTGTTATTCTGAGGATCTAATGAGATTATATATATAACTTTGCAAACCTTAAGGTGTTATAAAAATGTTGTTTATTGTTATTATTTCAGGAGAATGCAAAGCTCATCTTTAAAGACTCATCTTTTACAAACTAATATTTTTTATTAATCTTGCAATGTGACAGTAATATGTGGAACATCACTATTTGTAAATAATTAAAGATAAGTAAAAGTAGTAGGTATGAGCAATATAAAAGTTGTCGCAAAAGTCTTAATTCAATTTTAAGTTTATGTGAAAGAAAACAAAATAACCATTAAAGCGATTTTATCCAATTAAGCTATCAAAGCTTAAAATTGCACTGTTATTTTCTTGGGGCCGGGGGGAGATATCATAACCAGTAAGGAATTATGAAATACAGAAATAATAGATGTCAAGGAATTGTATGTCAGGAGGAGAAGATGAATGATTATGTATCATTGAGCAAGGGATGACAGGTATATGGACCAGAATGCTCCACTAATATCTTCTCAAGGTCAGACCAAAACAAGAAAGGTCTGTATAATACATTGGGTGGAACCTTTGTTTCCAGATTCTAGAAGAACATGGACGAAAGTAATGCAGGATGGGCAGATTTGCATGGGTTGCATCATTAGAAAGGGAACTCCAAAATTAAATTGATCTCAGATCCACTTGTGAATATTAAGTATTAATTAACTGTCTATTACTGTTCTTGTGGAGAAGATGTCCATGAATACTTGACAATAGTACAACTATGATGGATAGCCAGACACAATGAGTAGCTATTGATGATCAAATGGCAATGTGGCAGGAGGTCTCCAGTGGAGTATTCCAGAGATTTGACCTTGGTCTTGTGCTTTTGGAGATTTCTCATCAATGACTTAGTTAAAGTCATGATTATCATCAAAGACTCCATGGTCATCCACTCTATCCTGAGTCATAGCCATTCATCTTGACTTTTGCCTTGCCCATGAACTTCAGTGAATTTGTGCAACTCTGCCTCACTTAGATCCAATTCATGCCCAAGTCAAGACACCATCTGTGATGTCATTGGTTCTCTTTGAAAATGAAGAATGGGGGGAGGGGCAGAGCCAAGATGGTGGAGTAGAAATACACACATACTCTAGCTCTTCCCACACAATGCATAAAATATCTGTAAAAAAAATGACTCTAAACAAATTCTAGAGCAGTAGAAGCCACAAAACAACAGAGTGAAAGAGATTTCCAGCCCAAGGTATCCTGGAAGGCTGACAAGAAAGGTCTGTTGCACAGATCATGTTGCAAAGTGCAACCCACAGAGCACAGCCCAGCTTTGGCCACAGGGCGCAGCAGGGACAGGACCAGAACAGGCCTCTGGGGTGGAATCCTTAGCAGCACTCTCAGATTCCTCTACCCGCAAATGCCAAAGATACTTCAAAGGTCAGTGAAAAAGCTTTTTCTCCTGGGTGAGAAGGGAGCAGGGTCCTGTCCAAGCTCAGACAGGTATGGCAGCTGCTTTGGAGCCTTCAACCTAAAGCCCCTGGGGGAATTGAGGCACTGATCTAGGTCTCAGTTCTGAGTGACAGCCATGCGGTAAGGAAGACTGCTGGGGTGGTGGAGGTGGTGGAGGCTCTGGAAAGGGAATTCTACTTGCACATCGTGGGCAGAAAAACTTTGATAGCTTCCAGACCAGAGCACAGGACAGGAGAGGAGCAAACTCCTCTCTCTTGACTGAGTCACCTTGGAAGAACTGAGAACTTATAGGTTCCCAGAGTATACCCTCCTCTTGATAAAGGACTCAAAGTCAAGTAACAGGCTGGGAAAATGCCCAAGAAAGGGAAAAAATAAGACTATGGAAGGTTGTTATCTTGGTGAACAAGTATTTTCTTCCATCCTTTCAGATGAGGAAGAATAATACTTACCACCAGGGGCCTCCAAAGTAAATATGCAATGGTCTCAGGCCATGGAAGAACTCAAAAAGGATTTTGAAAATCAAGTAAAAGAGGTGGAGGAAAAATTGGGAAGAGAAATGAGAGCAATTCAAGAAAATCATGAAAAGCGAGTCAACAGCTTGCTAAAGGGAACCCAAAAAATGCTAAAGAAAATAACACCTTTAAAAATAAGCTAACTCAATTGGCAAAAGAAGTCCAAAAAACCAATGAGGAGAAGAATGCTTTAAAAAGCAGAATTAGCCAAATGGAAAAGGAGGTTCAAAAGCTCACTGAAGAAAAGAGTTCTTTAAAAATTAGAATGGAGCAGATGAAAGCTAATGACTTTATAAGAAACCAAGAAATTACAAAACAAAACCAAAAGAATGAAAAAATGGAAGATAATGTGAAATATCTCATTGGAAAAACAACTGACCTTGAAAATAGATCCAGAAGAGACAATTTAAAAATTATGAGACTACCTGAAAGCCACGATCAATAAAAGAACCTACACATCATCTGTCATGAAATTATCAAGGAAAACTGCCCTGATATTCTAGAACCAAAGGGCAAAATAAATATTAAAAGAATTCACTGATCACCTCCTGAAAGGGACCTGAAAAGAGAAGCTCCTAAGAATATTGTAGCCAAATTTCAGAGTTCCCAGGTCAAGGAGAAAATATTTCAAGCAGCTAGAAAGAAAAAATTCGAGTATTGTTGAAATACAATCAGGATAACACAGGATTTGGCAACTTCTACATTAAGGGATCAAAGGACTTGGAATATGATATTCCAGAAGTCAAAGGAACTAGGACTAAAACCAAAAATCACCTACCCAGCAAAACTGAGTATAATACTTCAGGGGAAAAATGGTCATTCAATGATATAGAGAACTTTCAAGCATTCTTGATGAAAAGACCAGAGCTGAAAAGAAAATTTGACTTTCAAACAAAATAATCAAGAGAAGCATGAAAAGATAAACAGGAAAGAGAAATCATAAAGGACTTTCTAAAGTTGAACTGTTTACATTCCTACATGGAAAGATAACATTTGTAACTCTTGAGACTTTTCTCAGTATTTGGGTAGTTGGAGGGATTATACATACATGCACACACACACACACACACACACACACACACACACATTAGACAGAGAGCACAGGGTGAGTTGAATAAGAAGGTATGATATCTAAAAAAGTAAAATTAAAGGGTAAGAGACAAGTATATTGGTAGGAGAAAGGGAGAAATGGAATGGGGCAAATTATCTCTCATAAAAGAGGCAAGAAAAGATTTTCAATGGAAGAGAAAAGGAGGAGGTGAGGGGGAAAAAGTGAAGCTCATTGTCTTCACATTTGGCTTAAGGAGGGAATAACATTCTCATTCCATTTGGTATGAACATCTATCTTACACTACAGGAAAGTAGGGGAGAAGGGGACAAGTGGTGAGGAGGGAGAATAGAAGGGAGGGCAAATGGGAGGAAGGAGTAATTAGAAATAAAGACTTTTGGGGAGGGACAAGGTCAAAAGAGAGTCTAGAATAAATGGAGGGCAGGATAGGATGGAGGGAAATATAGTTAGTCTTACACAACATGACTATTATGGAAGTCTTTTGCAAAACTACACATATATAGCCTATATTGAATTGCTTGCCTTCTCAGTGGGGATGGGTGGGGAGGGAGGAAGGGAGAGAAGTTGGAATTCAAAGTTTTAGGAACAAATATTGAGAATTGTCTTTGCATACAACTGGGAAATAAGAAATATAGGTCATGGGGTATAGAAATCTATCATGCCCTACAAGAAAAGAAAGAAGATGGGGATAAGGGAAGGGAGGGGTGTGATAGAAGGGAGGGCATATGGAGGGAAGGGGTAATCAGAATGCAAGGTGTTATGGGGTGGGGGAGGGGAGGGATGGAGAGAAAATTTGGAACTCAAAATTTTGTGGAAATGAATATAGAAAACTAAAAGTTAATAAATAATCATAAAAAAGAAAATGAATGATGAACAATAACAACAACAATTATTAGGGTAATCTATGCACTAACTGAAGACATTCTTGATGAGGGTATTAGAAGGAATAGTCAGGACTTTTCAAGTAATGCTTATCAAATTTTCAAATGAAAATAAGCTGAGAAGGATAACTAAGACAATGAATTTTAGAGTAATGATCCAAAAAGTTATTGATGAGAGAGAGTATTGGGCCAATTTTAAGAAATAGGTGTAAAATGGGTATAAATGTAAAATCTCATATTTAAGTTTGAAAAAAATAAGTTAAATACCAGTTGTTATGAAAAAGGTTTCGGGCTATCTATGTATTGTAAACATAGTATAAGATAACAGTGTGATGTGGCTACCAAAAAAACCCAAGCCTGATGAATTCTTAGGCTGTATTACAGAGACCTATCTTCTAGTAACAGAGGGGTGACAAGCCCATTTTACCAGAACTTAATCCCACCACGTCAGAAATACTGTATTTACCTTTGAGGACTACATTAGGTGGCACAGTGGATAGAGTGTCCAGCCTGAAGTCAGGAAGACTAAACTTCCTGAGTTCAAACCCAGCCTTAGACACTTAGACATGCTATCCATATGACTCTGGGCAAGTCATTTAACTCTGTTTGCCTCAGTTTCCTCATCTATAAAATAAGCCAGAGAAAGAAATGGTAAGCCACTCCAAAATCTTTGCCAAGAAAACCTCAAATGGGATCATGGAGTGTTGGACTCAATTGAACAATGAAAACCACTCTAAAAAGGATAGAATAAGGATCATCTTGGAGTGGTCCAGAGGAGGGCAACAAGGATGGTGAAGGGTCTTGAGACTATATCATATGAAAATTGAGTAAAGGAACTGTAAGTATTTAGCCTGGAGAAGAGAAGACATTGTGGTTTAGAAGTATTTGAAAAACTGTAATATGGATGAGGGATTAAAATTATTATATTTAGTCCCAGAGGCAAGGGAGTGCTGATAAATTTTTAGCAACTGATTCTCTGGGGGAATGGTGGGGTGTGGTGTGTGCAGCAGGATATGTTTTTAATTTTAATCTTCATTATTAACATTTTCTGCATCACTTTCCACAATCTAAATAATCAGCAAAACAATAAGTCAAGCCCAGATTTGTAGCCTTTGTCGATTTCTGAGGTGTTATGCTCACACTGAAATTTAATCATCTCTCACAATCTAGAAAGAGCTGGTTAGCAGACCTTACCCAAAGGGTAGAACCAGGAGCATTTGGTAGAAGCTACCAAGAGGTGAACTTGGGCTCAACCTCAGGAAAACATTCCTAACAATTAGAAGTGTCCAAAAAGTAGAAGGGACTATCTCAAGAGTAGTGAGCTCCTCAGTCTTGTAGGTATTTAAGCAGTTATTAGATAGTCGTTTGTTGGGTTTGCTATACTGAGGAATCTTTGTGGATAGGTTGTGGAGAGGTTGGAATACATAGCTACTAAGGTATCATCTGACTCTTAATTGTGTGGTTCTATGTAGGGTAGTTAGGTAGTGATAGAGCACCCAGTCTAGAGTAAGGAAGATTCATTTTCCTGAATTCAAATTCTGCCTCAGCAAGTCACTTAATCCTGTTTACCTCAGTTTCCTCCTCTGTTAAATGATCTGGAGAAGGAAATGACAAACTAATCCAGAATCTTTGCTAAGAAGTCCCCGGTCATGAAGAGTCAGAAGCTACCAATCAACAAGAATGTAGCAGTGTCCACTGAGAACTTACAGACATACACAATGAAATGGAGCAAAACATTTTAAGACCAAGAAAACTCAGAACTCCACTGTTTGAACTGACAAATTTTTAAAAAGATTAATAATATGGAAATCACCATTTATTTAATGTTAGAAATAACATTCTCCTAGAAAGTATAAAGTGGAAGAAGTAGGCAATAGATATTTGTTTTCAAATATGCATGTAATATTCATAAAAGCTAATTAATAATAGGTCATGGAGAAGGTCCACATGAATTTTAAAGGGTAGAAATTATCCATGTGTACTTTTGGATCATTGTGTGATAACATTAGAGTTAAGCAGGAGAAAAGGAGTAAGCATTTATATAACACCTACTATGTGTTAGATACTGTGCTAAATGCTTTAAATATATTATCTCAGTTGATCCTCACAATAACCTTGTGAGGTACATGCTATTATTATTCCCATTTTACAATTGAGGAATCTGAGACAAACAGAAATTAATTGACATCACATAGCTAATAAGTACCTGAAGCTGATTTTGAACTCAGGTCTTCTTGATTCCAGATCCAATGCTCTATCCACTGTGCCCCCTCACTGCCTCAATATATATATATATAAAGCCATATGGAAACTGAGAAATAACTTATTAAATAAAGATTGGGATGAATTAAACCAAAGAAATAACAGAAAATTAAAAAGACACTGACAATGATAATAGCCTACATCCAAATGTAAGAGATGCAATCAAAGCATTTCTTAGCAACAAATTTATGTTTCTTGGTACCTGTGTCCATCAGAAAGAAAATGAGAAAATATGTTATTTTAGTCATTAGTTAAGAGCACTAGAGGTAGAAAAGCAAAGCAGTTATCTGAAAGAAAGTTTATTTTATAAAAAGCTCTTCAATATAAAATAAACAGGACAGAAAATAAAAGAACCAAATTAATAAATGAAAGCAGGTTCTTTAGAAAAAAGTCAACCAGGTTGACAAATTTAATTTTTTAAAAGAGAGAAAAATGCCATTCAGCAAAATTGCTACTGGAAAAGAAATGCTCATATCAAATACAAAAGAAACTAAGAATTAGAATCTAAAGGAAATAGATGATTATCTACAAAAATGCAAATTTCTCAAAATGATAGAACAGGATTATTTAAATAAACCAATCTTAGAGGAAGAAACAAAAGGAATATTCAAAGAATTAATGTCCAAGAAGGAAGGAAGGAAGGAAGGAAGGAAGGAAGGAAGGAAGGAAGGAAGGAAGGAAGGAAGGAAGGAAGGAAGGAAGGAAGGTAGGTCTGTTGCTTTGGTAAGATCAACAAACCCTGGATAGTCTCTTTGTCTTCTCCTTTCCCCATGACAGCATCGTGGAGGGGGGTTGTTATATCAGTTAAAAAAGAAAAGGGTGCAATTTCTAAGCTCTCTCCATTCCATCAACTTAATATGTAGGAAATAGTTCTCCCCCATCTTGGGCTTCAAATGACAGGAAGGGGTTGAACTACCCTTCCCTTCCCCTACCAGAAATGGTGAGCTGTGAGCATATGGTAGGCAAAGCACTTGTGTTGACCTAGGTGAGCCTGAACCTTGGGTCTTGAACTGTCTTTTCTGCTTTGTGTTTTTTCCCTAAGCACAAGTAGTAGAAGAATGATCTTGAGGTGGATGCACCCATACTTGGAGGAATCCTTGTGAGGTTGAGTATTCTGAAGATCTTGGGGTCTTCAGCTGAAGATTACTGACAGCAGAAGGAGTGTTTGGCAGCTACAACTTTCTTGGAGAACATGACCACAGACAAGAGAAAGGCCTCAAGCCTGGCCTGCCTGACTGAAGGCATGAACTTGGGGAAAGATAGTATAGATTAGTTTAATTTAAGGGTGTGGAACTTGTGATCTTGAGGCCACATGTGGCCCTCTAGGTCCTCAAGTGTGGTTCTTTGACTGAATCTAAACTTCAGAGAACAAATCTGGTTAGGTGATGTGCAACAATGCCTATTTATCAGTACCCTTTATGTTTTGATAGTTTTAAGTTTCAACTTTTCAGGAAAGTATAACAATAGTTATATTATTATTGATGTATGTTTATGGGGGGTTTTGTTTTTAATATATAATTGTTAGCCTTTTTTGTTAAGCATTTTTTTGTGTGAATAAAATAAATAACTATCTTATACATGATTTATATTGTACCTGGAGTGCCTTACTACTCCTCTCTTATGGATAATCCCTAGATATGAGCCAAATATAAGCTTTAATTAATTTTCCCTTGGGTAGACATGTAATGAACCAATGAGTTCAATAAAAAGTGTGTGTATGTGTGTGTAAGTATATACGTAGTAAAAGTATAAAGTAAAATATATGTATATATATATATATATATACATATATATTTCACATATACAATAAAAAGTGTTTGACCCTTCTAGAGAGCTAGGCTCTCCTACAATTAAAACCATTTTGTGCAATTGTGGATCTAGAGTTAAGAGGAAGCACCTTACTGGCAAGTACTTCAGATATACGTTACCTCCTTAGTGCTATTGTTGCATAAGAAACTATTTTAGAAAACTCAATAGTAACTTCCATTCCAGAAGAGTTATATGGTTCAGTAGATAGAGCATTGGGCTGTACTTATGAAGACCTGAGTTTAAATCTGGTTTTAGACACTTACTACCCTGGGCAAGTCACTTAACCACTATTTGTCTTAACTTACTAGAGAAGGAAATGGCAAACCACTCTAATATCTTTGTCAAGAAAACCCGATGGACATTATTGTCATGCTATGGTTCATGGAGTCACGAAGAGTCAGATATGACTGAATAACTGAACAACAACAAAAATAACAATTCCTGTCCCATAATAGAAAGTCAAAGAACATGAACAGAAAACTTTTAGAAGAGTAAAAATAGTTGTTAATAACCTTGAAAAAGTGTTGTTTTACTAATATGAAATAAAAATTATAAGAACTTTGAGGTGTCAGCTCAACAAACACCATGTTGGCAGAAATAATTATAAATTATAAAAAAAACCTTTTTATACAAATAAATTCAGATGTAGATAATTGGAGAAATACTAATAGTCCATGGTTAGGCAGGGCCAATATAATAAAAATGGCATTTTATCCAAACAAATTTATATATTCAGTACCATCCTAATTGAATTATCAATTTCTTCTTACTGAATTAGAAAAAATAATAACAAAATTCATTTGTAAAAGCAAAAAGTCAGGAACATAAAGGGAAATAATGAAAAAGTATAAAGAAAAGAGGTTTAGCAGTAGCAGATCCTAAACTATATGACTAAAATTATATGGTAGTAGTTATAAAAACTATCTGATACTGGCTAAAAAATAGAAAGGTAGATCGATGGAATAGTGTAGACATACAATTAACAGCATCAAATAACCATGATAATATTGCATTCAACAAGTATAAAGATCTAAAATTTTGTGATAGGAATTCATTATTTGGTTAAAAAAAAAGTTAGAAAAACTGAAAAGCAGTCTGGCAGAAACTGGACACAGATCAATATCTTATACCATTTCCCAAGGTAAGGTCAAAATGGATACATGACCTAGATATAAAGAAAGATTTTACAAGAAAATTAGAAGCATATGGAATATATTACTTATTAGATTTATGAATAGGTGAACAATTTCTGAATAAACAGGAGATTGAG